>NC_090932.1:192416446-193041446 GCF_040938575.1 Ambystoma mexicanum
AGGGCGCGTGCACACCCCAGTCATTCAGAAACAGGTGAGATGCAGGAAGGCATCTGACGTTTTTAGCGAGGTGATGAGCAGCTAATTATAAGGCCAATCAGCAGATCTCTCAACTCACATGCTTTTGGAGGGTGTCACCTGCCTTGGAATTAGTTCACTCACCTGCCAAGCCCCTTATCCGTCCATACACCTCAATGGACTGTAACTCGCAAAAAAGTAAACTGTCTGTTTTCACCCGCCTTGGAGACTAAAAAGCAGGGGTCAAGTCCTAAAAATTAAAGTGGGGGGACTCATCAACAAACTCAATGGGATGTGACGTCGCCAGAAATGTGCATACAAACGTGAAATATGCACATTTCATTAAATTGGCTTTGGATAACCACCTAAATTGCACAGGACGAATGGCATTTGCCTTTCATAAAATCAACACACAAACAAAACCAAGAGAAGATATTTTCTTCTAATAGTGTTTTTGAAAACTTTAAAAGGTGTGCATGTTTTAAACTCCAAGAACCAATACAAATGTTTTCCCTGGGACTTGCAGCAACGAAATGGGACATTTCACATTTAGTTGTTTGTTATTTTATATAGTGCAGTGGTGAAGTATCCGGCCTACAAATCAGCTGACGGTGGTTTGATCTTCGAGGTCGGCGTTAATTCATTAATTCGAAGAAGACATACAATATTTCTCTTTTAACGGGGGGACTGAGTCCACCCTCTGAATAAAGTGGATGGACTCCGTCTCCCGCGTGTACCCTCGACTTCAGCCCTACTAAAAAGGTTGCGATGTATGCCAGTCAGTCCTCCACCAAGGGCTGGCACGGCAGCGTGTGAGATGTCAGTCCTGTACCCGAGCAAAGGTAGGGTACACAGTGCGATGACTGCATCAGGTGCCTGCAGTGATTATCCGGACATATCTAGTATGTTTGCTGCCTGGTCACTACTCTTCCGCTTGAGCTCCATATAGAGATAGCAGTTACGTCACTGCCTGCGAATGCGCGTCGTACAATTTCAACAACTCCATCATTCTTACAGGAGCCACACCGGGCCCACGCTGCTTGATTACACAACAACAGCACACAGAGACCCTTGATGATTTCTGAAACTTTGTGCAATAGGCGCGCTTTCGTTCACTCACTAGTCTCTCAATAAAATTGCCAGATACACACGCCACCTGAAAGATGCCCGTGAAGTGTATTGTGCTCCCTGGCTCCTCATATAATTGTGACGTTCTATCGCAATATATGTTGCGTAGTTACTTATATGATGGTCGGTGCCCAAAACATGTTTATGCATTAACAGCTGTTCATCCTCTTCATCAAGCCTCTATGCATACAGCCTATAGAACTAAGGTTACTGTAAAAACCAACAGGACTGGGAGCACAGGGAGGAATATGTGAGCAAAACCAGCACGTACACGGTCACCTGTGCCAGTCCCCTCGCTGCTTGCAGAGCGGGTCTACATACCACGCGCTACTGTTATGTTAAGAAACAAAGATGCAATCTGGCAGTGGCACTCGCGGCTCTTCGCGGGCTGTCACTCACTCTCGAGTAACGTAACGCGCACATCTTCTGCCAGCTTCAACGAACACGGTTCCTTATTTCAGAAGAGCTCGGACTTCGGCCTAATAAATCGGTTGATCCAAAAAGGCACACCTGCTGGGAGTGGCTATAGATGTGACCAAAGTTAACAGCCACCACTCCGTGCTGGCATATACTACGAAGCTCATGTTCCATTGTGGGCGTAATGTGAATAAAAGTCATAACAGCGTCCCCGTAAGGATCAAGTTTACATGCTGCCTCAGGCAGCGTACACAATTACAGCTAAACGCTGCCCAACATGCTCATATATCGGGCAGCGTTTACTTGTGACTGTAAACGCTGTTAAATATGCACGCATCGGAAGCAGTAAGTACAATTAAACGCATGCTAGGCAGCAGTTACTCATTTGCATGGTGGAGTGCAAATGTGCAGGGCAAAAGGCGGTGTACGCACACATATATGCCGCCTTTTGTCCTGCACATTTGTACTTTGCTGTGCAAATGATGAAAATGTGGTGCTGTGGAGCCGTTTACATTGCGGTGCTCATCTAACGACTCCTCGCTGTCAAATTACGATTAGGAGCACAATTAGCTCCTTCTTGTTAGCCAGACAAAACAATATAAAAAAAAGTATTGACAAAGCCAATTGTTTTGGCTTTTGTTTAGTCATGGAACATGCATTTGCTTGGCACTTCCATAGGTCTTGTACCTGCCCATAAAATGGCAACAGATGGGAAATGGTTTCAGTATCCGAGTTTACGATGTCAGTGCCCGGGAGATGCCTAAAACATACATACCAGCAAAAATGGTATTGCCCGAAAATAGCAAATTTAAATGGTCGAATTGACCATTACTGCGAATGTAGTCTGTCCGAAAATATCGTATTTGCAATAATGTTGAGTTTACTTTTCATTCATTGCCTGCTGCCGCGTTTAATCCCTATTATTGCCTTTCAATGACGAACGACATCATTCAGTACAAGGGTTGCGGGGAGTGTCCCCGCTCTCATGTCCAGTAAAATGCCATTTGTTTTTTATATGAAGGTACGTCAGGAAGACTTACTTGTCAGGCACCATTTTTGTTACATCGGATCGTAATTAGAGGAAGGGGGCTTTGTGCGTTACTATGTACACAGATACATTTGACATTGAAAGTAGTGGAGGACCAGGGAACCGATTCAGCTGCCTGCCTCCACACAGTCACCAGCAGACCCCGAAAGGCGGGAATCAACATTTTTGCAATGCAAAGCTTTCCACTCTGCAGTATTCAGTTCATTCTTTTCTATCTCAACATTTCGACATAGATCCGCAAAAAATGTTGGATTAGCCAATGGTTGTTTTTAAGAGGTCTTCAGTGCAAAGAACACCTGCAAGGACACAATTATTGCGCATGAATCAAGTGGCTGAAGGCACATTCGTTAAAACCTTTTTATTCCTACAGGAACTCATTTACTGTTGCAATTCAGCTGTTATTTCTCAGAAGACATCCTAGAAAGCAAACTCAAAGAGATACCAGCAGGGTGTGTTTGGGCAGGGAGGGGAAAGTGGTGGGAGGGAACGACCCACACACCCTCCATTCCCTTCCAACCTGGGACTGGGTGATCTGCTCCCCCCCTGATTCCTCCCTTGGTTGCTTGTAGATCCCTTGCTGCCAAATTGCTCATCCTACCCTGTTGTCAGCACCCCTCTCCCTTGTATCTCTTCTTTCCTCACTGTGTACTTCCCACTATGTCTGTAAAGTGCTCTGTTACTTTCCGAAGCTAGGCCCTCGCTCAATAAATACAATAATAAGGTCTAATTTCGAACTCTATGCCAACTTTTCGTGGAGTGAAGCAAGGCTGCCCCTTGGCCCCAGCCTTATTCATATCCTTTATTGGAGACTTTAAAGACAGTCAACTCAAGATCAGGTCTTTTCCACCAAAAATAGGAACCACAAGGGTCCCGAGACTTCTGTGTGCCGACGATCTCATACTTTTGGACCTCACTCAGATCGGTCTCCAACGGCAACTCAATAACCTCTCAACATACATCACAGAAAACAACCTTGAGATTAATAAATCAAAAACGAAAATAATGATTTTGCAAAAGCCAGGAACCAAAAAAAAAAAAAAAAAGATACTCTCCATTGGCACCTCAAGGAGACAAACGTCGAAGTGGTTGACTCATTTAAGTACCTTGAAATTCATCTGGACAGTACTAAGAAAGCCCGGCATATGCAAGAAGTATTGTGGTCTAAAGAAAAGAACTCAGCAGCACAGCTGAGAGCAGTTGACCGTAAATATGGCAAATTCTCACTCCAACCGGCGATCAGTTTCTATAAGGCCAAGATCATTCCGTCATTAACATACGGCATGGACGCGACTCCTGCAATCCCCCCTCTAATTTGGCAAAAACTAGAGGGTTATATTTGGAGAGCGGTGCTGGGCCTTCCGAACTCCACAGCTGTAGCCCCAATAAGACGGGAACTTGGCCTTGTCTCCCTGAAAGCAGTGGTGGACCATAGCACTCTACAGCTATCCAGGAAAGTCATTCACCCAGAGAGCCTGGAAATCTACCGCATGATAGCAGAAGAAATTCAAAATGGCAAGAACCAGTCGATGAAGATGTGGGCCATGGATCAAAATCTAAAACTCCAGACAATCGCATGCTCCGAAGAAGAACTGAAGAACAACCCGGTTAGGATAAAAACTAAATTGGAATGTCTGGACTGGATCAATCCGTGGATAAAGCAACCTCCAATAAACATTTGGGTTATCTCTGGACTGGATCAATCCGTGGATAAAGCAACCTCCAATAAACTTTTGGGTTATCTCTGGACTGGATCAATCCGTGGATAAAGCAACCTCCAATAAACTTTTGGGTTATCTTCCCACGACTGTCAATAAACTGAAAGAACCTATGGCTTATTGTAAAAGATACCCAAGCAAGGCACTGATGAGAACCTTATTGAAAGCTCGCCTCAACGTCCTTCCTACGCAGGAAATCTTAGCGATCAGATCTGGATCAAATGAAAATGCCTGCAGACTTTGCAAAAATCCCGAGGAAGACTGAATCCATTAGACACCTGCTGATGCACTGCCCCGCCCTGCACCAACCCAGGATTGCCTTTTTTAGCCCCCTGACGGCAAACTCTTTCGTCGTTAATGAACTAACTTGGTGGAATCGCCTTATTACAGGTACAAAGACCCAAGGGCACACCGCAGTGGCTAAACTTCTGAATTTGGCAATAGACAGAACAAAACAGAACTTCACAATCGGGGCTTCGCCTGTTTAATATCAACAGACTGTTGTCCAAACTTGATCTCAGTCTCCGTCAGGATTTCGTCGTGATTCCTTCTGGTTGGAAATCACTTTTGTAAAAATCTTTTTTTGATTATATACAAATAAACGAAAATAAAAAATACAATAATAATAATAATTATAATAATATTAGGAATAATAATGATAACAAAACACATCCCAACGTGGGAGCTGGATACAAAATGGTCAAAGGAGCTGAAAGCAATTCAGGGCAAACTGGCCTTCAGGTGCATTTTAGTAACATATGCGGGCACACTTGCTGTTGCATGTGCTTCACCTGTGTGACTGGGAGCACTTGTGAATTTCCAGGTCAATAATTGGAAACTTAGCCCAGGGTTCATACAGAGAGAGCAAGAACTTATCCAAGTAGCAGTTTGGAGACAGTTACCAGGCTGCACCATATATTTTTTTATGCTACTGGATCTTATCGTAGCGCTGATTCTGCCATTTTCATGCCTTCGGAGGCCCGCCCTGCAAGAAAAAAAGGGCATGGTTATGGGTTGGTTAGTAGGAGAAGAGAAAAGGTTACGATTTGATTGGCTGTGCGAAACAGGCCAGGAGTTGTCGTTGCACTTGTGCAGATGAGCTGTGCGCTTTGTGTGGTGTGTGTTTGAGATTGCGCTGGGTGTTGGTATTCATGAGTCCAGCATAACCCATTGCCCCATTGTTTGGTAGGCCGGAGCATGTTGCTTGCGTGCGTCTACATTGGTGGCATAATATGGTGCTAGAGGTCAGGAGATGTAAAGGTTGAGTAAGTGTTTGATTTGTGTGATGAACGTTTAGTGATGACGTCAAGGCAGGTAATGGTTGCTAGCGTAGATTTGCTCAGGTGTCGAATAGGGTTGAGGTTAAGAGTTAGATATAATTAATGCAATGTAAGTGCTATTTGTATAGTGCCTTTCACCATTGGTATGGTACCCTAAACATTAAACTACGTGCAGTACATTGATATACTCAAAATTCATCTAGATACAATACATTGGCTACCCTCGAAGTTCATCGAAATGCAGTACATTATAGCTACCCTAAGAACGAATCCAAGTGCAATACATTGGCTAGCCTTGCCGTAGCTATATCCCATAAGTATGGGGTGTGATACGTACCCGTCTGCTATTCCTGGCTTCTTAGTTTTGTTTCTGCGGCATGGATTCTCTCCTGCTTTCCATTGGGTATTGTTAGTCAGGTTAGCATTGGCTAAATTCTTACAGTCCTTTGGTGATTGTATGGGAATCAGTTTCTGCCGCAGTCATCCTGGGTTGAATAGCTATCTCAAAGGGGAGGAAAGGGTTAGTCAGGGTGCCGAGGGGAATAGCCATGTCTTGAGGGCCCTAAAGAAGGCCAGCTGGTCCTCTACGCGTCAGATGCTGAGCGACACAGCATTCCAGATAGTGGGGGCTTGGACAGGGAAGGTGGGGCCTCCAAATCTGGGTGATTTGAAAGAAGGGATCACCAGTAGGAGAGCTGTACATGAGGTTTCAATTGGGATGGTACTGGGTGATTTTCTGTTGAAGGTATTTTGGCCCTGTCTTGTATAGGGCTCGGTGAGTGATGAACATGGCTTTGAAAGCAACCAGTTGTCCGACTGGGAGCCAGTGGTGGATAAGGAGGGCGGAGGTGATGTGCTCTTTGGGGCAGAGGGGGATGAGGGTGATGAGGAGCCTAACTGCAGCTTTTTTAGTTGGTAGGCAGAGTTGGAGTAGGCTAGCCGGGAGAGGACAGTGGGCATTATTGCAGTCACTCTGTGGGGGTAGAAGAGGTAGGGGAAGATGCATTTGAGTGTTCAGAGTTATAGGAAGCAGGCATTTGACACAGTGTTAATGTGGTGTGATAGAGTCAGGTCAGTGTCCATCGTGCAGCCTAGGTTATTGACTGTGGCAGGAGGAGAGCTCGGGATGAAGTTAGGGAGGGATGGAGCTAGGTAGGAAGGCCAGGGAGTGGGTTGCGTAAAGAGGACTGTCTTTCCGTAGATCAGGATCTCTGTTTCTCGGGATTGAGTAGGAGTTGGTTGACCATCATCCAACGATCAATGTCAGTGAGGCAGGATACATGTTCTGGGTGGGGGATGGAGACAGACCTGGGGATTCTAAAGATGATTTGTGTGTTGTCAGTGTAATTGTAGCAGGTCAAGCTGTGTGAGCGGATAAGTGCCTGGAGAAGGCTCATGCAGATGTTGAAGCCAAGAGGGGATAGGCAGACACCGTGGGGGACTTTGTTACCGACGGGTTTGGTGAACGAAGTGAAAGGAGGGGGGTGTCTGTTGGCAAGGAATGAGGAGATAAATCTTAGTGTTGTGTCCCTAATGCCAAGGGAGTGGAGTAAGTCGCAAAATAAAGTAGCTTTGCAATAAACAGCGTTGATTGCTAACATCACACCAAGCAACATTCTAAGGCTATTGGACAATTCCAGACAGCAGAGCATGACATAGTAGGTATAGCTGGTGTATGGCATTTATAAAGCAAAATATCAATATCTATCATTTACCCAGCCTTGCTGCACAGGTGGGCGTTCGGGATTGGGTCAGAATGCGGGTTTCCTTTCGTGGCAGGCCATGAAGTTGTTAGCACCTCTGACCTGCCCCAAACACCCAAGATTGCAAAAGGTAGAAATTGCACAGTGCACTACAAATAATTTGAAAAGTAATTTGAGTAAAAAAAAAAAATCAAAAGTGCAACTATCTAGAGCACCACAGCCTCCTGTTCAAAGAGTGCACAGCAGTATGCGGTGTAGATTCTTTTCAGTATATGATGACTTCTATGAGGTTTGAGACTTATACGAACATATTTAAAGAGGTATCCAGTAAAACTTTCGAAAACACATTTTTGAAATGCCATTTTGTTGAAACAAAATGGCTTTAAAAAAATTCCAAATGTTTTTTTTTATTTTATGTTTTATTTTTGTTTCGTTAGTAGAAAAAAGTGTCAATAAAAAAAAACCAGGGGGTTTGGGGGGAATCCCCCCATTAAAAAAAAAGAGGTAAAAAAACCATTTGAAATTTTTTTTCTCCAGCATTTTGGTGTCAAAAAAATGCCATTTCGAAAATGTGACGTTCGAAAATGTCACTATAAACCATTTAAAGATACACTTGAAAGAAAATAGATATGCAAGGATTATGTGTACATCAAAAAACTCTAAAATAATCATCAGCCAAGATCCTTATGGGACTGGTAATCCTTATTAGTAATTTGAAACAGGTTCTCTCTCTTGATAACTTAATTAGCTCACCAGAAGGAATTGGGGCACCCAGAGCATTGACATAGGTTCTGTAGAGCAATATTCCAGAGAGTAGAAGTTTCTCAAAATAAACAATGTGTGGTGTTACATGGTCGTGAGGTTCACAAATGCGAAATGAGCTCAAACCACAATTTATTAGGGTTGTTTACAATGGTGGGTGGATTTTTACTCAAATAGTGGATCAGAAATGGCAGTCTCTTCATGTGCTCAACAGTCTCAAGTTCTGAGTAAGTTTCTCTCTGGGCTGCTTCCTGG
Organism: Ambystoma mexicanum; assembly: GCF_040938575.1. Classification (NCBI taxonomy): domain Eukaryota; kingdom Metazoa; phylum Chordata; class Amphibia; order Caudata; family Ambystomatidae; genus Ambystoma; species Ambystoma mexicanum. The sequence continues at coordinate 192,424,773 of NC_090932.1, forward strand.
TTTGAATTACAGCCTTTGGCGTAAAGCCAAAGTCCACTGGATGAGTGATTTTCCTGCTTTCTGTTGGCGTGGAATTGAGTTGTTACGCGGTCTGCTTGATTGTGTTCACTTCACTGGTGGATGCATTGTTCTCATCTCCTGCTCGTGCTATGGTAATGGATCGGTGGAGTCCACAACTTCCACCAGAGACTAGGCCTGCTCAGAAGCTCTACAGGGTGGTCTCTAGGTACCTGACCATGTCCCTGCCCTGGGGACCTGGTCTCATTGCCCTCCAGCCCAATCTCATTTCCTCTATGCAGCCCTGACATCTGTTCTTCCTTACAGAACCTGTCCTGGGCAAGTCTCCTTCTCCTTCATGACTTACTAACTTCTGCTGCAACTCCTCAGTGCTTCGCCACATTCTTGTTCCTTCTGCCATTGCACTCACACACCCCACAGGCATGGCGTACATGTCTCCTTTACTTTCTGCTCCTCATCAGATTCACACTCAGATCGACCCTTCCAGGTCCAACTTGGGTCCTTCCTTTCATCTATCTTCCTCTCTACCTGTGGTGTTCCCCAGGGGTATAACATCTCACCCTGGCTTTTCAACCAATACCTGGCAACTCTCACCCACTGCATTGCCACTTTTTACTCAAATTTCCAGTGCTACACTGACGACACTCAACTCATTTTCAGGCTGCCCTCTGCCACCTCCTCTCCCTCTCTCATCTCCGATTGCCTAACTGCTATTCAAGATTGGTGTGCCGCCAATGATCTTTGTCTGAATGCCAGCAAGACGGAGATTCTCCTCATCAGCACACCTTCACCATTCTTTCCCCTCACTCTCTGGCCGGCCTCCCTTGGCCCTCCTCTTACCCCCACCGGCGAGGCTAAGAACCTTGGGGTAATTTTTGACTCCACCCTTTCCTTCTCCGCCCACATCTCTGAGGTCTCAAAAAAGTCACATTTCCAACTGCACCTCCTCAGAGGTACTCTGCCTTTCCTCTCCTTCCCCCAGAAGCTCATGGTATCCCAAGCTCTGGTTCTCTCTAGCTTGGACTATTGTAACAGCCTCTTTCTAAATCTACCTGCCTCTACTCTCCGCCCTCTGCAACTAATCCAGAACAGGACTGCAAGACTTGTCCTTGGCCTCAAGCCCTGGGATCGTATCTCTCCAGGTCTGAAATCTCTCCACTGGCTCCCAGTGGATGCAAGGATTAAATTCAAAACCCTCTGCATTGTCCACAGGCTTTCTGGGGCCTGGGTCCAAAATACCTTCAGCTATCCCTCCGCAAATATCTCCCCTCTAGAGCTCTTCGCTCCTCTACCTCAACTCCCTCAGGGTCAGTCGTTTTTCAAAGAAACAAGCTGGGGGTAGATCTCTGTCTTTGGCTGGGGCCTCCCTCTGGAACAGCCTCCCTGCCACTCTAAAACTTGAGGAGAACCATCTCTGGCTCCGGAAGCACCTCAAGACCTTCCTCTTTTCTTCTGCCTTCACTCCCCCTCTCCCCTGCTGATCTGTTCTCTCTTGGCACTGTGCACCCAGCCACCCTCTGTCCTTCGGGCCCAGGTACCTGCTCACCCTGCCACCCTCTTGCACTGCCTCCGGGCCACCCCTTGCACAGGGGTCTGTATCTGTACCCATACAGCCACCCCTTTTTCTTCCTGCACTTATCAGAAATACCCTGTCTGCTGCCTTAAACCTAGCACTTGTAAATTGCTGGCTGCATTACCACTGTTGTTGCCTTTATTATTTATTTATTGTTATTTATCTGTTTCTCCTCTGCTTCGCACTTTCCGCTTCTCCCTCCTTCCATGCACTTTTCCCCTCCCCATCTCCCATGCACTTGCACGTTCTCAATGTCACTGGGCCTAGTAAGATCGCTGTTTTGTTCTCCCCTGTTCCTCTCCCTTTCCTTGTCGCGCTCTGAAACACTTGTGTACGAGCGCGATAGAAATAAAATATCAATGAATCAATTCTTAATTGCTTGTCATTGGAGGGAAAGCACTATTATTACGGCGGCGGTACCGCGTTCATTTTGCTTACCATAGCACTGAAAATCATTCATTCAATGCTATAGAAAGCTAAATGAAGGCGGCGCCGCAGCAAAAAAAATGCTGCTTTCAATCCAATGACGTTTTGCTTACTATAGCATTGAATGAATGATTTGCAGATTTTGCAGTGCTATGGTAAGCAAAATGAACGTGGCACCGCACCGCCGCCGTAATAATAGTGCTTTCAATCCAATGATATGGATTGAAAGCACTATTATTACGGGGGTCGCATAGAGGGTGTAGCGGCCTCATATAGTGGTGCAGGCAGTGGGCACGAGCATTTCGCGCCGTTTCCGGGTCTGCCCACTTCTCCACCCAATTGGCTACCGGCGGCAGCCAATCAGGTGGAGAATATGACGGGACCCGGAAAGAATCTCAAAATTCCTGAGATTCAAGGGACTTTTCCAGAGACCCGGAGAAATGCTTAAAATTCCGGAGTCTCTGGAAAAATTCCGGAGGTTAGGCAGGTATGGGTATATGGCACCATAGCCTCACCGCAGCGCTCCCGACATAGGCAGTGTGTGTTCTGAGCCTCAGCGCAGGCCTTGACGCTCATCAAGCTCTACAGCCCAGCGGCCACTGTGCCCTGGTGCCTCGCACCAAGCGGAGGGTCGGCCTGCAGTTGTCCCTGTACTATTCCAGCGGGCCGCGGCAACCCCGCTTCCGAGTCTCTGCCACAGCAAGGCCCAAGAAGGTAGCGCCTCTCCTCATTGCACAGACACGCTCTCGCAGATGTCTGGGACCCCGGGATGTGTAGCGGTCAGAAAGCAACAGGCGGTTGCTCGGTGTGCGCGTCACTCAGTGTTGGGAAGGTTATTGATAAACTCGAGCCACATCAAAGGGCTGAAAAGCTGCCCCCACTGTTTTCCCACGTTGGCTGGCTACTCAGCTGCATCGGCACTGTGTCGGTGCCGCAGGATGATGACCGGATAGATATGGACAGAGCAGGAGCTAACTCGAAAGCGGCCACCATGGCTGGGCCCTCGAGCGCCCTCCCCACGTGACTAAGTACTTAACTTTGCCTCCCCTACTTTTTACAAACGTTCTGGCTCTTTCCCCACTTTAACACACCACCCCCATGGTGGCTGGCTCTCCATGAAACACTGGTCCTTCTTTAAATTCCTAGTACTTTTTTTCAAATCCCTGCACAATTTTGCACCCCCCTACCTAGCTAACACTATACGCCGCTACTCCCTTCCCTGCATCCTCCGCTCCTGTGCGGTCCTTAATTCCTCTGTCCTCCAACCACCCTGTGTCGTCTCTCGCTTCTGCCCCTTCTCTCTTCTTGCCCTCCACGACTAGAGCTCATTTCACCCTTACAAAAACACTAGCACCATCCACTCCTGAATCCCTGCACTAAAACTCCACCTCCTTACCCAAGACGGAGCAACCTCTCCGTACTCCCACATTTCTCCCCCTCCTTGATACCCTCAACCTAATGCCATTGTACATCCTACCTATCGCATGGCCAGTCCTCTTTCACCACCTCTCTGATAACTATTTGTTATCTGTCTTCTGTATGTCTCATGCTCGGTTTCTGTACCATCTATGCTGCAATACCCTGCTGCACTCCATTGGCCACTATACCCTCCCGCAAATCAACAGCACCTGATCCAGGATTCCCTCATTGACTATTCAATTGTGTAAGGGTTTCTAGGTGGCAAAGCATATTGCCCTTACACTCAATATATACTAAATATCAAAATATCAAATTTCAAAGCATCTCGAATATTTGCTACGAAAGGAGATTAACTACAAACTACATACAATTACTATTGAAAGCTATTTCATAGCAAAAAGAGCTCTTCAGATGTATTTGTAACCACCCATATGTGGCTACGTTACAGCATTTTTCAACAGGTGGAGCATTATTCTTAACAATAATTAATTCCCCTTATTCTATCAATCTCTGTGGAATTGTCCAACAAGCTACGACATCGAGCTCTACTGAAATAGAATATCTGATTTTGAACTGAAAGATATGTTAGTCAACATCAAAGGCATTTCTTGACTCATACAAACAATGTCTAGAAACTAACAAGGTTTGTACGTTTTATAGCAACACCTTTGAGAACCTGAATGACATTCTGTACTCCTGGCAGAAACACGTAGATATCCAATCAAGACACAGTAAAACCACTCCCTCCATCAACACAACAACTCATACTATCAAATCATCTTCTGTTCTGTAAGATAATGAAATAGACACACACGCAGCCACTACCTCTGCTGCTGAGGCAATAACCAGTCTACCAATGGCTGAACTTCAGTCTACTTCTGCTGGTGGACATACTATCTCTTTTTAGATTGTCCTTTGGAATGATGAGACATAGGGGATACCATTGACATCCCCCCAAAAACCAGCCACTCTCCAAAAATCTTATGCAGACCAGCAACCAAGGAACCCTCGTTATCTAATTACAAGGTGTTCCCTTCTGAACAGGCCACCTTATAACTGGGGGTTTCCTTTGTCCTTACGCACAATCATACCTTTTTCTTTTTAAATGAAGGGTGATTTATTTCATCTTCCAAAAGGTGAAATTGAGCCTCATTTTGCAAAAGAACAAACTTCAACAATTTTAAAATGAAACTTTCAATATCTGGAGATGTAACCACCTATCTCCTTTCTTCTTAAAGTTAAACATTCTAGCCTTGAATGTTTTTATAATAAAAGAATTTCAAGATTTAAAGAAAATCAATTACAGCCCATAGCCAACCATCATAACATTATTGAAGAACTAGCTGTGGACCCTGCATTCACATTTTCCAGCTGACAAAGGTGGAACACTTGTTATTGTATCAAGGTTTTTCCATTGGCCTCAAGGCTCATAAAGTGCACTGTTTTCCGATATGAATCTATAGCTTGTGCTGCTGTCAATATCCAAGATCATCAGTCCTATTATTTTAGGTGGTAGTTGTAAAGTGCAATGGTTGTCATTTCCATGGTCTCTTGGTGCCGGCGGTTGCCTCCGTGGGCAAATGATGTTCTGACAAAGGCGAATAGTTACCGATGGGGAGGGGGGAACGGCACAGATGCTGCTCTTTCAACACCCTAGAGGGGATGGTACATATGGCTTGGCTTTTTGGCTCAGGAAAGTCAGGCTTTCAGGTGTTCATGGATACCTAGATGTCAGGGTTGGTGTGAAATTGCTCATCGGAGTGGTAGATAAAATCAATCTCTTGGCTCTGGGTGGTCAGGCAAAGAGGCCTTCTGTTGTGATTGGTATTAGTGATCAGAGGTACAGACCAGATCCATAACAAAGCCTCAGATGGATAAGGCCTGGATCATTAACACGTTCTATGATGGGGCGTACTCAAGACCTGCTTGTTCCCTCCTCTGGTTTCTGTACACGGTCACCTCCATGGTGCAGGCTCAGTCTTTGTTGCAAGCAGCCCCTACAATGCCACACTTACATGTCTACATGGCTATATCTGCACCCCAAAGGTGGTAACACACAGATGGTGTGGTGAATGGTAGCCCCCGAGACTGAGCACGTTATGACCAGAGGCTGAGCCTGCCGTCTGTAGGTGGACTTCCCCAGAGATTTGAAAAATTGCCATATTCTAAAGGTAGATAATCCGAGTTTGCGACAACTATTGTTTGTATTTAAATACTCTCAGGAAGATAGCTCAGGGGCAACACACTCGCCTTGGAGCAAGACGACGTGGAGCAACACAGGTTCGATCCCGGTCTGTGCTTAGAAATCTCTGGGTATTAAGGGGCTGATTCATGGAATTGTTTGTGCCGAAAAACTGGATTTGTGCCCCATTCTGCCTGCATATCCCCATTTGTTAATCAGGGATTTGCGGGCAGAATGGCGCACAAATCCCCGTTTTTCGGTGCAAATAATTCCATGAATCACCCCCTTAGTTCGTTATAAATAACGAATTACAATATGGTGTTAATTTTGAACAATCCTTGGGTCATGCTTTGCAGAAGATAATTTGCTGGAAAGGTGGAATTTGCCAACAATGAAAGCAGCACATTGGGTGTGTGGCAGTGGTGTTGTCTGTAAATGTACCTCAACATTATACATTTTTGAACATAGATATAGACGTTGGACTCTTGGCAATCAATCTATTTGCAGAAGAGCAAATGTTATTTATGTGATCAAGTGCTCTTGCGATGACCTGCAAGTGGGCCACACTACATGCCAGGTCCATTGGAGAGTTACCGAACAAAGATCAAAAATACCTACAAGTGATTTTGCGGCACCACTTATTGAACACTATTAGGAATATAACGACACAGCAGATGACATGAAGTGGTGGGTGTTATACAAAGTGACACGAGTTATCAGTGGTGGTTCAATTGAACTCAAACCTATCCTATGACGCAGCCTTCTTGACAAAGAGCACTGTAAATCTTGGTGTTCCGTCTAAGTGAATGATCCTTGTACTCTTTTAAACATAACTCATCTACTCATATGATGTTATCCTTATTATGGGTTATGGATTTGAAAACTAAACAAGTGAATTAAGTGTTATTTTATTGCAAGATAGCTGTGCTATTGTTGCGCTGGGATGCACAACAAAGTTGTTTTTGGGTGAATGGTCCCTGTACATTTTTTTTTAATAAAAGGCATTCATTTATGTGACATTGTGTGGAATATAGTTATCATTAAATAATTGCTTGAAAACTAAACCAGGGAGATAGTAATTTTTTATTGCAGGAATGCGGATGTACTTGGATCTATGGTAGACAGTATTTTCCGCTCCCGTACAAAGTCGTGAGCAGTTGCTGGGGCTCGAGTTACTCCACATTGTCCGGTCCGCGTGCAAGTAGTACATTGATCCCACGGGAAAATATCTTTTCCTTTAAGTACTACAGAACCATTAAGCAGAAAATGTTGCATTACTCCATTTGGACACGCATGAGTTGATTATTTTAATATTGGTGATATCTTTGGCGTGAATATAGGTGAAATTGTCTCTCTTAATAGATTGAAAGGAACACTATGGACGGATGGAAAGCAAAGCTTCAATGCATACAATTCTAGGAATTCAATTAAGTATTGGCACAATTTCTGTTGGCTTTTGGCAGGCTATGTTGCCTTACTAGTTGGCTAATTGTGAAGTATGCCATGTCTTAGAATAGCAGGTGGGTGAGGGTGGACATTCGGACATGCCTGTTAATGCTTCACTTTTAACCATGAGGAGTAAGTGCTTTGCGTATCACAGGGCAAGAACTAGATGCCCTAAGCAATGAGATACCCACTAATGGTGTTGGCACTACAGCCGTGTAGACAAATCATGCGTGGCCATGTTTTTAGTGCAAAGCTATGCCATTCATCAGTGCACTTTGGCAATCATAGCTCTATTGTTTTATTGTATGTAGTTGGAGGATGGACCTGAAGAAGACAAGGCCATTCTGTAGGGAACTAATTGTCTGGAAACATTGGTGGCCCAAATTTTAAGAGCATTACCTTGAAACTAGCTGACCAGCTTCTTTTGCAATTGTGATTATTTCTGTTTCATTCTTTTTTGCAATTGATTGATTTTGGTCTTTTGTGATTCACACATTGTGGTGGAGGATTATTACATTGTTTCATGATGGACTTTGTGATAGTAAATATTACATGGTGAGTGATTGCTCGTTTCAATGATGGGTTGTTTGAGAAGAATGAATAATATGTATTTTCCCATTTGCATGTGTGGATGCTGTGATGTATTTATAATCATCAATTCGTTTTCATCTTAATACATGTATTTTTAACAAAGTGCTATGATAGTACTTTTGAATGAATGCTCAGCATTTTCAATGAATTTTGTCATGTGGAATTTGTTTTTGATGCAGAAGAGTTAGATACCGCACTGTCACATGATTAATCGGGGGGCCCATTTTTTCACACAATAGCTGCAAAGCCACCAGTGGAAACTAAAAAAGTCTCCATTCTTGGAGAAGCCCCTTGGATGGAGGATTACAATCACGGAAGATTGGCAAACACCGAGGTGATGCAACAGGGGAAGCTACAGGTATTACTTTAGTAAAGCGTCAAGAGACGCCAAAAGCAAGAGGGCAAGCTACAGGGCTTTAGGTATTAAGAGAGCACTGCGGCAAGCGGGGTAGCCTAACAGGTCTGCCCAGGTAGGGGTTCCCACAGCAATAGAGGCCTGAAGGAGGACTCAACATTGGGATCATCTGCCAAGTTAAGAAGTGTGTAGGAGGGTGCAGGGGCATTTAAAGCTTCTCTGAGGCTGTGAGTGTTTTTTAGGATGCATTCAATCGTCATCCGTATGACTTAGACTAAGGACTGGACGCTGGACTGAGGACATTAGGCCCCTTAGAATAGGACCTTTTTGGGTTCTCCTTATACTTGCTGCTATCTGGCCCTTTTCCTCATGCAGTCTGTCACCATCCATGACATCACTCAGAACAGGCTGCCATCCACAGTCTGGAATAATGTGTCTGGGAATGTTGACAGCAGTCGGGTGGTTTGAGCAGCTAATCCCAATGATCCTCTGTCAATGCGGTCTCTGGTGAACCAGAAGAAGGACTGGGACAGTTAGAGTTCATTCTCAAAGTGTTTTATTCAAAGTAAAAGAGAAAAAATGCCTAACTAGCCCAATCGCTATGAAGGAAGTTCCCCACCTAACAAAACAAAAGCTAAGGTGGGCTTTAAAGTCCAAAGTAATGTTCTTCAGTCTGAATCCTATCAAACTAACTGGCCCTACCATTTTAGAAAAAACATCGAACTAAAAAGGAAATGGGAGACTTTGTTCAACAGCCTCAACAGGGTGTCTGCGCATTCCAATTTATACATGGTGTGCTTAGGGTTTCAAAAGTTCCCTTTATCAACACAGGATTTTCTTCCCAGTCTTTGTATCAAGTTAGGGTTTCACTCTATCCTGGCATCATAGAAAATATCTCTTATTGTGAATATGTCCATTCCTCCAGGATTTATAAATATAAATAACCATTAGTACCCGGCACGTGTGGCGCAAAGGAAATACTGTGTGGTGATTGGCTCATTTGCGAGCCATACCACACGGTATTCCCAGTTACGCCGTGCGTACCGGCTACTCTGTTCCCGGCGAGGGGCGTGGCAGCCCCTCAGCCAATGAGGAGGTTTGAAACGGGGCCATCCCCACTCCGAGCCTCCCCGCGGCTGAGAGGCTACCTTCGCCCCCCGCCGGGCACTCGGGTAAGTCTTTTTTTTAATTCCCTTCCCTCCTACCGCCCCCCCCAACTTACCTTCTTGTTCCTGCGTCACCAACGGGGGACGAGGGAAGCCTCCAGCCGTGTGGAGACTCAGAGCGGGGCCATCCCTGCTCTGTGCCTCCACACAGCTGGGGTCTTCCCTCGTCCCCCGCCGGGGTCACAGGTACATTTTTTTTTTCCCCCTCTCCCGCCTTCCCAACCCCACGTACCTTTTTTTTAAATCCTTTTTTGGGAGCAGATGCGCTGGGAACACTTGCTGACTTCACAACTTGCTCATGGTCGCTGCACCAGATGAGACATGGGTATTCCCATCTCGGCTCCTTCCCTGACCTCGGTCAGGTAGAAAACCACCCTCAGGCATTCAGAAGCCTGCTTGCTCGGCCTTCTCGCTGCCACAGGCTCCACGGCCCTGTTTGAGTCCGCTCTCCTCCGTGGGAATTTTCTCTCTTATACCCATCACAGGAATAAAAAGAACGGTGCCCTTCTTTGTGGCCTATGGTGCTCAGGCTGTGTTCAGCATTGCCTGTAGCCGATACATGAAAAGCAGGGTCTTTGTGGAACATAGTTGGTGCTGGAGATATTAAACTTATTTCTACATCCATATATGCAGACAAGGTGGTTTCAAATGGGAGTTCCATTCGAGACTGGGGGCCTCATTACGAGTTTGGCGGCAGTCATGGAGCTATTAGCTCCATGACAGCCGCCAAACCAGGCTCCTTTACCGGGTTCCCAGAATGGGGAATTACTGGGCCATTCCGAGTTCGGAGGGCCCGGTAATTCCTCCCTCTGGGAACCCGGGCCCGGACTTTCCCCATTCCCATCTGAACCCCCATAGGGCTCAATGGGAATGAGAGAGGGAGCTAACAACGGGCCGATTACGACCGGCCCGTTGTTAGCTCCCTCTTCCCCTCGTCTTTACCGTATCCCGCGAGGGGACCTCGTAATTTCGCGGGACGGGTTCAACGGGTCCGCCACCATTAACGGAGCCTGTTAACCCGTTCCGCAAAAGTTGTAATGAGGCCCACGGAGTCCTTGTTCCCAAGAGGGGAGTCACTCCCAGTGAGATCCCACTTGCCCAGACACTTATTTGAACCGTTGGCATTTGCACTGTGGCGTTCTCACCGCAGCGTTTTTCGCTGCATTTCTTTTTTCGGAGGGTTTCCCTAGTCTAATCAACCCCCACCCCCCCTCAATTCCCTACACCAAACACACATTCATTAAAATATTTTAAACAGAAATGTGGCGGAAATGTCCACAGTGAAAAGACCACAGGGAAAATGACAAAGGGCCTCATTACGACCCTGGCGGTAAGCGAAAAATTATGCCGGTAAATGATTACCGGCATCGTTTTCCGCTAGGTCCGATCATGACCCGTGACCGTTAACTACGATGCCATTAACGGCATCGTAGTTAACGCTCCCGCTAACTGCACCAAGGTCGCGCGCACGTGACCTGCCACGCCGTAAATAGCGGCATGGCGCAAAGCTAAGCGGATCACGACCCAAGCGGACATGCACCTAACGCCATCACAAAGGCCGTTAAGTACCTTACCGCCATGGTGCTAATTACGCCATTGTGAACCAACCGTAAATGGCCATGTAAAGTGAACCCAGCTGTCACAGGTGCACAGAATCAGCACAGGTGGAGGCAATACAGACTCAGGAAGTACAAAAAGAGCACACCCCACCCCTTCTCACACCCAGTCACACTCCACAATGATACCAATAGGACTAGTGATGTTGGGGCTGGAGGACCTGATAGCAATGCAAGTGCTACAACAACAACAACAACAGGCAGCACAGAGGAGACGCAGGAGGAGAAAGGGGGCAAGGCAGGGCCAGCAAGCCCCACCAGCACAGCCAGTGCCACCACGCAGGCAGCCCCCAATCCCACGCATCAGAGCCAGTCCATTCAACCTTACTGCTGAGCAGATCCACACCCAGTACCGTTTGGACCGGGACACCATCACCGCCATCGTAGACATGACACACAACGACATTGTCAGCATGATAGAAACACCAACCGCCATCCCACCCCTACTGAAGGTAGTGTCTGTACTCCACTTCCTGGCCACAGGCACCTACCAGCACACAGTGGGGCACTTGCATGGCATTTCACAACCATTATTTTCACGTACACTGATCCAAGTGCTCGATGCCCTCCTCAAACACACAGAGACGACCACATCTCATTACCACGGACTGCCCAGGAGATTGCAAACACCAAAGTGGGTTTCCATGCACTAGCCGGCATACCTGGTTGCATTGGTGCCATCGACTGCACCCATGTGGAATTGGTGGTTCCACATGCCATGGAGGTACCGTACCGCAACCGTAAACTATTTCACTCAATCAACGTGCAAATGGTCTGTGACTCCAACAGGATCATCACACATTGTTGTGCCCGATTCCCAGGAGCAACCCATGATTCAATGGTCCTGAGGAACTCCACAATACCACGCTACATGGAGCGACATGCAGGCCCAAGATCCTGGCTACTCGGTGAGTCTAATGTCATGACCATGGAAATGTGAAGTGGGTAGGTGAACGACGTACCAATGCACACTCCACCTGGCTGAAAGGGGGGGGGTGATGCTTACTCCACCTGGCTGAAAGGGGGGGGAATGATGCATACTCCACCTGGCTGAAAGGGGGGGGATGATGCACACTCCACCTGGCTATGAGTAGCAGAGACAACAGAGCCAGATCATACCCTAAAGCAAAACAAACTTCACCCAACACCAGTAAACCCAATGCCTGATGTATGCAGCCCTACCATGTGAATGAGGTTGTGTCCCAACCATGACACAACCATCTGCAAGTGCATTGTACCAATTCTGACCACATTGACTACAACGAAAAGCACCTACATGCACGTCACCAAACACCATCAACCGAAAGGCCTGTCCCCCATAACTGCGCACGAAGGAGGCACATGACAGACAGAAACATCAACACACCATCACACAGACATCAGGGCCCCAAAATGTCCCTATAAACATCCGTATTGCTCACTGGGGTCATGATGAGGCCGACACAATGTTGCAATGATGTGAGCATTGACATCACAGGACACGTGCCAGGCCACCAAAACAAACGGCATGAACGAACACAGTGGATGGGCACTCACAAGGCACTTGACCCCCCTGCATACATTGGTTGATGGCATGCAAAACAGGCCATGAGAGCCATGAGCATATACCGGTCGCATAGTGTGAATCAATTAGTGCATTTAGAAGTGGTCCAAAGTAACAGTTGGATGCAAGCCATGGTGGCACATCAAGTTTCGAATTAGATGTCATGACTGACACATACATTCTCGCCCACATACAGGTGATGCAGGCTATCCCCTGAAGAGGTGGCTCCTTACACCAGTCCGGAACCCACAGGACCAGCACGAGGAGGACTTCAACCGTGTACATACACGTACCCGTGTGGTCATTGAGCAGGCATTCGGCCTATTGAAGGCACGGTTTCGCTGCCTCAGCAGGTCTGGTGGGGCACTCCTGTACCGCCATGAGAAGGTGGCAAGGATCGTCATGGCATGTGTCATGCTACACAATATGTGCGTCAGAAGAAATGTGCCCCTGCCCCCTGACGCAGAACTGCAACCACCTGACGATGAGGATGAGGAGGGTGCAGATGGGGCAGCACCTCATGGAGGAGGTGATGCACAGGAGGGGCGTGAAATGCGTCAAGATATCATCGACCAATGCTTCTAGCACACACGGCTGGTGTGTATGACATGGAGACGGCACTTGGGGCACTGTGTGTGTCGGGGACATGCACACTGTGGACTGTACACCAATAAAGCACACATACGCAATGAACAATGTCCACACATTTGATTTGTGAAAAAGGAAAATGTGTATTTCAAATGTGAATTGTTGTGACACACCCACTCCCCCCTCCCCCCTGAACACCCCAACACACCCAGTACCCCCTCCCCCCTGAACACCCCAACACACCCTGTGACTAAGTGGCTAATGTTGCATGATAACGGTGGGCAGCCGATATTGCAAGCCCCCTCTCCCGGCCCCCGGGGCACCCCTGCCTGTGCTGCGCAGGTTCCTCCCTGATCGGTGGATGGGGCTGCTTTGGGTGGAACTGGCAGCGGAGGAGGTCCCTTCCTGCTCATGTGCACACATGTCCCGAATGGAGTTGGCTAGCTCTGAGTGCACGCGCCGCACAGCGGCAAGTTCCGCACACATGTCCTTTAAGGAGGACTGCATTTGAGCCCTCAGGGTCTCAGTCCTCCGCTCCATTTCAGCCCTCAGGGTCTCAGTGCTCCACTCCATTTCAGCCCTCAGGGTCTCTGTATATTGTTCCATAGCTGCCCTTGCCCCCCCCACATTCTGCAGCATGCTCATTCATAAGCGAGGAGAGTTGTTGCTGGCGCGTGATTATCTCCTCCAGGGAATGTTGGCTCTGCTGTCCCATGCCTATTGCAGATGGTGCTACGAAGGGGCTGCTCCCCTCCTGCTGATTTTCGACAGGGCATGGGGTGGATGGCCAGTCCTCATCTTCTGAATGCCCCTGTGTGGGATCCTCATGGGGGCTGCTCTGGGACAGACAGGGGGAATGATGGTGGTCAGTGGGGGTCCGACATCGGGCTCCTCTGTGTCACTTTCAGAGCATGCTGTAATGGCAGCAGTTTCGCCTATGGTACTGCTTCCTGCAGAACCTGTGTCTTCTGTGGTGAACATTGTGGGGATGTGTGGTGCTGCTGCTGCTGCCAGGCTGCCTGCTGTGGTGCCTGTCAGTGGCCCGGCCTGTGTACTGGCAACGGATTTTGGCTGCTGCGGTGTCTTGATCACTCCAGCTGAGGTGGAGGGTGTTGGCACAGTGGTCTTGGCCCTCTTTGCTGGTGTTGTGGCAGGGGTGTCCTCATCCTCGGGGTTGGAATTTGAGCCTGTGGTGGAGCAAAGGAGGGAGAGTGTTATTGATGGGTCTGCGGACATTGGAATCGCGATGACTGACATCATTTTGGTTACTAGATGCAGCACATTTGAGGCAGGGGCATGCAAGTTGTCTCCTTTTTGTGTGGCTTTAGCATGGAGGTATGTGGGTGCCTGCAGTGAGGGTGTGCATACTACATGTGTACAGGGTGGAGGTCGGATGTGGCTGTGGGCAGTCTCCTGCTGATGTGTTGCATTTACACTCTAGGGCAACATTGTGCTACACATGGATGGACTTCAGTGACTATTGCATGGCTTGTTTGAGGCACCTACCTGCATCGCCTGATGTCGGTGCTCCTCTCTCCATCCCTCCTACCCCTTCTATGCTCTCCATGCCAATTGTGGAGGCACAGATTTCCTCCCATGGCTGGAGTTTGATTGGGGAATCCGATCCTCCCCCGGTTGCCAGGCCCAGGTTGCGGTTTGCGGAGAGGATGCTCCTGACGCGGAGCCTCAGGTCGTCCCACCGCTTTCGACACTGCTGTGCGTTGCGGGGTACGGTTCCCACCGCACTGACACGCTGTGCCACCAGGGCCCATATGGCCTTCTTCTTGGCAATTGCCGGCCTGGTCATTTGTGTGGAGAAGACCACCGCCGCATTCTCCTGGAGGGTCTCCGCCAGCATGGTGAGTTCCTCCCGAGTGAAGCGGTCCTGCCGCTGCCGATCGCCTGCTTTTTTGACAGCTTTTGGCATTTTGTAGTGGGAAAATGGGTGGGTAATGGGTTTTGACAGGTCGCAGGGTCGGATGTAGAGTGGTTGGGGAGGATGGCAATGGATTGTGTTTTTAAAGATGGCTGCCATGCTCTTTCCCGTTCCTGTGCGATGACGCTACTTCCGGTTCCGCTTATTTACGGTGACCGCTAATTACAGTCACCGCTAATTATGGTCACCGCTGTGATGGATGGCGGTAGTGCACCTTGCGCGGCGTACGATGACGGTAGGGGCTGTTTTGGGGTCTTTTACGGCATGGCGTAGTTTACATTACCGCCATGGCGTAATGCTCGTGCGCGATGGGTCGGAATATAGCCGACTTTACGGCATCGCACCAGGGCGTAAATGTTAATTACGCCATGGCGGTAATGTTGAAAACTTACCGCCTGGGTCGTAATGAGGGCCAAAGCCTCAAATAGCCACAATGAAAACACGCTAAGCGTAGAAGCAATTCATATTTTATGAGATGTTTTCAAAATGAACTAGGAAAAAAATGTACATTGACATAATCTTATATGTTTGAAAACCCATTCGTGTTTTCTTCTTATGTGGCAAATCTACAATTATCAAAGTTTCATGGTGATGTATGAGTTATCACGGTGCATATATTTTAGTCTGAATTTTGAAGAATTTATGTTATGAAAGGTTTCTGTAAACCAATACACAATTAAAATGTTGTTTAAGTGCACACTGTTACAATCCTAACAGGCCCACACCATACGTACCTGCCCTCTTCTGAATAAATACTGCAGCATCCTCCATTCTGGGCTGTGTGTCCCCTTCTCTTCTGCTGCAAACCAGGGCCCGCCAATCAGTGCAGCAGCACGCACCAGACCTGATCTCCTGACTGACTCCGAATTGTGTTCTTATGATGCATAACTTACATTAAAGCGAATTGTCGCAGATTGTTCCCTACGTTTTATGCTTGTGCGGCCATCTTGTGGAACTCTCTCCAAGAACGGCTGCACTTTAGAAGATCTGTTAAGATTGTTCTGTCCTCCGTGGATTAGCCTTCTGTGGACAGCAGTAAGGCTGCTCCGGTTATTACTCCCTTACGGTTGTCTTGGTGGCCTTTCTGCGATCTGCAAGACGCAAACTTAAGGAGGCCATGAGTTTGGGTCACAGGATAGCAGGATTCGGGACGATCATGAATTGGAGTAGATGCAAGGGAGGGCAATTAATTAGACATCAATCCCACGTCCATTCATTGTCGTCCCAGTCCTTATTTTGTGAAGACATATCCAAGCTACTTCAGTTTGCATAACCAGCATAGCACAGCTATAGTGCATAGCAAAAAGTACAGCCAAAAGCAGACACATGAATGCATGCAGTGAATAATTTGATATATGTATCTGGAAAAAACTAAGGAAGACTGAAAGACCTATATTGAGGACAGATTGCAACTCATGCTGAAACATTGCTGTTATCCTGAAGGGACGCTCCTCGCTCTGCTCCGCAGGAAGCTGATATGCCATAGGTAGATAGTCCCTGTGTTCATCTAGCAGCTCTGTAGTGGCCTCTCGAAGACTTCCTGGAGAGCAATCCTTATCCAATGACTGAAGTTATCACTGATGGCTTCAGTCCATCATTGACTGGCCCATGAGAAATCAGGACATTGTCACATATAGCACAGACACCACTCAAGACCAATTCAAGGGTTTTTCATGTTTTATTTGTGGGGCCTAGAGCCACCCATCTCTCGCCTCCCTTGGGATTTCCAACATAACTCAGGCATCTGTAACCCCCAAATTAGTGCTACTGAATGGTAACCTGTTGTGAAGTGACTTAGACGGTGGAACCTTGGTGTGGAATGTGTACACAGGAAACACGTTCCAGGTTCCTGGGAAAGCGGTTGAAGAAGTGGGCCTGGAGCAGGAAGGCTGTGCTGGGGGTCGTTACCTGAATACTTATGTGAATAAATCTGAAATATTCACACATACCTGTCCGGGTCTTCTTTACAATACTGGCGACGAGTTCATGATCCACAGCCAAGCCATGCATGAGCCAGTGAGTACTGTACAGTCCAGCGTCCAGCTGGCCCAAGTTCGCCTGTCATTGTACCGAGCATGCTGTGTGTGAGGTAGAGGTGAGAGAGAAGAGGCTGCACCATCGTGAGGAAGGGGAAAGGATGCCACTTCCATAACGGAGATCGTGCGCTGCATCATATGAAGTGCAAAAGTCACATTGGTAACAAAGTGTCATGATGCCTGCTCCCGAGGAGCCAAGTCAGGCCCAGCGTCCCCGGAAGCAGACTTCATACTCACCAAGCAGGACCCAGCAAACCCCTATAGGGGCTCTTTGGACCTTGTTCTGGCGCCTTTGGCGCCAGGCTCATAAAAGGCATCTGTCCTGGTGCCATAGGCGCCAGGCTCATCATGGCAGAACATATGGTAATGCTTGGGTGAACTCACCTGAGGCAGACCATGCTGCATACTCACCCGAGGCAAACCATGCTGCCTGAAGCTCCAAGCCAACTAAGGCTGGGGAGGAACTATTTTCTTTCAGGAACTCTTTTCTTACTCGGGTGGGGCCAGTGGAAGAACACTCACCTGAAGCTCTTCCAAGGCTATTTAAACCACGCCCGGATGGCCACACGTGCTTCGCGTTATTCTGCATCTGCAGCAGGACGCTCACCGAGTCGGCTCCTGCATCCTGGCTCCTGCCACGCCCGCCAGCACCTGGAACACCTGCAAGGAGAGAAAGGCAAGCATTAGGACATTACCTACCTTCATCCAGCATCCGGATTCTTCACTCCGTCGATCCTGCAAAAGAAAGTCAAGGTTTAGAAACGCATCTCATCGCTCGCTGCAGAGCCGCTTCCACTTACCTTCACGTGGCGCTGTCTAGCTCTTCAGCGGTCATAGGCGACATCGGCCGCATCCCAGCACCTACTGAAAAGAAAGACAATAGTTAGAAGTGCTCCGCTTCTCACGCTGCCGCGCCGCTTCCACTTACCTTCACGTGGCGCTGTCTAGCTCTTCAGCGGTCATAGGCGACATCGGCCGCATCCCAGCACCTACGGAAAAGAAAGACAATAGTTAGAAGTGCTCCACTTCTCACGCTGCCGCGCCGCTTCCACTTACCTTCACGTGGCGCCGGCAACCTTTTCAGCGCCCATAGGCGACATCGGTCGCATTCAAGACCTACGGAGAAAAAGGACAAAACAAGGTGAGCAACTAACTAATTGCAAAAGGACAGATTACTCACCTTAAGTCTTACCTGAATTTTGTTGGGACCTCAGTTCCCTTTTCGGGTCGGAGCGGCTTTTCTGGCTTTTCCGTACCCCGGCCCCTATGGGGAAATAAGACACACTCATTAATGTGTCGGAGCAAACCACTACGGCACACCTTCATTAAAAGTACTCACCTGAGCTTACCTCGGTGAATCCCTTCCTCCACACGGATTCCTCACCTAGTCCCTGAAAATTAAACAAAGGCCAAGGGACAAATAAGACTTGATCTTTTGAGCTATATACTTACGGCAGCATTTTGGTAAAGGCAAGCAGACATCGAACCCTCGCCAAATCCGAGATCCAGTGAAGTAACTGGAAATCTACGCGCCCCTGCGTCAGAAGCAGGATGGAGAGCTCGTCCATACAGAAATTAAGGTGAGAGTCTGCGGAAGGCACAGCTAGGGTTCGAGGAGGGTGAGAAGGGGAAAAAGGGGGAAATCTCATACACAATCTAGCAGACAGTTAACTCCCTTTTCCCATCTACAGAAGGATTATTCTACGGGCCAGACAGACGAGGTTTGGGGGTCCAGTCCAGTCCATCTTCCAAGCACTACGCTTTACCGTGGAAGAAGTTGTAGCAGTCCAGAACGGGTCGGCGCCTCCGTGGGAATCAGGTGAGCGTTACAAAACGCGAAGCCTACCAATAACTTCTTACCCAGGCGCCATGGAAACTTCCGAGACAGACCAGCTGGCCCAGCTACTAGGGGAATTACGGGCCAAAGTTAATTCCGCTCGCCAGGAGACGAATGCCCTCAGGAGGGAGTTAATTGTGTCAAAGGAACGAACTGATGATCTTGCCCGCCAGCTGTTGCAGAGTCAAGCTGGTCAAACTCCTCTACCAAGTTCAGGGGGTAGTTTCACTCCCGTGGCGTCAACTAATCCAGTGCAAATCAATCTACCTGGAAACGTGCCACTGGCCTCGCCTGAACGTTTTGCTGGAGATCCCAAAAGATTTGCAGTATTTATGAATCAATGCCGATTGCATTTCCTCTGCAGACCTGGGGCCTTCCCGAATGACCAAACCAAGGTAGCCTTTGTACTTTTTTATCTCAGCGGCAGCGCAGCTGATTGGTCAATCCCATTGGTTACTCAAGACGACCCGATCCTTCAGAACTTTCAAGCCTTCCAGACAAGTATGGAAAGACTTTTTGCGAGGCATTCTCAGGGACAGGCCTTGGACAACAAACTCCTATCTCTACGACAGGGTAATCTGGACCTCTTAGCTTACATTGCGACCTTCAATAGGTTAGTTGTGGAAACAAGATGGCCCGAGGATAAGAGAATTACGCTATTCCATCGAGGTCTACGTGGAGAACTTAAAGATGTCTTGGCCCAGGTCGTAAATCCACCCCAGGACTGCTCGGACAATATTGACTTAGTGGTCCAACTGGATCACAGGCTTCAAAACAGAAAAGCAGATCGGTCCAGGTTTGAAACCCGGGTTTTTGCCAAAGCCCATGTTCACCCCAAGGGTGTCGATGCTACTGAACCTATGCAGATTGGAGTAGTCAAGGGACCTTTCACCCAAAGGGAGCGTGAAAGAAGATGGCAAATGCAATTGTGCCTCTACTGTGGAACTTCAGGACACTTCTTACGAGACTGCCCTGTAAAACCGCCCAAAAAGGCGGTAGGAGCCACGGATAAAGGTCTTGTAGAATCTGAGCCGGGAAACGACCACGCCCGACAAGCGTAGAGGTCCGCTTGCCGAGCTTAAAAACCAACTCTTTGACCTCGCACTTCACCATGCCAATGGTCCTCGTAAATCCAAAGCAGCCTGAACGGTTGCATGCAATTAAGGCATACATCGATAGTGGGGCTATAGGAAACTACGTGGATCGTGAATTGGCTTCTAGGATGAACCTCCCTCTTTGCCCTAAAACCAATAAAGATGTCATCACCACTGTGGATGGAACCGAAATCGCCTCTGGGCTGGTAACTCACTCCACCACGGAAGTGACATTGCTGGGTCAAGACGGGCATCGGGAGGCAATGGTGTTTGACGTAATCAAGGCTCCGCAATTTCAAGTAATTCTAGGAATCCCTTGGTTGGAAACACACAATCCTCAAATTGATTGGCGAGCAAAGAGGATAACCTTTCCAGAGTGTGTACAAACCTGCTATCCACGAAATACAAGCATTGGCCTAGCTACCGTAACCCCTGTCAGTTTGCAAATACCGCCAGAGTACCAAGAGTTTCAAGACGTCTTCCAAAAGGAACAGGCCAATACTCTACCGCCCCACAGGTCATACGATTGCCAGATAGATCTACTACCCGGTGCAACACCCCCTTGCAGCAGGATCTATGCCCTTACCGAGCCCGAGAATCTTCATTTACGACAATATCTGGACCAGTACTTAGCCAATGGTTTTATTCGCCCGTCTAAGTCTCCTGCATCCTCGGCTTTATTCTTCGTACCAAAAAAAGAAGGCGATCTCAGAACTTGTATAGACTACCACGCACTGAACCAGATAACTGTCAAAAACAGATACCCTTTGCCTTTGATCCCTGAACTCCTTGACCAAGTGAAAGATGCCTGCATATACACCAAGCTAGATCTCCGGGGGGCTTACCATCTAGTGCGAATCAAAGAAGGCGATGAATGGAAAACTGCCTTCCGCACTAAATATGGGTTGTTCGAGTACCAAGTTATGCCTTTTGGACTGTGCAATGCACCGGCTGCCTTCCAATATTTCATGAACGATGTCCTCAGGGAACTCATCGATGTCTGTGTTATCGTATACATCGATGACATTCTTGTATACTCCTCTTCAGAATCTGATCATCAAAACCATGTCAGGGCAGTCCTCGAGAAATTGCGCCAACACAAACTATTTGCTAAACTTGAAAAATGTGTTTTCCATGTCACGGAAGTCGAATTTCTAGGTTTTATCCTG
Organism: Ambystoma mexicanum; assembly: GCF_040938575.1. Taxonomy (NCBI): domain Eukaryota; kingdom Metazoa; phylum Chordata; class Amphibia; order Caudata; family Ambystomatidae; genus Ambystoma; species Ambystoma mexicanum. The sequence continues at coordinate 192,445,768 of NC_090932.1, forward strand.
ACACCTAAAGGAGTCCACATGGACTCACGAAAAGTGGATGCTATCCTCAAATGGCCATCACCCAGCTCTGTAAAAGGTGTTCAAAGCATGCTTGGCTTCGCCAATTTTTATCGCAGGTTTATTCCGGAGTTTTCACGGGTGATTCAACCCATCACTGCACTCTTAAGAAAAAATACACGTTTTGAATGGTCTAAAGAAGCTGAGCAAGCCTTTCAAGAACTAAAAGCTAAATTTACTTCTGAACCCGTATTGAAACACCCGCGCCCGGATCTCCCTTATATCGTCGAAACCGACGCATCCAGTCTAGCTATGGGAGCTGTCCTTTCTCAAAGGGACCCAGAGACTAACCAACTGCATCCCGTTGCGTTCTGGTCCAGAAAATTCTCGGCTCCCGAGATTAACTACGCCATCACGGACAAAGAACTGTTAGCGATTAAATCTGCTTTTAAGGCCTGGTGACATTATCTCCTTGGCGCAAGACATACCATCACGGTGATCACCGACCATCGGAATTTACAGTACTTGAAAACCGCCAAGGCTCAGTCATCTCGACAGCTCCGTTGGGCTCTGTTTTTTGCTGAATTTGATTTCATAATCACCTACCGTCCTGGCTGTAAGAATGGCAAAGCGGATGCTCTATCCCGAATTGGAATGGGGGACACAGTCACTAACTCAGAGCCTGTGCCGATAATTCCCGAACAGAGGATCTTAGGTATGACTTCTTCACAATCGCTAGAAAATATCCAAACTAGAGTTAAACAACTCCTGGACCCAACATACTTGCAGGACTGGGTTCAAAAGGGATCTGATTTTACTATAGATAACGATTTACCTTATTTCCGAGGACGATTATTTCTTCCACACACGGATTTACAAAAGCTAGTTGTTTCTTGTTATCACGATACACTAGTAGAGGGACACCCCGGCATTGCCAAAACTGAGGAAAAGGTGAAAAGACAATTCTGGTGGCCTTCTTGGCGAAAAGATGTAAAATCATTTGTGATGTCCTGTGGTGTGTGCCCCCAAAATAAAGGGCAAAAGAAAAGACCAGCCGGTCTTCTTCAACCGTTAAACATTCCACCATCGCCCTGGCACAGCCTGTCATTGGATTTTATTACAGACGTACCCCCCTGTTCAGGATATAACACTATTCTTGTTATTGTGGATTTATTCTCCAAGATGGCACACTTCATTCCATTAAAAGGTTTACCTTCAGCTTCGGTTCTAGCTAAAGAATTCCTTGAAAATGTTGTCCGGTTACACGGATTTCCGTCTGTGCTGATTTCAGATCGAGGAAGCCAATTTATTTCCCACTTTTGGCGTAGATGTTGTCAATTGGCACAAATCGATGTAAGACTATCAACCAGTCATCACCCCCAGACCGATGGTCAAACAGAAAGAACGAACCAGACTCTCGAACAATATTTACGTTGTATGCTGCAACAATCTGAAAGTAACTGGAAAGACATTCTTTGGATAGCTGAATATGCATATAATAATTCTGTGCACTCTGGAACTGGGCAAAGTCCTTTTTACACTTTATATGGGCTTCACCCTCGAACCTCTGACCTGGATCCACCTCATGATCTCGGGACACTCGCAGTGGACCAGCTGCATACCACAATTACCCAAGCCTTCAAAGAAGCAACTGAACATTTACAACAAGCCAAGAAAAGATACAAGAAAAGTGCTGATCGGCATCGAAGTGAGGCACCTCAGTACCAGATTGGGGACCAAGTCTGGCTGGCTACCAGACACTTATCACTCAAAGGACCTCGAACCTTTAATCCCAAATGCCTGGGACCATATTCCATTACGGCCATAACCAATCCTGTGGCCGTTAAACTGGATTTACCAGCTTATATGCGAATACATCCTGTTTTTCATGTGTCACTTTTGAAACCTGTGCAACCTGGGACCAGACTAATCAAGCCTCCAGAACCCATTCAAGTGGAGGGAGAACCTGAGTTTGAGGTGAAGAACATTTTAGATTCTAAAATGATAAGATCAAGGCTTTTCTATCTAATCGATTGGAAGGGTTACAGGCCTCAAGAGAGGTCATGGGAACCCCATGACCATGTACATGCTCCTCGGTTAATTAAAAAATGTCACCGGACCTTCCCAGACAAACCAAAACCCCCGGGGAAAACAACCTTGGGAGGGGCCTTGGGGGGGGAGTGCTCTCATGATGCCTGCTCCCGAGGAGCCAGGTCAGGCCTAGCGTCCCCGGAAGCAGACTTCATACTCACCAAGCAGGACCCAGCAAACCCCTATAGGGGCTCTTTGGACCTTGTCCTGGCGCCATTGGCATATGGTAATGCTTGGGTGAACTCACCTGAGGCAGACCATGCTGCATACTCACCCGAGGCAGACCATGCTGTCTGAAGCTCCAAGCCAACTAAGGCTGGGGAGGAACTATTTTCTTTCAGGAACTCTTTTCTTACTCGGGTGGGGCCAGTGGAAGAACACTCACCTGAAGCTCTTCCAAGGCTATTTAAACCACGCCCGGATGGCCACACGTGCTTCGCGTTATTCTGCATCTGCAGTAGGACGCTCACTGAGTCGGCTCCTGCATCCTGGCTCCTGCATTAGGACATTACCTACCTTCATCCAGCATCCGGATTCTTCACTCCGTCGATCCTGCAAAAGAAAGTCAAGGGTTAGAAACGCATCTCATCGCTCGCTGCAGCGCCGCTTCCACTTACCTTCACGTGGCGCTGTCTAGCTCTTCAGCGGTCATAGGCGACATCGGCTGCATCCCAGCACCTACGGAAAAGAAAGACAATAGTTAGAAGCGCTCCGCTTCTCACGCTGCCGCGCCGCTTCCACTTACCTTCACATGGCGCCGGCAACCTTTTCAGCGCCCATAGGCGACATCGGTCGCATTCAAGACCTACGGAGAAAAAGGACAAAACAAGGTGAGCAACTAACTAATTGCAAAAGGACAGATTACTCACCTTAAGTCTTACCTGAATTTTGTTGGGACCTCAGTCATTAAGGTGTCGGAGCAAATCACTACGGCACACCTTCATTAAAAGTACTCACCTGAGCTTACCTCGGCGAATCCATTCCTCCACACGGATTCCTCACCTAGTCCCTGAAAATTAAACAAAGGCCAAGGGACAAATAAGACTTGATCTTTTGAACTATATACTTACGGCAGCATTTTGGTAAAGGCAAGCAGACATCGAACCCTCGCCAAATCCGAGATCCAGTGAAGTAACTGGAAATCTACGCGCCCCTGCGTCAGAAGCAGGATAGAGAGCTCGTCCATACAGAAATTAAGGTGAGAGTCTGCGGAAGGCACAGCTAGGGTTCGAGGAGGGTGAGAAGGGGAAAAAGGGGGAAATCTCATACACAATCTAGCAGACAGTTAACTCCCTTTTCCCATCTACAGAAGGATTATTCTACGGGCCAGACAGACGAGGTTTGGGGGTCCAGTCCAGTCCATCTTCCAAGCACTACGCTTTACCGTGGAAGAAGTTGTAGCAGTCCAGAACGGGTCGGCGCCTCCGTGGGAATCAGGTGAGCGTTACACAAAGTGATCCATGTTGCAGAATGCTAGAGGAAATAACCTAGAAGTGTGAGCAACGTGTGGCCATCTTGGAAGAGGAGTGAGTCAATGGAAGAAAGGTTTTCTACACTACATAAGGCCAGCATGTGGAAATTCCTTCTCTACTGACAGGAAGGTGTAATTATTGATGCACTTCTTAAGATATGAAGGGCAACACATTTTTGAGACACTACCCGAATTAAATGGTGTGGCTAGTGGGGATGTGACAAATGAGTTGGAGGTGGCTCTCCTCAAGTTGGACACTGATTTTAATCCAAAGACAAGCACTATCTTAGAATGGTATCATTTTGGAGTATGTGTGCAAGAAACTGGAGAGAGGAATATGTTCTGGCTCTGCACCACCTAGCCCTGACTTGCAGATTTGGTCATTCCCCGGATGTGCACATTCGGGATCAGTTTATGATCCACTGCAATAACAACAGGATTAGTGAGGAACTCTGGTTGTGAGACGAACTTAGCTTGGATGAAGTGATGGACATCGCCAAACGAGTTGAACATTCTATGGCCTGTGTTGCCAAACTGGTCAAGGCAGAAAGTAAGGACAATAAAACTGATTTTTTTCAACATTTTGGATGAGAAACAGAAGAAGAAACAAAAGATAAGTATGTTGTTCAAAGGTAGTGGTGAAAACAAGGGACATGCATGAAAGTACAAAGAGGTGAAGACCGTTTATGCATTCGGTGTGCTTCGATGAATCTCCTGCGTGTCCTGGACGGAAAGTGGTGTGCCTTAAGAGCAAGAAATGGTGCCACTTTGCCAACTGTTGTAAATATTTTCTATTCAATCAGAAGTACTTTATGTGACAGAAGATGGACAGGATTCATCTGAGGAAGAAGATGATTGTCATGTTGAAATGATTACAGTAAATGTTGCATAAAGAATGGATGAAGATGAGTGTGAGAGTCCGTATGCATTGATTCATGTAAATGGGAAGGTGGTGTCCATGATGGCAGACTCAGGGGTGAACATTTCTCTCATGTCAAGAGAAGTTTAGGAACACAACGTGGGGGGTGATTTGAGAAATGTATTGGAGCCGGATGTAAATCCAGGTGGATATAACCTTAATAAAATTTAATTAATTAGATGTTTTGAGGCCACATTTGAATTTAATTTAAATGCAGGAGTGTCCAAGGGAAGGTGTATGTGAAGAAGGAAGGTGCAACGTTGTTGGGGTAGTGTGACCAGAAAAGGTTGGGGATAAGGCTGGATCGGAACATAGTTGAACAGGTCTTGCTCGTCTGTTGGAAGTGTGTGAAACATTTGGGAAAGTCAGAGGCATGAAACACCAGATTATTATTTTTTTAAAAAGGGGAGTTTGCCCGTGGCTGTTAAAGTGCGTTCAGTTCCTTTGGTGTTGAGAGAGGGTGTGAAGAGGGAGCTTGAGACATTGCGCAACATTGGAGTGATTGAAAGGACTAGTTGTGAACAATGGATTTCTCCTTTGGTGGTAGTAAAGAATCCATCCACGGAATTGTGCTTATGTGTTGATCTCCAAGAGTTAAATAAGTGTGTAGTGGTAGGAAGGCATCCTCTACCAAGCATGAATGAGATGCCTGCCATGATTGATGGTGGGAGGGTGTTCTCGAAATTGGATATGGCCTCAGCGTATCATCAAATAGAGCTGGAAGAGGAATGTAGGAAACGTACTGCTTTTATAACTCACAAGGGGATTTTCCCATTTCCGAGGATGCCATTTGGTCTGGTATCAGCATTGTCAGTCTTCCAGAAAGTAATGGACAGGTTGTTCAAGTTGATGAAGGGAGTATTCTGTTTTGAGCATGATATGTTAGAATGCACATAATCAGAAAAGGAGCATTATATGATCCTAGAGCAGGTCCTAGAAATTCTGGAACAGAGGGGTGTGACATTTAGCGAGGAGAAGTGAGTGTTCAGAAATGAAAAGGTGGAGTACCTGGGACATGAAGTGTTGGCACCTGGGGTGAAGCCAAAAAGCGAAATCTGGATGCGATAAAAAAGGTAAAAGTACCAAAGTCCAAGTGAGAGCTGCAATCTTTTTTTAGGGATGACTGAGTTTTATCAAAAATGTGTTTAGACATTTGATGATAAAGTCACTGAGATGAGAACATTGCTGAAAAGTGGAGAGGAGTTAGCATGGAATGATTTGTGTGAAAGGGAGTTCTGTAAGATAAAAGAGTAGATTAACTTAGCAAAAGCTTTAAAAAGGTTCAACACAAGGAAAAGGAATGTGATCACTGTAGATGCAAGTGACATTGGTGTAGGAGTGGTTTTGTCTCAGTTCAATGGGGATGGTTGTGAAGAAATTGTAGCACATGCCTCCAGATTGTTGAGATGTCTAGAGAAAAATTATTCTGTATTGGAAAAAGAGGCTGTAGCATGCTATTGGGTGGTATAGAAATTCTGCAACTTTGTGTGGGATGTGGAATTTGTTATACGAACAGACCACAAACCCCTATAAAGTATTTTTGAATCAAAAGGGCTGAGCAAGTTATCGAGACGTGTGGCTAGCGGGGTTAAGAGGATGCAGAATAACAGGTTTTGTATGGAGTTCACTTCTGGTCATGAAAATGTGTTAGCTGAAAATTTGTCAAGATTAGGGGGTCAAGGAGAGGAGGAAAGTATTGAAGAGATTCCCAATATAGATTTTGTTAACCATGATAGTGGTTGGAAGCTGGAAACAGTGATGAGGTATTGGTACAATTAATGGATTATGTGGATTTGGAGTGGACGCTTAAGAGGAGATTAACACAGGATGAACAGTCTTTTGGGAGGTGCGTGATGAATTGAGTTTAGTAGGGAGGCTACTGTATCATTGGGAACATTTTGCTGTTCCCCGATTGATCCAGAGAAAAAATTATTGATGGTGCACATGAGGGACACTGGGGCATGAGCCAAACTAAAGTGGTTTTAAAGAGTGTGCATTGGTGGCCAGGATTTGATCGAGATGTTGAGAGAAGGCTGGCTGATTGTGTGAAGTGTGGAAAAGTGGGAAAATGGGAGGTAGCCAGTGCGCAATCCCTGCTGAAAGTTGATGTACCAAAGAGAATGTGGGATGAATTGGCTAAGGATGTCATAGGACCTGTAGACATGGGAAGTGGACGAGGGGAATTCATTATAGTACTTGTGGATTTATTGTCCAGTTGGACTGAGTATAATGTTGTGAGAGATACCAGTGGAGAGGCTGTGGTGGAATTCTTACAGGATATTTTTGCAAGGCATGGTGTGCCGTGAAGTATTTTCACGGATAACGGGACACAATTCACTGGTAGTTATTTCCAGGAATGCTTGGAAAGATGTGGTATAAGGCACAAGAGGACAGCATAATATCACTGGGAGCTTAATGGCATGGTAGAAAGGACAAATAGGTGCCTCATGGAGGCTATCTGGATGGCAGGTGTGTGTGGAAAGGACAGGAAGGTGGCGGTGCAGGGGAGAATGCATGCTTTCCGCATGTCACTGCATGCTGTCACATGAATTAGTCTGTTTAAATGGAAGAGCGGCTGGGAGGCCAATGCTAAACTGGTGCCTACCTGGTTGGAAAGAGTAAGGGAATCTGATTGTGTGGTGGAGGAGTTACGAAACAAAATGAACAGGTAAAAAGGAAAAGCGGTGCTGAATGAGAAGAAGGGGCGGAAGAGTGTAGTTGTTCAATGTGGTGACTAGGTCATGATTTAGAAGAGTGTGGTGAGAAAGAAAGGAGATTTACTTTATTCAGAACCTGTCCAGGTGGAGAATGTGATGAATGGTGCTGTGATGGTGCAAGGGAGACTGGTGTGGAAAATGAATAGGGTTGCAGTGGGGAAAAGGAGGATGTGTGGAGGAAAGGAAAGGAGATGTGTTGTGAAGTGACTTAGAAGGTGGAACCTTGGCATGGAATCTGTATAGAGGAAACAAGTTCCAGATTCCTGGGCAAGCGGTTGAAGGAGTGGGGCTGGAACAGGAAGGTTATGCTGGGCATCATTACCTGGATACTTCTTAGTTTTCAAATGGAGGTGGGAATAGTGTCTGCAGATGCTCTGCAAGAATCATCTATTCCTTTGCACCGACTCTCACCTTTCCCGTCTACACTATCTGCTTCTCCCCCCTTCTCATCTCCCCACCAATTTACTTTCCCTCTGATGGGTTACTCCTCCTATGTCCTGCTTCCACCTTTCTCTCTCTCCTTCCCTCCGCTCCTTTAGTTACCCCTAACCTTTCTCTCATTCTACTACTGCACTGCAACCACTACTACTCTCCTCCCAAACACTACTACTCACCTCAGACCACTACTACTACCCTACCACAACCACTTTTCCAGCACACTCCTTTCATCCACTATGAGTCTCAGGAGGATAGCCCAGGGGCAACAGGCTTGCCTTGGAAGTAAGACAACGTGGAGCAACACGGGTTTGATCCCCAGGTCTGCGCTTAGAAACCTCTGGCTATTAAGCGCGTTATAAATAACCAATTACAATTACAATCTCACAGTCACTCCTTACTCTGCGCTCACTGCACACTTCTCACACACTCAAACTGCAGAACCACTAACACTCCTGAACCAATACCTCACTTTTTTCAATAGTCTCTATAAAGATCGGCTGCTCCTCCTTCCTTCTGCTGGTCTTTTGGTCATCCTGCACCTCCACTGCTGACCTCAACCGGTAGGGTACACCTACCACTTCCTGTTTCCTTTCTCCTCTTATGTGTATGTCCCTTCTTATGGATTGGCTCCCTTCCCCTAGCCAATCTAATCGATCTGCCCGCCTCGGGGCAATTGTGTGCAAAGGGAATCTTTTAAAAGGGGCTTAAGCCCACCCACTGGTTCCACGGGCCCTTGCCGCAAAATGACGACTTTTAGAGTCTTTGGTCACTGTTTGTATTGTGGGGGACGCTGGCCCAAATGTTGTTGTTAAGTCTTTTTATTTCTCTCTGGTGGACAAGTGGGAATTGGCTGAAACCCCCCTGTGCGTCCAACTGGGATTGTGCAGTCCCCGTGACTGCTGCGTACACTCGTGGCTTCTTCTTACAGCTTTGCCTCTAATGCTTGTTCTCCGAGCAGTTTCATGCTTGTTCGGGTTGGTGTGAGAGTCACTTTGCAGGATTCGGTTCCCTCTGGATGTTGGTGATGTTTCGGCTGCTTGATCAGTCGGATACACTGGTACAGCGTTGGATCTGCAACAGGAAGAGAAATACTGGTGAGCAACTGGTTTATGAGGAATGGAAGGAGACATCGTTCTGCATACATACACATGGGCACAAGAACACATTGGGGTCTGTTTGTCTGATTTTGTACTTAAAGACAATGTTGGTTCCACATCTCCCTTATTACCTCCCTCTTTGCCTTGTCACAACATACAGCATTGTAGGAACAGTAGGGTAGGGAAGCTAAAGTATATCCTGCTCCCGGGGCACAGACTCGGGTTTTGGACACAGCATTATTTTTTAGCCAATACCTTTTACTAAACTGCTGTTTACAAAATAAACAACCTGTACTGATAGCCCTTTCATTTGCACTGCCCTCAGTGGTTCAGATGGCTCAGATATCAGATCTTCCAACTCTAAGGTGGGCTACCGCAGGTGTAGCAGAGTACTTCTCTTTGGCCACGTCAAACTGCAAGAATGAAGTCACCATGTCACTAGGTCCTTCGCTATTTCAGCGAAACAGATCGTTCCGATAGTGACCAACTGGGATCCTAAGGATGCCACTGCCAAACCCCATTGATCTTGAAACGCTGAAAGTTTAAAACGGTGATAGGATCACCTGATGAGGCCGGCCACCATGTTCTATTTCTCTCACCATTATCAGAGTATGACTCAATGCTTCGTAGAGGATCCAAAGCTGACCGTTTGGGGGAAATAGAGACTTGTAATGCCACTTCCTTAGATTGACCCAGGTGCTGCAAATACAATTATTAATTCTTGCATGTTGACCGCGTGGCCTAATGGATAAGGCGTCTGACTTCAAATCAGAAGATTGAGGGTTCGAGTCCCTTTGTGGTCGGGGACGTTTTAAGCGCTTTGAAACACATTGTGTGTAGGCGCTATATAAATAAACAATCATATCATAGCATGCTCACCAAAGCACAGGAGCTGGCACAAGCGGTCTACTAAGATGTAATGTCTTAGCTTACAATCTAACAGACCTAGACACTGACAGATACTACAATCACACACCTGCTTTTAACTAAAATGCTACATGAAATGTTTCTAATGAAGGGTGTGTGTGTTATTTTTGATATTTTCCAATTTCAGTGTTTTTTTGATGACGTGATACAACCCTATTCCTGCATATATATTAGTTGCTGTGTCAACACGTGTTTCGATTCCTAGGTGAGCTTCTTCAGTGCAACATTTATCACTTGGAGCACTAAGTGACACAGCAACTAATATATATGCAGTAATAGGATTGTATCATGTGTCATCAAAAAAACACTGACATTTGGAAATATCAAAAGAACAACAATTTTGGAATGTGTTGGACATGAATCAAATGTATAAATAATCAGTAAAGACGTATTTGAAATCATACAAAGTGTGTGGTGTTTTTCAAAACATGTTCAAACAACTTTCTGAGGAGTTAAGTGGCAGCTTAGGCATCAACCCACTTTCAAATGAGTACATCTTGGGTATCATACTGACTAAAGTGGATACCCGCTACAGCAGGCACACCATTATTGTTGTATGGGAGGAGCGCAGAGAAAGGTTTTGCTAATTCTTGGAACCTGTTATATTTAAGTGCCCACTTGTGGCGGGAGAAAAATCACGACAAAACAAGCAAAATGACTTATTGGTCCTGGCAGAGAAAGGGCAGCGGACTCGCGTGACCTGATATCTGGATACAGAGACTGATCCAGGCCGAGGGGTGTCCTCTATAGAGGTGACCAGAGCATACCAGGAAGCCTGAAACTAGAAATGATTTCGAGACCAGAGGAAACAACACTGAAAAGGGGACTGCTCAGTCTTCCTCTGTGGGAATTGTTCACTCCTAGAAAATATGATCCTTGTAGGTGCAACCTGTTATTGTTATTTTCTATCTCTAGTTCAATTCTTACCATCTGGAGGCCAGTGACAGTGACCGAGCTCCCCATCCCGGAAGACTTCTATAAGTCGTCTGCACCAAATGGTTTGACCAAAGAGAGAATCTGCACTGCAGACCTCCAGGGTCTTACTACCATTGTAGTGCCGCTCGGAGCATTGGTGTAGCTGCCATCTGCATCTTGTAAGATGAGGAGGATGGGAATCAACAATGAAACAGGTGGTGAAAGCGAGATTCCATGTAAAGACGGGCAATGGGAGCCACTAGTGTGCAGGCTCCCACAGCTCCCATGGACCACCATCCACTGGTGGGCTGTCTTGCTGCATGTGCAGATGGAGACACAGCTTGGCTACTCTTTCCATTGGAGCACATACTGTGCGTAACTCTGCTCCAACGAATTGCAGTCATTGGGAGGGAATCAGATGACTCCTGGTTTTATTGATCAAAAAACAGAACTCCTGCAAAATCTTAGACTTGAGGGAAGATCCTGGAACTGCAATTGATGATTTTCCACCAGAAAATAGAGAAACTCTCTGTGATCTTGATAGAGTGCAAAATGAAGGTATGCATTGCGGCCTGTAGATGTAAGGATGCCAAAAAGTGGGCCGGGTTACCTCTGTAAACAACTGCTGTAGTGTCAACACCTTGAAGTGGGGACTTCAAATGAACCTGGCCAGGCCATTCAGATCCAGGCCTTAAGTTACCCACTGGTTTCAGATGCAGGAATATTATTGAGTCCCATCCTGATCCGCCTTCCCATGATGTAACCCTTCAGATACATTTTTGGAGAGTTGGGCCTCTAGGCCTATCCAAAGCGCCTTTAGTGGGAGTGGATTACTCAAAGATGGTGCCATCGAAACACGGGGTAACCCTGTTGAAGTAGGTCCAGAACCTACTGGTCTGGCATGACCAGCTTCCATTTTAACCAATATTCGGTAATCTGTTGCCCTACTGACGTATCTTTTGGAGCTCGCGTCCTTGGCCACTTATGGCTTATATTCAGACACAGTACTGTTACAACTTTTTCTGGCGGATTCTGTCTGCAACCTCAGTCAGCCGGAAAAACAATGTCTTACAAAACTGAATACTCAAGACTTTTTTTCAGCTTGAAAGGAAAATAGGCAAGATTTACCCCGTCTAGGGGTGATCGTGTTTGCCCTACTCCAACCATTTTGAAGGCAAGACCCCTCCAAAATGGAGGCACTGTCGGGTTGAACGGGTTGGGGGCAGAGATGGTGAAAGGGAGCAGGCAGTGTGCGCCGCTCTCATCGAGTCCAACTGGCGTTGGGTGCCAGAAGAACTTCCATTAAAAGGGAGACCAGAGGAGGGGAGTGGGAAGAGATTTTGTGCCCATCCGGCCTGCCGTCAATGCCACTTTGTGCTGTCTCCTGGTCGGGGGACTGCACAGTGTTTTTTGTAGAGTTGGCCCTTGGCCTGGAGGATGCGTAGATGGGTAAGGAGGGTTGCTAAGGGATGTGCAGTGTCGATGATATGGCGGGAGGGATAGCACTGTGGGGGGAGGGTTCGCCCAGTGTGACAGGGAGAGAGGCTGTCGGGTAGCTTGAGGAAAAGGTGTGTGTGTACTTTAATCTTTCAGGAGAGAACTGTCCTGCTGATAAGATTTTATCCATCAGCATTATTGGATATTGAGGCTCGAGCCTCATTACTCCATCTTCTCGGGTTGAGTATGTAGTCGTGTGTTAGGATTCTTGATGGTCTGTGTGGACTTGTCACAGTAGGGCAAGCAGGGGAGAACCGTGGGGCTTGTAAATTATATATGCCTGGTATCTTTGAGGGAGCGTAATGCGGCAGGCTGTGTTCATGTTTGCCTTCAGGCACAAGGATTAGGGAAGTGGGGGCTCGGTACCCTCATTCAGTGGTGTGCCGCGCTTTCCATGAACCTCCTGGAGGGTTTGTATTGTTCTCCGTTTGTGGCATGTACAAAGCATTTCCGAAATTTGTTTTGAAACCTTTGTTGTAGAGGGTTCAGGATCTGCTGCTTATCCGGCACAAAGCAGCAAGCGGGGCCAAGCGGTGGAGTAGTGGGCAATACAGTAGTGATATGATATGATATATGATATGATATGATATGGCATTTGTAACGCGCCTATACGCAAGTGTTTCGGGTGTGTTTTCTTTCTTAGAGGGCTATCCCATACTGTTCCCCCCACGGATCCAAGGCATGGATGCAATGGTTACCATTCCACTCACAATAACCACAGAACCAATTGTACCCGAGGCTGGATGCGGCTGGGCCCTGGGATGCCCCTTGGGCCTCCCGAGGAGGAGAGGCAAGGTGTTGGATACCCCCTGAGGAGATGGATAAAGGGGCGGCCTGGTACACAGGCTGTCCCTCTAGCGCCCACTCCAGGGTCTGGGACAGTCTCTAAATAGTACATGGATTCAACAAAGGTTGCGGCTCTGTTTGCTATGCTGCAGAGCAGCGGGATAGACAGCGTAATGGCGAGATGGAAGGTGCTGGGAGGATCCTGCAAGGTACAGGCCAAATCCCTTCTGTAGTGGAGTAGACGTATACATTTGCAGCAGATCCTACCTCCCTACCTCCCCTGTATTGGAGACATGAGACTGTGCCCTGTCTATCACCAGCTATTGTACCAATACTGCAGCGAGTATTTGGAAGGCAGTGGGCCTCATTATAACTTTGCTGGTCTGGTAACAACGGTACCAGAAAGCTTGCCGGTACTATTGTTACCGGACCGGCAAACTATGAGTTCTGCTCGCGGGTGCCTTCCCGCCCACCAGGACTGGCCTGGAAGGTGTACCGGCACCCGCGAGCAGAACACGTTGGATGCACCAGCACCATTCTTTATGGTGCCGGGGCATCCGACCTCCCCATTCCCATTGAGCCCTATGGGCTCAGTGGGAATGGGGAGCATTTTTTTCCAGCAGCCGCGAATGGGCAATTACCAGCAAGGCTACCACCAAACTTGTAATGAGGCCCAGTATCTATTAAGACAACCATATCGAATGTACCCTCAAGTTGATGGCAGCCTACAGGAGGAACTCCCTGAAGGAATATGAGAAAGAGCTAAGAAAATGGACTGATGATGTCATAAGAAAGTGTGCATGAAGTCCTGAAATACTGAATGAATACAATGTATGAATCCTAGAGGAGGAATGACAAAGAATCAAGTGAACCTTAAAAATGTAAAACAAGAAAATTACACGGTAAAAAGTGCTGCAGAAATCAGAGGTATCATGGATGTACATTTGCTGAAACGCAAGATAGATCAAGCCATCGTATAGGCTAGCTATAGGTAGTAAATAGAATGCAGGCGGAGCTGCCATTGTACAGAAATTGAACATTGGTATCATGAAATAAGTAAGCCAAAGAGAAAATGAAAGGCTGTGTCACAGTGGAATAGCAGGTTGTTGGAGCTGCGTTGGAAGGCTGTCTGGCCTGAAGTCAGGAACTGAGAAGTCGAGGTCGGCTATCTACGCTGAAGAGGGAAATGTGTGTGCGAAGGATGAATCCTCTCACGTTAAGGTGCAATAAAGAACGCAGAAGATGCCAAGTCTTAATTCATTAACAAGTTTAAAAGCTTGCAGAATTAACAGAATTTTGGTCTCTTGTCACATGAGTCAAGGCTGAAAATGGGGCTTGAACTTGGAGTTCCAGACACGATAACAAGTGCCCTCACTCCTGTTGCATTCCTAGGACAAGAATACCCTGCAAGGTCAAGTACAAAGAGAATTTCCTGGCAGGTGGCATGGGTGATGAGAGATTTTGGGATAATTGGGTGGTAGGGCAGCTTCATGTCCTATCTACTTGCACCTGGGTCTTGGCTTACGTACTGCTAATTGAACCAAATGTTCCAGACATGGCACAAGCATGTCAAACCAATTGTATTAGTCCATATAACGAAGGACCTTATAGCTTGAGAAACCAATGAAACACTGTGCAACTGATTTTTCTTAAATGACACGTATAAAGAGGTAGTCATAAATTATCCACCTGATATCTGACAGCCAATAACAAACCTAGCTCCTATATGATTGTATATCTAGATGTGTCTCTTAACCAATCCCAACCCTTGATAGGTTTTTCACTATTGACATGTAACATGACATCATTCTGATGCACAAAGAGAGTATATGATTGTATTTCATATAGAAATCGATGAGAGAATGAGCGTACGTCGACTGAAGTTCGTTGTAACCTGCCTGTTTCAGATTATTGCTAAAAAAACAGCAACATGCCATGTTCTTGAGTTTGTCTGGTTATTTGGACCCAGAATTATTCTGGTGTAATCCAAGCCAGTAACAGATGCATGTTTCCAAAGACCATTAGCTCACTTCTGCCTAAAATAGGTGCTGATCAGGGCAACAGGTGCCCGAGGATGAACAATGTCCCGCCTACAAAAGCTTTTCCTCCATTAAAGAGGAAAAAAGTGTGCAATAAAGGAGGAAAGAAGGGCCAAAGTTTATCCAAAGTAGATACAGCTTCAACACTGGTGCAGGCCACTGCTGGGGCTAGCCACCCCACAAAGGAGACCAGCAAACCTGGAGATAGGGGACGCAGGCACCCTGCCAATGGGTCAATCTGTGGCCCAATCCGCAGCGGTTGTACAGATCGGGGTATGTTGTTCACAGTGGGTCCAACCCCCGAACACATTCTAGTCAACAGAATCACCGGGGGGTGACCACCCATCCCACGTTGGCTCAGACTAGGGCTTCGTCTCGGGAGGATAGCTCATGGGCAATGCGCTCGTCTTGGAAGCAAGACGACGCAGAGCAACACAGGTTCGATCCCCGGGTATGCGCTTAGAAACCTCTGGGTATTATGGGTGTCATAAATAACCCATTACAATTACAATTTATGGCTCACAAGGGATCAGTTCGGGACAGGGGCAGTCCAACTGAGCTAGCAGGGAGGGGGTGCACCACAGCTTTGGTCGTGGACCGAAAATACCATAAGGGTACAGGGATCAGGGCCTCTATTTCCAGGAGGTTGGCCAGCTGGCGGAACGGGAGTGGTGTGCCACTTTCTGTACCTGTTGGCCAAGGGGGGAAAGGGGCAGCTGCATCAGGGTGTGGGTCAGTGGAACATGGGAGTTGCTCACACAGTGGTGCAGAACAGGTCTGCTCTTTCCCCATGAGGGCCACAGTGTAATGTATCTGGTTACACTGGGGAGGATATATGTCAAGGCCCGGCACAGCTACAAGGGGGCAATGTTGTAGGGGGTATGGGTCATTGCACCAATGGGGTGACGGCCCTGTCAGGAGCAACAGGAGGTTTCACCTTACAGGGTATGACAGGTGCACATGTCACCACGGCAGGGTCTGCACGAATTGGGGGGCACAGGAAGTGTGGACTTCCAGGAACATAGTGCCACCCGGTCCAGCGATGGGAGACACAAGGGTTAATACTGCTCTGAGCACTGGTCAAGAGGCAGGTGATGCAAGGGTTAACTCTGTCCCCGTCCCAGGTCTCTCAGGTATGCTAACATGGTGTATTACTGCAGAGGGGAAGGAAAACATGTGGAAAGCAAAATGTGGGGATGTGTTTGCTCTATTAGACTATACCCGAGCAGAAAATGTTAAGGAGAATAAAGCTGAGGGGAAGGAGAAAAGAAAATTCAGGTGGAGAGGTCTATTATGAATTGGGCCACAGGGTTCACGATATTTTCAGCAGTGATGTGGGGAAAGCATCCAGAGTTGTATCCAAAACTATATTCATACATGCACCTAATTCTTTCAATGTATTGGGAATGTGTGACTGGGGCATGGTTGAAATACAATGAGCAGTTAAGGAGCTCAAGGTTGGGGAGCACTCACTTGGATTGGGGCTCCAGGGCCATGGATTTTTGGGCCAGTGGCACAATGGTCCGTCCTAATAAAAATAAGCAGGCGTTTGGGGCACAGCAAGGGCAGGGCAGTGCTTTCTAGCCAGCTCCCTTGAGAATGACAAAAAAGGGACATGTTGGGCATTCAACAAAAGGGCATGTAATATCACTGTCTGCAAGTTTAAGCATGCATGTGCCTTCTGTGGGATGTGTAGAGAAACCCCTCCACGCTCACACTAGAAAAAATGCAATCCACTAGGGAAAAAGGCCCAGTACACCTCTTGCAAGGAGAACAAAGTTGTGTTTCTACAAAAATATAAATGCGCCAACAAAGCACTCTGCTGCCATGGAATGTTCTGGCAAAATCAGTATGAGCAACAATTTATGAAGGCACACCGCGTCTTCAATGACATAAATTACATAATGTACAAATCCAACTGGCTGGTTGGTCAGACCCTATACATAGGCTATTTGCTCCATAAGGAATGCCAGGCCATTGGTCCCAGCCCGTCTGTCCATCTTCTTCCATGTGGGTTCCTCCTTGCACGTCATCTTGCATGAAGCTACACCCAATGGCCAATTACGTGAAGAAAAACAATGCATGCTCTATCGCTACCTAATGTGCACCTGGTACTGCAGACAAGAGCTAAGAGGATACTTCAAGTTCATTACATCACACACACTAGCTTGATTACTGTTGACGCCAATGCAAAGTTCCCCACCCTTGCTTTGGCTATGTTGTTTTAGCCCACCCGGCACCTTGCAGCACAAACCACATGAACTATGATGACAGCAACTGGTCTCTGCTATCTGATCTTTTCTGATCAATTAGGGGTTTAACAGTTGTATGGTCGGTGGTCTAGGGACTGACTGGTACCTTGGAATGCTGGGGGTCTTGGGGTGTGGCATCTGGGTGCTATTACTTAGAGCTGGGACAGGGAAGGTCGGAGGCTTGTGCCCTCCTTCTCGTGGGATTGCTTTTCACAGAGCTCTCAACCCTCTCCTGGCCTTGCAGGACGCATTCCTTCTGGGACACGAATGGTGGCAACATGAGACAGTGAAAGGTCTATGAATCTCTGCAGCTCTGGCCTTTCTCACGGGTGCCCATGCCACAACCTACTCCCTATTCCTGCATGCATACACTTATTGCCATGTGTGTGGCTCAGGCTGTACCTCTAATATGCAAGATGGCGTCTAAGTCCCAATGTATTTTAAAGCGAAAGCATACACCACCCTGCCTGCACCATAGCCCCTGGCGACACCCCTGCCTCCCTGTAACCTCCCTGAGCACCTACTGCACACTTCCAAGCCTCTGCCGCATCCGAAAGCGCTTAGGGGTTTGGGATGAACGTCCCCCCTTCCCAACAAATGTCAGGACACCCAGAGATTTTTTGTCTAAAACGAGATAAGGATATGGAGCACAAATGAAGATGTGGCTCTCTCACTGGGCACCACGCACTTGCCCACGCCAGTACGAAGAGACATTTTGGGGGTTTCAGCAAATGAATATCCAAAAGTGAGCAATGCCAGGCTTTTAGTTGAAGGGTTTTCCTTAGGTTTTCATATACCAGTACAGGGTTTGATCATCCTGTTCATCCCTAAGAATCAGTTTTCACCCACTAGCCGACCTGACGTGCTGAACAGAAGGAGAAGAGCTTGGACAGGATTGGGGGTCCCTTTGAGTATCCACCTTTCCCGTCTTTCGTATGTTCCCCACTGGGCATAGTACTGAAAAAGGAGACAGGGACATTTCGAATGATTCATAATTTATCATTCCCCAAAGGCGGTGCCGTGAATGATGCCATAGATACGAAGGTCTGTTCAGTTAAATATGCCCCTTTTTTGATAAAGCACTTGGGCACTTGCAAACTTTGGGAAAAGGGGCACTCTTAGCTAAATTTGACATCAAGTCAGCTTTTCAGCTAGTGCCCGTACACCCAGGCGGTGATCATTTTCTGGGTTTTCAGGTGGAGGGGCAGTTCTACTTCGACAAGGGTATGCCTATGGGGTGCTCCATATTATTTGGATGAATTTTGTTTATGGCTGAGCCAGGCACCAATCAATGCAGGGAGGCGCTGGCATTCCAAAATGTAATGGGCCGGTTGAGGGTGCCATTTGCTAAGGACAAGACTGACAGCCCGGTGACCACATTGACATTCCTGGGGATCGGAATTGATTCAGTACAAGGGATGTGCCACCTGCCGGTGCTTAAAGTGTTGGAATTCAAGGACTCATGGCATTTGGCTTAGGAGCAAAGATGGTAACACTCAGGCACTTACAAAGCGTGGTGTGGAAGCTCAATTTTTCACTTTGGATAATCCCGATGGGCAGACCTTTCGCACAGGCAATAACCTGGGCAATATCCGGGTTGACGGAAATACACCACCATAGTAGACTGTGCAGATCGGTGAAAGAAGATCTCAGGACATGGGATTCCTTTCTATCTGACTTTAATGGGATACAGGTATGGCCCGAGGAGGTCAAATCTAATTCTCAAATTGGGTTGCACACGGATGCTGCGGGTAACATGGGCTTTGGGGGAATTTTGGGGAACAAGTGGTGCGGCCAAATCTGGCTGTCCTAGTGGTTTCGCTGGGGGTTGACTCGAAATGTAACCTTCTTGGAGCTGTTCCCGATTCTAGTGGCATTAACGATTTGGGCAGATGAGCAGCGAGGTAGGAACGTGATATTTTGGTCAGATAGTATGGGCCATTTGCATGAGCAGGGGACTTCCGGAGGGACTGCTAGGGGGGAAAGTGGCAGCAGTCTGCTTCTTCGCTGGACTGCACGGTGTAGACAGACCCTCTGATGATTTTGCTGTGAAAAGGGCCTTGGCAGGATGGAAAATGGTGGAGGTGTCACGGAAAGACACGAGGAGGCCTTTGGACCCCAAAAAAGGATATGGGATGGTCCTGGGATTGTGGGGGCTCTGTACGAACACATACGGGGCAACACTGTTTAGGGTGGTGCTTGTCACAGTCTTCTTCCAGGCATTCAGGATAGGAGAAATAGTGGGAACCTACACAAGGGATATGGAAGGGGGATTGGTTCTCGCTGACGTTACTATCGTGCAATGGGTTGTCCTTAAGTTTGGCTAAGGAGGTCCAAGACAGATCAAGAGGGAAAAGGAGCCATGTCAATGAGCATATTTGCCCCATAAGGGCCAGGGTGGATTTTCTCGCCCTCAGGGGTGTGGCGGGGTATCCACTCTTTCTTACCCAGGACATGTCAGCTGTATCCAGTTTTTAATTTCGACGGGTGTTCGAGAAGGACTTGGAGGGGGCAGGGATGGGGTTTGGGTTTAGCCCTGCATTTTCTTCCGATAGGTGCAGCAACTACCATGGCAGGGATAGGATTGGGGTTGGAGAAGGAACACATTATGAATATTGGGCGTTGAAAGTCTAGGGAATTTAAAGGCCACATCAGGCTACAGTTGTCTTGCTGACTTCAGGCAGGAAACATGACTGCAGTGGCTGGGGCGGTGGGGTGGGGTGAATTATTGCATATGGTTTGTTACCAAATGTTGTCTAATTGTGTTCCTCTCTTTTCTTCGTCACTTAGAAGATGCCACCAGGAGAGTGGTGAGGATCATGGGGCACTCGTTCACCAGAAGGATGGAGCGGAGGGTGCACGAATGTCACACGCTGCTGATGTGTCTGGGATAGCTGTATTTTGGATTGGCATGGGAGGCATGCAGGTCGGACAGGTCCGACAGAACGTGTCGACTCGAGACAAAGCATGGGGCGCCGGCTGTCCGACTCTGACTTGGTCATTTTGCACATCGGGGGAAATGAGTAGGTGCCATTGGGTGAGGGAATGTTTGATTTCTCTCTTTTCCTGTTTGGGCCGTTTCTGCCCAAACGCGGTGCCCGCTTGGTCACAGATTATCCCTCAGTGGGGGCAGCCGGGGTCGGTGCGGCCCCTGAACACTTCTGCACGGAAGTTGAATAATGAACTGGCTCGACTGACATCTTGCCACAGCGCTTCAGGATTGTGGCCAACGGGCTGGTGAGAGGGTCAGACAATTTTCACCAGGGCGTTGTGCACCTATCAGACAAGGGCACTGAACTGTTGCTCGGGAATTTTTGGGCCTTCATTCGCACAGCATGGCAAGGTGGAAGTGCCCCAGACTGGGGGGTCTAAGCCCCTGTGGCAGGTGCCTGAGGACCATATGAACAGTGAGTTGCCCCTACTAGGGGCCCCAGGGCCTTTAAGGTACGGTGGCGAGGGCTGGCTGCGTCTCACGGTGTGGGTTTCGGTGCGGTGGGGGTCCCGGTAGGGTCGGGGCGGGATCAGGAGGCAGTAGGTGCAGGGGCGGAGTATTGGGACTCCGGCCCCCAAAAAGAGGGCACAGCGGGGAGGTCAGGCGGTCAGAGGGCCTCACCGCCATTCACCAACCAGGGGGCGGAGTTTGTGGTC
This sequence comes from Ambystoma mexicanum, assembly GCF_040938575.1. Classification (NCBI taxonomy): domain Eukaryota; kingdom Metazoa; phylum Chordata; class Amphibia; order Caudata; family Ambystomatidae; genus Ambystoma; species Ambystoma mexicanum. The sequence continues at coordinate 192,466,562 of NC_090932.1, forward strand.
CACCTGGACCACCTGTCGGAATGGGAAAGGACAAAATTGTATGAAGTCTTTGTTGATAATCATGTAGTCACATGTTTTCGTGTATTTAGTGTACTTAGGTCACATTATAAGCGTGGAGTGTCTATTTGCTGTGAAAATAAATGTGGCCGTGTTTTCAAATCCAGAAAAATGGTATGTGTTTCTTTCGACCTTGCGCTGCCCCCTGCAGAGCCAACTTGCCTGAGACCTCAAATTCTGCCCAAATGATGGTGACTCCGTAGATTGCAATTGCAACGTTGCTGGTTGAGCCAGAGCTCAGACCCTTGAGAAGGCCACTTGAAATGATGAAACAACTGAGTGATATGGACTAGGGATCTGTCCGGAAAACGGGACAAAAAAGAAGCACACGGGAGGGCTTAACTTCTATATCGTATGGTTGAATAGTACATGTAAACGTTCTGAATACAAATACACACGTTTCACTGGGATTACCGCTTGGGGGAGGGGCAGCCGGGGAGGTCAGATTTGCAATGGTCCTGTCCACCTCAGGCGCAGGCGCAGAGAAGGGTAGATTAGTCGAGATGATTGAACTCGCAGATGAACAGCTCGGCCTCCGTCCAGTCCTTATTTGGACTAGGCCGTTGCTCTTCCCGCCAGGTACCCGGTCACTTCCTGCATTGTAGTCATTGTTTCAGGGAGACGAACGAAGCGTGTGCACCTTGAACTTGTCATCGCCCATTGTTTATTAGCTTGTGCTGAGGTTTCTGACACACTGACAGTTTGGGTTTCTGGCTGACGCCGTGCCAGTTTCCCAAAGCAAGTGCGTGGCCACCACCTCTCTCTGGGAGCCTTTGGATCGGCCTCGCCCTCCGATGTCTTGCCGAGTCAGCGATTTCATAGGATTCCTGGGCACATTGTGCAACGTCGGAGAAACGATGTATCGCCCCAATAAAGAGTGACCTGCGCCACAAAATATGCAGCTTACTTAAAAATGTGTGTCTATCGTGTATGCACTGACCATGAAACACTTTGGAGGTTAGACAAATTTGGGCTCTGGCCCTGGGGTAAAGTGCCCTTTGTTCCGGGGCATAAAAAGGGCATGAAAAGTTCGGGAGCATGCGACGGTTGGTGGCTTTTGTTACGTACGGTCACTGCTCCCGTTCCTTCCCTGCCATGTGGTGGTGGATAGTGGGGGCTGGTATTTTTTTTTTTTTTTATTGCTGCAGGTTACATAGGGGGTTATGTAAGTAAAGAACCTATGAAGCGGGGAAGTTGCTTTGCGCTCCCTGACTCTGCGGTTGGGCCTCAGGGAGCGGCTTTCCTGAGGTTCTCTGTGTCGTTCGGGTTGTAGTCAGGGGGTTGTGTTGCGGTGCATTGTCATGGGGAAGGCAGTCATTCAGGGCTGGCGCGCCTACCCGGTACTTAAGGGGTATTCCTTTCAGCCCCGCGGTAGTGTGGGTATGGGTGGTGTGTGGGGATCTGGGAGCGGGTGGAGCAGTGACTGTTTTCTGTGGTACCCCCAGTAGGGTTAGGGGAGAGAGCTCTGTGGCGCAGCTGGGAGCTCCGGCATTGTGGGCGAGAGTGAGGTGCACAGAGAGGGCTGCCAGGGGGCAGTGTGGGGCGTGGCTCGTCCGTGTTTCCTGTAGGGAAAGGGGTCGCGGTAAGCAGTGGGCAGGCCTGTCGTGCTGTGAGATGACGGCTTACATTTTTTTTTTTTCAAATAAATAAATCATGTCAGTTTTAAAAGAAAGCGCGATTAATATGTAGGAAAGGGGTGGGGTTCGGGTTGGAAGAAACTGTATAATAGAGCCAATTGTAAAAACTCCAGCAGGTGAAAAGGGCATTGTTTCAGGGAGGTGGCTGGTGGGGGGACGATGAGGGTTTAAAAAAACATAAAACAAAGGAAAGGAAGGATTTTAGGGGAAGAAGGGGGTAATACGTTTGACACTGTCTACGGTGTTGCGGAAGAGCACGCAGTTAGGGGTGTGTTAGTTCGCTCCACTGGGGGGTTGATGTGGTCACACCATCAGGACGCATGATATAATTACAATCTATAGTTGAATAAATAAGTGAGCTACATTGACGGGGGCCCAATCATAACCCGAGTAGCAACTGCAGGACCTGGGGGGCTTGGTCTGGGTGACCAGTAGTAGGGGCTAGCAGCAAGTGTTATTTGCCTCGCCATAATGGGCTTCGGGAAGGGGGTAGTATGTGGACGTTCAGGCCTTGCGGGAAGCGCTGAGTATTATCAGCAGCGCGTCTAAAGCCCAGCTAGAAGGGGCAGTGCAAGAGGTTACGGGAGAGAAGGGGCCCAGTCAGTGGGGGTAGACCCCAGTGTAGGGCACCCTCTGACAAGGCCCTCGCAGCAGTGGTGGTTTGTAGCCCGTGGGCAGGGAGAGGGGGGTAGCGGGAGAGGGGCTAGGAGGAGCAGAGTGGACATGCTGAGGAGGGCAGTAAGGTGCGGGGAAGCAGTGGGAAAGAGGTTTGGGTGTGGGCTTGGAGCTCAGATGTGAGGTTGGAAAGGGGGAGGGGAAGGGGGCATTGGTAAAAAGGGGGCAGGTTGGAAATGCCTGTAGAAGTGTGCATTGGGGAGGAGGAGGACCCTCTCCCGGTAGTTAGCTGGGACAGGGGCAGGCAGAGTACGGCCTCCCGGGTGGCAGCGATGAGAACAGAGGCCATAGCATGGCCCCCGCTGTGGTGGGTGATGAAAAAGGGGAGGACTTCAGAGCAGTCCTTCTGGCTCCTGAAACCCCCTCCCTGTGATGCGGGTGCCTTGCCCTGCCATAAATCAGGCCATGTTCCTGCAAAACGTGCGACCAGGCATCACAACCTGACATGCAAAATTGAGATGCCCCACCAGTCTCTGCATGTCCACCATTGTCATCTTCTGTGATGCCACATCCTCTCCAGTAACTAGCAGGTTAGGTTTGTCTGAGGAGAATGTGAAGAGTTTAGGGCGCTGGAAATCAGCGAGGTATAAAGGGTATATCAGAGACCTGGGTGAGGAGATCTCGTAGGAAATGGCGGAGGGTATGGGAGGGGATTTACGGATGGTAAGCTCATTGTCTTTTTCTTTTTCAGATACGGCTTGAAGGAGCGGTCAGGTGCCTCGGATATGGATATGCGGACACTCCATAGAGAAATGGGCATTGAAAGCTGTAGCTAACACGGTTTTTGGAACCCAGCTGGGGTCTAACTATGAGTTGGCTTTTGTGAGATGGTCGGGGATATAGGGGCTCAGGTGGGACCAATGATTGCCTATGCTGGCAGGTGGGTGTGAGAGAGCTCCATGTAGTACCAGCGGCGCTGGTTTTACATGCGGGGGAGAATGCTTTAATTAAGGGGACAGGTGTGGCGCTGTTAAAGAAAATGAAGATGGACCTCAGTTGGTTGAGGAATATTTGGCCAGCGGTTGTTTTGTTCTGGACTGAGTTTATGCCAAGGAGGGTATGAAGGGGAGACACGAAGGAGGGGGCAGTTGAGTGGATGAGGAAGAAGATTAACAGGGAGATGTTGAAGTTTTGCAGGTCTTCGGGGGTGCAGACGCTGGCGCACCCGGACACCAAATATGTGGCTTTTGATGTATTACGGGAGGATGGGGTTCATTTGTCGCCTTAGGGGGAATCAATACTATTTTTTTGGACGTGACGTTGGCGGTGGAAGCCATCATAAAGGATGGAGGTAAAAAGGGAGTGTGGGGACAGAAAAAACACCTCAGGGGTGGGTTTTTCTGGTGCCAGAGACATGGCCCTTTCGTTGGGGGAAGTAAAAAGGGGTAGAAGCTCAGTAAAGGAGGGGGGTAACGCTGTTTGCATGGACAGGCTAGCCCGGGGGGTAAAAAAAGGGGCAAGAGGTATTGAAGAAGGAGGGGCGTGGCCTCAGGGAGAAGATGGGGTGAGACCGCTGGATTTAAGGCTCAGAGGAATTGAAGGGGAGGGAACAAGAGGCAGGAAGTGATGAATTGTTTAATGAATTCATTGTTTTGCTGATTGTTTATTGATTTGTAGTCTGTAAGGGCAAGGAGCCAGGTTAGCGTTTATTTTTAAGCTGTCACATTAAAGCAACCTTTTCCACTGCAAGCAAGTCTGTTTTTTTGTACAGTTAGCCCAAAGAGGGCCCGTGGGGTACGCCTGAGTGTTCTCCCCTGGGGTAATTTTGGGCACTGCAAAGGCCAGCGAGCTGGCCTGGGGTAGAGCGCTCTTTGTTCCGGGGCATGGAAAGGGCAGTTAAAGTTCGGGAGCAAGCAACGGTTGGAGGCTTTTGTCGCATACCCCTCCTTCCTGCCCTTAAGGTTGTTTTTGTTTTGGGAGGGGAGGGAATAAGGGCCAGGAAGTGATGAATTGTTTAATTAATTATTTTGTTATTGTTAATTGATTTGTAGTCTGTAAGGGCAAGGAGCCAGGTTAGCGTTTATTTGTAAACTGTGGCCTGTCACATGAAAGCAACATTTTTTGTGCAATTATCCCAAAGCCAGAAATTCTATAATAATCCTTGCATGCTTGTAAAAATTGTAGGTGGTGCTGAGAAAAGGACCACTTTTTCCGAAACCATAACCAACTTGACTACTTCTAGCACTGGGTCTAGTTTTCCCTTTTCTAGAGCTAGCAGCCATTCCCCCCTCGTTCCCTACGTTCTTCTGGTCTTTCCCTCTTGAATGTACCCAGATACCGCTTTTGGAAGGGGGGTCGGGCGGTTTCCATTTTTTCCCCTCCCTCTGGAACTCTCCCCCACTCTTGCTCAGGGCCACTCCCACTCTTTGGACCTTTCACTGTAAAGAGCATATATGGTTTTCTCATCAGCCTTCCATGGTTAGTGCCATTTTCCGTCTCGTCTAGGGCTAGCGGCAAGAAACCACTTGTGTTAGAAGTGCGCACTATAAGTAGAAGCGAAATAGTATTAGCAGCTTCAGCTGCTGCAGCAGCCAATCATGTTGCTCAGAAGAACCCGAATTCTAACTGCTACTGATTAAAGCCTGCATTAAGAGCAAGTTGTGTCCACAAGCTGCTCTGCGCTCTGTTACTTGCCTCATCCCTCTTCCACTGCCCCCAACTCTCCTGCACTGCCTCTCTATTGTCCCTATCACACCAGTATCTCTGTGTTTCCCCCCTTTTGTGGCCCTTAACGCTCAGTCTCTGCTGCTCTTGGCCGTCACCTGCTGTGGAAATGCAATGGTTTCTCACTCTGAGTCCCTTCTCCAATTCCATAGCGGCCATCTTGAGCGGATTTTGCTATAATTTCTGTGAAAGACAGGCCCTGGGCTCAACAACCTGTTTTCTCACGCAAATTACTGTCACTTAGCACCCTGGGTTTTTGACCCGGGGTGCTAATGATACGTTATAAGGGCGGGATGGTAACAATACACCACCCCAACTTAAAAGGCCAGAGCAAAGCTTAACTTGTGCTGTTGTCCATCACTACCTGGCACAACCCTCAGAACGCAACATTATATCTTAAATAGAAAACACCCAACTCCCTAAGAGGTCTCAAGCGTGTCAGATCCACCCCCTATTACTGAAGAAGGATTTCCTGCTTTGTGTTGCATGGTCACGTGACCCATTACAATTTAGGCACATGGAGAGACTGCGAGTCAGAATGTTTTCGTCAAATGTCCACTCTGGGAATCGAACCCAGGTCTCCACATCATCAAGCTAGCCACTAGCCCGCATGGGATATCAAGTGACCCCCCCCCCCGAATGCCTGACACCGTGAACCAGTCTTGGGTTCTCACTTTTCATGCTAGAATCTGTGAGGCCAGTACTTATAATGCGGAAAACGAAACTACAAGTCCCAGCATGCTTAGGGAAAGCCAGGAATGGCTCGCAATCTGGCAGCCGTCTGGCAACATAGGTGGGCTTGTAGCTGACAGATAAGTAATAGCGGCTGGGGGCGGTGCTGCAGCCGGGACCAACACTTTATCAATGCCAAGAGCCTCTCCACAGAAGTTAGCACCTCTAGAAAGCCACAGAACATGGGCGGGCCCTCTCTAGAACTCTCCAAGTTTATTTCTGGCGTTGTCACGGCACCCGGGTGACCTTACACTGCGCAATGCTTTTTGAGTGGACGAACTGGTTTCCCGGCATTGTGTTCATTTCTCCTTCCTAAGAACGTTGGTATTTCTGCAGGAATTTTACCACACACACCCCCCCCCCCCCCCCGATATCACGTCCGCTGCGTGCTGCGTGCTGATGCCGCCCGCCCACAGAACGTGAGGCCCGGGAGTCTGCAGGTGTGAGATTGGAGGGGGTTTGGTCCAGATATGGCACTTTATCAGAACCACTGTAATTGGCACGTGTGACGCACAAACTAAACGTAAGGGAGCCCTTAATATTCCAACGCGCAACCACGATGCGTAGGGCAACCCCCAACCTGATCCTGCAATCCCCGTGTATGAACTTCACAGCCAGCGGCCGGCCTTACTCCAAGGAGTGTGATATGCCACGCCCATTCATCTGTACCCCAGAGTATGAGAGCTGCCAGCAGTGAGTGAGTAGGACTGCAGCTCCGTGTGCGGGACTGCTTCACTCCTTTGTGTAAGAAGTACACCCAGTGTGGCTGCAACCCCAAGTACATGAGACTCCATGACGCCGATGATGTCACACTCACACCCAGTAACTAAGCATGAATGGACAGCCGTGTGCGAGACTCATGCCTAGTGAGTGATAAGGATCTATGAAGGTTTCTCCATTTTTTTTGCCGAATTGCATTTTGCTGAATTGCATTTTGCCCATTTTACCACTTTACTGCAAAAAGCAGGGGAGCCCACCCGCAGCCTCTCCACCCCCACTTCCTAAATACCTAACCCAAACCCTCCATCTATAATTTTTTTTTAAAGTGATAAAAAGCGGGGGAGGGGGGAATGGGTGAAATGCAATTCGTGAACAGTGGGTAAGGCCAGTGATGCCATACTCCAGTGTGTTCGTCACATCTAATAAGCGTGACTGTATTGTGGAGTGTAACATTTACAAACGGGGAGAGACTGCTCCACGGAGTGTAAAAGACCGCCCTGATTCATGGAATTATTTGTGTGTGTAACAGGGATTTGCGTCCAGTGGCGTAACACAAAATGTGGGGGCCCCCCTGTGAGCCATTCTGAGGGGGCCCCCCAACTCGGCAACAATGCACTGGTCCCGCCTCACTCTGGGCCGGCATAGATTATCACGCTTGCGCAATACACGCAAACGTGCTGCTGAAGGGATATGCTTCACACTGCACTAGGAGAAAGATTTAAATATGTGTTTTAATGCAATATACAGCACACTTTCTGAGAAAAATTGGCTAAAAAGCCAGCGTGTTTGTAATTGTTTTGTAGGGTAACACAATCCAATATATGCAAGTCACCAACAGTGCACAGGAACATTAATGCTTTGCTATTAAAAATGCCATGCCACAATGAAAACATGCCCAACTGGCTGCACAATGTAGACCAGTGTAGACATGTAATAACGTTACAGTAAAGCATGCCAGGCCACATTAAGACATACCTAGACTGGTTGCACCAAAATGCCAATCAACGCAATTACACTCATCAAGAAGAGAACACACATTCAAGCCCATGGCCTCTGACAACACGGCCAAACTCTTTAAAATCTGCAAGGAACTGGTCAATCCTGTTGCAGTCTTTACCTCTCCTGTTCCCTCCCAGGCCCTCTGTATGGCTCTGTCATCTCACTTCTCAGTTTAAACTCAGGACATCCTGTCCTCCATCTCCTCTTCCTCTCCCTCTCCCTCTTCCTCTCTCGAACCCCTTAGGCCATCTCTACCACTCTTCATCCTTTCTCCTCTTTCTCTCTGACAACACCTGACGAGGTTTCTAGACAAGTCTGATCAATGAAAGTGTCATCCAAACAGGTGCTCCCCTGTTCCTCCAGAACCAATGAAGGACCCTATTGACACCCTCGCTCCAGCCTTGGCCGATTTCTGTAATCACTCTTTCGCCTGAAACGTTCCCCTCTCCCCTTAAGCACTCCCTTATGCACCCACTCCTCAAAAAGCCATCTGCTGATCCTTCCTGCCCGGCAAACTATCGCCCAATCTCCATCACCCCTTTCCTGGGCAAACTGTTGGAAAAGCTGGCCATCTCCCAGCTTACTCTCTACACAGAATCTGTTAGTTGTCTCCATGACCTTCAGTCTGGCTTCAGAGCTGCCAGAGACACGGAAACTGATCTCCTGAACACCTGTGAAGATTTGCTCTCTAACCTTTTTCCAGCATTCCTTCTGTCCTCATCCTCCTTGATCTTTCCTCTGCTTTCGATATGGTCAACCACGCCACCATGATCAATCTTGGTCAATCGACTCCATGAGAACCTGGGCATCACGGATCAGTCCCTTGAGTAGCTGACCTCCTTCCTCTTGGACAGCCCCTCCCAGGTCCAATTTGGTCCCTTTCTCTCTGCTCCATCCTCTCACCCTGGTTTTTCAACCTCTACTTGGCCCCTTTGGCCCACCTGATCTCTACCTTCTCCTCTAACTTTCAGTGTTATGCGGGTGACACTCCGCTTTCCTTCAGACTCCCCTCAGACTCCTCTCCTCTCTTGCTCATTCCTGACTGTCTATCCGCGATTCAGGATTGTTGTGCCTCCAGTGATCTCTGCCTTAATGTCAGTAAGATGGAGATCCTTCTCATTTGGACTCCTGCACCTGCTTCCCTCTCTCACTGTGGCCGCCCGCCTTGGGCACTCTTCCTTCACCTTCCTGTGAGGCAAACAACATTGGCGTCATCTTTGACTCCGCTCTCTCTCTCCTCACATCTCGGACATCGCCAAGAAGTTCCACTACCAGCTGCTCCTCCTTAAAGGGACTCTTCCCTTTCTCACTTTCCCCCAGAAGCTCACTGTCGCCAGAGCCCTGGTTCTCTCTAGGCTGGACTACAGCAACGGTCACTTTCTCAATCTGCCTTTCTCTACTGTCCAGCACCTGCAACTAATCCAGAACAGGACTGCAAGACTTATCCTGGGCCTCAAACCCAGGGATTGTATCTCTCCAGCCCTGAAATCCTCAGCCCCCACCTGCAGCCTTCCCTGCAGACCCACCTGCAGCCTTCCCCACAGCCCCCCACCTGCAGCCTTCCCCACAGCCCCCACCTCCAGCCTTCCCCTCAGCCCCCACCTGCAGCCTTCCATGCAGACCCACGTGCAGCCTTCTCCACAACCTCCCACCTGTAGCCTTCCCCTCAGACCCACTTGCACTGCAGCCTTCCCCTCGGACCCACATGCAGCCTTCTCCATGGCCCCTCACCTACACCCTTCCCTGGCCCATGTGCAGCCTTCCCCTCACACCCACCTGCAGCCTTCCCCACAGACCCACCTGCAGCCTTCCCCAGAGCTCCCACCTGCAGCCTTCCCCACAGACCCACCTGCAGCCTTCCCTACAGCCCCCACCTGCAGCCTTCCCCACAGCCCTCCACCTGCAGCCTTCCCCACAGACCCACCTGCAGCCTCCCCCACAGCCCCCCACCTGCAACCTCCCCCACAGCCCCCCACCTGCAGCCTTCCCCTGGTCCCACCTGCAGCCTTCCCCTCAGACCCACCTGCACCCTTCCCCAGAGCCCCCACCTGCAGCCTTCCCCACAGACCCACCTGCAGCCTTCCCCACAGACCCATCTGCAGCCTTCCCCACAGCCCTCCACCTGCAGCCTTCCCCACAGCCCCCACCTGCAGCCTTCCCCACAGACCCACCTGCAGCCTTCCCCACAGACCCACCTGCAGCCTTCCCCACAGCCCCCCACCTGCAGCCTTCCCCTGGCCCCACCTGCAGCCTTTGCCTCAGACCCACCTGCAGCCTTCCCCACAGACCCACCTGCATCCTTCCCCTCAGACTCACCTGCAGCCTTCCCCACAGACCCACCCACAGCCTTCCCCACAGCCCTCCACCTGCAGCCCTCCCCACAGACCCACCTGCAGCCTTCCCCACATCCCCCCACCTGCACTGTTCCCCACAGACCCACCTGCAGCCTTCCCCAGAGCACCCAGCTGCAGCCTTCCCCACAGACCCACCTGCAGCCTTACCTACAGCCCCCACCAGCAGCCTTTCCCACAGCCCTCCACCTGCAGCCTTCCCCACAGACCCACCTGCAGCCTTCCCCACAGCCCCCCACCTGCAGCCTTCCCCTGGCACCACCTGCAGCCTTCCCCACAGACCCACCTGCAGCCTTCCCCAGAGCACCCAGCTGCAGCCTTCCCCACAGACCCACTTGCAGCCTTACCTACAGCCCCCACCAGCAGCCTTTCCCACAGCCCTCCACCTGCAGCCTTCCCCACAGACCCACCTGCAGCCTTCCCCACAGCCCCCCACCTGCAGCCTTCCCCTGGCACCACCTGCAGCCTTCCCCACAGACCCACCTGTAGCCTTCCCCACAGCCCCCCACCCGCAGCCTTCCCCACAGACCCACCCACCCACAGCCTTCAGGCTGCAGCACCACCTGCAGCCTTTACCGCAGACCCACCTGCAGCCTTCCCCACAGACCCACCTGCAGCCTTCCCCAGAGCCCCACCTGCAGCCTTCCCCACAGCCCCCACCTGCAGCCTTCCCCTGGCCCCACCTGCAGCATTTGCCTCAGACCCACCTGCAGACTTCCCCACAGACCCACCTGTAGCCTTCCCCACAGCCCTCCACCTGCAGCCTTCCCCACAGCCCCCACCTGCAGCCTTCCCCACAGACCCACCTGCAGCCTTCCCCACAGACCCACCTGCAGCCTTCCCCAGAGCCCCCACCTGCAGCCTTCCCAACAGACCCAACTGCAGCCTTCCCCACAGACCCACCTACAGCCTTCCACAGAGCCCCCCACCTGCAGCCTTCCCCTGGCCCCACCTGCAGCCTTTCCCTCAGACCCACCTGCAGCCTTCCCCACAGACCCACCTGCAGCCTTCCCCACAGCCCCCCACCTGCAGCCTTCCCCTGGCCCCACCTGCAGCCTTTGCCTCAGACCCACCTGCAGCCTTCCCCACAGACCCACCTGCATCCTTCCCCTCAGACTCACCTGCAGCCTTCCCCACAGACGCACCCACAGCCTTCCCCACAGCCCTCCACCTGCAGCCCTCCCCACAGACCCACCTGCAGCCTTCCCCACATCCCCCCACCTGCACTGTTCCCCACAGACCCACCTGCAGCCTTCCCCAGAGCACCCAGCTGCAGCCTTCCCCACAGACCCATCTGCAGCCTTACCTACAGCCCCCACCAGCAGCCTTTCCCACAGCCCTCCACCTGCAGCCTTCCCCACAGACCCACCTGCAGCCTTCCCCACAGCCCCCCACCTGCAGCCTTCCCCTGGCACCACCTGCAGCCTTTACCGCAGACCCACCTGCAGCCTTCCCCACAGACCCACCTGCAGCCTTCCCCAGAGCCCCACCTGCAGCCTTCCCCACAGCCCCCCACCTGCAGCCTTCCCCTGGCCCCACCTGCAGCCTTTGCCTCAGACCCACCTGCAGCCTTCCCCACAGACCTACCTGTAGCCTTCCCCACAGCCCCCCACCCGCAGCCTTCCCCACAGACCCACCCACCCACAGCCTTCCCCACAGCACTCCACCTGCAGCCTTCCCCACAGACCCACCTGCAGCCTTCCCCGCAGGCCCCCACCTGCAGCCTTCCCCACAGACCCACCTGCAGCCTTCCCCAGAGCCCCCACCTGCAGCCTTCCCCACAGACCCACCTGCAGCCCCCACCAGTAGCCTTTCCCACAGCCCTCTACCTGCAGCCTTCCCCACAGACCCACCTGCAGCCTTCCCCACAGCCCTCCACCTGCAGCCTTCCCCACCGCCCCTCACCTACAGCCTTCCCCTCAGCCCATGGCTCAAGTCGAAGGTACACATGGGGGCGCAGAGTCCCCCCACTTTTTTCAGGAGTCCTCCCACTTTTTTCAGAGGGCATCTTGTATGCTTATTTCTGGTGACGCTACATTCAATTGGTATGTTAATGAGTCCCCCTAATTTCTTTTGTTAGGACTACACCCCTGCCTCCGCCCCACCTGCTGCCTTCTCCTCAGACCCACCTGCAGCCTTCCACACAGCACCCCACATGCAGCCTTCTTCCCCTCAGTCCCACCTGCAGCCTTCCCCACAGCCCCCCACCTGCAGCCTTCCCCTCAGCCCCACCTGCAGCCTTTCCCCCAGCCCCACTTGCAGCCTTCTATGTAACCCCCAATCTTCAGCCTTACCCTCAGCCCCACTTGCAGCCCCCAGTCTGCAGCCTTTCCCCCAGCCTCCCACCTGCAGCCTTCCCCTAGGATCAGCCCCACCTGCAGCCTTCCCCACAGCCCCCACCTGCAGCCTCCCCCACAACCCCCACCTGCAGCCTTCCCCTCAGCCCCACCTGCAGCCTAACCCTCAGCCTCACCTGCAGCCTTCCCCACAGCCCCCCACCTGCAGCCTTACCCACAGCCCCCCACCTGCAGCCTTCCCCTCAGCCTCACCCGTAGCCTTCTCTGTAGCCCCCAATCTGCATCCATTCCCTCAGCCTGCCACCTGCAGCTTTCTGGTCAGAATTTCCACAGAACCTGTCGAGCAAAAATGTTAAACCCGTCTATTTGTTATTTCTAGGTTCTAACGCGAAAATATTTCATGGAAATGGAGAAAGAATGAGGAACTAATGGACAGAAGTAGACGAGCCGCACACGAACATGCCTGGGCATTTGCACCGCGCAGAGCTGGACCTGACAGGCCACCTTGTCGTGCCTTCAATTCCAGGAAAAGCAGAGTGCTGCTGTTTACTGGCAACTTGTGCTGATTTATGTTAGTGCATAACTGCTCTTAGCGTGGAATATGCAGCCGTAAATGCCACTTCCTTTGCTATATGCATATTCGTCTATTTAGAATGCAGCTATCCCCCACGGTAAAGGCGCCCTATCTTTTTCAAGAATTTCAAGGTTTCCAAGAAAGCTTCCAAACCCTGGTTTACTAGAGAGCTTTCAGAGCTAAAGAAGGAGCACAAATATCATGAAAATAGATGGTATCGTTCCAAATCAACTGAACATCTTCATCAGGCAAATATAGCCCTAATTAGGCATTGTTTACAGCGAAGTCACTTTTTCTATCGACTACTATTTCATCTGCAATAAACCATCCTCAAAAATGATTTAAAACCATTGCTGATTTTGTTAACCCAAGTACACATGCATCAGTGAAGACCTCATCTATGAACCATGCCAATGGTTTAAATCATTTTTTCAGAGATAAAATTCTGAATATCCAAGAAAATATCAGGTCCCATAGAAAGCAAGATACAATCCCGGAACTTGAGGCTGCTAGTTTTACTATAGACCATGTGGGAAATAAAATCCAGTTTGATTTTAGGCAAGTTTCAGCTGAGGATATTACACCACTCTTATCCGAGCTTAAACCCACAAATGATTCTCTTTTCCCATTGCCAGCTTTGGTTGCCAAACGACTCTGTCTGGAATTTACACCTTTTATGACTAAGTTTGTCAACTTTTCACTTGCCCACGGATTTGTCCCAGATGCTTTGAAAGTCTTGATTGTTACTCACCTGCTGAAAAAAACTGGACTGGATCCGGAAGACTATGGCAATTATCGCCCTATTGCGGGTCTTCCCTAGCCAGGCAAAATCTTGGAGAAAGTAGTCACTAAACAGTTACAGGACTTTGTTGAAGATCACTGCCTACTCCATCCTTTACAGTCTGGCTTCCGTCCATTACATGAGAAAGAGACTGCACTTACGGTGGTCTGGGATGACATGTTGCAGGCAGGAGATGCTGCGAGACTCTCCCTGCTTGTGATGCTTGATCTCTCGGTCGCATTTTATACGGTGGATCATAGGATTTTGCTAGCTCGCCTAAAAAATATGATAAATGTGGGTCCTGGGGCACTTCAATGGTTTACATCTTTTCTTACCGACCGTCAGCAAAGTGTTTGAGTGGGGGGATTTCTTTCAGAAATACTCTCTCAGTGCTGTGGTGTGCCACAGGGATCAGCTCTCTCTCCACTTTTGTTTAATATTTATCTTCGTGCCTAGATGAATATTAAGGAAAAATATCATCCCAAGTTTCATTCCTATGCTGACGATACTCAGCTGTACATCAGGCTTGATGATGTAGAGGATGCTCTTGCCTTAGTTACTAGATGCCTAGACGAGATAGGTACCTGGATGGAGGAAAATTGGCTGCAATTGAACCCAAAAAAAACAGAGGTGATGTTGTTTGGGCCTAAACATCTCCTTGAAGGAGGAAAATGCCCCCATCTCCTCAGTTTTTGGGAGCTAGCCTTAAATATTCTACCAAGGTAAAGAATCTGGGCTGCATTTGGCAGAGTGACCTGGGATGTAATGCCCAGGTATCAGCCAAAGTGCAGTCCGTATTCTATAATATTCACCTTCTACGCCAAGCTCTACCCTATGTGCCTAAAGTAGGTTGTGCGGTAGTGGTGGGGCACTTGTCAATTCAAACCTTGATAACTGTAATGGACTTCTGGCTGGAGCACCGAGTAATCAAATCCATCGTCTCCAGAAAGCACAAAATGCCGCACTTAGACTGGTGTTTGGTGTATCTAAAAAACTCATATATCCGGTCTCCGCCGATCACTACATTGGCTGACAGTCGAAGATCGGATTAAATTTAAGACCGGTTGCCTGGTTTATCATTGCTTGCATGACATGGCACCAGAATACTTAATAAACAAACTGAAACGATACCAACCCACTCGTACACTTAGGTCGGAGGACCAACTCCTCCATGTAATTCCTGGGATGAAGTACAGGTCTAGAGGAGATCAGTGTTTTTCAGTGACCGGACCCAGACTGTGGAACAGTCTCCCACTATATCTGAGACAAGCTAACTCCCTGATGACCCTCAGAGCAGGTCTCAAAACTCATCTCTTTAAAGGCATGGTCTAGTAAAAATGTTTATTGTCCCTACGGGTCGGCCATGTTTTTTTAAGCCTAAGTGTCTCGATTTTAGAAAACTTTCCCATGGACCTTACCCGAGTTTTCGTCCATTAAACGCACTCGAAAACAAGCACCAGGGAGCCGCCATTTTCTGATAATCCTATCTTTTCCCTGATCGCCCTGGCTGACCTGCTTTTGCGGCACTAAATCAATACCCCCGCCCCTGAGCCTGTCATCAGCAGACTCGTACCGCCCATTTCCCAACGCCAAAGCACGTCTTGTGTCAACATTCGCTGCGCTTCAGCTAATGACATGTCGCCATGGAAATGGCAGGACGCCTCTTTCCTCAATAAGTATAAACAGACCGTTTCACAACACACAGCAGCAGATTTTCGATTCCATTCCTCTCTCTGTGTTACTTTGAGTATTCTGTGACTCGTTTCAATGCTCTGGTCAGCTAGCTTCGCCGCTTGTAGCCCGTGTGAACAGATACCAGTACCACCGCTATAAATTATTTTAGTTTGTTTAACACACAATGGCTACAATAATGCCCTACATATACGAGCCCGAGTATACCGAGGAGGAACTACTGGAAAGGGAAGCACGCGAAAACGATGGGGATTCGGACGGCAGTTGGCAGGACGAATCAACAGATGAAGAGCCTGGGCCTAGTCGAATGGACGGCGTCTCCACCAGGTGCACATGCAATCGGTGCGAGCTAATGCCAACTGAGGACGAGAACTGCTGCTGCCGAGAAACTCGGGATGCCTGGCCTACATTTCGGAAGGCGAGCCACGACCGCAATGCATCACCGAGCTGCCAGACTTCAGGGCAGCCTGCCTCACACGGGCCGTGTTGAGAATAATGATGGTGCTTATGCACGAACTTCGCGCAACTGTTCGTCCTTGTAATCCGAGTAACGAGTAAGTATACTCTGCTTGTCATGCCACTCCTATTTCATGTTCTTCTACTATATCCAAAATGACACCTACATATCATTGTAACGCATGTAAGTCGTTCAATAGTGTGCATTGTCTAGATAGCATTTGTCCGTGCAGAATGCCATTAGTTACAAGAATTGTCATTGACAACAAACGTTTATTAAACTTATCTTGGTCATTTAAAAACAGTTTGTTTCATTCCTTTTCACAGCTGGTACAGGCTAGTGGCCTATAGTTCCTTTACCTGGTGGCTCCACGGGAGGCTTGGACATCGCGTTCGAAGAGTGATACCCGCCTGTGCCGTTCGTGCCATTAGAGAAACGTTCCCGAGTGACAGCGGCCAGTACAGGGGATTTTCTCTCACTGCGCTGCAACCTGACCTGTATAATCTTTAAAGTCTTGTATTTTTGTGTCATGAAAATAAGATACAAAATAAAACACCACATATATTTTAAGAACGGTTGTTTCGATTTTTTAAATGAATCAAGTGTGTCTCCATTCAAGGATGGATGTCAGACATCTGTGCTCCGAATGGGTGAAGGTCTGGTCGCTGTGAAGCAGGGTGGTCACTATCTATCTAAGCTAACATAACATATTCTCGATAATGCATGCACTAAATAACACTTGTTCAAAGTCTTTCAGTGGGTTATGTCTCTATAAAAGTCACACATATGTCTATACTAACAATTACCATTGGATTATACAGGCCTTAGGGTCTTGACCACTATAATACACCGGTTGAAGTGTGGGTCTGTGCACACAAGAATCTCCGGTATGTGGCATTTGTTATTGATAAGCAACGATATACTGATATAAAGGCGGTTCGCGCCAGTGGATGCGTGCTGGCATGGGGGGCTGTCAGGGGCGCGAAAGGCCAAGGTGCCAAACTACATGTGCACTTCAAAAGGTGTCCCACGCCAAGGGGCCATCGGTCACATGGCCTCCTCAGACCCCGTGTCTCCAGCCAGGCCTCGCCTTGAAGCAGGCCGCCCCCCTGCAATCCACATAAGTGTGTCTCCATTCAGCAGTCTTCCTGTGCCTTATCTGCACGCCCCAGGCCCATCCATCCCACCCCCCCCCTATCAAAGGCGGTTCGCGCCAGTGGATGCGCGCTGTCAGGGGCGCGAAAGGCCAAGGTACCAAACTACATGTACACTTCAAAAGGTATCCCACGCCAAGGGGCCATCGGTCACATGGCCTCCTCAGACCCCGTGTCTCCAGCCAGGCCTCCCCTTGAAGCAGGCCGCCCCCCTAAGACCACGACATACATACGTCATTCATTCACAAACACACCCCTGTTTCTAATACTTTATAAACCACTTGATATGTCTCATGAGAACATCTTTGTGCTTTGCAAGTCAACTCCTGAACGTGTTACCTGGCAACCACTGAGATCTACGCTAATCTGCTCGTCGTCGTGCTATCCGTGAACTTCTGTGACCGCTTAGAGCAAACCCATCAGTGTGCTACCTGTGGCAACCCACCTATTCTCCTGCAACATGCTGCTCTGCTTGCTGAATCCAACTGTTTGTTGGTCAAGGTAAGGCCATGTATCCTAGTCATATTTCGCAGATTTTTAAATTTCTATCTATTTGCGAGTTGAGTACACAATAGTGCTAGGTTCATTGGTCTCATTGCAATTGACTTGAGTTTCCATTGCTATGCTATCAATAGATCTATTTATTTTCATCTGTGCCTATTGTCATCGAATTGCACCCTTCGGGGGTCCAGTCTATAATGTAAGCATGTTTCCTTCTCGTGCAATACAGAACATCCAAGGGATGAGTCACATGTTCAGTTTTTAGTCACATCATTTATACATTTCTGCACCTTATGCAAATACTAAGCCGCACATAATGAACTGGTATAGTTCCTGCGACCAAAACAAACCTTGCATTGATCATTGTATGATTCATTTACTTTTGTATCAAATCTTTATTCTTGAAGATTGTATAATAATGTTGATATTTACTTTTCAGATTTATCAACAATGCCTGCCTGTTCGATTAGCGGTTGCCCTTCGAAGACCCATGCTAAATCTGAAGGCACTACAATGCATTTATTCCCGAAAACTGTTGATCGAATAAGAGAATGGGTCAGATATTGCGGATATCCACTGGATGAGCTGGAAAGTAGAGTCCAACAAGTCTTACAGGACAAGAGGGGTGATCGATACTGCATCTGCAGCCGGCACTTTTCCTTGGACATGTACACAACATCTTGGGTAACAAAGAAGAATAAACGGCGAACGACACGGAAATTGCTCGAAAACGCTATTCCCACTCTATTCGTCCACATTCCGCCACCGGTGAGTCAAGTGTCCGGTTTTAGCTTTAGGCCTTGCGGTAGTGTGTAGGTATCCGAACGGATTAATTGATATTGTAGGTGTTCTATCCTTTGTAATAATTTCGATATTGATATGAGTGTATAGTTTTTTTAATAATGACATTTACCAATATTTTCTTTTTCGATTTCATAACCCACAAACGCAATGTATATATATGGGAACAGGGAACTGTTGAGCATTTTACAAGTATTCTGTCGCCTTACATGGCTATTTTTAATATTGGCATTTCATTATCAATCATTAATTTACCTTTACAACTTCTTGACTATCCCTTGAATCTGAAGCAAGAACATTCTACATCCTTGACGTGGTCGCAGTTATCAACCACTTCTAGCGCGTATCAAGTAATCTTACTAGGCTAATCCGCTACAGACTTGTTTTATGCATGTCAAGTAATATTTTTATTTTATCGTGTAATCATTTTACCGAATGTTTGGTTAGTGCTTTCCAATTGATATACACCTTAGTTATCGTCCACTGGTGTTTGTTTTCAGTTATAATTAGTGTTATCCATACTAATGCAAGTACTGTCTTTCAGGGAGATGCTGAAGCGTCCGCCACATCTACAACATTTCTAGATGTTCAACAGCTGGAGGTATGGATACTGACAGCTCCATCGAGCGTCATCATCAGAGCTGGAATTCTTGTCGTTTGATTGTTCTACACAATGTTTCATTCATGGTTAGCCGTTGATATGTACCTGTGCTGTCGACCCCAGGTGTGTGTTATGTTTTCACTATTGTAATCCTCACTAATGCAAGTACTATGTTTCAGGCAGTTGATGGAGCGTCAACCCCTGCACTTGATGCAGAGCCTGACATTCAAGTAATTCCAGGGGAAGTGGAAGCGGGACCATGCGTATACGAATCGGCGCAACAGCTTTCAGAAGTGCGCACTACATTTGCAACATCCATAGATATTCTTCAGCAGCACGAGGTATGGATAATGACAGCTCCATCATGCGTGATCATATAACGTGATTCCATTTACTATACTTTCTTCCCTATTAACGCAAGTGCTGTGTTTCAGGGAGACGACAAAGCTTCCACTACAATCACAACATCCAATTTAGATGATGCAGATGTAAATAAATCGGAGAAATAAGTCGATGAAATGTGATCATATGTAGATTTTCCTTGATTCTTTTGGACAATGCATCATTTGCGGTTATCTCTTTATATGTACCTGTGCGTTCGACCCCAAGTGTGTGTTATGTTTCCAATATTGAAAACCATACTAATCCAAGTACTGTGTTTCAGGGAGACGACAGAGCTTCCACCACAATCACAACATCTCATTTAGATGATGCAGATGTAAAGGAATCATTGAAATAAGTCAATGAAATGTGATCATATTTGGATTTTCCTTCATTCTTTTGGACAATGCATCATTTGTGGTTATCTCTTTATATGTACCTGTGCCGTCGACCCCAAGTGTGTGTTGTGTTTCCAATATTGAAAAGCATACTAATGCAAGTACTGTGTTTCAGGGAGATGCGGATGCCTCCTCTCCAATACAACCATTCGTGGCAGTCCATGCAGAGCCAGAGGTATGGATACTGACAGTTCCATCGAAATAGATAATCACTAGTCGAATACTTGTCGTTTGATTGTTGCACACAATGTTTAAATCGTGTTTGGCTATTGAGATGTACCTGTGTGTTCGTCCTCACCTGTGTTTTATGCTAACAATATTTTGATACATAGTAATGAAAGTACTATGTTTCAGGGAGACGATGGAGCCTCATTCCGTGCTGTCTATGCGGATACAGAAAATATAGTCGTTGCAGCGCAAGAGGAAGGGAGGACATGCGGAAACGAATCGGAGCTACAGCGTGCAGATGTTGAAGGTCGAGTCAAAAAAGTTTCAAAGAAAAAAAACCAAAAAAAGGTTAGTTACAAACAGTTCATAACTTTAAAAAAATGTTTGTGCTGGGGACTATTTTATGTTTTTTTTCCAGTCAATTCCACTACACTCCATCTTGAGTTTAAACTGAACATCCCTTTTCCAATTTCTCCTCCAGTTACCCGTGGGTGTCAGAACTATACACACACAGACAGTGAAGCGAATGAGAGATGTGGCTTGCCAGACCGTGTACACAATGGAGGAACTATTAATTGAGGCGAGGCGTGTTCAGGCTCGAGATGCTCATGTCCAATGGCCAGAACATGAATTAACTGTGTTTGGAGACTACAGCAAAGTTGCATTGGACCATAGCTACAGTGCGACCGCACCACCACAAGAAGATGTTATTGAATGTATTGAAGATAGCTCTGAAGTAGTTGCAGATCAATTTACACAATCTACACCCGCCAAAAATTTGCCACCAAAAAACCTGTCGACATTGTTGTGTTCTCCCATCAATGTTGAAGTAATAGATGTCGAAATGACAGAGAATGAACCAGCCGCAGCATCCATAGACGCATCAGAACTTGATATCAGCGATATTACTTACCAATGTGTTGAAATCTCCACAACGTCACAGGCCGAAACAACGTTGACGCAGGATGACAGTCTAATGAAAGAGAGCAAATACATTGTATTCGACAGTTGTTTGATGGAAATTATAAGTATGCTGAAATGTGTGCATTCCATTAGAGGGAAAGTGTGTGGGAAGCCATTGATTAATGTAACTCGTCAAATAAAAGGCAGCAACGTCAAAATAAATGCCGCCTGTAGATTAAATCATAGGTTCTCATAGTCTGCACAACCGATGCTGGGGAAACTGCCAGCAGGCAATCTACTGTGTGCAGCTGCATCACTTTTTAGTGGCTCCAGTTTTAGAAAGTTAGAGGCTTTCTTTCAGTTTGTGGGACTCCATTTCATTTCTAAAGCGCTGTACTACATATACCAACGTGATTATCTGTTTCCGGCCATTAGTGATGCTTGGAAAATTGAACAATTGTCTCTAGCAAGTACATTCGAAGGCAAACGATTCAGGCTAGCCGGCGATGGACAGTGCGGCAGCCCTGGATTTTCTGCCAAGTACTGCACCTACCACTTTCAGGACATGGATAGTAAGAAAATTGTGAGTTCGGTGGTCGTGCAGGTAACACAATGTACATCGTCAGTGGCCATGGAGAAACTAGGATTTATAAAATCAGTGGAATATCTACAATCAAGGGGAATGCACATCGACCTCATAGCCACGGATAGACACGTTTCAATTGCCAAGACAATGAGAGAGCAGTTCCCACATATTAAACATCAATTTGACGTATGGCATCTTGCTAAATCAATCAATAAGAAAATCTTGGCTGCAGGGAAAAAAAAGGTTTTGAAAGTATTTTGCAGTGGTCACATTCTATCACCAACCATCTTTGGTGGAGCTCAAAAACTTGTGAGGGGTCAGTGGCAATACTACTTGAAAAATGGCGGTCACTGATGCACCACTGTACCAACGTTCACCGCTGGACAGCAAATGAACATTTCCACCAATGTGAACATGGCCCTTTGTCCCCAGAGGAGGCACGGAAGAAGAAGTGGTTGATTCCATCTTCACCGACACACAAAGCCATTGAGAAGATTGTTTTCGACAAAACTCTATCAAGAGATTTGAGAGGACTGACAGAATTCTGTCACACAGGAGATTTGGAGGTGTTCCACAATATGTGCCTAAAGTACAGGCCAAAGCGCTTGCATTTTAGCTTTCGGGGCATGAAACATCGCACTCTAATAGCGGTCTTGGCCCATAACAGCAATGTCGGACGTGAACAATCTAGGACTAGGGGTAAAGTAAGGATGCCTCGCTACACTAAGGTGTTTTCAAAACGAAGTAAGCAATGGGTGATCAAACCAGTCTATGATGAAATGCAGTTCGACTTTGTGAAAGGCCTTATTGTTGCTGTGTTAGAGAAGCACAGATATGGAATTTTTGACGTTTCTGTGCAGAGCAGCGATCCATTGCCACCGAACATTGCGACTGTGCCATGCCCACCCGAAGCACAGCTGATTGTGAAGTACAAATCCCGGTTTAAATAATTGCAATACGATTGTCTTTTTGTAAATAAATGTTATTGTACAGTGTACCTGTAAACCTAACCCCTACCTTCACCATCATAGGTGGTGAACAAGCTGGGTGACATCTTTGAATTCTCTCTATTCACCTCACATATGTGTATGTATATATTTTTCTCATGTCTCATCTCATGTAAATGTAAATGCTGCGCACTGTTAACGGAGGGGAGGCTTGCGTATTGCAAATGATAAAACAAACAAACAAACAATAAATCTCACTTTTAACTCAACTCCTGTGGTACTTTATACTTTCCCTGACCTTCCGCCAAAAATTAAGAGGCCGATTCATGGAATAATTAGCGCGGCGCAAGTGGCCAAAAACGTGCGATTCGCAGTGGAATAGCGAAAATCGCACGAAAAGCAGCGCACATCGATTCATGGAAGGCCGTGCGCGAGAAAACCATCGGACGTGCGATAAGAAAGTGCGCGGCGCACGTTGGCGCACAGGCCATCTAACGGCATGCGCCAGGTCACAGCGAAAATCGCACAGTCCACAGCGAAAATCGCACATAGCGCGGCGCACGCAACAAAAGTAGGCGGAACACGGGGCGTAACACTCGGAATGGGGAACAACTTGCCAAAATGTGGGCGTCACGGGGTGAAGCACAGGGTAAAAGTGCGCAGAACGCCCACACGCTCGCCTACAACACGTATTCATGGAATAGAATAGGTCAAAAAAGCGCACGCTCAAACCAGCGCACAGGCACAAACACGACCGCCACAAGAAAGCAGGCGGTAGCGTCTCAGCGGCTGTAAGAAATGTGCGCCAAAAGGTGCGCCAACAAATAGCACCCATATACTGCCATGATGAATGTCCTATACTGTGGCCCTCCAGGACAAATGAGGTGCAAAGGGGTACCCACAAACACGGACACGCTGACAAAAAATACGTGTGCGCGGGAAGTCACACGCGATTTGGCCGGGTACGTGGATTTCAGGGGTGCGCGGGAAGGTCCACACGCGATTACAGCAGGGTACGTGCATTTCAGGGGTGCGCGGGAATTTCCACACGCGAATAGCCTGGCCGCGTGTATTTCAGGGGTGCGCGGGAAGTCCCACACGCGATTACAGCAGGGTACGTGTATTTCAGGGGTGCGCGGGAAGTTCCACACGCGAATAGCCTGGCCGCGTGTATTTCAGGGGTGCGCGGGAAGTCCCACACGCGATTACAGCAGGGTACGTGTATTTCAGGGGTGCGCGGGAAGTTCCACACGCGAATAGCCTGGCCGCGTGTATTTCAGGGGTGCGCGGGAAGTTCCACACGCGAATAGGCTGGGCGCGTGTATTTCAGGGGTGCGCGGGAAGTTCCACACGCGATTACAGCAGGGTACGTGTATTTCAGGGGTGCGCGGGAATTTCCACACGCGAATAGCCTGGCCGCGTGTATTTCAGGGGTGCGCGGGAATTTCCACACGCGAATAGGCTGGGCGCGTGTATTACAGGGGTGCGCGGGAAGTCCCACACGCGATTACAGCAGGGTACGTGTATTTCAGGGGTGCGCGGGAAGTTCCACACGCGAATAGGCTGGGCGCGTGTATTTCATGGGTGCGCGGGAAGTTCCACACGCGAATAGCCTGGGCGCGTGTATTTCAGGGGTGCGCGGGAATTTCCACACGCGAATAGGCTGGGCGCGTGTATTACAGGGGTGCGCGGGAAGTCCCACACGCGATTACAGCAGGGTACGTGTATTTCAGGGGTGCGCGGGAAGTTCCACACGCGAATAGGCTGGGCGCGTGTATTTCATGGGTGCGCGGGAAGTTCCACACGCGAATAGCCTGGGCGCGTGTATTTCAGGGGTGCGCGGGAATTTCCACACGCGAATAGGCTGGGCGCGTGTATTACAGGGGTGCGCGGGAAGTCCCACACGCGATTACAGCAGGGTACGTGTATTTCAGGGGTGCGCGGGAAGTTCCACACGCGAATAGGCTGGGCGCGTGTATTTCATGGGTGCGCGGGAAGTTCCACACGCGAATAGCCTGGGCGCGTGTATTTCAGGGGTGCGCGGGAATTTCCACACGCGAATAGGCTGGGCGCGTGTATTACAGGGGTGCGCGGGAAGTCCCACACGCGATTACAGCAGGGTACGTGTATTTCAGGGGTGCGCGGGAATTTCCACACGCGAATAGCCTGGGCGCGTGTATTTCAGGGGTGCGCGGGAATTTCCACACGCGAATAGGCTGGGCGCGTGTATTACAGGGGTGTGCGGGAAGTCCCACACGCGATTACAGCAGGGTACGTGTATTTCAGGGGTGCGCGGGAATTTCCACACGTGAATAGCCTGGGCGCGTGTATTTCAGGGGTGCGCGGGAATTTCCACACGCGAATAGGCTGGGCGCGTGTATTACAGGGGTGTGCGGGAAGTCCCACACGCGATTACAGCAGGGTACGTGTATTTCAGGGGTGCGCGGGAATTTCCACACGCGAATAGCCTGGGCGCGTGTATTTCAGGGGTGCGCGGGAATTATCACACGCGATTTGGCTTGGTACGTGTATTACAGGGGTGCGTGCGAAGTTACACACGCGATTAGGCTGGGTGGGTCCTGTCACCCTCGACGGCCCCTGCAGGCAGCCCACAAAACAGGGGACTACCCTGCACACCTGCTCATGTCTCCCACCACCCCCAACCCCCCAGTCACCAGGGGTACCCTCCACCAGGCCCCCACTCATGTCTCCCACCACCCCCACCCCCCCAGTCACCAGGGGCACCCTCCACCAGGCCCCCACTCATGTCTCCCACCACCCCCAGCCCCCACCATCCAGGGGCACCCTCCACCAGGCCCCCACTCATGTCTCCCACCACCCCCAGCCCCCACCATCCAGGGGCAGCCTCCACCAGGCCCCCACTCATGTCTCCCACCACCCCCAGCCCCCACCATCCAGGGGCACCCTCCACCAGGCCCCCACTCATGTCTCCCACCACCCCCACCCCCCAGCAGTGCAGGGGCAGCCTCCACCAGGCCCCCACCCATGTCTCCCACCACCCCCACCCCCCAGCAGTGCAGGGGCAGCCTCCACCAGGCCCCCACTCATGTCTCCCACCACCCCCAGCCCCCACCATCCAGGGGCAGCCTCCACCAGGCCCCCACCCATGTCTCCCACCACCCCCACCCCCCAGCAGTGCAGGGGCAGCCTCCACCAGGCCCCCACTCATGTCCCCTATCACCCCCACCCCCCCACCACCAGGGGCACCTTCCACCAGGCCCCCACTCATGTCTCCCACCACCCCCACCCCCCAGCAGTGCAGGGGCAGCCTCCACCAGGCCCCCACTCATGTCTCCCACCCCCCCAGCCCCCACCATCCAGGGGCACCCTCCACCAGGCCCCCACTCATGTCTCCCACCACCCCCACCCCCCAGCAGTGCAGGGGCAGCCTCCACCAGGCCCCCACCCATGCCTCCCACCACCCCCAGCCCCCACCATCCAGGGGCAGCCTCCACCAGGCCCCCACTCATGTCTCCCACCACCCCCAGCCCCCACCATCCAGGGGCAGCCTCCACCAGGCCCCCACTCATGTCTCCCACCACCCCCAGCCCCCACCATCCAGGGGCAGCCTCCACCAGGCCCCCACTCATGTCTCCCACCACCCCCACCCCCCAGCAGTGCAGGGGCAGCCTCCACCAGGCCCCCACCCATGTCTCCCACCACCCCCACCCCCCAGCAGTGCAGGGGCAGCCTCCACCAGGCCCCCACTCATGTCTCCCACCACCCCCAGCCCCCACCATCCAGGGACAGCCTCCACCAGGCCCCCACCCATGTCTCCCACCACCCCCACCCCCCAGCAGTGCAGGGGCAGCCTCCACCAGGCCCCCACTCATGTCCCCTATCACCCCCACCCCCCCGCCACCAGGGGCACCCTCCACCAGGCCCCCACTCATGTTTCCCACCACCCCCACCCCCAGCAGTGCAGGGGCAGCCTCCACCAGGCCCCCACTCATGTCTCCCACCACCCCCAGCCCCCACCATCCAGGGGCACCCTCCACCAGGCCCCCACTCATGTCTCCCACCACCCCCAGCCCCCACCATCCAGGGGCAGCCTCCACCAGGCCCCCACCCATGTCTCCCACCACCCCCACCCCCCAGCAGTGCAGGGGCAGCCTCCACCAGGCCCCCACTCATGTCTCCCACCACCCCCACCCCCCAGCAGTGCAGGGGCAGCCTCCACCAGGCCCCCACCCATGTCTCCCACCACCCCCACCCCCCAGCAGTGCAGGGGCAGCCTCCACCAGGCCCCCACTCATGTCTCCCACCACCCCCAGCCCCCACCATCCAGGGGCAGCCTCCACCAGGCCCCCACCCATGTCTCCCACCACCCCCACCCCCCAGCAGTGCAGGGGCAGCCTCCACCAGGCCCCCACTCATGTCCCCTATCACCCCCACCCCCCCACCACCAGGGGCACCCTCCACCAGGCCCCCACTCATGTCTCCCACCACCCCCACCCCCCAGCAGTGCAGGGGCAGCCTCCACCAGGCCCCCACTCATGTCTCCCACCCCCCCACCAGCCCCCACCATCCAGGGGCACCCTCCACCAGGCCCCCACTCATGTCTCCCACCACCCCCACCCCCCAGCAGTGCAGGGGCAGCCTCCACCAGGCCCCCACCCATGCCTCCCACCACCCCCACCCCCCAGCCGTGCAGGGGCAGCCTCCACCAGGCCCCCACCCATGCCTCCCACCACCCCCACCCCCCAGCAGTGCAGGGGCAGCCTCCACCAGGCCCCCACTCATGTCTCCCACCACCCCCAGCCCCCACCATCCAGGGGCAGCCTCCACCAGGCCCCCACCCATGTCTCCCACCACCCCCACCCCCCAGCAGTGCAGGGGCAGCCTCCACCAGGCCCCCACTCATGTCTCCCACCACCCCCAGCCCCCACCATCCAGGGGCAGCCTCCACCAGGCCCCCACCCATGTCTCCCACCACCCCCACCCCCCAGCAGTGCAGGGGCAGTCTCCACCAGGCCCCCACCCATGCCTCCCACCACCCCCACCCCCCCGCCACCAGGGGCACCCTCCACCAGGCCCCCACTCATGTCACCCACCACCCCCAGCCCCCACCATCCAGGGGCACCCTCCACCAGGCCCCCACTCATGTCCCCCACCACCCCCACCCCCCCAGTCACCAGGGGCAGCCTCCACCAGGCCCCCACCCATGTCTCCCACCACCCCCACCCCCCAGCAGTGCAGGGGCAGCCTCCACCAGGCCCCCACTCATGTCCCCTATCACCCCCACCCCCCAGCAGTGCAGGGGCAGCCTCCACCAGGCCCCCACCCATGTCTCCCACCACCCCCAGCCCCCACCATCCAGGGGCACCCTCCACCAGGCCCCCACTCATGTCTCCCACCACCCCCAGCCCCCACCATCCAGGGGCACCCTCCACCAGGCCCCCACTCATGTCTCCCACCACCCCCACCCCCCAGCAGTGCAGGGGCAGCCTCCACCAGGCCCCCACCCATGTCTCCCACCACCCCCACACCCCAGCAGTGCAGTGGCAGCCTCCACCAGGCCCCCACTCATGTCTCCCACCACCCCCAGCCCCCACCATCCAGGGGCAGCCTCCACCAGGCCCCCACCCATGTCTCCCACCACCCCCACCCCCCAGCAGTGCAGGGGCAGCCTCCACCAGGCCCCCACTCATGTCCCCTATCACCCCCACCCCCCCGCCACCAGGGGCACCCTCCACCAGGCCCCCACTCATGTCTTCCACCACCCCCACCCCCCAGCAGTGCAGGGGCAGCCTCCACCAGGCCCCCACTCATGTCTCCCACCCCCCCCCCCAGCCCCCACCATCCAGGGGCACCCTCCACCAGGCCCCCACTCATGTCTCCCACCACCCCCACCCCCCAGCAGTGCAGGGGCAGCCTCCACCAGGCCCCCACCCATGCCTCCCACCACCCCCACCCCCCAGCAGTGCAGGGGCAGCCTCCACCAGGCCCCCACCCATGCCTCCCACCACCCCCACCCCCCAGCAGTGCAGGGGCAGCCTCCACCAGGCCCCCACTCATGTCTCCCACCACCCCCAGCCCCCACCATCCAGGGGCACCCTCCACCAGGCCCCCACTCATGTCTCCCACCCCCCCCACCCCCCCAGTCACCAGGGGCAGCCTCCACCAGGCCCCCACCCATGTCTCCCACCACCCCCACCCCCCAGCAGTGCAGGGGCAGCCTCCACCAGGCCCCACTCATGTCCCCTATCACCCCCACCCCCCAGCAGTGCAGGGGCAGCCTCCACCAGGCCCCCACCCATGTCTCCCACCACCCCCACCCCCCAGCACTGTGGGGAACCTGCCAGCAGGCCCCCACACATGTCCCCCTGGGCCCAGGTCCTGACGATACACAATCATGGCAGTAATGGCCAGCATACCCAGCACAAACACCCAGGCAAGGATTGCATCCACCCACATAGTGAATGCAATCACATGACACAACCCCAATGCCAAGTATGCAAAAGAACACATGTCCGTCACACACACATACACAATGGGTGCAAGTGAATGTCAAAACCCATATCATGACATGTAACAAACCAATGAGAAAATAACACAAGTGTAAGAAAATATAAAAAATGTATTAAATACCAAAAATAAGTGAACTTTTCAAACATACAACGATGTGGCAAAGTAAATAAATGGTCCATGTCCGAGAACAAAAGTGATAAAAAAAAAAAAAAAGGAATAAAAAATTAAAAAGAATTTGTCCAAAGCAATATCATGTCATAGGAAATTAATGAAAAACCATTACGTCATGGTGAAAACAATAAGAAATTTAAAAAATTTATCTCCCAAAAAAACAAACTATATACAGGAATGTTCCAGGGTCCATGAGCCCAACACCAAAAATGAAACCTACCACTAACTAATGAAAAATATATGTACAAAAAAGTGGCCATTGTCCGAGCGGTCCAAAATAATAAAAATAAATAAAGGAAACCTAGCACTAACTAACTAAATAACTATATACAAAGGCAGCGGGCAAGTCCTGCGGCTCACTTGGTGATGTTGCTGGCCAGGGCATCATCGAACTCCATGTCGATGTCCTGGAGGCGGGACTCTGTCCTGGCCCCGAGGTCTCGCAGGGACAACCACATGTCCACCTCAAACTCCCTGCGAGCTTCCTCGAGGCACTCAGCCCGCCTCAATGCCCGACGCATGGAGAACTCCGCCCTGACCATGGCGAGCCGCTCCTCTTCCGCCCGCTGCCGCTCCGCACCTATCCGCTGGCCAAACTCCTCCCACACGGAACACACCACCATCCCAGGGTTGCCCTGCCCTCCGGCCGATGCCTGCCCCTCTGATCTTGATGGCCCCGAGCCATGATGCCTCCCACGTCGAGGCCGCTGCTGCCTCCGACGCCACTGCCTCTGCCAGCACGACGGCATCCAGGCTGATGGAAACCACCGACGCCGTCGTGCACGTGCCCTGCCCGATGATGCCGTCACATCTTCCATCTGCTGGGGTCCACTTGCTGTGTTGTCCACCCCTGCTGGACCTCCGACTCCCAACTGTGGCAGGGATGGGATCCCCACCGAGCTGGCTGCATTGGTCGGGGCAGGTCCACAGGGGGCCCTGGTGGCATCTGGGCTGGAAGACGGCAAGGAGAACGACCGGTGGATAGCCTGCACAGAGGAGGAGAGGGCCGTCAGATTGGCCAACACATGCAGGAAACCCCCGAACATGGCCGATCCCAATTGGGCCACGTCGGCACGGTGCACTTCGTGATGACGTGCGTGCTCCTCCCGGGAAGCACGCACGTCATCACGAAACACAGCCGTATGCATCGCGACCCCAATCAAGACCTTCTCCACGCGGCCAGGGGTTACCACGTCCGCAGGTGGAGGGGAGTCAGGTGACATGGACATCCCCTCTACCTGCGGACGGGCCTGGGACGGGGCATCCCTGCTGGTGCATGGTGGTGCACTCACAGGGTCAGGGACAGTGACATGCACAGGCCCCTCCACGGTGACCTGTGCTGCCTCCTGCCCCTGGCCCTGGACTGCACCACTTGCACCAGCAGGGATGCTCCCACCAGGCCCCATGTGTGCACCAGTGTCGGCCTCCTCCTCCTCTGTGCAAACCACCAACCTGGATGGCTCCTCACCGTCTCCCGCCGTAGCAGGCCCCTGTGGGGGCTCACCCACCCCTTCCGCTGCAGCCGTGGGGGCATCCCCGCCGCCTTGCTCCACAGCGCCGTCTCCGCCCTCTTCTTCACTAGCCGCTGCGTAGAGGGAGACAAAGGACACAAACATCAGGCTACTGTACAATGGTCCCCTAGACAGGAAGCAATATCAGATGAGCACCACTGTCAAAGTACACTTCCATCATGTCCCTCCACAACACATGGGTCAGTCCAGGCAAAACACACACAGTAACAGGCATGGTGCATGCCATGGACATTTCCATGCATGTCCAATGGACTCTAGAAACATTCAATGATATGTAACTCACATGCATCATGGCTCATGCATATCACATGCACACACTTCACCTCAGTCACATCCATCTGGCCCCAAACACACCGAACACAGGCGAAACAAGGGTAAGTTGGGTGCGTCACTGAATCTGTGCATTGTCACACACATGTGTCATGCATCCATGGCATGCACAAGTCACAGACACGCAGGTCAGGCACACAGACATGGCTACCATATATGTACCTGGCATCAGCACCCATCCTTCACCCCCATCCATGTCCAGGTACAGAGACTGGCATGCTCTCATGTCCAAAATCTGCATAGGGCTCCCCATGCCGCATTTCAACACATGCAACAACCATGTGGGTCACACATCACTGGTCGCACATGCATTACCATGATGTCCCTGCACACATACATGCATACATGGCCCATGGCACACATACAGGCAAGTATCATAGAACCAGCACACCGCAACATGCCCTGTCTCACACAGTAATGCTTGGACACATACCGCTCAACTCCAGACGGGCCTCCCTCTCAAGGACCTGGGCGTGGAGCGCTGGGCGTACGCGTTCCAGGACCCTCTTCTGGATGGAACTCATGCGGCCCCGGCCCCCCTCCACGAGGCGCCGGGCCTTCACAAGGGTCCTGGACCTCAAGTCCTCCCAGCGCTTCTTGATCTTCTGGACGTTGCGGGTTGCCACCCCCTCTGCGTTGATGGCAACCACACAGTCGGCCCAGATCCTCTCCCGTCCTTCCTTGCTGGCGCGGGACGATCCAAAGAGGGCATCATACTGCCCCAGGACATGCTCCACCAGGACACCAACTTCGGTGGCAGTGAAGCTGGTGCCCCTCTGCCCCTCTGGCCTGGGGTTGCCACTGGTGCCAGATGTGGAAGTGCCCGACATGGCAACCCCAGAGGCAGGTGTGGGTGGGCAACTGGGTCCTGGGGCTGGGCTGTGGAGCGATGTAATCCCAGTTGGGAGTCTTCAGTTCCAGCAGGGGTGGACACAGCAACTGGACCCCTGCAGATGGCTGATGTGCAGGCACCAAATGGCAGGGCACGGTGGCAGCAGGCAGGCAGGCAGGCAGCAGCAGATAGCACGTGGGAGGCTGCTCGGGGCACTGGGGGGCAGTAACTCGGCCTTCTGGGCAGGAGCGTGGTGTTCCGTGTGTTTTCGGGTGGCCAGCTTGATACGGAGTGATTTGGCACGTGAAAATCCTGCACGTCAGCGTGAAATCCGAGGAAAGGCCCTTAGCGCGTAAGCGCGTCAGCACGCATACGCGATTCTATTGGACCAGAGTCCCTCAGCGCGTAAGCGCGTCTGACGTGACCCGCACGTGCGTTCCCCACTCAGCACGTGATGACGGAACACACGTGGAAATACTGCACGTCATAGTGTCATCGCGTGATTGGCCTATGTACGTGTATTTCATTGCGTGTAATTGGACAAAAGTGCGCGTACACGCGATTGGCCTATGTACGTGTATTTAATGGGTGCGCGGCCACTTACACACGCAAGTACGTCAGCGAACCTGTATCCCGTGGTGCGTGTGAATTTCCACACGCTATTGGACTGGGAACTGGATTCCAGGGGTGCGCGGGTCACACGCTGTATCCCGTGGTGCGTGTGAATTTCCACACGCTATTGGACTGGGAACTGGATTCCAGGGGTGCGCGGGTCACACGCTGTATCCCGTGGTGCGTGTGAATTTCCACACGCTATTGGACTGGGAACTGGATTCCAGGGGTGCGCGGGTCACACGCTGTATCCCGTGGTACGTGTGAATTTCCACACGCTATTGGACTGGGAACTGGATTCTAGGGGTGCGCGGGTCACATGCTCGCCTAGAACACGCGCAAAGCATAAAATTGCGGACTTTAACAATAACAAGCTCAGACGCCAGGATGAACATACTGTTCCTAGCAGCAGTGGCAGTGGGCTACCAAAGGAGGAGGAGGAGGATAGTCAGGGCCAGAATATTCACACCCAGAACCAGCCTTTTCGGGATGCCTGATGACCAGGTGTATGGGAGGTACAGGTTTCCACCACACATCATACTGGACCTGGTGACTGAGTGGGAGGATGACCTCACATCACCCACCCTGTGCTCCCAAGCACTCAGCCCCCTGGAGAAGGTCCTCAATGTACTGCACTTCTTAGCCACTGGATCATTTCAGCGGACAAGTGCCATAGTGGGTGGGGTGTCACAGGCCACCCAGTCACGCTGCCTACACCAGGTCTTGAACATCATGACTGCACGCCCATCAGTCCGCAGGCACATATACCTGCCCAGAACACCTGCAGAAAGGCATGCTGCCGCCCTGGATTTTTACGGAGTGGCACGATTCCCCAAAGTGCTAGGTGCCATCGACTGCACCCATGTGGCTCTACGTCCCCCCAGGGCATCAGAGCACATCTATAGGAACCGCAAGCACTGGCATTCCATCAACGTGCAGGTAGTATGTAATGCCAAGGGAATCATCACCTCAGTATATGCCAACTATCCCGGGTACACCCACGACAGCTTCATTTACCGAATGTCCACCCTATGCCGGGACATAGATGCTGGGCGGCATGGCGATACATGGCTGCTTGGTGAGTATGTATGCCACTGCACATGCATGCATGTTGGATACTGAGCAAGGTCACAACCCCACCAATGATACCAATCACCACCTCCACAGGGGACAGTGCCTACCCTCTCAGCCCCCACATGATGACGCCAATTCGGAACCCCACCACGCCACCCCAGGTAAGATATAACACAGCCCACATTACAACCAGGGGCATAGTGGAGCGCACATTAGGAGTGCTAAAGTCACGCTTTCGCTCCCTTGACCGTTCTGGCGGCCAGCTGTTATACGCTCCCCCAGTAGTGTGCAGGATCATAGTGGCAGCATGTGTCCTGCACAACGTTGCAACACGCCGGGGCCTGGCCGTGCACATGGTGGTGGCCCCACATCCCCAACCACATGCACAGCCGCTGCGCATGGTAGGGGAAAGGGCACGGGGGGAGGCAGCCCGTACACAGCTAGTGGCTAATTACTTCACATAGAAATCACACCCCTGTGGAGTGCACACTGCCCTGGCACATTCCATCTGACAATCAATGATGATTCAACCTGACACTGATCCTGAATGTCTGGAGAATGAACCGGGAATACCATGTCAGCCTGAGATTGTTCTCCTGGAAGTGTCACAATGTGTGCATCCCTACCCACACAGACACCACCAATGCAGTTTTGTGAAGTTACACATTGAAGCAGCTAAAATGAATACCCACTTGCAAAATGCAACAAGAGGACAGTGCCATGTCAGCCAACCCCAGCACCGCCACACGACACACCGTGCCATGTCATGCTAATTGCAGGTAAACAAAGTAATCCCCACAACATGACATCAGTCTCACTATGTACAGTGGCACTATTAGAAACCTGCAACACCTGAAATGCTCACAGCAATGCCGGACCAACAACATACTTGAGCACGTAGTACCATTAACATGACATCACAAATGTTACATATTAGTAGTCTCACCACCTGGAAATGCCTGCACTCCCACCACTACCAACTGTGCAGTGTTGTCCCCATGTAGAGTTGTAGGTGCACTGCTGCCAACATGGTCCCCATCTCCAGACTAGAGGTCCTTGTGTGGACATGAGGAAGGGACCTGCAAATTGGGAGGTAGACACAGAAGAAGAGTTACACATCAATGCAACATGCAGTGTACAACACAACAGCAATATGCACTATGAATGTATACACAGTATTGACTACAGACTGGCCACACAGCTCATGGGAGTCCAACGTCACTGTGTAATTCACTGTCACTTGGGCACACCCTTTGCAAGCCCATGGAAACGGGAAGCAGGAGGGGTGTGTGTGACTCAAACCCAAGCATCTGAACCAAATACATTACAAGCCTGCATGTGCCCAGCCACAATGCAGCGTATGCCCACAGGAACCACGGAAGCCAACAGATCGAAGCCAACAGATCGAAGCCAACAGATCGAAGCCAACAGATCGTCCCAAAAAAATTGGGAATAAAAGAAATCAAAATAAAAATAAGAAACAATCAAAAATGGCCATTGATGGGCCCGGGGGGGTTGGGGAGGCCACCCAGGAGGTCCGAGGACAGGATGCACACCAGAACCCACCTGCGTGGATCCTGGGAAGATAAAACACCTCCATGGGCTCATGGCCCACACGGCTACCCTATTGTGGGAGTATCACTGCTGTCGCTATTATCACCTTGTGCAGCTGCATCCGGAGGTGGTTGCACTATGGGAGGCAGCCCACGCAAGGCCCTAGTCTGCTCCTCCATGGCTGCAAGCATGCGGGTGTGGTAGGTCTGGTTCTGGAGGATGAGTGTGCGGAGGTCCCCATGCAACAACTCACGGGATGCCCGGACCTCCGCCCTCGTTGCCTGCATCTCAGCTGAGAGCGTACGGGTGAGACGCTCCAGCTGCTGTTCTGTCCTTTGGTGTGTTGAAGCCTCAAGCTCAACAAGAGTCGTCCTGAGGTGAAGGAGCTCCTGCCTCAGGGCTTCCCTGTGGCCCTGGGACTCAATGGAGATGGCCTCCTGCAGAGTCGCCAGTGCCGCCCGCCTGTCCCTGTTGGACCCCAACATGTCCTCCCTGTGTGACTGGCAGATGGAGTCGGTTGCCTGCTCTAGTCGCTCCATCAGCCTTTCTGGGGGGACAATGGAAGTGGCCACCCTATCCATGGCCTGAGCACATCATCTCGGTTGATGCAGCCTGTTGGGTAGCCATACCGTAAATGGATTGCTCCCATGCGGTATTGCCGGGTGGCGTATGGCCACCACGTCGGCGGGCACCACACCTGTCTGGGGCAAGGCGAACTGCGCCTTGCTGTGCCGGCACTGCCTGAGGCTGCAGGACTGCATTCCCTCTCTGATCTGCTGGCCCAGGAACAGGATCAGATGTCGCGGAGTGTGACCCTGCATCCGTAACCACCGAAGGCGTAGCTGCCAACACTGACATCCCCATGGAGGGTACTGACCCTGGTGCAGGTGGGTGAGACAGAACAGAATCCCTCCCTGGAACACTCACCTGCGACGGCACGTAGGTCTCATCCGAATCAACACCTGAGTACAGCTCGGGGGAGGTGCAGCCAGAGACACCCCTTGAGAGCACGACCTGCAGCACTTGTGGGTTCTCCCCCACCACCACACCACGTCCCTCACTGGTGGTTGGTCGGCCCTGGGACACCTCCTGGGTCTGCACCATCTCCACAACCCCAGCAGTATCAGGTGCGTCTTCCCCTGCAAAGACATGAAAACAAAGAAATGGAAACAGGCATTAGCACCATGGCACACATTGAGGGCTGAGAAGCAAGAGAACCAGTACTTGATTGACACATGTCCCACATGACTAAAACCCTCCCATGCATGCACCCTCACTGCGTATGAAGTGCAGGCAAATGGCACACACTGATGACACCAAGATGGAAGATGAACACATTTTCTGCATGCTGCCTGGCAGTGGCATCACACATTGGCCTGTGATTGGCAGGTGAAACACACAAGCCATCACATAGATGGCATGTACCATTGCTATTGAGTGAAGATGGAGAGGAGGGCAGCACCTATTCATTCAGTCCAGTTCCCGCATGTAATAGCTTTTCTAATTCTAACAGGTCAGATTTTTCACCTGGAGCTGCCAGTCTGAAATGGTCAAATTGCACAGGGACATGTGTGTACAAATGATATCCAGGTAACAAAGTCACTCCACTTTACCATACCCATGTCAGACATGTGACTAGTGGACAGCGACATGCCTAGTGAAAGTGGTGGAATGCAAACAAACTGACTGAATGAACAGTGAAAAAGAAGCAAATATGTTGTGTCAAGGTGACACTTCAAGGGCAACTGACGTGCAGTTGTGCTAGATGTCTACTGTTGGCAGAAGGGATACTGCTATGGCCAAATGCAGCTGCGCAGGAAGGATTGCATGAAGCACATGGCTGACCCATACGACTCAGGCGCACACACTCTCACCTGGCACCCGAACAGAAGCCCTCACACACACACCATGCACATGGATGACACACACATGCATGTGCACTCACCGGACAATGCCTCGTAATCAGCCAGATCTCCCACGCCTTGGATCTGTTCCTCCGTGACGTAGGTCCCAGCGACTGACTCATGTGGAGTGAGTTCCATGTCTACTACTGGAGACCCACCTCCAGTCACTAGAGTTGCGGCATGACTTGAGGCCAGCTTACTCTTTGCCCTGCGCTTTAGGTCATTCCAGCGCTTATAGCAATCATTGGCTGTGCGCCTCACGATTCCAAGGGCACTTACGATGTCCGCAACGGTCTGCCAGTGTGCCTGGCGTTGTGCAGGTGTGGTCTTGGATCCTGCAACAATGACCATCTCGTTGTCATGTCCGGACACATACTCGACAAGTGCATTCAGTTCATCATCCGTGAAGCTGGGCTTCCTGGACGGGCCGGACTGTGTAGCCGTGTCTGGGGCATCAGCCTGTGCCGGACGAGCACTCTTCCTCTTCCGCTTGGAAGGTGGTGGTGATCCTGAGTGTCCTGCGCCGCTCTGGACACTAGGGGCAGGAGCCCTGGTGGACTCTGTATCAGGAGTGTGGGATTGCACACTCAGCATGGGAGTTGGTGCAGGCATTGGCTCTAGTGTGATGGTGTCAGGGGGAATGTCAGCAGCATGGACTAGGACCGACACTGTCCTGGCTGGGTGTGTGAGGGCTGGGGTGGATGGAGCCGCAGCTGCCCCTGCAGCCTCTCCGCCCTGCCTCCTTGGTGCAGCAGATGACCTTGCTGCCCCAGATCCACGTGCCATGATGGCATCAACGTGCACCAGCGCACGTGTCGTAGCCCTGCTGACCTGGAAGTCAGCCATGGAGTCAGCCAGGTCTGGTGCCACAATGGGCTGGTCCAACAAGGGCTGAGCATGGATGGTGTCAGCCACTTCAGCCTCAATGGGAGGGGGGGAGGGGGGGAGGGGGGGGATGATGGGTGCCCTTGACTGGTCCTCCACACATGGGGGGACAAGCTCACCCTGCAAGTTACGACCACGTCCCCTACCGGATCCACCACGGCCACCACTTGTGGCTCTTCCACCTTTGCCACCCTTACGGAATCCTCGCCTCCCAGCCATGGCACTGATATTAATGTGCGTATGGGAGTGGCTGTAGACAATTGTCCTGGGCAATTGGGGGTCAAAGGGGTTGGGTACCAGATGGTAATTGTACCCTAGTGCTCTAGCACTGCTGATTGTAACCCCTGGGGAAAGATGACGGGTCACGCAACGCACAGGAGGCCCAAAAAAGGGAGATGACGTGCACGCAACCCCTCCTAGACCAGGTGTGCAGAAAGAAAAACCTGCACTACGCTGTGGCACCCAGTAACACAAGAATGAACGTATGCGTGTCACACGCAGCCTAGAATGACCTCTGAAGGGGTAGGCTACACACGGGGCAAGCACAGAAGTTGGATACGTGCGTGACTCACCGTCTGCCAGGTAAAAGAGCGTGTAAAATGAGCGCGTTTGGCTGGCTAAACCCCCGCCAAAAGAAGATGTGTACGCTGTCTGAGAAGACAGGACAACAGTAGAAGGGGACACTGTTTGAGGGAACAGGCCCAGGTAAACCAGTAAAAGAGAAAAAAGAGAAAAAGCTGTCAGAGGTAACAGGGAATACGAACTGGAAACGCCGTGAAGTAAATCGCGTGTGAAACGACAAGAAGTACAGAATTCACCCACTCGCTCTCCACGAAAAGCACGTACAAGGAAATGGTGTTCTACATGTACCTTATATACTGGCCCACACGTACAGCGTCACATACGCGGCGTGTACGTTCACCAATCACACGCTTTGTCACTCCTGCGTGTAGATCCATTTTCACCAATCACACGCTTTGTCACTTCTGCGTGTAGATCCATTTTCACCAATCACACGCTTTGTCACTTCTGCGTGTAGATCCATTTTCACCAATCACACGCTTTGTCACTTCTGCGTGTAGATCCATTTTCACCAATCACACGCTTTGACACTGGGACGTGTCACGCAACAATTTCCTGCACGTGCAGGTGACTATAGGCGCGCATATGCTGTTGACGGGTTTACGCGCTAAGGGCCTTTGCTGACGTGTGGGATTTCACTCCCTATCAGGCTGTCCACGCGTTCACACACGAGAGACCACGCTCCTGGCCAGGAGGCCAAATTACTGCCCCCAGAGCCCTGAGCACGCTCCCACCTGCCATCTGCTGCTGCCTGACTGCCTGCTGGCCAAGTGCCCCACAGTGCTGGTGGGTGGGGGTGTTGGGAGGCATGGGTGGGGGCCTGGTGGAGGCTGCCCCTGCACTGCTGGGGGTTGGGGGTGGTGGGAGGCATGGGTGGGGGCCTGGTGGAGGCTGCCCCTGGTGGCGGGGGGGGTGGGGGTGGTGGGAGACATGGGTGGGGGCCTGGTGGAGCCTGCCCCTGCACTGCTGGGGGTTGGGGGTGGTGGGAGGCATGGGTGGGGGCCTGGTGGAGGCTGCCCCTGCACTGCTGGGGTTTGGGGGTGGTGGGAGGCATGGGTGGGGGCCTGGTGGAGGCTGCCCCTGGTGGCGGGAGGGTGGGGGTGGTGGGAGACATGGGTGGGGGCCTGGTGGAGGCTGCCCCTGGTGGCGGGGGGGTGGGGGTGGTGGGAGACATGGGTGGGGGCCTGGTGGAGGCTGCCCCTGCACTGCTGGGGGTTGGGGGTGGTGGGAGGCATGGGTGGGGGCCTGGTGGAGGCTGCCCCTGGTGGCGGGAGGGTGGGGGTGGTGGGAGGCATGGGTGGGGGCCTGGTGGAGGCTGACCCTGCTGGCGGGGGGGTGGGGGTGGTGGGAGACATGGGTGGGGGCCTGGTGGAGGCTGCCCCTGCACTGCTGGGGGGTGGGGGTGCAGGGGGACATGAGCAGGTGTGCAGGGTAGTCCCCTGTTTTGTAGGCTGCCTGCAGGGGCCGTGGAGGGTGTACAGGGAACACCTGTGAGGACCCACCCAGCCTAATCGCGTGTGACTTCCCACGCACCCCTGTAATACACGTACCCAGCCAAATCGCGTGTGATAATTCCTGCGCACCCCTGTAATACACGTACCTGGCCAAATCGCATCCCTGTAATACACGTACCCAGCCGAATCGCGTGTAAAACTTCCCGTGTACCCCTGTAATACACGTACACAGCCAAATCGCATGTGATAATTCCCGCGTACCCCTGTGATACACGTGCCCTGGCTAATCGCGTGTGAAACTTCCCGCCTACCCCTGTAATACACGTACCCTGGGCAATCTCGTGTTAAACTTCCCGCGTACCCCTGTAATACATGTACCCTGGCTAATCGCATGTAAAACTTCCCGCATACCCCTGTAATACACGTACCCTGGCCAATCGCGTGTTAAACTTCCCGCGTACCCCTGTAATACACGTACCCTGGCCAATCGCGTGTTAAACTTCCCGCGTACCCCTGTAATACACGTACCCTGGCTAATCGCGTGTTAAACTTCCCGCGTACCCCTGTAATACACATACCCTGGCTAATGGCATGTTAAACTTCCCGCATACCCCTGTAATACACGTACCCTGGCCAATCGCGTGTTAAACTTCCCGCGTACCCCTGTAATACACGTACCCTGGCTAATCGCGTGTATAACTTCACGCGTACCCCTGATATGCACGTTACCCGCTTTGCGTTCCTTGTTTGGCAGCCCTGTAAACTGGTCCAGGGTTAGCGCAGCCCTTTGCGATGATTTAGCGATTTTGATGGCTTTTCCTTGCGCAAGGGCGTTCTTGGGGGCGTTACTGGCGCTGCTGCAGGGTCGCTGCGATACTCTGCGCCACGGCTGGTTTGGGAGCCTAAAATCCATGAATACGCTGTGCGCGGAAATCGGTTTTAGCGCATGTGCCTGGCGCAGTCAATCGCACGCGGACACTCTGCGCCAGCTGCTTGCGACACTTTTCTGCGAAATTCTGTGAATTACCCTGTAAATGTCTCAATTTGGGCTGCAAAGCTTGCAGACAACGGGGACAAAATTGGGGCACTTAGAACGCGCCAGCCAAGCGGGCCGTGCAATTTGGGAGAGAAGCCAGTTCGCATTTGCACATTGAGGCGCACTACATAGACGGATTCTAAACTTCAAGTTCTCACAGATGCCTATACTACGTGATGTTGCAAATAAAGAATGCGAAGGACAGCGCCCAGATGAGGCCCACAAGTCGCACTGGAAGTATAAGGGTCTATTGTTTTTTGACCTTGAGACAGGGACCATGCCAAAAGAACTACATTTGAAGGGAGTGCGCAATAACGTAAGAGACGATAAGGCAGAAAATTCAGAAACTACACCGAGTTTCATTTTAGTTCAGTATACGAAAAATCGTTGTCAAGAGCATGGTCCGTTTTACAGACTGCATTACGAAGAGACACATGGAAATTTCAAATATAATGTAAGTAAATCTTTACACGCTTTTATACCGGAATGAAGATTTAATGAATGGATGCATGAAGAAATGAATGAATGAAGAGCTAGGAAAAGCAAGTAAAACGTGTTCGTAGTGGGCATATGGGCATGAAGGTCCACTGGTCTCACCAATCTCGGTCCTTGGCCCAGCCACTTTTCCCTGCACTGCCTACATGCACTACGGGACTGTCTCTGTATCCTTCAGCCCCTTCTCCCGGCATTTAACTTGCACGTGCCACCAGCTGGCCCTATTATTTAATTTGTATTCAACTAACCATGTACAGCCCTTCCCCATGCGCGATCAGAAAGACACCTGGCCCAGTAGGATTGTTGTCTGTCTGCCCTTGTTCCCCACCTGCCTCGTCACACCTAGAAACACTTGAGTATAGGCGCGTTACAAATGCCATATCATATATCATATCATTCCTCACGCATGTAGACTAACTGTCGTTTATCATTGTGTGTTGGCCTCGATTTATCTCGTTACTTTTTGCATTGATTTTAGAGACGAACATACTCCATTGAACTATCCTTGCAAGCAAATAGTTTCTGATCGGCCATAATAAATAAAATGAGTAATATTAATGAAGTTCGGCTAGCGAGACTAATTATAATTTTTTTGTTTTCATAACAGGTATTTGATCCCATTCTGCCACTGCCATCTGTTTGAGACACCGGCGGATGGATTCTTCAGCAGACACCTGCAGCTTCGTGTCAACAACTGGAGCACGATCACCATATTATGGGACGATCGCCAAGGGCCCACATGCCCTTACGCTGTACTAGTGGCTAGAAGCAACATATCAACCTTTAGGCTGGACTAGTGCCTAGTTGATGGAACAGCCTTGTGGTTCACCGTGCTTCCAAAGTGATTCTTTTTACGAAAATGAACACCTTGTGTACCATAAGGGAACAGCGCGTGACTCAAGATGAAACGGAACAGTTATTGCGGATACAGATAAAAGAAAATAAATGGCTTTCGGAGTTCATATGGCAATTGCTGAATATTCTCTAAACATTTAATGTCAAATAAATGTACTTTACCAAATGTACCATGTTGCTGTTTCATTTTAAAGTACAGTTTCATATTCCGAATTGTGGTGCGCTGTGTTGTGAGTTGATCTGTGTTGGTTTCCGGGTTCTGTGTGGAGTCGCGCAGAAGACGACTAGGCGCGTTTGCCTACGCAGCACAGTAACGTCACAGAGAGAGGCGGGGAATATGAATGTTTTGATAATGTCAGGCTCAGGGGCGGGGGAATTGATTTAGTGCCGCAAAAGCAGGTCAGCCAGGGCGATCGGGGAAAAGATAGGATTATCAGAAAATGGTGGCTCCCTGGTGCTTGTTTTTGCGTGCATTTAATGGATAAAAACTCGGGTAAGGTCCATAGGAAAGTTTTCTAAAATCGAGCCACTTAGGCTTAAAAAAACATGGCCGACCCGTAGGGACAATAAAAATTTTTACTAGACCATGCCTTTAAATAAACTTGTGATTTTGGATTACTTTTTGTCTGTATGGTACTGTCTTACCCAGTTGGTCCTCCTGGCCTTCTGAGCTTTATTGTTTTGATCCATCTGCGCCAGGATATGATTAGGTTTTTTGTGTGCGCGTTTACAAGTGTTTCAATATTCAAATTCAAATTCAATTCATTATCTGCACACATATTCCCTCACTAAGATGTAATTGTAAATTATAGCATGTCCCTCGTGTAGTTAGAATTATGACTGGTAGCATACCTCTCACTTAGTTAAAATTGTGAATGATAGCATATCCCGCAC
Source organism: Ambystoma mexicanum (assembly GCF_040938575.1). NCBI lineage: Eukaryota > Metazoa > Chordata > Amphibia > Caudata > Ambystomatidae > Ambystoma > Ambystoma mexicanum. The sequence goes on from NC_090932.1 coordinate 192,509,340, forward strand.
TGGAATAGGTAGAATGAATAGAGTGAATAGAATGGATTGAGTAGACGAAGCAAAAAATAGTCGGGGTAGACTGAATGAATAGGGGAGAATAGAATGAGTGAAACCTGTTCAAACTCACCCCACGCGTTGTATCACTGTGCACCTGCTCCTGTGTTGTTGCATATATCTGTATACCCTATATATGTTATATATGTGTATCCCATCATATATCTGTATCCCCTTATATATCCGTATCCCTATATATACCTGTATTGACCCTGTCCCTATATATCCATATGTCGCTATGTATGTAACCACTGTCCTGTTCACGTGCCTTGTCTCAGGCGCTTTACAGATAACCACCATATCATACCACTACGCTTACTCTCTACTATACACCATCATTCAACCAGAACACAGCTATACCCCTGATAATTCGGCCTAGCTGTCCACATACGAATATGACCCCATGAACACCTCATCACCCTAATAAAACGCAGCTAGCCGAGCACATTCCGGCCAGCTGCTCACATAGGCGTTCCTCAGCCTAACGCAGCCAGATCCCAGTCTGGGTGTCCGTCCACCAGACTGCACACATCCAACTGATACCTTCAGTACCACACCTATCGCTAGGAAGCAGCTATCATCCGACAACTACACCAGTGGCACACATATCCGGTGCACCCATGCACCATACAACACCATCTCTCTCTACTGACCTGAACTATGGCTCCCGAGGGTGTACAACCTTCCAGCGCTTTGAGGTCATACCAATGATATATAAGGCGCTATATAAATGCCAAGTGACATAACATAACATTACCTGTCTCACATACGCTGCTCACACATGCAGCATTAGAATGCAGCTATCCATCATCAAAATTTGGTCTAGCTGCAGACGTACAGAGTACACACACACGCACTATTTACTGCATGACTATCTCCATTGTCCTGGACTTCAATCCCAGAGAGCATTCAACCTACAGCGCGTTCAGACCATACCAATGGTGAAAGGCGCTTGAAAGATGGTGCATGAAAATATTTGCATATGCTGGTATATGCATATGCTTTGCATATAGATGTTCCAGACGCTTGCATATAGAACTGCTGGTTGAAGCGAAAGTACCAACAATTCCCCTAAAGGATTTTGCAACATGTGATACCAACAATATAATCTAATGCCTAAATTTCCCCTGAACCATTTTTTCTGTTGGACAGACAATCAGAAAAGCAAAGGAAAGGTGGAATGAACATAATAGTAACATTTGTATGCACAGCACCAAATCCCCGGGGGCTAGACACCTTTTGGAAAAAAGACATACGGTGGCACTTCTTGAAGTGGTTGTGGGATCAGAGAGGGGGTGACTTTACAAAAAAACAGACCCAAAGAGAACTCTATTGGATAGATAAGCTGGATGCCATTCACCCTATGGGAATGAATGAACATTTCTACTTGGGGGCCTTTCTCTGAGAATAAAGCGGCTCTATAAATTCCTAGATTACCACACTCATGCATACATAAACAAAAATCACGGTGCCTAACACTATGCAGACACTACCATAGTCTAGATATGAATAGCATTTTAAGTGACTTGGTGTATGTCTTGTCATGAATGGAATAACGTAGGGACTAGCCTGAATGGCCCCATTAGATTGTGAGCTGTAGAGGGCTATGCTCGTTCAACTGGATTTATACACCTGGTATCTGCATTTCTGTTATAGTCTTTCAATTAACTGGTGCAACATATGAGAGGACTGTCCCTACCTGGCACCTTTTTACCCTTTACATTTTATATATCCCCTGATTATGGCTCTGAATAGTTCCCCTTTTTCAGGTCAACATGACTGTTGGGTAGATAAAGCTTTGAACACTGTCATTATACATCTACTTTAGTAATCCTCTTAGTCCGCCAATGACGATCAGGCTTTTGTTTACATATGACATCACCGCACACCCACGCAGTGACGTCACATGCACGAACACCATGTACACCTAACGTTCCCTATGGAATTATCCACTCCCGTGCGGAACAGACAGTGGGCTTCATTACGAGTTTGGTGGTAGCCGTGCCTGTTTTACAGGCATGGTTACCGCCAAACTTGCTACTTGCACCGCCACCCGCGATTGGGCAATAACCGGCCATTACGAGTTGAATGGGCCGGTAATTGCCCATTCACAGGTGGCGGTATTTCCGGGTTCTCGATCCCCATTCTGCCCCATCGGGAAGAATGGGGATGGGGAGCGTGGTTGCACCGGCACCGTTGATAACGGTGCTGGTGCAATTACGAGTTATGCTCGTGGGTGCCGCACAGCCTGCCAGGTCAGACCTCGTGGGCTGTCAGGCACCCGAGAGCAGAACTCGTAATTCGGCGGCATGGTATGAACGGTGCCGGTGCCTTACCAGCACCGTTCATACTGTGTCCGCCAACTTTATAATGAGGCCCAGTGTCTATTCGCAACGATTGCCCGAACTGCGAGGAACAGTTAACTCCCTGGTTGTTCAGCTTTAACCCAATGACATACCCGGGATACCTTTGGAACTTGATGCCATGAGCTCTCGGACTTTTGTGAACCCTGTGCCACTAGTAATCAAGATTAGAACTAGCTAGACAGTAGGATGTAGGAATTATTAGATTTCTGTATACATTTGACTGTTTCGCAAAGCAACTAATTATCATCCTAAATTTGCACTGGTGTACCACTGCATCATTTCCAGCCCAGTGAATCGTAATATTTGAATCCTTGAGGAGATCTCTAAGACATCCAGTGTACCACCACGGCATCTCCAGCCGATTTGACCCTTATATAATGTTTAACTGATCCCAGAGGGATCCCACAGAGACCTATCTGGAATATTCTCTGCCTCAGGGTACATGATATATACTATAACAAGCTAGAAATGATGCTAGAGAGGCTCTCCCACCCAACCACAATCGTAAACACAGTGTTTTCTATTTAATCTCTAGATGGAACGCCTCCTACGCTACCATTCCGGTGCTGGCCCCCTTCCAAGACTACGTTTACCATCTTGGATTTGCTTAGCAGGTATGGCATGTGCCTGAGATTTCCTTTTTACATCATTTGCATAACGGGAAATTAGTCCTCTAAAATATTTTCTTTTCTTCCCTTTTTTCCCCCTTCGCTATACAGTGAAGGCTTGAGACCATGTCACACTTTGTGAATCTCCGATTTGTCCTATTGGACACACGGACCCAGATGTCATGACATCCAGGATTGAATGACCACACGACACATGCGAGTGAGACACTTTGATAACTGTGGAATGCCTAGGTAATTTGTATACTGATCATATTATGATTTATTTAAATCATAGATTCTTCTTGAGAAACATTTGAAACAAGTATAATCAAGCCTATTGCTCCTGATGAAGGCCAATATAGCCGAAACGGTTAAGCTCATTTTTAGCGATTGTTTAATTGATTAAATGTTTACACCTGCCAGAAAAGTTTCTGTTTTGATTTGCTTTATATTTTTTGTCATTTTAAAATTAGAAAATGTATAATGTATAAACTTTACACAGATACAAAACAATGTTGTGGACTATTGAATACACTATAAGTTACTTATTTACATACCTATACCTATATGGTATAACCTTTGACTGATAACAGTCGATTGGTGTGCAGGGGGTGCAAGGGTTTCCTTACTTAGGACCTTCTTTTTCTTTTCATTTACTATTCAGCCTTGTGCCATGGCTGCTCCTTTCCCGCCGCACCGAAAATGTAACTACATTTCTTTACTCTGAACGTACTCTTGACTATTACAATTCTCTTGAAAAGGTGTGCACACATAGAGATACCTCTAGTCGACTATTCAGTATGTAAGAGTAAAGAAAGTAGGAGACTACACAGAGTGGATGGTGTAGCAAGCAGAGAAATGGGCAAACTAGATGCAATATTATAGTGTGTGGCTATTTCACTTTCAGGGTAGCTGGTATAAAGCAAAAGGCTGATACAATAGAAAGTCAGTGAGTATGGTATCAGCTCATGGGTCGAGCACCAATTGCACAGATGTATGCAACCAGCAAGTTACAGAACTAGGTTTGCTAGCAAAAGCATTTGATCGTGTGATCATGTAAATTTTCAAAAGTGTTCACTTGTCAATATGATACATCTTCATCAACAAAATTCAATATGAGATTTATATACACTAACCTAATCTTTACTGTAATGCATGCAGACAATGCAGTGTTTTACAGTGTCAATATTATAATTATGCATTATGTAACAACTTACATTGTTTAGGAATGGAATTGCCTGACTGTCTTTAAAAATAAAAGTTAATACATACTGGTCTTTGCCACACAGGATATAGTTAGCTTAATAAAAGTATCACTAAAACTATCATCCCGATTACATCTGGTTTACAATTATTTGAAAAAGAAAAGAAAGATGAAATTTTTGCCTAGCACTCCCACACAGGCCTTTGGCACTTACAGTGGAGGAGACAATTACTGCTGCACTTTCTCTCCATTAGCATATTGAATCGAAAAGAGAGCCCCAAGGGGAATAGAAATGCAGGGCTAGCTGTGCTTTGATTGAACATGGCAACTTAAATAGCAAGCTTTGCTACACAAGTGTCAATTTGATTAGCAAACCTACAGAATTGCATTTAAAATTGCTATGCAACATTGCATATTTCATGCCTAGCAATATATAAGCCAAAACTATTGCGTTTGAGTACAGATAGGGACAGTGGTGGAAATGGAAAAAAATGTAAAGGGGTATCTGGCCGTGGTGGGTGCAGAGTTTGTAGGAGGGGGCGGAGTTCCGATGTGGCAGATCTGGCAGTTGAACTCTGCTCAAAGGAAATGTTCAACATAATAGTTTTAAAATGGTGCCATTTCTTTCATGCTGCTTCTTTTCAAAACTCGACACTGTACACCAATTCGACTTTAAATCACTTCCATGGCAGTGGTGCACCCAAAATATGTTATCGTCGGCACTCTAAAATCGCTTTATCCCATCATCTGATGAGGTGTGAAGGCAAGTTGCAAGCGATGGTGTAGGGCAAGGAGGCGGTGGTAAGGAGTCTATTTTGCATTGCATTTGCCAGACTTCAGAAAACTTGCTATTGATTTCCTTCCATGCAAAGTAACCCCTTGAAATGTTAGAATATTGGCTGATTCTGTGTCAAGTTTGGTGAACTCTGCTTGCCTGCCTCCTGCTGCAACATGTGCTGTAAAATGCGTTGTTTAGACCTGGGGATGAGTATGGCTCTCTCATGTGCCCCATAGCGAAAATCAAATTCTGGCACCAATGAAGACGCGCATATTGAACATATCTTAAAGACATATGTACACATTTTGTTCAATTGACCTTAGCCCTTAGAGGCAAGTGCACAAGACAAAGAGCATTGGCCATTACCCAAAAAAAACAAGTCCAGAAAAATAACCTGAGAGATGGGATTTTCCAATAACTACGCTGCTCACCTTTTAAATCCAGCAACCTATAGTGCAATATAGCCAGGAAAACAAAATCCAAATAATAGACGTGTTTTGATGACAATTTTATGTGGTCTTGTAGGTATGCGTCAACACTGGGAACGTGACAGGGTGAAATCCTGTTAGCCAAACTCTTGAGCAAAGTTGACGGCCTCAAAAACACCCAAGGGGTGTTGCGTTCGCCCTCTACAAAAATGTAACACTGTCCACTCACATGTATCCTTTCCTTGTGCCCTGAAAAGCAGCACATGGTCACAGTCAGGGGAAAATAACTGCTCCAGTCCCCAGGATTGCAACTTCTCATGCCACATCCTGGGCAAAAAGTCACTACTCACCTGCCCTCTCTTCCTTGCCCCTCTCACCCCCATGTTTGTCTTTCAACAATACTCTATTTCATAAAGGTAACCTGAAAACCACACAAGCCATAGTAAAGTACTCACATAAATATATCAGAAATGTGCTTGGCAAAATGTTTTCAATTGTGGTATTATCCCCTTCCCCTACCTTGAATGAAAGACTACAAATACCAGAAGTCAATTCAGCAGAAGACAAAAATGTCTTGTGGATTTTGAAAATGTATTTTCAAGACTTAAAGAACAATAAAAAATGTGTGAATAGGTTACCTATGTGTGTTTCAAAGTTTGACAAAGGCATGCTTCATACATAATGTGATGACAATTTTACATTATACCTAAAATAGACGCTTTTTGGTCTGATAAACATGAGCATGTGAAATTAAGGCAGACAGTTTAAACAGGCTTAGTGGTATGCTTAATTGTCCTGGAGGGGGGCATAGATTGAGCCAAATAACTGGTGCTTTGACAATAAAAATGTCCCTTCTTTGCAGTTCTTAACACAGAAGCGTTAACGTCTTGCCCAAAACAATGGTCTCTTTATTGTGCCATCACTTATGAATCACTCACACTTTAAATGCTCTGCTTGAGGGGGCGTGGCCTGGCTGGACCCGAATGGAGGACTGACTCTCAGAGGCTCTGCAGGTCTATGAGATCACCTACCTGCTGCTGTCTAGAAAAATGGTCCTGGAGCATGGTTCACTGCAGATTTAGGGATCGGAAGGTGTGAGGCAGCTACATGCTGAGTCTGAGCACTTGAGCGACTCGGGAATACATTGAATTTCTCTCTGCTCTTGCCAGAGCCGGGCCGCCATTCGAAATGAAGACGGCCGCCATAATCCAGCGCGGCATGGAAGAAGAAGCATTGTTGGCCGCTGCAGTAAAAACCCCAGTGGGGAGTCGGTGGAAGGTCACCCGTTGGTGAGGACTGAGGTTGGGGGAGCTGGGGACCCCCCCCCCCCCTTATCAGCCAAGGACAATGCAGCCGGGACAAGAATGCCTCTTTGGCCTCCTACGCCAAGCTAGAAGCAGCATGTAATATCTTGGTACCTGAAGTAACACCCGGACCAGCAGGTAAGATATATGTAGGTTTATTGCCTGTTAGTTGCCAGGAACAACATCGGCTTGCCACTTCAAGCCAGCATAGCTCTCAACTGTAACTCTTAGAACCCTTTCAGAGCATAACATTTCCAACACTCCACACACTCTGACATCACCACATTCCACACAACAGTGATGTAACCGCCTCACCTGAGATACACATTACAACGGTATCAGGTAATATAATCGTGGCAAAAATGCCCCGTTAAAAGTGTGCCCCATTATACCATTTAAGGGGAGCGGGGGTTGCGGGGGTGTCCCCCGCTCCCCTTAAATGGTATAATGGGTCCAGGGGTTGCTGGGGTGTCCCTCGCATGTTTTACATGGACTGCGGCACTAAAAACTGCTGCATTTTTGCCGCAATATTTTGTTAACACAGCAATTTTTGCTGTGATTATATCACATGGAACCATTACAACACCTCTCCCTCCTTTCATTTCTTGAACAAAGAGGAATTCCACCAAACCATCACTGACACAATCCCCTGCATACACGTGTGGCCAGCACGTAATACACCAACTAATCATACTCCACTGACGACAAGAAAACTGCCACCTGGAGTTGACCATCACCCTCAACACATCCAGGTTTATGACACTAGAGCAATGTGCTTAGCCCCGAAACCATGGGACAAAAATATATAACCTACATGGCACCCCAAGAATACACTCTCTAAATGTGCCACCAACAAATTGGACAACAGAAACCAACCTGTGTCAGCCGAGACACCCCAACTGCAACTTCAGAACACACCCAAATCCAACACCAACTCCACTCCTCCCTCTCAAACCACGACAATGATGAACCCAACACAGTCTAATAAGGGCTAACTCTTTCCATATAACAGAACTGGAAATACCCTTGAGAAACAAAAATAATAAACTAAGCGCTACCACCTGTTCCAAGCTGCCCCTTGGAACCTAGGACCTGCCACGACCCAGCGTTCCCAAAAATATGCTACCTAACGTGCCAAACCATCCGTGCACAAACAACCTTCCACCCTAGTCTGCACCCTAGGGCACCAGGGCTGCCACCCCCGGGCACAAACCCAGCTCAACAACAGCAACAACAAGCCCACCATCCCAAGATCAATCCACAACAGCACCCCAACAGGCCACCCCAACACAACAAGAACACCTAAGAAAACCCAATCCCACAGGATTGCGCAAAAACTCCCACCTTAAGCCAACACAATACGAGACACAAGTGCCAACCGACTGCCACTGACAGTACACCACAACATGGGACCCCTAGTCCAGCCAACGGCATCACCGCAGTACACCCACACACACAACATAGGACTCCTCGTCCAGCCAACTGCCTCACCGCAGTACACCCACACACACACCTTGGACTCCTAGTCCAGCCAACTGCATAACCACAGTACACCCCTACACCCCTTGGATCCCTAGTCCAGCCAACTGCACCATGCAGTACACCTAACTCTACCACAGAGGACACCAAGTCCTAACCAATCTGCACTAGAAACACATCAAATCACTAACCAATGGAAAACCCAAATCACACTAGGTTACCATTGGGACACCAATCTGCACTAGCAGTACACCAGGTCACTAAACAATGGAAAACACAAATCACACTAGGTTACCATTGTGACACCATCATGGTACACTACCATTAGCAGAGCACAACCCCCACACACACACAGAACCTAGAGGTTGCTGTCACATACCATACGCACACATGCTATGCAAGCGATAGGCAGGCATATAAAACAACAACACTTTGGCATTAATATGCAAATGTGCACAATTTGACATCAAAAATACTCCAGCAATCCCACTGAAAGATAAAGGTTAGTACAACAAATTCATTCAGCAACATCGTTTTAGCACTAAGTCAACAAAGCTGCCATCAATACAACATCACAAAAAGGGAGTTCCCCCACCCACGAGTCCACCAAAACCCCATATTGGAAACCCGACCTGCAAGGAAATAAGGTTAGAGAAATCAACACATTGTACACTTTCCTTATACAATGATGAGGAACCCGCAACCCACGAGTCCAGCCATACATGGCCCACCATTGAATGCCCCATGGATGATACAACATTCAATATTACACAAAATAAAGTGCAATCTTAAAGTAAAGCGCAATGTTCCAATGTTCCATAGAAGCAGACCCTGCTGGACGGCATGCAGATAAACGTACAGGTGCGTGCGGCGCATAACGTTTCATAAACAGGAGCATACCCCAATCTCCCCCCCACCCTCCGGAGTAGTACTGAACGTGGGGCGCCCAAATAGGAGGGAAGGCGTACAATCAACAGGGATTACATGGCTGTGTGAGGAAACAATTGAAATAAATGATGCATGGTGACCTGCGTTGGCTCTAGCAACGTACCACATTGCCTGAAACATTGATGTGCATTAAAGAGTGGTTGAGTGTGCATAGATTAGGGCCTCATGGAAGAGAAAGGCGCCGCAGAGAACTAATTGGCAGATGATTGCTCCTGCATTTGCAGTGTTACAAGGGACTGCAATACCGTAAACAAAGGAGTATTAGAGGCCAGGGTAAGCGCATATAGGGATCACTATCGGAGCAGCAGGAGCCTTGGAGCTCAGATTCTCTCAACAGCACAGTGACAAAGCATCTGATCCAGAAGGGTGGATGAGGAAGTGATCGGGGATGCCCACTACGGATATCATATACAACGGATCCTCTGGCAAGCGCAAGGCCCAGTGAGAGTGCACCCTGTGCGCCCCCCTGTGGAAGGGTATCTAAGAGTCAGTATGTATCAAGGGGCAACAGCGACTGAAAAGCCCTCCCTAACCGGCCTTGGTGGGAATAGCCTTGATACATAACCTGTTCAGTAACCTTGCATATGGGCAAAATGAACTCAGGTAAGGCTTACGAAAAGTCAGGAGTGCCAATCAGGGACATGCTCCAGTACCTAAAGCCGCCTTCCGAGATACCATCGATGCAAGAGGAGGAGGCCCAGCCCGCCAGTAAGAGAGACATCCAGTGCGTGTTCCAATCTCTGCAGAAAGAAATGGCGACGACTTTGGAAGATCTTAAAAGTTCTTCTCAGGAACTGTCACATACTGTTCAACGAAACGAATCTAAGCTGGATGACTTGCAAACAGCATTCTGTGAGCAGACACAACTTTATGATCAATTTGAGCAGAGGGTGACAGCACTTGAATCTCATAGACGAATGGCGGATGAGAAATTGGAGGATGCCAAAAATCGATCCAGCAGAAACAACATGCAGATAAGGGGAGTGCCGCGAGATGTCCTAGATCGTGATGTGGAGGGATATGTTCATGACTTATTCTGAGATGTTTTGGGGGATGACACCGCGGATCTTACACTGGACCGTACACACAGAGTATTCTCCAACTATGAGATGAGGCAAAGTCTCATCCCGGCCATTTCTTTAAAACTAAGGATTTCCTCTTTCAAAAGTCCAGGGAGTTGGGTGAAATACTATTTCAAGGATCGGCAATCCAGCTGTTCCAAGACCTTTCTCAGGGGACAATACAACGTCGCAGACAAATGAGGCCGCTGACCATATGGCTCTCTGAAAAGGGGATCTGTTACAAATGGGGCTACCCAGCCCGAATCCTGTTTCAAACGAACAGAAATAAGCATCAGTTTGTCTCGTTCAAGGCGGCAGTGGAAACTCTGAAAATTCCGGAAGCGGAGATACATGTGCCAGATGAACAGGCATTGGAAGCATCAGCACTTCCATGGACACAGACAAATTCGAGGAAAAGCAGACATCGCGACTGGAGAAGGCCATCAATGGCAAGAGACAGAGGAGCAGGGATGAAGAGGTGCCAGACTGAGGGGCACATGGACAAGTTAATTGACGGTTGCTCCCAAGGGGATGCCAATGGTTATTTGGGGAACCAGGTAATGATGTAACTGTGTTACCAAAGAAGCTGTGTGCCAATGATACTAATTGGAATGGCAGCAATAGGTTGGTTATTTTGCAAAGTTCATATTTAAAAGAGTGATAGGAACATGTGCCCTTATTCAAGCAAGGTGCTTGATGTTGACCCTGTTTAGGGCTGCTTTAGTTTTGAGTTTTGTAGTTTTTTCCATCTTTTTCTTTATTTTTACTGTGTGGTCATGTAATCAGAAAGGTGATAGGAAGGATCACCTCATTGAGAGTAGGAATATAGTTCAACACCCGGGTGGAGGGGTATGATTCATAAATGGTTCTACATGCGCAGACAGCCTCAACGTATCAGAATAATTTGTTAAGCAGACACTGTAAGGCTATAGACCATGGCTGAGGTGAAAATAGTACCTATAAATGTTCAGGGGCTTAACTCACCAAGGAAGAGGAAGGGAGTCCTTACAAAATAAATAGAGCTCAAATCGGACATTGCTCTTCTTCAATGGATCCACTTACTGAGTAGAGATGAAATTCGCATCAGAACACGTTGGTTCCCGCATCAAAACTTTGCCTCTTCAGCTACTAAGAAAGCTGGGGTGGCTATTCTAATAGGGACATTTCTACAGTTTGAGCGTGTAAAGGTGGGGAAAGATCCCAAGGGGAGATACATCATGGCTGTATTGCGCATAGGGGTAAAGGATCTTACAGTGAATCTACACAGATTTATTTCCTCGAATTACACAATTCCAGCAAGGTGAACTAGTGCTAGGGGGCGATTTTAATTTGGTATTAGAGGGCGGCATAGATAGATCGGGCCCAGAGTCCACAGCTGCATCGGCAAAGGCGATTCCTCTTAAGAGGGCAATGGCTGACCTAAACCTGGTGGATGCTTGGCAGAGCCTTCACCCCCAAAGCCAAGACTACTCTCATTTCTCACACGTGTATCACACCTATTCTAGAATTGACTTTTTCTTGCTGTACCAATCCCTATTTCCGGATATTTCAGTGGCCACTATTGAAGTTCCCTTAGTATCAGATCACTACCCCATCACATTGCACTTAGATGGCTATGGTCTAGGAGGCAGGAAGTCCATGGGATGGAGATTGAATGACTCACTCCTCACTGACCCAGTCATATGTTCTCATATCACTAAACAGATTACACAATATTTTCAGGACAATCTTACAGGGGAGATACCTATTTCAGGGGTGTGGGAGGCCCTTAAGCCTACACTTAGAGGAGAACTAATTAGTATAGCGGCAGCCCGCAAAAAGCTGGTATCCGCTCAGAGGGAACAAGCTGAGAAAAAAGTGACTGAATGGGAATCCCAATACAAGAGAGATGGGCCCAGGAAAACGTATCAACAACTCCAAGTGGCCAGAGCAGAGTTGAAGGCATTATGGGCAGGGGACATTTCACACAAATCGCTCGGCACTAAGCATTTTTACTTTAGCATCTCCAGTAGGGCATCCCGCTTACTAGCATACAAACTACAAGCACAATGGAGGAGTGCAGCGATAGGGTCCCTGCAAGATAATAGCGGTCAGTTACAAATCGACGAAACAGAGAAAGCACAGAACCTGTCGCAGTACTATCCGGAACTGTTTGCTCCGGACCCCTCTGTGGGTCCACAACAAGAAGTCTTTATTCGAGAGGCTCATCTCCCCCAGATTACAGATGAGCAGAGACAAACCCTAGATGCGTTGATTACGGCAGAGAAAATCATATGTGCTATCCGCTCCCTCCAAGGCAATGAAGCGTCGGGTCCTGACGGCTTCACAGTCTCTTTCTTAAAACAATTCTGGACAGTACTTTCCCCCTACATGGCAACCTTATTTAATTCCTTTGCAGATACAGGTACGATTAAGCCAACAATGGGGGAATCAAACTTAACACTACTCGCTAAACCAGATAGAGACCCTACCTTTTGCTCATCTTTTCGGCCAATAGCAGTCCTCAATTATGACTCTAGAATATATTCAAAAGTGTTGGCCATGAGATTAGCCCGGTTGTTGCCAGAACTAGTGCTACCTGATCAAACAGGATTTATACCTGGGCACCAAGCACATGATAATATCCGGCGAAAAATAAACATTTTGGCCTGGGCCCATAGGCACAAGCAAGTATTGACCATACTCTCAATCAATGCCGAGAAAGCGTTTGATCGCGTTGACTGGTCATATCTATCGAAGGTCTTAGAGGGGTTTGGGTTTGGTCAGTGCTTTCGTAAATTGCTCCGGGCCAACTTTGTATTGCCGACTATGAGGATCAAAGTAAATGGGATTCTCTCTAACCCAGTGCACCCACACAGGGGAACCCACCAGGGATTCCCAATGTCCCCCTTGTTATTTGCCCTATCTATAGAACCACTAGCCTGTCAGGTACGTTCATCCGCAGACATTATTGTGATTGAAATAGTGGGCTACAATCATAAGTTAGCGTTGTATGCGGATTACCTCCTCTTCTACACGCAGAACTCCCAAACCACAATACCACACCTTATTACACTGCTGGAACAATTCCGCAAGATTTCAGGTTTCAAGATCAATCTGACAAAGTCGACTATACTTAATATTACAGAGCAGCTAGATACAGCAACGCAATTAAAGAGAGATCTCCCTTTCTCATGGGCCCGCAAACTTTGAAGTATCTAGGGGTGAATCTGACAGCAAAATGCCAGGACCTTTATAAAGCTAATATCATCCCATTACTTAGTAAAATCAAGCAGGATCTGATAAGGTGGGGGGGCTCGAAAATATCCTGGTTTGGGAAAATAACAGCAGTCAAGATGAAATTATTGCTGCGCTTGTTGTATATTTTCTAGGCGTTACCGATTTGGATACCGAAAACACCCTTGAAAGATCTGCAATTGCAGATATTTAACTTCATATGGTCCCAAAAGAGGCCGAGGGTGGCAAGACATACATTGATCGCGTCTAAAACAGCAGGGGGTTTAGCGGTACCGGATATGGAGAGTTATCTGTATGCGCTCAGCTGGCGCCAGTCCTAGAGAGTTACGAGGGGTCTCGAAGCCAAGTGATTAAACATTGGGTGAATATTGGGCAGGAAACCATATGGGTGCCGTCACATAAGGTATGGTGGGTCTCTCCTAAAATTTGTGAGTTTGGAGCGCAGGGTCTTCCGACATCCACGGCCACATTAGAATACTGGGACAGAGCTGCGCGTAAATATAAAGTAAGTACAGATCGCTCGCCCAGGACAGGGCTATGGGGAAATAGGGAATTCCCCCCGGGGCTGAACAAGGGTAGGTTTGTACACTGGAGAGAAGGAGGTCTATGAGTGTTAGGCCAGCTATTTAAGGACAACAGTCCTCTCACATTTAAGGACTGCAGACAAGCCTATGGGGTGGGGGAGAAGGAGAGGTTTGGATATTGACAGCTATGCCACTGGGCTGTCCAACCGAGGGCAGCAGCATTGGGGAAACGAAAGACAACCATATTTGAGGACCCGTTTTGTGGCGATCCCGCCACAGGCAAGTTAGAAACTTTATAAGGTGCTCAATAAAATTAGATTTAAACCTCCACACACGCATATGACCAGTTGGGATACGGATATAGGTAGGCCATTGGATGATCTCACATGGTTCAACATATGGACAAGGGCTAATAAGACATCTCAAGCGGTTCACCTTAGAGAAAATGGCTTTAAACTAATATTCCGATGGTATATTACTCCCAAACGTAAACACAAAATTAACCTGACGCTCCCCCCTAATTGTTGGCGATGCAACACGTCTCTGGGCTCTTTCTTCCACATCCTCAGGTGCAAATATTCTGGTGAGAGGTAATTGCGCCGATTAAAGATATTTGTGGTTTCGAACTAGAAATGGACACTATAAGCTTACGGCTAAGAGCTCCAGATTGGTTACCTTCTTTCTGGTAGCAGGACGTTTAATTATAGCGCAACACTGGAAATCACAAAATGCAGGAATGGTGGTGAAGGTACGCATGCATATGTAATGTTGTGCTCACACTTGGAGTTTGTACTAATCACCATATGCGTTAAAAGAATGTACCCTTTTGTTAAAAGAAGAGGCATTCTCTTTATACAGCGGCGTTTAAGACCTGCTGACCTGGCAAGAACTTGTTTTTAACAGAAGAATTGTGTTTGGTCACTGTATGTCGAAGCATGCTGAGCCTGCTAAAACTATCTGCAGATTACGGGTGGGGGAAGGAATGAGTAAGCATAGCCTTGAGCACAGAGATACGGGCACAAAGGGGCACGAAAGAATGTGAAGACCGGGATAACAGGAAACCACGATAGACCACGATAGCAAATGTGCAATGGTTGTTCGTTAAACTCCAACTGGATACTTCAGATAAGCTCCAACTGGAGATCCGCCCTGGGGTGGACGTGTTCTATGTGCAAGGCAATGTAAACAGGAAAGTATAAAAGAGCTTGATGTGTAGAGGAAGGCGCGGCACTTCGACGACTTGCTTTGCGAGACGTTTGAACTTGCAGCCCATTCGCGAATGCTTGTGCATTAATAAAGTAATGTTTACTTGGCTCTTTTCTGTCTGAGTTATTGCAGGGTCCCTCATTGTACTGGTTATGGTGACGGCGAGAAATCGCACCCACAATTTTGGTGTCAGAAGTGGGAGGCGAAGGAGCGACAGTCCGTCACTGGGTGAGGAACGTCGCGGCAGAACCGGAGAAGGAATTGATCACGGGGCCCCCACAACTGAATCCGCACCTTTGATTGCAACCAACGCGTCATCCTTGTTTTTCCGGCTCCGTCGGCGGTGGAACAGCAGGCTGTCGCCCTTCGGGTCCGGAACACTCTGGCGGGACCCTTAAGGTAAGTGGTATGGATGGATGCATGATGGAATAAGGAAATAAAGATTTAGGGTTTATGAAGAGGACAGTGGTATGTCCGTCTATGGAATAATAATGATGAAACGGTGATGTATTGATATTGGTATGGCGATATATGTCAGGAGGATGTACTGTTAATGTTAGCCTATTAATGCACATTTGGGAAAGGTGAGTGTTTTTAGGCAATTGTGGTATACCAACAAAATGGGTCAAGCGGCTTCCAGCAAGAGTGGTATAGGCAAGAGACACTATGCCCCTCTTGAAGGAACCCCTGCATTTGATATGTTGATTAAACATGGATTGAATTCAACATTGTTCTTAAGAGAATGGTCTGAATATACAAAAGATTCGATTGAGCATAAATGGCCAGACACTGGGTCCTTTGATGTGGACCGCATATCCAAAGTAGAAATAGAATTAGTAAAAAGACGGGTCAGACCCGCACAGTTTGAGGCTATACGACTATGGAGGGTAGAAGCAATGCGCAGGCGCAATGCTCAGAACAAACAAAAGGCAAAGGGGCAGAAGAGAACAGTAAATCAAAAATTACGTGACCTAGAGATAAAAGAGAAGGATGAGAAACTAGACCAGTTGGATAGACGTATGATGATTAAGAATAGCGGGGGTATGTATCTGCCTTGCCGGCGCCTCGGTATGAAGATGTGATAGGACTAGAAGCAGAACAAACAACGACTGAATTGTTATTTTCAGCGGCTACGGCTCCTTCGAGAGAAGGTGAGGGTGAGAGGGCGGAATTCCCAATGAAGTATGGAGACCCAGATAGGTTGATAGACCATAGGAGAATGACTATTGTAGAAAAGGATAGAGATGGAGACTTGCAAATCCTTATGACTGGGCTGTATGGCACACCCCTCAATGACAGCCTACGGGACCAATTGGGGCATTTGACACCTTTGGAATTTAGGACAGTGGCCACTAAACTATATACCTTTTATGAGGGTAACTGTAAATTGAGAGGACAGAGTACTGCGGATCTGCCCTCAGCATATCAGGACGCTGTCGCATTACTACCAGTGACTGCGTCCAGTGTTCAGTTATGGGGATCTATGTCCGACATAATAGCGGAAGTAATAAGGGGAGGTGTTGAATGGGAGAAGGAAAAGAGGGCATGGGAAAGAGAGGTGAAGGAAAGAGAGGCTAAACTCAAAGATGCAGACCAGGCGGGCCAAAACGTAGCTAATCGTATGATAGCATCCATACACTCGCAGTCCATGTCCACCCTGGTGAGTCTGATGGAGGGCCTTGGCTGGCCTATACAAGTAAACGTAATAAAATATCTTCTTATTAGGGTGGAGGATATAGAAGAGGAAAAGGAGCCTAGATATGTGTCCCAGTGGAATAGGATTAAGACAGAATTGGATAAGAAACTGCTATCTAATATAAGAGTGGATGATTCTGGGGCGGAAGAATGGAGAATGGCTAAGGTGGAGAAACTGTTAAAAGATTATAAAAAAATAAAAGAGAAAAACCTTAGTCATCAGTCCTCTGCTTCATCACCAGTGCAGGCCCTTGTAAGTGAACAAACAAACATGGAAAAGTTACTATCAATGCCAATGAGAGAGTGTCAACCCACCATAGATGCAGTTACTGGTAACATGATGCGCACCTATGTGTATGTCCCCTTATCTCGAATAGAATTGATGCATATCACCAAGTCCATCCCCGACCCCCGTATAGACCCGGCAGGATTCTACAAAGAAGTGGGAAAGCTATTCAGACCCAGGTTATTTACTGTAGAGGATGTAGATAACATATTGTTAGCTATTGTCCCAGAGGAGATATGGACCCCCTTTCGTGCCAAAGACAATGATACAATAAAATGGAAAGATGTAATGGAGGCGAGTAAAAATAGGAAACTGCATGAGGAATATCCCGAACCCCTAAGGGGGCATGGCATGGCAGTCCTGAGGGCTCTAGAAAAGGTATTACCGTCATTTGATGTGAATGTGGAGAAACTGTCTGCTGTGATACAGGGCGCAAGTGAGGAAGTAGCACAGTACTTCCTGCGTTACGAAGCAGCATTTAAAGCACACAGTGGGCTAGAGATAGGGTCTGAGATGGGCCAACGGTACTTTGCCACAAACTTTATAGAAGGGCTCCAGGGGCCAATCCAGGAGAACATTAGGAAGGCAGAAAGTACGTGGATGACCAGAAACACCCGGGATCTCCTCGAAATGGCCAGGTATTATGAAAGAGGAGAAAGAGTAAAGGGACAACAAAAGGCACGACAAGAGAAGGATCTAAAAACCAAAGTGTTGATGCAACGGTTGCATCAAGGGCCCCAAGGCAGGTATAACTACAATAATAATGGCCCGTCACAGGGCTATAGTAGCAACATGATAGGGGGCCAAGGGACAGGTAGAGGTACAGTGCAAGGAGGTGCGCTATATGGTAGGAGGGATGGGCTACCCCAAGATGTATGTGCCTTCTGCAAGAGACCCGGACACTGGAAATCCCAGTGTCCCCAGAGTGGTGGGAGAGGAAGGGGCGTACGGCCCCCTTTACAGACAACATTTGCCCCAGGAAATAGGACTGGTGGGTACGGCAATCAAGACAATAGAATGTTTAAACCCCCTCAACCCAATGCCTTTGACGGACAAGCAAGAAGGGATGTTCCCTGGCCGGCCCCGCCTCCCCCCAATCTACTGTATCAGCCACAACAAACAACACAAATACAAGGTGTATGCCAGGGCGAAGGATGTGGGGAAGGGGTATACTATAATGACGACTTCCAGGATAACACAAGTGATATGTCCTGAGGAGGCCGAAATGAGACAGCGGGAGTGGTACAAGTACCTATAGATCAGAGGGGGCCTTATGCCTCCATTAGGATCGGCCCCCACCGAAATTTGAGATGTCTGGTAGACACGGGAGCTGGAAACAGTTCCGTGAATATCAGAGCCGTCCCCGCTGTCCCATTATCGGATGAAAGCAAGGTATCAGTTGGATTTGGGGGAAATCCAATAAAGACTCCTGTAAGTGAAATAGTAGAGGCGGAACTTCATGGGGTAAAATGGGAGAATGGGTGGCTATTGACCAATCACTGCCCAGAAAACTTGTTAGGTATTGATGCATTAAAGACACTAGGGGCCACAATATATTGCTCCCCTCAGGGGGTGAGAATGACTATAAGCAAACCTATGGGTATGATAGGAGTAACGCAAACCCTGCCCCCGGAACTCCAAGACATCCCGAATGAACTATGGGCCACTCATGGGAATGATGTAGGGGTGTTGGATGTTTCCCCAGTAGTAATCAAATTAAAGCCCGGTGCCAGGTTGCCCAGGATAAAACAATATCGCATATCACACGAGGGAGAGCAGGCACTATATCAAATAGTACAGGATATGATACGGTTAGGGGTGGTAGAGCCAACAAATGATAGCCCTTGTAACTCTCCGATCCTTCCAGTACACAAGAAAGGTGATGAAGCGGTACCCTATTGTTACATTATTGATTTGAGGGAGATAAACAAAATAGTAGAACCCAGATATCCAGTTGTCCCTAATATTGCAAGTGTACTCACTTTAATTCCCAAAACAGCGAAATGGTTTACGGTAATTGATTTGAAAAATGCCTTCTTCAGCATTCCTATTGCCGAAGAAAGCAGGTACCTGTTTAGTTTCACTCTTCGAGATAGACAGTACCAATTTACTAGAGCCCCGCAGGGATATACAGAAAGTCCCGCTATATTCAGCCAAGCACTAAAAACACAGATGGATAACCTAGCCCTACCCGCTAACACTGCTCTGATACAATATGTTGATGATTTGCTATTATGTGCAGCCACCGAAGAGGAATGCCATTATGTGACCAGATTGGTGCTAATGCACTTAGCAGAAAATAAGCACAAGGTAGCCCTAGCCAAAATGCAGTATGTAAAACAAAAGGTCCATTATTTAGGCTTTGAGTTGTCCGAAGAGGGGCGAACTCTGTCTACTGATCGCATTGCTTTGATACAGTCCATAAAAGGCCCCGACACGGCAAAAGGTCTCCGAAGGATAATTGGTGTTTTATCCTATTGTAGGCACTGGATTCCTGAATTCTCTGTATTGATCCAGCCCATGCTAAAAGCCTTAAAAGAATTACAAGAAAACGGACCATTAGAATGGACACCTGAGATGGAAAAAGCCCTGACAGCTATGAAAGATGTTTTATGCCACGCACCGGCCTTAGGCACACCTGATTATACCAAGAGATTTTGCCTTTTCGTTGATGAACAGGAAGGTTGCGCTGTGTAGTCTTAACGCAGGAACAAGGGGGTAAACAGAGACCATGTGCATATTTCTCCAGTGCTCTGGACTCAGTAGCTTGAGGTCTACCCCCATGCATGAGAGCAGTGGCCGCAGCAGCGACAGCCCTAAAACAAAGTGCAGGTATCATCCTAGGGAGCGAAGTGACAGTAAAAGTCCCACATGCGGTGGACGTTCTCCTGAATAGAGTGCATACACAGCATTTGACCACAGCTAGACTCACACAGAATGAGATGATTCTGTTTGCCAGTAATGTAAAAATCGAACGATGTAACACTTTGAATCCAGCGACACTGCTTCTTTTGCCCGTCTCACCTAATGACATTAGGCATGATTGTGTGATCCAAATGGAAGAACACACTAAGGGTAGAGCAGACCTGCAAGACACCCCGCTGGTTGATAATGAGGGTATATTATTCTGTGATGGTTCCTGTTTCAAAATGCCAAATGGGGAGACAACAGCAGGGTATGCTGTAACCACAGGGGAGCGGTTGATTGAGAGTGGGAAAGTGTGTGAAAAATCGGCCCAGGCAGCCGAATTGATTGCACTAACGAGAGCATTAGTGTTAAGCAGCGATATGAAAGTGACAATTTATACTGATTCAGCCTACGCTCATGGGGTGGTTTCCAGTTTTGGTAAACTCTGGGGAGAGCGTGGGTTTTTAACCTCCCAAGGTGATACTATTAAACATGCCCAATTGATTGCTGAATTATTACAAGCCCTTACGTTGCCCAAGATGGTGGCCATAGTGAAATGCCCAGCGCATAAAAGGACTCTAGATTATGTCACGCAAGGAAACTCCTTAGCCGACCAGATGGCTAAACTAGCTGCCACAAGGGATACACGGTGGGAGGTCCAACAACTCATAGTGGGGAGGGATGTGACTATGGAAGGGACGAAGGAGCGCATAAAGGAAATCCAAGCAGATGCAACCATTGAAGAAAGACTATCTTGGCACAAGGATGATCAATACGAGGAGACGGTAGATGGGCTATGGGCACATACCAATACGAATACTTGGGTACTACCTGATGCATACTTACCTGTGATAGTGAGTGTGGCTCATGGTCCAACTCACGTTAACGCAAGGACTATGGAAGAAGTTTTGAGTGCTGTGTGGTACAACAAAAGATTGGGAATGTATTGTCGTCAATGGGCAAAACAATGTGAAATATGTGTTCTATACAATGTGGGGAAAGGTGTACCAGCCCCGGCGGGCCACAGTAAGTTACCCACCTGCCCTTTTGAGGTGGTGTATATGGACTTTATACAGCTGGAGCCTGTAAATAAACATTCCTACTGTTTGGTGATGAGATGTGGGTTCTCAGGATGGGTGGAAGCATATCCCCTGCGGGACAATAGTGCCACCTCCACAGCACAATGCATATTGAAACACTGGGTGCCCTTGTATACGGCCCCCAGATATCTATGGTCTGACAATGGGACTCATTTTACTGGTGAAGTAGTACGCAAAGTTTGCAAGGCCCTTGGTATTGATCAACGCTTCCACGCAGTTTTTCATCCTCAATCAGATGGGATTATAGAGGGCACAAATAAGGTACTGAAGAACAAACTGGCAAAGGCTTGTGCTGAAACGGGACTGAAATGGCCGGATGCATTGCCTATTGCATTATTGAGTATGCGTACTATGCCTAAGCGTACACATGGTTTATCTCCTTTCGAAATTGTTATGGGGCGTCCACCAAGTATTGGGACCCCCATATCACCTAAGAGATTGTCTGAGCAAGCATGGCCTGCATTACAACAGTATTGTATTGGGTTAACTAATAGACTGATTTCTATTAATGCACAGGTGAACGCAGTAGCTCCATCTCCTCTGATAGGAGAAGGACACGACGTGCAGCCCGGTGACTGGGTTGTTATAAAAGCCTTCGATCGCACCAGCGGACTGCAACCCAGATGGAGGGGCCCGTTTCAGGTGCTCCTCGCAACACAAACTGCGGTAAAAGTTGATGGCAAATCGCACTGGTACCACGTGAATCACGTCAAGAAGACGCTTCCATTACTGATTCCTCCAGAAAAGGGAACCAACCAACCCCAGGTTGCAACAGTACTGCCAGACGCCATTAGTAGGTGTGCCCATCGCCTCCGATCCCGTGACGTGTATGTGCCAAACAACGTGTAAGGACACTGTTTTGAACTTTGATCATTAGGGAGATGAACATTTGGACTCTCTTGTTGGTTTTAGCAGGATTGTGCCTTACTTAAGACAACGGGCTTGTAGCCTGAAGGGCCTCCGGCGTTCCCCTCATGGGACAGGCACTACGAGACGTGGGACAGATCGGATGAAGGTTTTCAGTGAGACCTACCACTATTAGAGTAATAAGGACACTGGTGCTTTAAATAGGGGATACAGCTATATCGCTAGGTTGCATCTGATACGCATACGTACCTATAATTGAGCCACATACTGAATTATGTCTGCACCCGTATATGCTGGTTTAATCCCTGAGCAGATAAATGTATGCTCCCCAAACACAGAAGGTAAGAGAAAAACACCACTTTGCACCACAAGGAACAAAATCTTATTTTTTGTATGCTCGATAGTAGGCAGCTCCTTATGCCCATACTGGTTCTAGCGGCAATAGTTGTAGGAATTTGTCTCTGCATCCAATGCTTCCCGGTATGTGTGTCGTGCTGTGTTTCCATGTGCTCTTCCAGCATAACGCGCCTAAATCCAATGGATAAAAGCCATGTACAACAGGAATTTTTTGACATGGGAGGCCTGGAGAAGATTATGGTACAGACAGTATGTAATGATGTTGCTTTCCTGCCATCTGCTTATGCTAGGACTGTTTAGATTGATGCTCAAGTGTGAGCAAAGGGTGGATTGAAGGTACGCATGCATATGTAATGTTGTGCTCACACTTGGAGTTTGTACTAATCACCATATGCGTTAAAAGAATGTACCCTTTTGTTAAAAGAAGAGGCATTCTCTTTATACAGCGGCGTTTAAGACCTGCTGACCTGGCAAGAACTTGTTTTTAACAGAAGAATTGTGTTTGGTCACTGTATGTCGAAGCATGCTGAGCCTGCTAAAACTATCTGCAGATTACGGGTGGGGGAAGGAATGAGTAAGCATAGCCTTGAGCACAGAGATACGGGCACAAAGGGGCACAAAAGAATGTGAAGACCGGGATAACAGGAAACCACGATAGACCACGATAGCAAATGTGCAATGGTTGTTCGTTAAACTCCAACTGGATACTTCAGATAAGCTCCAACTGGAGATCCGCCCTGGGGTGGACGTGTTCTATGTGCAAGGCAATGTAAACAGGAAAGTATAAAAGAGCATGATGTGTAGAGGAAGGCACGGCACTTCGACGACTTGCTTTGCGAGACGTTTGAACTTGCAGCCCATTCGCGAATGCTTGTGCATTAATAAAGTAATGTTTACTTGGCTCTTTTCTGTCTGAGTTATTGCAGGGTCCCTCATTGTACTGGTTATGGTGACGGCGAGAAATCGCACCCACAGTGGGCCAAGGTTTGGTATGTGGCAGCGATGTCCAAAATTGAGGCAGCAATGCGGGGAACAATGGCAACGTTTCTGGCAGACGGGGCCCCACCAATCACATTTGTAAATGCCTCTGACAACCCTGGTATTCACCACAAACCCCACGAGATGTCCTCCTTTTCACTACTGTAGTGAGTGACTCCATTGGCCTGGCTCACACCTTCACCAGGGACCAGAAACCTGAATTACTCCTCTCTAATAAAGGGCTTTCAGAGCATGGAATGCCCACACAGATCATATTGTTTTGATTGAATGGTATTGTTTTGTGTTATGCCTTGTTATTTCTCCTTTTCTTTTCTTTTTCATTATTTGAAACCATTGTTGGATAAACGATTGGAGATAGTTTGTGATGGTCAAAACGGTTGGGTTAGTAGAAAACAGCCTTTTGCAGCACAGTATAATGCTACTCGAAAATGAGAACAACGTGTCATTTAGTATTGAAAGTTGAAGCTCTTGCTGTAATATTGGACAGTAGAAGCACCAGTATTGTAATGATGAAACTGTTGCTGTAAATGACTTAATAAATCTTAAATTGCAAAGAAAATGCTCGGCTTGAAGAAGGAAAGTTACAGGCCCTGCAGGGTCAGATGGGCCTTCTTTCTTCTTCTTGCCGACATATTTTATCCATCAGCAGTGATTATTGAATACTGAGGCTTGAGCCTCATTACTACATCCTCTCGGGTTCAGTGTGTAGTCGTGGGTTGGATTTCTTCATGGTATCTAAAGACTTGTCACTTTAAGGCTAGTTTCAAATGGTCTTTGTTGTTATGGGGTCTGATGTGCCACTGGGAGTAGGACATTTATATTGAGCTTGAGGTGCCATTCCTCGAGCTGGCCCTGGCTGCCAGGACAATGAGGGTGCTGAGCAGGAACACTCCTGCTCGGCATCTTCATTATCCTGCCAGCAGGACATATTTCCCGTTCGGCACCCTATTTGAGTGTGCCAAATGGGAGAGATGTTCCGCTCCCAAATGTCCCGTTCTGAACTGCCTTTCAGGGCTGAGGCAGACCATTTCCCAGATTCGGGGAGACATATAATGCTGGATCTCAGACCCGGCAAGAGCCGACCTATTGACCAGAGCTGGATAGGGAGAAATGGCATATGAGGAGGGACACAAAGCTTGAAGGTGTTGTTTGGTTATTTGTCCACGCATTGACTGCCGATGGCCACGCTAATTCCTATGGACGTTCCCACCCACTTCCTGCCTCTCCCCGCCCCAAACACCTCCTCATGGAAACTCTTTGAGCTTACTTAAAACAGGACTTACCATCAGACCTTGCATTCAAAGTGAGTGCCAGAGTTTTCTCAAAGCAGTCTCCTGAGAGATTACTTAATTGGAGTTGTAAAGGTGAAACTTGTGTAGTAAAAATGTCTTAAAAAGGTCTGCCTTCAGGCACTTGCTATATAAGCACTATGCATGTCCTTCACTGAAATCCAGTTAAAAACAAGCATTGGCAAATCCAACAGTTTTGGGTTGCGTATAAGTATTGGGCATTTGTCAGGCACTGCTATTAGATGCCCAGGTACTCGCACTATTTTGCAACTGCTACCATCAACAGCCAGTTAATACCACAAAGAAAGTGCCTGGCAAGTGCCCTTCCCATGCCTACACAAAGCCCAAACTGTTGTAATTGCCAATGCGTGTTGCATTTGTTATGCACCACCGATATTTGGAATTGGTTTACAGTTCAAGATGCAGCATTAAATAAGCAATGTTTTTGCTCCATCAAAGCAGTGGCTTTATTTTCCCGGAGAACGTTGCCCTTTACTACCTGAAAATGATGGCAGCTTTGGCGGTACTCTATGGAATTCAAATGGAGCTCATATTTGAGTCTTCCGCAATTTGGCGGCAGGGACCTTTTATGTTTCCACTTTATCATAGCAAGGTCACCACTGCAAAATATTCCTCTTTTGCCAAGCATAGTGCAAAAGGGAGGACAACAAGACAGGGTACACTCTTATACACCACCCTTATGTACTCAGCCGTGCAAATGAAGTAAACGCTGCCTTCCATGTATGTATGGCTGGCAACGTTTACAATGGATTCCTGGGGCAAAACGTCGGCAGACATAACGGAAATGACATGCGTAAAAGCCTTCGCCACCATCACCAGGCAGTGGCAACAACACTGTCCTCCTGTAAGGCATGGACTTGCAGCAACCTTACTCATATCAGCCTCAAGCCCATCAGCACATGTTCACCATTTACAGCATGGAAGTTGATGCTCGCCAACGTCCGTTAAGCTATCACCCATGCAGCAGACATCGCCGACCTCATCAATACACACGACCATGACAACATCTTCATCACCGAGATCTGGCTGACACCCACCTCCACACACATCCTAGGCGTCATTGTCCCTGACGGCTATATCATGCAACACAGAGTCCGGCTGTACAAGACAGGTGGCGGCCTCGCAGTCATCCACAAGACCTTGACGTCGACAACATTGGCTCCTTCAAAGTCCTCTCC
Organism: Ambystoma mexicanum; assembly: GCF_040938575.1. Taxonomy (NCBI): domain Eukaryota; kingdom Metazoa; phylum Chordata; class Amphibia; order Caudata; family Ambystomatidae; genus Ambystoma; species Ambystoma mexicanum. Next base: position 192,535,227 of record NC_090932.1, read on the forward strand.
TGCCACTTCCTGCTCTCCCCTATGGACACAGTCACCTTCCATCTCATCTACAGACCACCCAAACCCAACACCACCTTCATCAGAAACTCATCTGTCCTGTTCACTGCCATGTCCCTCAAGCACCCAACAGCATCTTCCTAGGCGACTTCAACCTCCCAGGCATGAAGGCCACCAAACCAATGAAGGAAGCTCTCCTCTGCCTTCTTGACAAACACTCAGCCCCCACAGCAAATGAAAGATCCAGTACACAAGAAAGGTAACACCCTCAACCTAATCATCTTTGCACTGCCTTACCTCCACTACATCATTCCTCTTCCGCTTGACGGGTCTCACCACCTGGCCGTGCCTTTTAGCATCCTGCACACAACCCCAGTCAAGCACTCCCAGCAGAAACCCATCAGACAAACCTTCAGGTCCTTCAGGAACTTCTTGGTGGACACCCTCATGGAAGACCTCACCAACCTCGACCTCACATGGACCGAACACCCCCAACCGAACTGCAACTCTCTACTGAAAGCACTCAATGCCACCCTCTCAGCCACTATCAGCTGACACGTGCCTCTGAAACAACACACCTGCAAACCAAAGCCGACATCACCCTGGTAGATTCAAGAACTCAACTTCAGCAAAAGATTCATCAGGAAACAAGAGAAAATTGCATCCAACCTGGCACTCCTCAAGGAACTCAGAGCAACCCGCTGACAAATAATCAACACAGCCAAGGCCTCTTACTATCAGAACACCATAGCAGAAGCCAGCAACAAAAGCAGAGCCCTCTTCAAAGGGGTCAAACACTGCGTCAACCAGCTACCCGACCCTGCCATACTACACTGCATTGAAAAATCCACTACCATCAACACCTTCTTCATCTGCAAAATCAGCAGGATTCGCCAACACATAGACACCAGCTCTGCATCCACAGACCCACCTCACACCCCTCCTCGTGAAATCTCCACTCCCTGGGCAACAATCAAGATATTCTCTACAGAAGACCTGGTAGAAACCCTAGCCACCCTCAAAGAAACATCGTATACAGATGACATGTTGCCAGCATTCATCCTCAAGACCCACCACTTAGAGCTCTCCTTCCCTACCTGGAGATCATCAACAGCTCCCTAACTCAAGGCACCTTCCCTTCGACCGTAAAGACAGGACAAATCTTCCCTCTACTAAAGAAACCCTCTCTGTATCTCGACAACCTAGGTAACTATCGCCCCATGACCCATCTTTCCTTCACTGGTAAGATCATTGACAAAGCGGTAGCCGTGCAACTGCAGCAACACATTGACACCAGCAATCGCCTCTAACCCTACCAATCCGGGTGCCGACCCAGATGCAGCACGGAGACGGCAACCACAGAGGTGGTTGGAAATGCCCTCAACATCCTTGGCTGCAGCCACTCCTGGTTCTATTCGCCATCTCGGTCAGTTTCAACACAGTAGACCACCAGGTGCTCACGGACACCCTACATTGGCGCATGGGGATCGGCAACCTTGTCCTACGCTGGTTTTAAGTCCCAAGTTCACCTCTTGCACCAAGACCCCCAGGTTCCACATAGACAACCACCTCTCCTACAAGACACACGTAGCTAAGAAAACGAAGACAGCTTGGTATTAGCTCTCCCTCCTGCGGAAAGCTAAGCCCTTCCTCCATCCAGATAGCTTTAGATCCACCAATCAAGCACTGGTCCTATCCTACCTGGATGGTGGCAATCCCCTCCTCGAAGGCCTCCAGTCGTCCTCCCTTGTGCCCCTGAGAAGTGTCCTATATGCGGCTGCATACCGCATCAAGGGTCTACGCAAATACAATCACATTACCCCGGCCCTCATCGACCTTCACTGGCTCCCACTGTACGCGCAAATCACCTTCAAGTCTTGCTACATCATCTATAAGGCAGTCACCCTCAAGTCACACAGCCATCTCGTGGAGAAGCTCAGCATCTCCGCCAGACAGCGCACCACCAGCAGCCAGGACACGTGCAGACTTGAAATGTGCAGCTGCTAAAAGGAAAGGACCAGAAAACAAGCATTATGTGCCTATGCCCCTAGACTATGGAGTCTGCTCCCCGTCAGCATCAGACTCGCCACCCCGCTCCTACAATTCAGAAAAGAACTCAAGACCCACTGCTTCAAGGAGTCACTCCTGCTCACCACCTTGGCTATCATGTTGCCCCTGCACCACCTGAATCACTAGACCAGGGGTGCACAACTGATTTTGACAGAGGGCCGAAAGTACCTTACATGAGGGCTATAGTGGGCCGAAAAGTAAAAGTGGGCGGGGCGGTAGGCGGGACATGTCAGGAGGCTTTTTCAACCCCCAATTTGTATTAAACACATGGAAAAAGAATATGTTTTTGAGGGGTAACTATTTTTATTGCATTTCAAACTTACATTTTGTACTACACATTTTCCATTGTTATAATTTATTTCGATTTAGTTATTGCATGCAAACACTATGCCCCCTATCCCTCACCCCCCAAGCAAACACTATGCCCCCCTGTCCCTCACCCCCCAAGCAAACACTATGCCCCCTGTCCCACACCCCCAAGCAAACACTATGCCCGCTGTCCCTCACCCCCAACCAAACACTATGCCCCCTGTCCCTCACCCCCAACCAAACACTATGCCCTCTGTCCCTCACCCCCCAAGCAAACACTATGCCCCCTGTCCCTCACCCCCAACCAAACACTATGCCCCATGGCCCTGTCACCCCCAAGCAAACACTATGCCCCCTGTCCCTCACCCAAACCAAACACTATGCCCCATGGCCCCCTCACACCCAACCAAACACTATACCCCAAACACACTCTCAAGCATGCACCCATACAGACCCGAACCCCCCGCCCCCAACGCAGCACACACATTCTCAAGCATGCACCCATACAGACCTGAACCCCCCATCCCCCCCAACTCAGCTCACACACATGCACCCATACAGACCTGAACCCCCCATCCCCTCCAACTCAGCACACAAAAAACATTCAAATACAAACATTCATACACATCCAACACCCCCCCACCCCCGCATCTCAACATGCACACAAAATACATTAACATTCATACACATCCGTCCCCCCCCAACCCCCGCATCTCAACATGCACATAAAATACATTAACATTCCAACATTCATACACATCCGGACCCCCCCCCCCACCCCCGCATCTCAACATGCACACAAAATACATTAACATTCCAACATTCATACACATCCGGACCCCCCCCCCCACCCCCGCATCTCAACATGCACACAAAATACATTAACATTCCAACATTCATACACATCCGGACCCCCCCCACCCCCGCATCTCAACATGCACACAAAATACATTAACATTCCAACATTCATACACATCCGACCCCCCCCCCCACCCCCGCATCTCAACATGCACACAAAATACATTAACATTCCAACATTCATACACATCCGACACACCCCCCACCTCCGCATCTCAACATGCACACAAAATACATTAACATTCCAACATTCATACACATCCGACCCCGCCCCCACCTCCGCATCTCAACATGCACACAAAATACATTAACATTCCAACATTCATACACATCCGACCCCCCCCACCCCCGCATCTCAACATGCACACAAAATACATTAACATTCTAACATTCATACACATCCGACCCCCCCCCACCCCCGCATCTCAACATGCACACAAAATACATTAACATTCCAACATTCATACACATCCGACACACCCCCCACCTCCGCATCTCAACATACACATAAAATGCATTCAAATTCCAACATTCATACACATCCGACCCCCCCCCCACCTCCGCATCTCAACATACACATAAAATGCATTCAAATTCCAACATTCATACACATCCGACACCCCCCATCCCCCACCATCGCAACATACACAGACAAACATAAAGTAAAACAGACCCGACACACAAACGCAAACAGACCACTTACCGGAGACGTGCTGGAAGGCAGGCAGGTAAGCGGCAGGTAAGCAGGAACGCTGGAATCGTACTACGGCTGGCGTGGTCCAAGGCTGAAATGCCTTCCGGCATCAAGCCTTATGGACCACGCCAGCCGTAGTGCTGGCCCTCCATTGGGTCAGCACACACACACTACGTGGCTCGTAGGAGCAACGTGGTGCATGTGTGCTGAGCGAATGACGGCCAGCGTTTTGTCCGGCCCGGAAGACAACAAAGACTTTCCTAATGGAGGGCGGCCGCGGGCCGCCCTCCATTAGGAAAGTCTTTGTGCCTCGCGGGCCGGACAAAAGAGCATGGCGGGCCGCAACTGGCCCGCGGGCCGTATGTTGTGCACCCATGCACTAGACGCTGTCCACCCTTCTACTCCCCGCCACCCTGTACGGCTGTATTCTGCCTCTGGGCTCCTCCGTATCCTACCCCCACTGTATATCTGTTTTGGTGTTACCTCTGAAAAGCGCTCTGCTATGCATCTGTACTGTTGTATACCTCTGTAAAGCAGTCTGTTGTGTATGTGTATTGTATACCTCTGTAGAGCGCTGCATTGCTTCTCGAAGCTAGGCCTGCGCAAACAAAAAATATACTATAATAATAATAATTATAATTATAAGTAGACAACAAAGTTTTAAACAATATTACATACAGGAATTCATTTTCATTATCCCATGTCAATGTTAACTATTATCTAAATTAAGGGGCGCTCTTGGTGCTGTGCAATTCTTTCCCTGCAATTTTGTTCTCAGTTGAAAGTGTGGGAGGAGCCAATAGCTGCCCTTAGTGGGTGAAAACAGTGCTCAGAGGCCGCTCCAAATACTCCAAGGGAAGAAAGGCAGAGGAGTGTGAAAGAAAGGGAAAGAGGCAGGTGGTGTGGAAAAGAGGGATTGTTCCCGGCTACATTAAGTAAGGTTGGGGTACAAGGAGTGCCTCAACATCACTTCAAGGCGCTATCAGGGAAGACAAGAAATGTAGGCCGGCTAGGAGGTAAATCAGTCAAATTGCCATATGATGTGAGTATGCAGCACCAATTATAAAAGAAATACCTGCCCAATGGTCTGAGTGCACGAGCCTTCAGTGCAAAATCTACCATATATGGAACATATTTGACTACGGTTTCATTTTCTTAAACAAATTCATAAATAATTAAATCTGCCATATGATGAGAGTACATGAGAATAGGATGCCAATACCTAGGCAAAGGACATGAGGGTGTGATGGCTATAGCTGCCTCATAGCACGGGTATTTGGACATATATTGATAACTTCTTGAAATCGCTGAGCACCGGCTGGATAGCTCACACGCACCCTGCTCATTTCACATGTGGGACACTCCCATGCAATAAGTTTGCAACCCTGGCCGGGCCAGCTAGGCCCTTCGTCGTTCTGTCTTTCGTGGGTAATAACGCTGGTTATTATTATATATTGCGCTTTTTACCGGCAGAGGCCAGTCTTTAAGCGCCCGACTGGGATTTGAACCTGTGTTGCTGTTGCTTTGCGCTGTCTTGCTTCCACGACAAAAGCATTGCCTCTGAGCTATCCTCCCGGCTTAGACGCAGTCCATCTACAACATGAAGCTCTATAAAATTCACCAAACCATTCATCTATGAAGCATATTGAAATACCTAATACATTGTGTGGGCCGCTGTGCTCTGATGGCAAGAGCCAGCAATCTGTGTGAGTACCGGGCGATGTTGCTAGTACCTCACTGGATGATGACGATACTTAATATCTTTTGAGTCTATGAACATACCCTGGCAAACTCTAGTAAGTGATGGTATTTAATCTAAACATGCAATGAGGCCAGGCAGCACTCACTCTCTCTCTCACACGCACGCACGCACACAGAAGATATTGCCCCTGGATGCATACGACAAGAAACAATAGCTGTTTTCCCCTTAAGCTCCGAACCCTTACCATTAATACGGAACGGTATCCATAGCAATAGAATTAAATTCAGGCCTGACTGGCTAATCCTGCGGAGTGTAAATGAATGCGATTACGTTGAAGCGTGTTTCACCGCAAGCTTGAAGAGGATTGATCATCTAAGCAGGAGGCCAGAATGAATCATGCTGGGAGCCCTATCGCGCTTGATGAAATATCCGAACTGCCAACCACTTCACCCTGCCCTGCAAGCGTCCGGGGCTAAGATGCAGCCAATAGTACGATAGCACGCAATGTCCTGCAAGCGTCCGGGCTAAGAAGCAGCCAATAGTACGATAGCACGCAATGTCCTGCAAGCGTCCGGGCTAAGATGCAGCCAATAGTACGATAGCACGCAATGTCCTGCAAGCGTCCGGGCTAAGAAGCAGCCAATAGTTCGATAGCACGCAATGTCCTGCAAGCGTCCGGTCTAAGATGCAGCCAATAGTACGATAGCACGCAATGTCCTGCAAGCGTCCGGGGCTAAAATGCAGTCAATAGCACGCAATGTCCCGCAAGCATCCGGGCTAAGATGCAGCCAATAGCACGCAATGTCCTGCAAGAGCCCGGGGATAAGATGCAGCCAATAGCACGCAATGGCACAGAGATATGGGGTTTTGAGGATTATTCTGGTCCAGAATGATTTTTGTTGCAGATTCTTGACACTTCCAACATTTTCTCCAATCGTTGCAATGCACTCAGAGCTGGGTTTCGCATTGCCTTTAAATCCTATCACGTTTTAGTCAATATAACCAATTTAGGGGCCGATTCATCACGCCAGGGCCGCCCGCCGAGTAGGACACTGCGCAAGCCTGCTCGCATAAGAAAAAATGCGCACCCTGCGTATTCAGGAATTGTTCATGCAAAGTAACCGTATTCGCAAGTCATGGCTGGAACGCCCCTGACACGCCCACACGCAAAGCAGAAAACTGCCAGATCAGCTACCTTTGCACACTCCCCAGGGCACAAATACACACACCCTTCAAACAGTGTGTGGGGTCCCCCATAAGCCGGCCTGCGACTCGGGGATCCTGCACGGCGTCCCCCGTAACTGTATCCAGCACCCTGACAACATGCATATAAAAAATCGTAACTCAGCAATAACTCGGGAAATCTATGTGTGAACCCACACAAAATGTTCCTGCACCTCGCTACACTGCTTACGTGCACCCATAAATTACATCAGAACTCTGAATGAGTACACAAACCCCGAAATCTGACATGCGACCCCACCAGCACGCTACAAATCCTACGCACAAGTGTTCCTATGCCTGCCTTCTGGTGGTGGATCATATGAAGGACGTGCGCGGCCATTTCCAAGCCCAGACGTTGCACGATCGAATCCATGAATACGTTTTGTGCTGCGCAATAGTGGGCATGCGAGAGACTGCTTGCAGGCATTCCCACAGAACATCCACGTTTTTGCAAGTTCTTCCCAATTTTTGGTGTTCCACCCCCTTCCCAGCCCTCTGCACAGGCCACATCCAAGCTCTGCTCAGAGGCCCACGCAAAGCCCTCGGCGGCTCGCACAGACATGCCGAGCCAGCGCAAAATCCTACGCAAGTCCAGGAAAAGTACTGCGCATCCGTTTCCATGAATTGACGAAGGCAGATTTGGGTGCAGTTGCGTGCGCAAGTGCCCTGTTTTCTGCACAGATAATTCCATGAATCGGCCCCTAAATGTATGTGTGTGTTTGTGTCTGTGTATGTGTACATGTGTGTGTGGGCGTGTGTGGGGTGTGCCCAGAGTTTGTGTATTAAGACAGGTGGCAGTGTTTACAAGATGGCTGATTATTCTAGAGCCTATTTCCCTGCCCATGCCTCTACCCAAAGTGGAGAAATACAAACCCTGGTGGACACTCCGGACCAAAGCGTTAGCCTCACAGCACTGGAAAATTGGACTAGGAGTGGTTGGGCAATATGACCCCCTTTCTTTTCCATCAACATTGGCCCAAAACAAACCCACTCTGGCTAGACAGACAAGAGCCTACGGATTCCAAATTTGGAAAGCCAAACATGCTTTCTACACCTCCTGCATCACCAATGCAAGTAACCCTTGAAAAGAGCTCCAGAACATTATCTCTAAGTTCAAGACCCCCCTTTGCACTTCCTCTCTGCCCATCGTCTCACAGGCACTGCAACACCCTCTCCGACCATTACTTCAACATAGCCATTGATAGGAACCTTGCAAACCACGCTAAACTAGCTACCCATTCCCCCTATACCGACAGCCCACCTCCCATTGCCACCAACTTGGACCCTCTTCAGCTCCTTCTCTGCAATATCCCATCCCGAGTTCTCAAAGCCTCTCACCAATATCCACCCCTCTGGCTCCCCAGGAGACCTGTGCCATCCGGCCCTCCTCAAAAACATCCTCTCCTCCACCTGTGCAGGACACCCTCACCAGATCCATAATCAACCACTCACTAACAGCAGGTATCTTCCCACCTGAATACAAAACCTCTCACTTCAAACCACTCCTTAAAAAGCACTCTCTTGACCGCCTCCTCCCACCCAATTACCGCCTCATCTCCAACAACCACTTCATAGCCAAATTTCTAGACCGCAAAGCCTACTCCCAGCTCAGCCTCTCCACCAAGGCACAGAGCCTTTTTGACCCTGCCCAGTCTGGTTTCAAACCCCTCCATGGAACTTAATCCTCCCTGGTGTCTATCTGGGATGACATGAAAAGAACAGAAGACTCGAGGGCTGCGCTGCTCTCATCCTCCTTGACCTCTCTGCCACCTTCGACACTATCAACCACTCCATCCTGACAAAGAGACTCTTTGACCTTGGCATAAGGGACTCTGTCCTAAAATGGATCTCCTCTTTCCTCTCGGAATGTTCCCAAATTGTCTCTCTCCATACTTTCTCCTCTATGCCCCCTGGTCCGCCCGGCCAGTCCCGCACTGAGTCCTCCAGGGAGCCTCCCGCTCCCTCTCCTTTTCAGCCTCTACCTTTCGCCCATCCCTAAGCTCATCCGTTCCCACAATCTCACCCGTTACAACTATGATAACACCCAGCTCATCCTCAAGGTTCCCAACTCCCCCTCCTCGTCCCACCCAGACCTCACACCCTGCCTCTCAGACATTGACCACTAGATGACGAACAATCACCAGCTCTATCCCCAGAAAAACTGAAATCCTAATCTGTGGCAAAACAAACTTGTTCCCCAAACTATCCCTTGGCGGCATTCATTAGGACCTCTGCACCCCCCTCAGTCAAAAACCTAGGATGCAAATTTAACTCAGACATGACCCTCTCCCATCACATTATTACAGCCTCCAGGTCCTGCACCTTCCACCTCTGCATCCTGAAGCAGGTCTTTCCTTATCTCTCCTACCCCCATAGACTTTCCGCACTCATGGCCATCATCCTCACACACCTAGACTACTCTAACTCCTTCTACCTAGGCGTGCCTACATACCAACTCAGGAAGCTGCAACAGATCCAAAGCTCTGCAGCAAAGCTCCTCCTCGCACTCTCCTCCTGCGAACACATCTCCCCTGCACTCAAAACACTCCACTGGCTGCCCATCAGCCAACGGGCCTCTTTCAAAGCCATGTGCATTACCCACTGCACAATCCACAAGAAAGGCCCGGAATGTCTTCAAAACACGCTCTCTCGCTACCACCCCGTTATAATCCTCAGATCAGGCTCTGCACACATCTTGGTAGTCCCTCCTTTCACGTTCTCCAGATTAGGAGGTACCTGGTTCTCTGTCCTCGCACCCACCTTCTGGAACTCCCTCCCCCTCACACTAATGCTCAGCCTCATAGAGAATAGCCTGGCCTTTAGGAAAGCCCTGAAAACCTGGCTGTTCCCACCAACTTCCTGATGCCACCACCTCCACCGATTTCCTGATCTCCCCCCTCCCCGTGCCCACTCCCCACTTCGCGCACACACGTTTCAACCTGCAGTCCTCTTAGCTACTAGCCTCCTCTTTCCTTTCAACCACTTTTGCCCACCGTCCAGCCTTCCTTGTGGGATGCCAAACTCACATGGAGGAATCAGCTAGTCAATCTCTCCAGCAACTCGCACCAAAACGAAACCTGACAGTGGGCCGGGAATTGCACTCATACAGGCTAAGAGGGGGGCAATCCATTGCACTTAAAAATGCACCTGGGAAATTCATGGTGATCCCCCTGTGGGAGGACAACCAGGCACCTCGGACACCACTCTTATGGTTGGCACTGCAGGTAACTCAAAAGGTCAGGAGGGTTGGCCCGGCCACCACATTTAATCAGGAAATGGGGGTCCTTGTTTTCGCACTAGAAGAAACATAGGGATGGCAATCTCTCCCTCTAAGAAGAAGCACCTGGAGGGTGAGTATTATGCATTCATCGAGCACTTAGATCACCTGTAAAACACAGCATTGCCCAATTGACATAGTTGGAACCCAGGAAATAGACATTGTTGTTTGCACAACTAACCCATTTCTCCTCTCACGCATCACACCTTTGCAACTTAGAGGAAAGCACGGTCTCCCTCCACACACCATGCACTCACATTTAACACAAACACTATTGCACATCACCTCTGCCTTAAGAATGAAGCTACTTTTAACAACAAAAATTCGGACTGTAGCTTCCCACACAACTCTCTATTTCCTCAAACACAAGCTCCCACCCCTTTCAGTCCATAATATACATCTGCTGCGCACCATACACACTCCACTTAGACAGGGTGACTACAGGGGTCTTGGCCACCCTTGCATAACCTTGATGGCTGAAATGCACCTATGCATAATAGCACCTCCCAAAATATCCCAAATTTTGGAGTCAGGTTTCTCCGAGGGCGATTAACCAAAAGCACGTTAGGAACATAATAATGGTGAAAGGCGCTATAAGAAATGACAATATAAATGAATGATCTACTACCAGTGATAACACGCACCCCTACTACCACAAGCATACACCCCCCCACCTCAACCACTTCATACCGGTCCATGTTTTAATCTGTGTCTGTTTCATCGTACCTCTGCTTCTCTCATCCTCTCACCTTCATTCATCATTTCCTGTCCACCAGAGTCCGCGGTCTGCTTCACACCGGGTGGGGGCGCAACATGCCCCTATCTGGACAAGCTTCAGCACTGTAAGGCCACTACGGTGATGATCGGTGCAGTATAGGGTAACCAGACGTCCTGGTTTTTCCATGTGATAAATGAATTATGTGTTTACTTGAACAGTAACACTTAAACCCCCTTTTCCTCCAACCACTACTGAAGTGCAGTGCCTTGACAGCAAATTTCAAGAGTTAGTCCTACTTTTATGTTAGTTGCTCTGTCCCGTTTTTTTTACTTTTTAAATCTGTTCACCCCAGTGCAGTATAAAGGCTTTTTGGCATAACAAGACATTTCTGGGGAGGATAATGCCCTAGAGATGGTCCATGTGCGCAGAGATCTGGGACGACTCCAAGCTGCCCTGAGAAGGGTCTTCTGACCCTAATAACCCCCACCTCTTTGTGTGAGCCATTAGTGCAGACTCATAGGTCTGCCCCCTGAGCTCTTCACATCAGTGTGTGTGGAAATGGTTGAACTTTGCCATCCTGGTTGATTACCCCCAGAGTCCACTGTTATTATTTCTGACCCCTCGGGCCGAGTTGTGGCTCCCGCTTCTCAAGGCCTCTTCCCCACTCTCGTGTTTGGTCTCTCACCTGCTCACTATCATGCGCAGCCCATGTCTTATTTTCGACACAGTGGCCCTTGTTTTGAGGATGGTGGTAATGGTAAAAACAAGCAGTATTTCAAAATACCGCCCGTGTTTACCTCCCTCCCGCTTCTGGCACTGGCATAATTACTGCATGCAATTCTCCACTGGAATAATACGGGTAGTAGCAGCCGCCGTATTATTTGTATTTATTGTGTTTATATAGCGCTTTAATCCAAAGCGTTTTACATTATAACTACAAGGTACATAAAAAACATTTTGACAGTAGAAGCAATTTACAAAACATGAATCAAACCAATAAAACAGTATGTAGAGCAATTAATCTGTGAGGGTAAGAGGGAAGGAGGGGGCGAGGATGGGAACGGCGGGCGAACGCGCCAGCGAAGCAGGCATGGCGAGCGCCGCCCCTTAGTGGGGGCGGTACAGGCCGCCCTTCCCCTCCCCCCACGCATGTAAGAAAAATGCGCCGGGGGGGCGGATGATGACGAAAAGGGGCCCGCCCCCCCGGCAGGGCGCGAAAGCTTCGGGGCAGGGCGGGAAACCGGGGAGAAGCCGGGCATAAAAGCCCGTGCTGGTGTGAGCATTCACACATCCTCCCTCGGTTTCCCGTCTTGCCGGAGCTGCGTTCTTTTTTCGGTTGGATTTTCCAGTTTCCTGCATCGTTGGATCGTGGCTTGGGGTTGCATCCTGCCTCACATGGAGAAACCCTCTTGCATCCTGCTCCCCGGGCTCCGTCGGCATCGCGGTCGTTTTCAAGCGTGGTCCAGGGTTCTAGACGTTGGGATCCTTCGGGAGTTGCTGCCGCAGCAGGTTTCGGTTCCAGCCGGGACAATTGAAGGTACGTAGGGGAGTGGCACGGCTCGCTGCTGGTCGCCCCATTGAGATATGTGTCGCTTGATGTTTTGGGACTTCGTATTAAAGTAAAGTCGTTTTAGCGTTGCGTTGGTAGGGGGAGGGGGGTTTGTTAACCGCGCGATTTATGCGGTCTCAGGTTGACCTTAGTGTAAGGGGGCTGGTTGTTTCCCTTCATTTCCCAGAGAACTACCGTCTTGGGGGGGGGGGGGGCGGAGGAGCCGCATGTCGCCATGATGCGGGATTTTAAGATGAACATCACCTGTGGCAATATAACGGCGGCCGTATGTAGGCCGTAACATTTGATGGCAGTCGTTCGTTAAGGCATATGGGTTTGGATAAATAAGTCACTGGTTGTTGTGTGGGAGGGGCCAAAACACGGTGAGGGGGATGCATTGGGGGAGCGCAAGATGGCGCCGCAATATTCGCGGGAACGGTTGGGAACCAAGGTGCGGGGGGAGATACTGCATATGGCATATTGGCTATTTTGCAATGAAGGGAGAACAGTTGGGGACAGAGGTGCGGGGGGAGATAATGCATATGGTGTTTGGCTACTGTGCGAACAAAGGGGGTTTGGTGCGTGCGATGATGGTGCGCGGGTGTTAAAATACATAATAAAAACATGTCGCTGTTTGTTGTGAGGGGGGGCGAACCACGGTGAGGGGGAGGTATTGCATTGGGTGCGGTTGGGGACCGAGGTACGGGGGATACATCGCTTTCGGGTAGCGTGGTGTGCTTGCCGGCCAGGTCGTGGCGCGGGCAAATACAGGGTGTGGTGCGGAGAGCGGGTATTTGCACCATTGTGGAGTGCAGTGGGTTTTTTGAGGGCAGGTCTGCAGTGTTGACCGTGGGTCGTGATGCGTTTCGGGTGCCTATTTAATGTGAGGGTTTGCGTAGAGGGGGATACGTCGCCGCGCCCACTGGCGGTGCAGTATGGACGGGGACAAGAGAGCTTGGATAATCCGAGATAGTTTGGCTAATTCTTGGAAAAGAGGAATTTGGAATGTGCACCCTAGGTTGTTCTTTTGTACGGCGAAGGCCAAGTACGTGGTAGGGGGCAGGCATAACTGAAAGATGGTTGGCTGAATGGCGAAGGCTCGGGACGGGTCTCCTCAGCACCGTCCGAGGTGTCCTCTTCAGCCGAAAAGTGGGCGCCGGCCCAGATTTGGGGCGGAATCTCCTTGAGCATCTCAGGGCTCGGCTGGGCGGCTCTCGCTCTGGTCCTTCATGCACCGGACGCGAGCGGCGGCTGTGGTAGGGGTGAGGGGACACGTGGGGCACGGGCAGTGGTGGCGCGGGTGCGCTTTTGCACTCAACTAGCCAAATGAGAGCGGAGCGGTGGCGTGGGTCTTGCGGGCGCCGTTGGCTCTTGGTTTTTCCCCTCCTGGCTTTCGGGCCGGCGCCTTTGACTGGATGGCCTTTCCCGGGCGGGGGGCTCTGCCGCAGAACTCCGCTACGGTGAGGTTGGTGGCGGGGTCGCTCTTTTGGGGGGGTTGTCCGGGCGGAGGGGTGGGTTTGGGGGCTGGGGGGGCAGTGGGGGGGCGCTTGCGGGACCGGGCGTTCGGGGGTTAGGTGGGAGGGTGGCGTTCGGCGCGGGGTATCAGGGGGGGGCTTCCTCCGGGCGGTGGTGGCGCGGGGGCGCCATTGCACTCAAGCAGAGTCTAAATGAGAGCGGAGCGGGGGGGTGGGTCTTGCGGGCGCCGTTGGCTAATGGTTTCTCCCCTTACGGCTTTCGGGCCGGCGCCTTGGAATGGGCTTCGGCGCTGCGGGGTATCAGGGGGGGGCTGCCTCATGTGCCTTTGCTGGTATGGCTTTCCCCGGGCAGGCGGCCCAGCATGGACGGCCTTCCCCGGGCAGGTGTCTATGCCGCCGCACCCCGCTGCGGGGGGAGGTGGTGGCGTGGGCTGCTCATTCAGGGGGGGGGGTTCCGGGTGGGGGGGTGGGTGTGGCGCATGCGGGATCCGGGTTCGGTGGGGTTGGGCGGGGTATCATGGGGGGGGAGGCAAAAGCAAAAAAAAAAAAAAATAAATAAAAATTACCCCATCGACATGCATATTTGGTATGCATTTCACAACTCGTCATACAAGAGGATGCTATGAAGTGGTACTTGTAACGCGCTTATACACAAGCATTGTCCCCCTTCCCTTCCCTTCCCCTCACAGTTCCCCTCCTCTCTCCTGCTCGCCAAAAAACCTCATCCCTACCCCCTGATTGGGCACCCGCCGGTGCTGCGTTACAGTGTTGAAGTGCCTTCGCCGGCACTCAGCGTGGCTTGCATTCTTTCCTGATTCAGATCGGGTGAGTTTTTTTTTTTTTTCCAATAGCGCTCCTGCCCCTAAATTGAAATTTCGTGTGTTAGTAGAATTGACTTGTGGCCGCCAACTCTTGATTTCTTCCTGTTCCTTTCCCTTCCTGGATCCCCCCCTGCCTCCTGCCCGCCTCCCAACCCTCCCTTGACCCCTGATTGGGCGCCTGCCCATGCAGTATTACACTGTTGGAGTGCCTTCACCGGCACTAAGCGTGGCCTCAATTCTTTCCTGATGCAGATCGGGAGAGTGCTTTCCAGCAGCGCTCCCATACCTAAATTGTAATTGATTGCGTTGGTTAAATTGACTTGTGCCCATCGCCTCGCAGCTCTTTCCTGTTCCCTTCCCTTCATGGTTCCCCTCCTCCCTCCCAGCCCTCCCCTGACCTCTAACTGGACACTCTTCTTCAGTGCTTCCATCAGGGCAGCCCCACTGCCTGGGGCAGCCCCATGCGGCCAAGGATTCCAAGGCTAAGGGCATCTTCACTGAAGCAGCTCCTAATGGTGTCTGCCAGTGTCAGCTGGGGAAGCAAGAAGCCTGCAGCCGTCTACCTGCTGCTACGAACCAGGTAGATGCGGTCAGGGGATCAACACTCACTGTACTCCACTAACTGACTCTCCCTTCAAGATTCCTTTTGTTTACCTCACCACCCTTAGCGTGGGCACAAGTTGGCATGTGAGGACATCGATAGGACTGCTGGTAGGGAAGTGGGTTCAACTAAACTTTCTGGAATTCCATAATCGGTCAGGGTCCCGATCAGCATGGACAGTTTGGGGTGTATGTTCGTAATTTTGGCATGTGAAGACATTGATAGGACTGCTGGTAGGGAAGTGGTTTCAACTAAACTTTCAGGAATTCTACAAATGGTTATGGTTCCGAGCAGTATGGACAGTTTGGGGTGTATGTCTTAATTTGGGCAGGCGAAGACATTGATAGGACTGCTGGTAGGGAAGTGGTTTCAACTAAATTTTCAGGAATTGTACAAATGGTTAAGGTTCCGGTCAGGTTGCTGAGCACTAGACATTCTCAACAGAGGCTCTTAAGCCTGCCCCCCCTTTTATGAAGGAGAAATGGCTTCCTTCCTTTTCGGTTGTTGATGCAGCTCCGTGGGTCTGGTCTGCGAGCCAGAATTACAGGAGCTGGTTGATTGGCACATGGGGCAGAACGCTCACTTTGACATCAGTGTGGCACACAAGCGGCATATCGAGATCTATTATGTATATATTCAATTGCATTGTACAATGGCGCTACCGGCAAACACGGTCACAGGGGGGGCAGCCTCTCGAGCAGGGGGGCGCCAAACACCACGCAGAAGGGCCCGTTGGTGTCAATTCATGGGGTTTTCTCTCCAAACATGCACTATTACGTCAATACATTTCACGATTCATTTATTTATGTACATATGAGTGACTTCAACATTTGTCTCACCAGGTCGACATGTCGGTACACACAAGCAATAGTAACACAGGGTCGGACGTGGTCGAGTTAGTACTATTCGAAGATGGCCAAACTCTGGAGGACGTGTCCGGACCATCGACCACGGGGCGAGGGATGGATGCACAATCTTGGGCTGAATTTTTAGCCCTTACCGAGGTCCTGGGGTGGCAGGCGCCATGGCAAGGATGGGGGGTCCAACGCTCAACAATGCAGGTGTCATCCCGGGACACAACACGGAAGGGGCCAGACCTATGCCGGCAAACAGGGAAGCGACAAACGGCGAAGGGGCAGGTGCCCCGGATAATGGCCCCACCGGGGGTGGACAGGAGGGGTGCCCCCCCCGGAAACGCACTGCAAAGACAAGTGGGGGTCCGCATGTGAAGAAAACAAAAAGGGACTTAGAGGAGGAGCTGGCAGCATTAAAAGCAACCATAGGGGCAACACCGGCAGCACCTGGGATGGCACCGACAGCACCGACACCGGCCCAACCACCTGCCGCCCCCCCCAAAGGGCAACCCAAAGGCACAACAAGGCCTGACCAAGGATCGCTGCCAATTATGGCACCTACAGGCATCGAGGGTGAGTCAGCATTCATTCAAAAAATTGTCAAGGCAGTATTGGCTGCGCAAGGGGCAACGGGTGCCCCGGCCCCATTGGCCACCAAAACAACGGGGGCAGATACCACAGGGGCTAGCAGGGTCTGGCTGGGGGGGGAGGACGTCACAACTGGGAACACCCCAGTTAACACCATTGGGAGCACCGTGGCAGGCGCCCCCAATACTAAATTACCACCGACAACTGGGGGTAATTACTCGGCATGGCTTTTGCCGGAGTGGGTAAAGCAGGAAATCTGGGAAGGCAAATTCATCGACATATTGTCACTCCTTGAACATGAAACCAAAGGGAATGACACACTGAGGGGAACTGGAGGGAGGGAATTGGCCAAGGCCAGGAAGCGAATACGGCCAGCGGAGTCGCTGGAAAACTGGCTAGCTGCGTTCAAAATATTATCCCAAACCATTAACCAAAAAGACCCCGATATGGGCCCGCACCTGATGGCATACAGGGCTTGTGTGATACACGAATACAACCAACAGGGCGGAAACAAATGGTTTTTGAGGGACCAGCGTTTCCGCTTACGCATGGAGCACGACCCTAAGTTAAAATGGCAGCATAAGTCGGTAGAGGACTGGTTGGAATCCTCCAGTGGGACAGTAGAACAAGCAGATGGGACGATCATGCTGGCGGGAGGGCGCGTCAATCCCTGGCCGGAAGTGGGGGGTGCACGTCCGGTAGAAGGGGTAGGGCAGAATAGCCCCAGCACGGCCCCCAGACCGGCGGCGCCAAGAGAGGGCCGGACGGAAACCGCAGCATGGCCCAACAGCTGGGGGACACAACCGGTCCGGGGTAGCACGGGCACGGCACTGACGTCCGCCCTGGAAGGAACTCCAAAAGCAGCAGGTGCTAGCCGATTGATCAACGGGCCTCTCAGGCCACAGCCATTTTGTAGGTTCTTTAACGATGGAACATGCAACTGGGGAGCTACTTGCAAGTTCAGGCATGCCTGCGCCGCATGTGGCCACAACGGTCACCCGGCGCGCTGGTGCAGGAATAGGCCCCTTGCAAACGACCCACAAAAATAAGCGCTGGGATGGACTGGGAATAGGTTATTTCCGGGTCATGGGCCAATGTGCCATTATAAATACGGGGGGGGGTTACCACGGCTTACAATGTATATCACAATAAACCAATTTTCTTAAAGGTGGCTCGAGAACTGATTCATCAAGAGGAGAGGGGACATGGGCATGCACGTCTACGGGAACAGGCACAAGAAGCAGCATGGGTAATGTTGGGATAGGGGGGTACGAAAGGTGGGGGGTGCATGAGGGCCCGGCGAACGGCCTCAATAGCAAGGGGTTCTCCCCCATCAAGGTGGACAAACTGCTCACATGGCTGGGTAGGTACCCAGCTTCATTGGGGAGGGACACACTAGCTCAAGGGTTCCTAGAGGGGTTCCGCATCCCTTACCAGGGTCACATAGGAGCCAGATCGGCCAACAACGCAAAGTCCATTTCGGAGGGGGCGGAAGTGGCCAGGGCTAAGATCAACAAGGAGATTGAATTAGGAAGGGTAGCAGGCCCCTACCGGGGACCCCCATTGGATAACCTCATCATTTCCCCATTGGGACTAGTACCCAAGAAGGAACCCGGGAAGTTTCGCCTGATACACAATTTATCGCACCCCAAGGGGGGCTCGGTAAATGACGGTTTAGACATGGAGGCATGCACAGTAACGTATTCGTCTTATGACCAGGCCATATGCCTAGCACGGGCAGCCGGCAAAGGGGCACTAATGGCAAAGGTAGACATAGAAGCAGCATTCAGGTTGCTCCCGGTGCACCCGGACAGCTTCTTCCTGCTAGGCTTCCAGTTTGAGGGACAGGTATACGTTGACAAATGCATGCCTATGGGGTGCAGCATCTCATGTGCATACTTCGAAGCATTCAGCTCCTTCCTCGAATGGGCTCTCTCCAAAAGGGAGGGCAGGGGGGGGATAACGCACTATTTGGATGATTTCTTGTTTATTGGAAGGGGGGGCACGGACATCTGCGCAGCACTCCTCAAGAACTTCTTGGCTCTATCTGAGGAACTAGGGGTACCATTGGCGGGGGACAAGACGCAGGGACCCTGCACCAAGCTAACTTATCTAGGAATAGAGATAGACACCGTGGGGGGTACATGCAAATTACCGGCAGATAAGATCAGGGACTTCATCAGCGACATAGATGGGGCACTACAAGGGGAGAAGGTATCCATAAAATGCATACAGTCATTGGTGGGGAAGTTCAACTTTGCCGCCAGGGTCATACCGGCAGGGAAAGTCTTTGCAAGACGCTTGGCGGCAGCAGCGGGTAGGCATGAGAAAGGGTGGCACAAGGTGCGCCTCGGGGCAGGGGTTAGGGAGGACCTCAAAGTATGGCGTGCATTTCTAACTGGTTTCAACGGGGTAAGTTTATGGCAGGCACCGTGGACAGCATGCGCACAGTTACAGCTATTCACGGATGCGGCAGGCAGGGTGGGATTCGGGGCAATACTGGGGAAGGAATGGTGCAGGGCCAACTGGCCTAAGGCATGGGTGAGGAAAGGGTGGTGCAAAAACATCACCTTGCTGGAGTTATTCCCAGTTGTGGCAGCCATGCACATTTGGTCGCACGAGCTACGCAACAAACGATTGGTGGTATGGTCGGACAATTTGGCTGTGGTGCAGGCAATCAACATGCACTCAGCAAAATGCCCGGCAATATTGTGCCTATTAAGACACTTGGTTCGGAAATGCTTAGAGATTAATGCGGCCGTCAAGGCACGACATGTACCAGGGGTGGATAATAAAGCGGCCGATGCACTTTCTCGTTCACAGATGACACAGTTCCGGAAAGCACACAGCATGGCCCAGCCCATCATGACTCCGTTCAACGTGGATCTATGGCAGTTAGTGAGTTGGGTCAAGGAATGAGAAAGCTCGCCTCCAGAGCACTAGCAGGGAGCACGTGGACCAGATACAAGGCTAACTATGAGACATTCCTGCTACACACCAGGCATTTACAGGAAGCGGATCTAGAAAAAAGGGTGGATGGGTTTGTTCTTTGGGCAAAGGGGTCGGGTAAATCAAGATCGTGGCTGGGGGGCCATCTCAGCGCGGTGGCGTTTCACAGCCAGCTGGCGGGCCAGCCGGACCCGACCAAGGGTTTCCTAGTTAGAGCTGCCTTGAGAGGTTGGGACAGGGCAGGGGCAGCCATGGCAAAGGCCCCCCCCCACATCATAAGGAAACCCATTGATTTTGAGTTGTTTCAAAAGGTGATGGCAGCAACCGCCAGGGTATGCTACTCGCATTACGAATGTATAATGTTCAAAGCATGTTTCGCACTGGCCTTTTTCGGTGCACTGCGGATAAGCGAACTGGTGGCCAAAGCCAAGAACGATTCAAGCAGCAGGGCCTTATTATGGGGTGATGTAAGCCACATTGGTGAGGGGCTATCGGTCAACGTCAGGATTTCCAAAACAGACCAGAAGGGCAAGGGAAGGGAACTGCGGTTAGCCAAACTGGGACAGGAGGCTTGTTGCCCTGTAGTATGCACTACGGCATACCTCGCCATCGGGGGGGGAGCAGGGTTACCTATTCTTACACAAGGACCGCACCCCCCTCACCAATTTTCAGTTCAGGCGGGTCTTGGAAGGAACTCTGGCATGTTCGGGGGTGGATCCAGGGCTATATTCCACTCACTCATTTCGCATAGGTGCAGCGACAACAGCCAGCAGGGAAGGTCTGGGGGAGGACATAGTAAAGAGGATCGGGCGATGGACATCTGATAAATACAAGCTATACGTGCGCTAGGAGAGGACCCAATGGGGGAGCGGGGGGGGGGGCAAGGGCGGCACAAAGGGGGGGGGAGGGTCATCAGGCAGTGTGCATATGCTAACACAATCTGTCATGTCTCCATAGAAACCACCAGGGTTTGGGTCGTGGGGCACTCCTTTGTGGCCCGCGCAGCGGCCAGAGCACGACGGGCGTTTAGGGACGGGAACTTGGGCCTACGGAACACTCAGATCAGCTGGATCTCCAAGGCTGGCTTGAAGGTCTCATCCGTATGGGGAACTTTGGAACAGGCGGCAAGGATACACCCCTGGCCGGACATCGTATTGTTGCACATAGGGGGCAATGATTTGGTGACAATGGGAAGGAAGGACTTGTCGGAACTATTGCGAAGCCTACTCCAGAGGATGGGGAGTGGGTTCAGGGGAGGCGAGGTGATGTGGTCGGAGATAATCACAAGACAGGAGTGGAAGGGGGCATTGCGCCACGGCGCTATAGAAGAAGCAAGGCGCAAAACAAATAATCGCATGGGCGGTTTTTTGAAAGGCAGAGGGATGGTAAGTACCAGGGTATTTTGAAGGGGACGGGACCCACCTATCCGAGGTGGGCACGGCTTTGATGTCTCTGGAATGGATGACGGCACTTCAAAATGCGGGATGTGTATAAAAGGCCCGAGGGGGGGGGGTGCACTTCCAAGGATGCCGGCCAAGATAATTGCAGGGAGTGCCCGGTGGAAGCAAGCTGGGTGGGGGGGAACTCTCTGCCGCCGGCAACCAGCAGAGAGTCTTGGAGGAATCACAGGCCAATCCCTTTTCAAAGCACTGCCAGCAGACCCACAGGGGGACGAGCAGCCAAGAGTTTAGATGCACGGCGCCCCAAGAGCAATAGGCTTGGGGGAGGCCCTTGGGAAAAAGGGGAGGGATGTAGGGGACTTGGGAGGCAATTCCAAGACCCAAATTGCGGGGGGGGAGGGAACGAACAACAAACTAAAAGAGGGCAGCAAGTGAAGCTGGTTGGAGGGGAACAAGAGGAGAAGACGGGGGGGTATGCTACCGGGACCAATATTATAGCAGGGGTAAGTCGTCACGAAGGGGGAGGGGAAAGAGGGGGGGAGCTGGAGGAGGGAGGAAGAAAGGTAGGAGCATCGGGGGCGGGGGGGAGCTCGGACAAGGAGGGCCAGCAAGGACAGGAAAGAGGGGGCCTGGCAGGGCGCAGCATAAGGGGACCGGGGGTATGGGGGAGACAGTTGGGAAAGGTAGACAGTACGAGGGACAGGGAATCGGTATCTGGAGGAGATATGACACCAGCCAAGGGGGGGAGGACACCGGCTAAGGCTGCCATCGGAGAGGGGGGGGGGCGCCTTGAGTGAAAGGGCATTGCGAGGTTTCGGGGGGCTCGGGGACACAGGAGGGAGACCTGGGGGGGGGGAGTTTGGCATAGGGGGAACAACGCGAAGGCATAGAGGGGGCCGAGTAGAGTTTGGTAAGAAAAGGTTAGATGGACGTCGCAAGCGACGGCCAACTAGGCAGGCAGTAGTGGGGGACGGCATCTAGGGCGGTGCCGCCCCCAATACGGATACATAAATTCAATTGTAAGGGCACTTGTGGTGGTGCCGGTATAGGAAATTGTAAGGGCACTTGTGGTGGTGCCGGTATAGAAAATTGTAAGGGCACTAGTAGCGGTGCCGGTATAGGAACCTGATGTTAGCGAGGCACCGCGTGGCTGCCGGTTTTAGCTAGAGCCCGAGCAGGAAACGGGGCAAGTGTGCGGGGGGTCGGGCACCCGCAACAAGACCTAGACATGGGCAGGGGGGGAAATGGTGGGCACACCAAAAATTCACTGCAAACAACGGCCGGGGTAGAGAGAGGTGGATAGTCAGGGCCGGGCTCGATCCGAGGCGTCCACCGGATGAGGACGATCAGGGGGGGGAGGGGGGGGAAGCCCTAGGTAGCCGCACTCGGAATAGTGTATCGGTGACGGTGAATTACGGATTGCCTGTAAGATAACTCCAAGACTTTATGCAAATAAAGCTGCTGAGGCATGTTAACTTTCCACACAAACTGGTGTCGTGTCAATTTTCTACTGCTTGCATGGTATGACTGATTAGGAATAGAGGGGGGGGGGTAAGAAAGGACGGATAAAGGGGGGGGGAGGCAAGGCGCTGAGTGCCCACGCTACGGCGGGCGAACGCGCCAGCGAAGCAGGCATGGCGAGCGCCGCCCCTCAGTGGGGGCGGTACAGGCCGCCCTTCCCCTCCCCCCACGCATGTAAGAAAAATGCGCCGGGGGGGCGGATGATGACGAAAAGGGGCCCGCCCCCCCCGGCAGGGCGCGAAAGCTTCGGGGCAGGGCGGGAAACCGGGGAGAAGCCGGGCATAAAAGCCCGTGCTGGTGTGAGCATTCACACATCCTCCCTCGGTTTCCCGTCTTGCCGGAGCTGCGTTCTTTTTCCCACCCACCCTCCCGACAAAAAAGTATGTGAATAATTTTCAATTTTGTTTTACAGGTCGCCCAGCGGAGTTACATTGCGATCCCTTTACAAAGCACTGCCAGCAGACCCACAGGGGGACGAGCAGCCAAGAGTTTAGATGCACGGCGCCCCAAGAGCAATAGGCTTGGGGGAGGCCCTTGGGAAAAAGGGGAGGGATGTAGGGGACTTGGGAGGCAATTCCAAGACCCAAATTGCGGGGGGGGGAGGGAACGAACAACAAACTAAAAGAGGGCAGCAAGTGAAGCTGGTTGGAGGGGAACAAGAGGAGAAGACGGGGGGGTATGCTACCGGGACCAATATTATAGCAGGGGTAAGTCGTCACGAAGGGGGAGGGGAAAGAGGGGGGGAGCTGGAGGAGGGAGGAAGAAAGGTAGGAGCATCGGGGGCGGGGGGGAGCTCGGACAAGGAGGGCCAGCAAGGACAGGAAAGAGGGGGCCTGGCAGGGCGCAGCATAAGGGGACCGGGGGTATGGGGGAGACAGTTGGGAAAGGTAGACAGTACGAGGGACAGGGAATCGGTATCTGGAGGAGATATGACACCAGCCAAGGGGGGGAGGACACCGGCTAAGGCTGCCATCGGAGAGGGGGGGGGGGCGCCGTGAGTGAAAGGGCATTGCGAGGTTTCGGGGGGCTCGGGGACACAGGAGGGAGACCTGGGGGGGGAGTTTGGCATAGGGGGAACAACGCGAAGGCATAGAGGGGGCCGAGTAGAGTTTGGTAAGAAAAGGTTAGATGGACGTCGCAAGCGACGGCCAACTAGGCAGGCAGTAGTGGGGGACGGCATCTAGGGCGGTGCCGCCCCCAATACGGATACATAAATTCAATTGTAAGGGCACTTGTGGTGGTGCCGGTATAGGAAATTGTAAGGGCACTTGTGGTGGTGCCGGTATAGAAAATTGTAAGGGCACTAGTAGCGGTGCCGGTATAGGAACCTGATGTTAGCGAGGCACCGCGTGGCTGCCGGTTTTAGCTAGAGCCCGAGCAGGAAACGGGGCAAGTGTGCGGGGGGTCGGGCACCCGCAACAAGACCTAGACATGGGCAGGGGGGGAAATGGTGGGCACACCAAAAATTCACTGCAAACAACGGCCGGGGTAGAGAGAGGTGGATAGTCAGGGCCGGGCTCGATCCGAGGCGTCCACCGGACGAGGACGATCAGGGGGGGGGGGGGGGGGAGGAAGCCCTAGGTAGCCGCACTCGGAATAGTGTATCGGTGACGGTGAATTACGGATTGCCTGTAAGATAACTCCAAGACTTTATGCAAATAAAGCTGCTGAGGCATGTTAACTTTCCACACAAACTGGTGTCGTGTCAATTTTCTACTGCTTGCATGGTATGACTGATTAGGAATAGAGGGGGGGGGTAAGAAAGGACGGATAAAGGGGGGGGGGGAAGGCAAGGCGCTGAGTGCCCACGCTAAGGAGGAGGGAAAAGAAAGGGCATTAGGGGGAAAAGGCAAGGAGGGTAAGGAAAATGAGTTGAATGAGTATGAGTTCAGATACCCCATTTTTTACGCCTGTCTTTACTTCTAACCAAGTAGCGACGGTAAACATTTTTAAACCGTCACTCAAGTTTGTTAACGTTTTTTTTTTTTACTGTACTGAAGTGTGCGGCCAGAGTTTCCCTTCAATGTAGTAAAAAAGGTTTCTTTTTGATGGTGACAATTAAAAGTGGTGAAAAGGGGCTTCTCTGATGCACACCTCCCCACCAACTTAGTCATGAAAAGCACAAAACGGTCAGAATGAACCCTTGATGCATTCAAAGGAAATTGCTGAATGAAGTATTTCGATCCGGAAAAACGACTAATTGGGAATGAGGGTGAAAGATCCACCCACCCGTTCTTAATTTCTATAATGCGTTAGCCTTCCCGCTCCCATCCCTCACAGTTCACCCAGACCGACGCCTGTGTACCTTGTCCATAGTTTTTAGACATCACTGTGTCCAATGCCCCGAAGTGTTTAAATACATAGACTTCTCCCCATCCGTTTGTGAGTGTGTGTGACATGGCCACCCGGTGACTTGAGGGGTCTGCTCAGCTGTCAGCACACCTTTGTGGCCCCTGCTCAGGGCGTCTCTGCGGGACGTCACGCCTTTCTGCCCGTGTCTGAGGAATGCCAGCTATGCCCGGCGCTATGGCTGCGAGCCTCTCCTCCTGGCGCCAGGCAGAAGTCAGCCCCGGGAGGTCCTGGAATGAAGTCTATCCACTTCCGACAACCTTGTTGAGGAGGGCCTCTCTGCGGTCTGTGGAAATGTTCAAGGTTGGAGGTGGCAGCTCCCCCAACCATATGTTTTTTTTCTAATGATAATATCTCACTGGATACCGTTCAGTCTCTCTCAGATGGAAGGCAGAGTTCGAATGGAAGGTGGCGTGGGGGCAGGGAGGGAGGGGTTTCAGCTGGGGTCGATGTCTCGCCTTCGAGGCACAGGTGCCCTCCTTGCCAGGATCAGAACACAATGGACAATGGACGGGGCAGTGGTTGTGAAGATGTGTGTGCGCTCCTGTTCTGTAACGGTGCCACGCCCTCCTCTGGGGTACTTTAAAGAGATCAAACCCCCCCCATCCCCCCTTCACCCCATGCCGTCTAAACAACAATAACATTACAGATGAAAAATAAGCGGAAAAATAAACAAGTAGCTACATCAAACGTCCCCAGCCCCCTAAGAGCGCCCCTCCCTCTGAGCTGCAAGACAAAGCCAAGGTCCTCGGTGCAAACAGCTTAAACTAACCCTTTTACATTTACATCGACACCTTCTGCGCGCGGAAACCTTTGATCTCCAGGGCCGGGATCACCGCCCCCTCTGCTCAGCCCACCCCATCTTTAGAAACGGTGCCACTTAGGATGACTAGATTTGACAAGCGAAAGACCGGGACAATGATGCAGAGTGAAGACAAGAGACATAGAAGACGGACATCAAACGCGGAATGATGTAGTAGGACAGGCCAGACCTGCGGATATATCCGGGTTCTCTAGATTTCGGCAAGATTTAGGGCATCATTAACCTCTTTCACCCCAATTGAAACTATTCACGAGAATTTTGAATAATTTGAGCATTTTCCCGGAGATGGGTGTTCGTTTTCTGCTACGCAGAGTACACCAGCAATGGCTAATTCTGATGGGAATATTACTGTGTCCAAGGCTGTCTATCTATCGACTTTTTTGAACACATCCTTAACTTTATTCACTTTCTAGTGCAGTGGCCTCAATACTTTTTTACGCCGAGTCCCCCTTGTTAAAAATATTTTAAGTTGCCCCCTCCCCTTCCCCAAATGACATATCTGCTTATATTTCTGACTAAAAGCAGCCTCCGCCCTCTCTATTGGAAGGCCCTAGCTAGTTCCCCCCAAGGATATCCTCCAAGCCCCCTAGTGGAGCCAGCAGAGCAGTTTGAAGACTACTGAGCTAGTCTCTCTTCTACCAATCATTCCGTTTCCGCATTCCTATCCCATCTGTTTTCCATTGTTATTGTTTTGTCTTCTGATCTAGTACTGGCAGCCATGATGAGAGACACTTTCCTTTACTCCTATTTCCACCAGGATTTCCGTGCAGCCGCCAACATGACCCACACTCACCCTTTATCAGGCAGTTTGCAGATAAGTCTCACTCTTGAAAACCTTTTCCTGAAACTGGGACATTTGACTGTCGTGCCGAAGCTTGTTGGGACAGGGGAGGCTGCTGTGAAAAGTCAAGATGGTTCATCCAAGACTTGGACCTCTGGTGACCCTATTGTCACCCCCTTCTGGCATTTATTTAGTCCTTGCAACAAGTCAAATGCTTCTAATGGATTTCAGTGGGATCTCTCCCCAGCAAACCTTCCCGACCCTCCAAATACGTTTAATGGGCGCGTCCTCCTATAGCATCTGGTTTCACGCATTTTGGGGGCTGAAGAAGTTTGGAGCCTTTCTCCTGATTGCATCCCACCTGAGCCAGTAGCTGCCCCTCCCACCTGTCCTCCTGTACACCCCACCTTGCTCCTAAGCCCCCTCACTTGCTCTTGTCCATCCCACCTTCCACATTTGTCCCCTTATCCATCTCACGTTTCTCACGTGGCCTGTTCCCATATCCATCTTCCCTACTGATCCCCCACCCCACTACTGGCTTCCCCAACGAGCCCTCAACACTCGCCACCTCTCCCCATCCCACATCTTAATGATAACAATGCCACATTTTTTAAAAATCATGCTTCCTGTAAAATTGCTCCTGCTTCTAAGCACTTTAGTAACACATGTTCTTGCTATGCAATTTAAAGGTACCCAGTTGATCAACCTCAGGCAGAAAAAGGGCTGGCTCTGCCTTATCGGGATACCCCATCTTCCCACCTATCCCCATCCTCCACGCTCTATGACCTCTTCCTTTCACCATCTCACGACCCCATCCTGTAGCCATCCTACCTTTCCGATCCCCTCTTGAGTCCATCTCGTCTTCACCCACTCCTGCCCACTGATGCAGGCCACCTCCCTTTCTTCCACAGACCCCTCCGATCGGCACCACGCTGTAGCCATCCTACTTTACTTCTGTTGCCACCTTCCCCATCTTAGCCCCCTCGCCCACTCTATATGCTTATGATAATTTTTTTGTTTCGATATCTCAGTGGGTCAAAGCTTATGCCGAAAATATGAGCGTGCAACAAGAGGGTTACTGGTTCAAAGCAGAGGCGTAACAAGTTGGGAGCCTTGGGCGGCTATAGCCCCAGGTCTTTTGGTTGCAGCCTTGATAGAAGCTCAGGGGCTACAACAAAAAGGCCAGCTAGCCCAGAGTCCCTACAGCCCCAACATCAGCATAGCCCCGGATCTTTTCCAGACCTAGCAACACCCCTGGTTCGAAGGCTGGCAGCGCCAGCTTGGCTGTTTGCCTTTCAGTGTTGACAAACTAATAAGCACTTTAGATGTGTCCCCAGTCTTGCCATCAAGTTTCTGAAGTCATCTGGTGGGCACTTTGGAGAGGACTGTGGGTAGTAGAAGGAAGTGGTGATTTTTTTGAGCCATCAAAAGGAAAAAGCTGCCATTTTGGAGAAATGCAGGATCAGTTGGCATCCCGGGCTTGGAATGAGCTGAACCAATTCTTGGCTGACCTGGCACAGTACCTGATATTTTGGGCCTCATTACAAGCTTGGTGTTTTGGGAAAAAGTGGTGGTAATTACGTTACCACCACTTTGCTTGGTGGTTAACGCAATCACTGTTGTTTTTTCCCGCATCGCCGTTATACAAGTTGTACCTTAAAGTGGAGGATTTTCCTCCAGGATTATGCTGCAGGCAATGCCTCCACTTTAAAGTAACAAATCAGTGGAATTACTGCAAGCAACAATTCCGCTGCAATCCGCATCGAGTCCTACGGACTTCCAAAATGGGGATTAACACCGCCCTTGCACCACTTGTATTCCTGTGCTAAACCCACAAGAGCAAGTGGCGGAAATGCTAAACGTGTTTGGCGGTAATTCGGTGGATGTACTGCTGAATGACCACTAAAGTTGCAATGAGGCCCATTATGTTGTAACGCCCACATGAGCAATGGGTCATATGGGGGTCACAGGCTCACATTTTACTTTAGGAACTTTGCCTCCAAGCGCCAGCATGTAAACATTCTCTTTTCAATCAATTTCCATCATTGTGTGATGGCAGTCCACGTGCCTACTGTTTGGGTACTCCTCCTTGGTTGGGACACTTGACATTTCTGGAGTGCATTTGAAGAGCTCTCAGCAGACCTTTAATTGGTTCAGAGATGTTGAGTGCTCTGATTCCAGCTGATGTCACTGCCGCCTGAGACTCTTCAATAAGGCACCCTCTGAGAACCCTTGCGAAAGCACTCTCTCAGACTTGCTCAGCAAGGAAATCAAGTCACCCCTCCCACGATTGCATCTAAGTCCTCCCGCCTCCGATTCTAGGCACTCATTGGGCCCCCACGTTTGAGAGGTGGAGGCTCTGTGGGTAGGTCCGCAACCGCCATCTGCACCGTGTGCTCCTCGTGGCCATTCTGTTGCACCTCCACGATCTACCTTTCGTTGAAGACCCCAGACCTTTGTCTGTTTCTGCAGCTTCGCTGTCTTCAGGGCGAGGTGAATCTCCAGACACTGAGTAGAGCGAGCAAAGCAAAGGCCTCCACCCTTGAAATGTCTGCTCGATTAGCAAGTAGAAGCCTGTGGCTGCTCGCTGCTAAATCTCCACTGTTGATTCTGGGCCCTGGGCAACAGGTCTGCTTGGAAGGGGCCTCCATCTCCTTTACCAACCAGGCTGGTGGAGGTCTAAGACCCTTCACTCTCAGGCCTTGAGAACCCCCGCTAAGCCCTCAAGAGATGGAGAAACCTTGGCGGTCGAGAACAGTAAGGGCTAGTCCCCAGATCTGGCCTTTGGCACCAGGGTGAGTCAAGGGCAGACACTCCTTCCACAAGACACAGACGTATGGCTCTAAGGCCCACCTCCTGCAGCTCAGAGTGGGCTACCTTTGGACTTGTACCATGTCCTGGAATTGCACCAGTGTGAAGACTAGGCCATACCTGAACATTTGCCCACATGCTGTTACCTGGGCACATGCAGTTATTAGGCTGGCACTAAAACCTAGCAGAAGTTGAGTCATCACAATGTAGTGATAGTCTAAGCCACGGTGCAAGGATTTAATTTGCCGCGGTGACCTCAGCCCTGGTGTAATCAATAAAGTTGGTTACTTTCAGCACAAGTGCAATGACAGGGTTAACTGGTGTCAGAGGTCGCTCAATATGACTGGGTGAAAAGTCATGAAAAAATGTTGATCTTCTAGGTGCCTAAGCGTTCCATGTTTGCGTTTTTGTCTGCAACAGTCAGCGGAGTCAAATTTAAGGCAGGTCTCCATGCAGAGCTCCTCTTCCATTTCCATGGCAGACGGGGGACTGAGAAACAGAGTGCCTATGAGGCAAATCCTATGAGGCAAATGTAAGGGAGGGTGGTGTTGGGGTCTGGGGGAAAAGGCTGGGGAATGCAGGGCAGGCAGTCAAGTCAGGGAGAAGGGCAGTGCACGCAGTTGGTAGCATGCACAGAAGCCAGCTAGGATCATTATATTTAGTCTAAGTTTGGAGCAACCTGATTGGCTGCCGCACCCACCCAAGATGTTAATTTTCCTGCAGCATCTTATCTAGGTGAGGTACGATGGTGCAACCCACTAATCCAACTGATAAAAATCTCAACCCTCTGCATACACCTCTCAAACTCTAAACAAAACACAGCCACATCTATTGCACAGCAAACCGCACGTACTTCACTACATTGCGACAACAAAACAAGCAACACATAGCCTCGCACAACAGAACATGACAGAATACCGACCGAGAATTTGCATCTATGCTCAGCGAACGGTGTTAACTGAACTGAAGCTGTCAACAGCACATCACAGCTCTCTCTGAGCCTTCTCCCACCATGCTCCACTAACCCACCCTACCATATTGCCTTTCAGAGCTGCAAGAGTGTCGGGAAGCCACTCCGGTGGTGATAGTGCATGGTATAAATTATAACAATTGTTGCACATGATTTGAACAACATTTGAAATTCTAGAAAACGGCAAAACTGTTTTAAAGTAAAATAAGCAGACCTGAAAATAAGCTTGCCAGAGGTCTGTGACATTTGGTCGTCTCTCTTCTGACTAATTGCCCTTCTCCTTAAATAGCATTAATGAAAGAGAAAGAGCAAGCAATGAGCTAAAGAAGGCTGCCAGAATGTGAGGAGTCAAAACTTATGAAACCACACAGCACATGACTATACAGTGAGATGAGATGATCGGTCCAGGACCACAGTATCAGCCAATGGCAAAGCCTGGATATCGTCCTCAAAGGTGTATTTCCACTGTCTGGAATATGGCTACCTAATCACCTCCCCTGACTAATATGCTCATTATTTTGGGGTGGGGGTGTAGATTTAGAACACTTATGTGGATGCGATGTTCGCTTACATAGCTAGCACTTTCTTGTCTTGTGCTGAAAGTAACCAACTTTATTGATTACACCAGGGCTGAGGTCACCGCGGCAAATTAAATCCTTGCACCGCGGCTTAGACTATCACTACATTGTGATGACTCAACTTCTGCCAGGTTTTAGTGCCAGCCTAATAACTGCATGTGCCCAGGTAACAGCATGAGGGCAAATGTTCAGGTATGGCCTAGTCTTCACACTGGTGCAATTCCAGGATTTGGGTAGTTGTTGCTGCCTGTTCAATGGCGGGTTTTGACACTGTTAATAGTGCCAGTGGTGACAACAGCAGAAATGTGATTATTGCACTGATCTTTCCACACAGACAAATCCTGAGGTATGGCCATCAGTGTTACGCGTCTCGGTCTGTGCCTCGTATTATAGTGTTCCAGGAAGGGTCACTCTCCAATTTCTGTAAGGTTTGCGCTTGTTTGCAGAGCTGTCTATTGGTCTTGGTGGCAAGATACTGGTGATGCCTCCTCCCATCAAGTACATAGTAGCGGATATCTACAGTGGTTGACTGTGATTATGGGGCGCGCCCACCATTGCCTCCCAGATCTCATAGTGCGTGATCCCTTCCCTCTGATCTTGGTGAACTCCCCGAGTTCAGGGGGATAGACCCTTCGTTACTTCCTATCCTGAGGTTATATCTTCCTTAGTATGTGGGGCAGTCTAGGAAGTTCCCATCATATCCCTGAAAGTTTTAGGTAGGACCCTGCATGGGGGAATGGGTGCCCTGGGTTCCTTTTTGACCTGAGCTTTCTCCTCCACTATATGCTTTGTTGGGCTGGGGTCTGTTTGGGTGTCAGTGATTCTCATTCGTTTCTGCCTGGTTCTGTGTTGAAGAGCCAGGTTTTAAGTAGTCTTCCTAATTTTAGGTGATCTTTCAAGTTGCGTATTACTCTCCGGAGGGAGTTCCATATTTTTACTGCTAGCTGGGAGAATGAAGATCCACCAAGTTTTTTCCTTAAGTATGGTTTCGGTTCCGGAAGGGTGTCGCTGCTGGATATGAGTGTTCTTGTTGGTTGGTAAATGGCGATTTTCCTTTGTAGGAATTCAGCTCCCTGGCCATGAATTGCCCGTCTTTGTCAAACAGTGAATACAAGCAGGTGACCTTGTTTCACAGCTTCTTTTGCTGGATACATGTACATCTTTAAAACACAGATGAGATTTTATAAGCTCATATCAGAGTATTCAGGTATTATTAGGCTTCAATGGATACAATAAAGATACAATAAAGATACAATTATGCTCCTTTTGCACAACATGTTTTTTAAAAGATTTTTTAAAACACAAAGTCAGTTCTACAAAACTAGATATTACTTCCATTCTTGTAAGCAAACATTAAAAATAAGTGCATCCTGCTGCAAGACAAGAACTGTGAAAGAATGCAGTCAAGCACTAGAATTCCAGAATGTGCTCACATTCCAACATTAGCACTTAATCATAGTGAGTGATCTTGGACAGCTCATTTATTCTCACAGTGCATAACCTGTCAACATTGACAGTCTCACAATTGTCAATCCTAAGGACAATACGCACTTCAAAAAAGCCCCATACACGGTTTATTTTGTTTTTAGTGAAACTTAATGTATAATTATATTGATCAGGCACATAGTGCACACCACAACGTTGTTTATTTCTTGCCTCGCTCAAGACAACATAACTTGAAAACTATAGCCCTCTTCAAATTTCAGTCGGTGTTCTGCTATGTGCCCCTACCTGGTAACCTCTGATTTCTACAAATGCTATTGTTTGAAGGTACCTTCCTCATTGTTTTTAGTCTCTCTTATGTTTCCATAATTGAGCGCTTGTATAGTCTGTGACGCAAGCTACAGATCCAAAAGGGTGGGCAAGAAATAGGAAAGAAATATACCT
Organism: Ambystoma mexicanum; assembly: GCF_040938575.1. NCBI lineage: Eukaryota > Metazoa > Chordata > Amphibia > Caudata > Ambystomatidae > Ambystoma > Ambystoma mexicanum. The sequence goes on from NC_090932.1 coordinate 192,568,033, forward strand.
ACAGGGAGGCTCTGTGTGTGCCTCAAACCCCTGTCCCAGTGAGTCGGGGAGTTGGGAGCAGAGGGGGTAGGGGTCTTCGGACTCAATGCCCAATTTAACTCTTGCTTGCCCTCTCTGTCATTTAGGGGTCGCCAGAGTTTGCAACAGCGACCTCCGAGGTCTCCCTTGCGACCTCTAAAAAAAATGATTTTTAATTTTTTTATTTTTAATTTTTTTTATTTTTGTGTAATGCAAGCTCTTCGGCTGTGGCCAGCACCATGTGGCTCTTTTACTTCTGTAGTGGCTGGCTTTCTTGTTCAGGCCCCCCAGAAGAAAAATAAAAACAGGAGTGCCACAAGTCTAACACTTTCAGCACTGACCCTAAATAAGAAAGAATAGGAAAATAGGAATACCAAATAATGTATCTTTCTGGAATTCTATACAATAATTGCTAGACTCATTAAAGGTTTATTTCAGGCACACTTCAGGGGGTGAGTCACTGATTTATTCTGTTCTTAAATGCCTCAACTCAGCGTTTCATCCTTCTGAGGTCGATAAATGAGTACCAACACAGGTTGGGTGATATTGTGTGTATATTTTTTCTATATAAAGTGTTTAAGTGTAAGTGCTATATAATAACACATCATTATCATGTGGTCATGGACGTCTGCTTGCATTCACAGTAATTTGGCAATATGGGCCTATACACACTGATCTTAACGATACATATGGCGATCCATTCTTGTATGAAATGTACATCACATTATAGTGATATCGTAACCATATTTTTGGTAGTGTACAATGCTATGTGATGCCACTTCCTGTTTTGTCAACAGGTGAAGGGTCGTGTTCCATCGCTTCCCCCGATATCACTTCGGGGTGGGGCCAAATGACAATCACTTCCTGTGATGTCATCAGTGGGTCAAGGGTCGTGTGATGTCACTTCCGCTACTCCTGGCATTTTGGTGAAATGATGTCCCTGTCTGCTAAGCGTTACAACAGAGGACTATGTTGTGCCACTTGCTGCAGTGTTTCGTGGCAACATTAAATGGGAAAAGACATAAAGGACACAACCCCCTTACTTCTGATAGTGTTCCCAGCCATGTCTAAACTTCCCCAACAAGGGGGGAAACAGATCATCCTGTGATGCCAGTTAGATAAGCTTGGGCAACAATAGCAAGCCAAAAGGACCTTTCCAGACACCGCCCCCCAACCTATTAAGAAGGACAAGGGATATATATTATATGCCTTCCCAATACAATTGTAGTTCCTTAATTGGCAAAAAATATTTACCATCCACCATTAAACTTCCCCTCCCCAGAGTGTGCCTTGTCCCCCATGGAATTTCAGTGTCTCCTACAGCTCTGCCCCCCGCCGCCGCCCCGGGGGTAAGTGACTGTTTCCATGTCCGCAGTCAGTGAGCGCAGTGAAGGACACCTGGGGCTAGGCCCGGCCAGAATGACTGAGCGCAATGAGCTTAGCGTACCAAGTGCCACGATCCTTCTTGGCTTTGGGCCAGCCCTCTTTCCTCACTTGCTGGTAGCATCTTGCTTGGGGTGGTCGGGCCTGTCTCCATTTGCTGGGAGACCGTCATTGAGGCTTTTAGCATCTACCTGAATCTTATCCTCAGTCGTCATTGCGAAGTACTTGGCCCACCTATCTTGCCCTCAAATCATTCAAAGACTTCATCCATGCAGTCGTACACTGGCCTTTTCCCTGTGGTCCTGTGCTGATCCCCACCTTAGATACCCCAGCACTGCACCTCATTGAGGAACCTCCCCATCAGTCCAAACTATGAAATACTTGAACTAGTGCCCTTCCGCAAGTGATTAAAAACGAATAAATAAACTAAATGTTATTAAGGGGTTTTCTACCTTTTGTCACAAAATCTGTCCTCCAACCAATCCCACTAGTTGTGTTGCAGGGACCTCTGGCAGGCGAGCCCCTGTAGATAAACAACCCTCCCCCTCAAATCTTCCAGAGGCCAGATCTAGGCGTAGACTTACAAACAGTTTTGAGGAAGTTAAAGGACAAGTCAAAAACCTGACAAAGGAGCGGGGTAGGCTCAGTATTTCTAAACGCACAATAGATAGCAAACACCACAAAAATGGCACAGACACAGCCAACTAAACAATAAGTGACATTCCAGAAGCTTAACTGCAGAGAGTAGCACAACGCTGTGTCTGGAGACAGGAATCATAGCTGGTGTGGTGGGAACAGACGGTCACCAAGAACAAAGAAACGCGTTCCCTCTCCGGCAAGGGCAGACATACCACCCTCAAACCCACAAACTTTTAACGTAGAGCAACCAGGAAAAAGCACACATGTGTCCTCTAGGAGTTTGGGCTGGGAAAGGCATGCCTGTCAATTTACCTGCTTTTGGCAGGTGACACCCACCCTAGATTAATTTCCCTCACCCGCCAGCCCCATTGCCCCTTCACGGGCGCCTATTGAGAGCTCACTGACACAAGCAGAATCATGCCGTTTTCACCCGCCTTTGCATTTGAAAAGGTGGACAGGTATGGAAAGGAACGTGGCTATGTGATTTTCAGGTAGATTTCCTCTGCATTGCTAGTTGGCTTCTGCAAAGTACTGAACAATAGAGGGTGTCATTCAATGGCACATGGTGCATTTCTGAACTGCTGGAGCGTACATTTTTGGGTCTAATATGCAGGTGCAACTGAGTTCTCTGAGAGAGTTCAGAGTTGGGCTCCCAAGAACATTTTAAAAATGATGGGCTAAAATGATGCATTTTACAAATTGCGTAAAAAGTCCGCCAGTTTGCAATCAATTTTTTATGGTAGCACGAGTCTCCGGACGCAGCCACTTACGGGTAGCGGACCCCCAAAGCAACCTTCAAATAGAAAGTGCCTGGCTTGGATCACTTTGCTCTTTATGGATAGCACATACACTTCTTAATACCAGAGCACACAGGGAAAATTCATACAAGGTTCCCTCATAGACTGATCCAGTCCAATGGCGCGTATGAGAAGTTGGTAAAGTATAAACCTACCTGTCCTTGCTTGTTTCCTCAATCTGGCTATTACTTTGACGATTATACCAGTTGGCTCGATTCACGCCCACGCCACTTAAACCGGTCGACGGTAGTAGCTACACTCAAGAGGTGTAAGTCTGGCCTACTTTGTAGTGTGAGCATACCTTTTACCTAACCCCACCCTCTGCCAATTAACCACACCCACAGACGGAGAGTGGGGACTCTAGTGTCTTCTTGTTGTTTGTATTTTCTTGTGTCTTTTAAACCTGAGCTCCCCAGGGTCAGCAAGATGGTCTGTAGGTCATTAAAGTAGGAAATACCCTACTAAATGTCTGTTGCTCTGACTTCTGGTGCGCTGTTTTAATTTATAGTTATCTCTTCCAAAACACTTACACATAGTGGAAGAGTGTGGTTAAGCACTAACAAGGCTGAATGTATTACTACACATAGAAGTTGATAGTTTATCTCATATTCTATCTCTGTTATATAAGCGGCACACCATCGCAACCTAGTTGAGGTTCCTGGATGAGGTAGGGATAGCTAGAAACTCGCTCTATCCTTTCTGTCCTTCGCCACAGCCTTGTTTCTCTTCATTCCTTGTCCTTACCACTGAGGTTTTCTATCTGGATTCTAACTGGCAATAATGAAATTACGAGACAGATGTGTCTTGCCCATTTTTTGTGTTAAAAAGCATGCGAAAAAGCCCAATAGATGCAAGTCACCAACAGTTGACAGGACCATTTTCTAGCACATTTGCATTATGCCTTTGCCCACAGCATATAGCAGTATATAAAATGCTTTCATGGTACCTGTGCACACACATGTCCATGCATGTTACACCAATTTATGGCAGTAAGGACTTACAGCCAGTCAAAAATGCCATGCCACAGAAAGAAAGTATATCTGAATGGCTATACCAAGATAGGCCAGTGTACCAATGAATCACACTTACTTTTGCTTTTATCCTTGACGCAAAGTACACAAATTCCATGACACAAAGAATATATGACTAGACTGGAGCCATCAATGTATGCCAGTGTAGCCATGTAATAACACTCATCATGTTTGCTTTACCCTTTAAGTCAAGTAAAAAGTAATGAATGCCATGCCACAGTAATAATGTAAATGCACACTAACACCATAGGCCAAGCTAGCTTAACATGTTTGCTTTACTCTTAATGCCAAGTAAAAAATATCATGCCCCCATAAGAAAGTAATTGTAGACTGGCACTAATAAGGTAGGCAATGCTTTCCAGGTATTAATACCTATGTTTGCTTTTCCCTTGATGGTAACGAAAATATGCAATGCTACATTTAGAAAGTATGTGCAAAATGGCAATAGTAGTGCTGGTTTGCATATACTTTCTTTTTTCCACCAAAAAGCTTTTAATTAACATACTGTGAGAAATGACGTATGCCTGATCACAAAGATCACATTTCAAGAGGACACCATGCCAGAGGCTACAGAATGACCTACGTTCTGCACATCAGGCAAAATCCAGCACCTCAGAGTCCCACCTCCCAATAGAAATTTAGAATCCTTTAACCCAACCACACACTATTGGCCAGCCTCATTACAGCAATGAAAAGTGTTGCATCAGTGAAGGTTTACCCACTATCGCTGGGCGATTTTCTGCTAAATCAATGAAGGGCTTCCAGACTGACATATATTTACTATACCTCCTTTACTATTTACAGTGCAGTAATTTTGTCTGCCATCAGCATGTCCCATATTTCTACCCATCATATCTGGACCACTGGGTCTTCCACAGTGTATACACTTTCTTAATGTGGTATGGCATTTTGTACTTGCCATCAAGGGTAAAGCAAACATGATAAGTGTAGGCCAGTCTATACAGGTAATACTACTTTTTACATTACCCACTCATTTAAGACAGTTCAATGCCGCTTATCAAATTTTGCTTTACCCATGATGCACATTACCTGTGCATCTTGGGTAAAGCAAACATAGTGTTATTCCTAACTAGACTGGTCTTAATTCAGTGAAGGCCAGTCTAGCCAAGTAATACCACTTATCATGTTCTCATCGCACTTGATTCACAGTGCAACAAGGGTAAAGAATATATGATAAGCAGTATTACTTGTAACTTAAGGTAACAAGGTAAGTAAGGTAATAACGCTTTTGTTTGCTTTACCCTTTATGCACAGTGACTGTGCTTTACAGGTAAAGCAGACATGGAATGTCTTATAACCTGGCTGGACTGGCCCACATTCAATGTTGGTCAGTGACAACACTTGCCATGTTTGCTTCACCCTTGATTTACAGTACATTAAACCTAGGACAGTTTAGCCAGGTAATAACACTCATCATGTTTGCTTTACCCTTAATGCACAGTAAATGCATCAAGAGAACAAAGTAAACCTAAGTTTTATTAGTCACACAATAACACATCACATATCATGTTTTGCTTTACCCTTGATGCATAGTACTGCGTATCAAGGTTAAAACAAAATGAATGCCGTGCCCCAGCAGCCACCACCCCTACATTTTGAGGTGGGGCCGACACGCACACTTTCACCCTTGCATTCACACATCATTCAGACAACACTCCTTGCATGAACACATTAATAAAAACAAATGCCAAAATACATACATACATGTGTACAATCTATACATGCATAGATGCACATTACATTAAAAAACACATACCGTACCTGTATGCACCCTCAATATGTGCCCTCGCCTCCACGGGAGGACTGGATGGCCTTCCTCTCACTCTGCAACGTAAACACGTTGACTGACAGTAGAGGGCTCCTCTCTTGTTAGCCAGTGTTTCTCTGCTGCTACTGCAATAATCAGAGGTGGTGGGGATAGTCTTCTGCCACTCCCACCTCCCATTAAAGCACAGTACATCTGTTGCAGAGCTGAAAAGGTCTTTGCAACAAACCGAAATAAAGCATAGCGGGGGACACACCCCTGCTCAGAGGAAGGTAGCACTGTCTCCCATGCAAATAAACCACACAGGGGACTGTGCTGTCTGCCACTCAGGGGAGGGGGCAGTCTGGCACTTATGTGAGAGTACCGTGCCCCTGCCCATAGCTGCGGGCTGTCACTGTCATTGCTCAGTCCTTGGCTCTACCTCTGTGGCATACATTTAGGTCATGTGATTGAGATTTATGCCACGCTCAGCTGCCATTTTCATGTTCTCGGGGCACACAAGGGGATCTGAAAAGGAAGCAGGGTTGTGAAGGGTTGGTAAGTGGATCAGCGAGGGGTAGCAAGGGAGCTTTTGTTGTGCTGTTGGTAACTTCAGTTCGGAAAACCGGTCACTGTGTGTTGGGTGTGAACCTGCAAAACTGAAGAGGGGTGGATGGCTTCTCTAGGCCCAGTAATCTTGCAACCCATGTCTGGAGAGCCAAGCTATACCACACTGATGACGCCCAATGAGGCCAAAACATGTATGGAGTTGTTTACGCTCTTCTGTAACAGTGATGTGACCTTGCAGTTAGGACTGGACTGCCCCTTTGGGGCGGGACCAAGCCTTATTTGTATATAATCTTTGCCCTTCTGTAACAGTATGGCAGGCGGAACAACGATGGTTTGGAGAGTTGCCCAGAGCAATGCCATTGGTTAGGTTTTATTCAAAGACTTCTATCCATCACTATTTAGTTTTGTTTAATCCCTTTACTAACCTACAGCGGATGGTGTTTCCTGTTTATAAAATGGTTTATTAGGATTGAAACTAAAGACATTCCCAAAAGTTACAAATCACGAAGGATTGTCGAGGGCAAAAATGATGCTGCGAGAGGCAACATATCATCAAAGTCATAAACACAGAAGCATCTCTTCACTGTCCATGATGTTTATGCGTGAGATTGGCAGGGCCAGGCACCTTACTGCTGCATATAACTCAGATTTACTCAGCATCGCACCTAGATAGTTACCTTTTGAATATGAAATGGAGTTGCATTTGAGCTGGTAATCCACACTCTGATCGATTTAAAAACTGTTCGAATGCCACTTTGCTACATTTGTTTACCTCTTTGTTATGGCAAAAAAGATAGATGGTGGGTTGGTGTTAGATATGTAGTGGTAATGGGGTAGGTGAGGGCTGGTGTGAGGGATCTCCCCACACTTTGTGCCATGACAAATGCAGCAAAATAATTCGGCAAAATGGGATTCGAACAGTTAAATTCGATCAAGTTGCATAGATCCCTTGAGCTGCGTGCTCTGATGCAGTCCAACCTGACATGAGTAAAACGCACCATGAAGTTCTGGCACGGGTTGAGATGCCCCCTTAAGGGTCTGCAGTGGCCTGCCCCAGCCATTGCTGTTCTCAGACATCTCAAAGGCAGTCAGAAAATACCCACATCCAAGAGAGACAGAAGTCCCATAGAAACAGCCACCCTGACAAGGAGCAGTGCCTGGTGGTGCAGACAAAGTTTCAGAAAGACCACCCAATGCTGGTCTGCCTTGTAAACCCTTGCTGATACCTTCGAGAGCTTTGGCCTGGAAGAATGTTACGGAATGTCGGTGTCTTAAGAGTTATTTGCACAGGAACCCCCTGGCCGATGTTTAATACTGTGGATGGATGAGTGCTTCACCTGTGAATGAAGATGTTCAGAGTGCAGCAAAGGGGGAGCTTGTTCTGGGTTCACACAGGACACCCTTAGAGCAGAGGAGATCACCATGCTCTCTTGCGCTGCCAACACATGGCATCCCTGTACTACCATGCATTCAACCGATTCCTGCAAGTTCATATTCAGGTTCTTAGGGCTTCCAGAGGTCCAGTGACATGCATTGTGGGAGATTTGCCTCATGGTGCCTAGTATCAGTGCCTCAGGGAGATTCAACAGTGCAGATTCCTGTTCCAAGGCTTATAATGGAGAAACACTGGGCATTGTGGTGAATGTAGTGCTGACGCATACATATATCTGTTCAAGGTCTATCAGTAGACCACAACAGTGGTGGTGTAGTACTGAAATGTTTGTATTCCAGTAACAGGCCTTCCATTATACGAGAACAGTGCTTTGTGGGAGTTGTAGTAGTGAAACGTATAGATTCCAATTCCTACAGGTCTTGCAGTAGATGAGCACAATGCATTGTGGGAGAGGTGCTGTTTTGAGCTTGATTTGACCACAACACGCAACTTATTAATGAAGAATTGTTGGGAGAGATTAAGATGCATTTCCACTCTTGAGCTGTCAAGATACTCTGTCCATCATGCTGGCCACATGCAAAGATCTTAACAGGAATGCATCCATATCCCAGAATGCACTCTGCCGTAACCAGTAAACATATCCCCCATGATCTCGTTTCCCGAAATCCGCCTGGCTCAAAGGGAAAGGTGGTGAACCACAGTAAAAGCGCTGACCTCTAAAGCCCTTCTTGTTCTTCCCATAAGCCCACACTTCCAGACTATCATTGGTTAAGGATTGTGGGGCGGATTGAGTTTGAAAGATGGGATGGCTGCTGAAGAGCTGAACCAATCCGAGACGGTGCAGAAGGTGGCCGGCCGCTGAGGTGGGCTCTGATTGGCTTCCTTATAATACTCTCCCATTGCCTCATTACGACCCTGGTGGTAGACATGCCCTTGTTAAGGGCACGGCTGCCACCGGTAATGATTTTTTTCCAGAGCCCAGGAAAGGGCAATAACCGGGTCATGCCGACCTTGACTGGTTTTTGACATTGACAGCCCTCTTCTTTTTCTTCTGCTTTCATGTTTCTTCTAATGCAGTAGTCCTGGCTGTAAACCAAAGTTGCTGGACTTTTGCAAGCATCCATTGCAGATGGACAGTGGAAGCTCGTATTCTGAATGGAGTTGTCTTTGTATAATGCAATGAGGATGTGGCGGTTACATTCAGTTTCCATTGTACATGTCATTGTGATTTTTTTGCTTCATTGTACATTCTCTCTTTAACTCAAGTGACAGCCTTGTGCAATAGCACGATTTACAGTGAGTGTAAAAATAACACATACCTGAGGTGTCCACGCCTTGCTACTTGACTTGTGCGCCTTGGCAGCTATTCATAGGTCCTTCCTTAATGTTTCACAAGCGGAAGGAATGTGTTTCAAGGTTAGCATGTCTCCTAATCTGTGAGCATTGTGACTCATAGAGACTAATAACAAGAGAGGAAACTGCCGAATGTCCTGAGTACATAGAGACAGGCGTGGGGAAAGGACTTGCAACCCGCCGAGGAAAGCGTGGGGAAAGGACTTGCAACCCCCCGAGGAAAAGCTCGGCCTCCCTTCCCATAGAAACAGAAAGAGGTGACAAGGTCAGCCGTGCATTACTAATAGCTTCGTGCTGGGAACCGTGCTCTGGCAACTTGATCACCGACCTCAGAATGTGAATTACTCACTGCACTGGTGAAACTCATGGAGTGCTCTCGGGTTGCCAAACTACTCAGAGCCTCGTTATGTCCTCTACCGTCATTCCACAGGCATTCATTATTCTTACCAAACATGGACATCTGACGGTATCCTCATTAATAGTAGATTACCGCCAGTGGCAAAGTCATCTGCTAAAGGCTAGGGGTGACCCCTGGAGCCGGGGACCACCACCCTCTCGACGAAGCAGGCCCTGGAGATATATGGTGGACCCGCCAGGCTCCACACAGGGTCGGACTGGGCCACGAGGCTGTCTTGGGCACCATTGGAAAAGTGGCCCATAGTTGCAAATGGCTATTCATTCCTTTTGTGACACTGTTTGAATAGTAACCGGGGTGTGTGTAGGGGGTGGGACTGGAGGGATACGGGGACAGGGAGTTCAGAAAATGTGATGCAAATTGTGCATTTTAAAGAATATTTATTCAGCAACACTGGTCAACATTTTTAGCTTAATGGAAACCCGTCCGATCCAAGGGATAAAACCCTGCTGCTGCCCAGGGAATTGGAAACAAATTGAGAGTTGGGAGGAGAGCCAACTCAACTCACAGACCCACTGCTGGGGGCGTCCTGTTTGGAGGTAACCAGTTGGCAGAAAGACAGAAGTTCGAATGTTCTGCTCTCAGGAAGGGCAGTTTACTTATGGAGATGCAAGGTAGAAGACACGGTGGTCCTCAAGGAAAGCTGCATAAGCGCAAGGCGCTTGTTGAGTGAATTCAAGATGGCGGACATATGTTTAGTAATGTCAACTAGCAGAAAATACGGGGCTGGCCAATAGCCAGCATCGATCAGCTGTGGAAACTGTATTTCTCAGGATGCACCTAATCACAGAACACATTCACACCGCTCACCAAAGAGAGTGCACGTAGGCAACGACATGCCCTGACCGCAGCCCCACTGATCTATACTAAGCAGATGCTTGATGGGGAGTTATGGGAGCCAGGAGTGCGGCCGGGCACGTGAGGATTACCGTGTGGCAGTGTGGCGAGGACGGAAAGGAGGAGGTGATAGAGAGTAGGGAGAGAGGAGCGGAGGAGGTACAGAGGAGAGAGAGACAGAAGAGGGGACACAGTGGAGAAGGCAAAGAGGGCAGAGGAGGTGGCAGAGAGATGACGGGAGATGGAGAAGAGTGTCAGATACCGAAGCTTCCTCCCCCAACTCCTCACCTGTTTCTTCCGGAATGGGTTCTGTAAGAGTAGCCTCTGATCTCTTCTGATCCCTCTTCCTTGTGGGAGTCTTGTCCTTTGGTGCTCGGGCCTTTTTATCGTACAGATAGGGTCTGTCCCCTCCGGAGGCCACCTTGGCAGAGATAATCCCTGACCGCGGGGATCCCCAGGGGGCCAGTCCTAGATTCAGGGAAAAAGCACTAAGGCAGAAAAAACCCTGTTCCCAATTGGGTTCTGCTGGGTGGCAATTAGAACTCCTCTCTTCCAATTATGAAAGTTCCATTTGCAGCAGGCAAGGAAGTCCGATAGACTTGAGAACAAACTCCTCCGCTGATGAATGCTCAGTGTATCCAGGAGAAGTGGAATAATAGAACAGGAGATATAAGAAGCTACTAGAACCAGTGGTTAAGACTAAACAGAATGACAGAGAAAAGTATTAGAAAGGATAAGTAGGTAAAGAATGAAAGAACCCATACAAAGCAGACCGCGAAGACGAACCATTAGGAAGAAGGAAGAAGTATAGAAAGAAACCCACTCACCAGTTTAGAAATGCTCCTTAAGGTCCCAGTGAGCAAGGCTAGCTCGCAAAAACAGAGTGACGGCACCGGTAGCAATATACCCCCGGTACCTACAAGAATTGAAAAGACCAAAAGTGCTCAAAGAATAAAGGCAAGAGTAAGTAAGCACGGCACGGCCCAAAGCAAGCCGATACCGCGTATAGTGCAGTAGAATTTGGGCTGAGGAATACAGAAGGGAATCACACAGAAGGCGAAAATAGGAAGCCGGAACGGATGAATTTCACGAGAGAATCTCCACACGAACCGAGCGCTGGTAAACAGATACAACGCGTCGGTTTGTGGGAGGAGTCAGCCTATAAAGGGTCGGCGGCCATCTTGGGTGAGAACTGGAGAGTGATCGATCGGCGGCCATCTTGGGTGAGGACTGGAGCGTGATCAAAGCTTCCAGCGCTTCCACAGCCTCCAATTCCTGACAGTATACCCCCTCTTTCTCGGGGCGCCCCCGGGTTTGCCCGGATGGAGTTGATGGAACTTCTGCACCAGACGCGGGGCGTGTAAATGACCCACAGGTTCCCACGTCCTCTCTGCTACTGGATAGTTCTTCCAATGGACCAGATAGTACAACCGCCCTTTGCGGTACTTAGAATCCACCAGATGAGACACCTCGTATTCTTCAGGTGTTGGTTTCACTCGTGCTCGTGTACGGATTACAGGTCTCTTGAAAGGATCCTCCTTATGTTCTTTGAGAAGGGAGACATGAAAGACAGGATGTATCCTTCTGAGGTATTCTGGCATCCTGAGTTTATAAGCAACTGGATTGATTTGTTGTATGATGGAAAATGGCCCAAGGAAACGAGAGGAGAACTTCCCCCTATGAACCCACTTGGGTAGGAATCTGGTGGATAACCAGACTAATTGTCCCACCTTCCAGCTGGGATGGGCTCTCCGACCTTTGTCGGCCCATCTCTTTTGTGAAAGTTGACTTGCTTGGTGTGCCTCCTTAGCGAGTTTGTGAGCTTCTTGCAAGTCCTGTAGAATCGTATCCAGAGTTGGAATCTTGGTTGAAGGCGGACTGAGCCCGGGCAGGTGTTGAGGATGGTAGCCATAGGTACAATAGAAAGGACTCATCTGGATCGAGGTGTGAAGTGAGTTGTTGTAGGCGAATTCCGCTTGCGGGAGAAAGCGATACCATTCTTCCTGCTGGGGACTACAAAAACACCTGAGATACTGCTCTAGATTGGCATTGAGTCTCTCAGTTTGGCCGTTGCTTTGAGGATGGTATCCTGAGGAAAGAGCCTTATGAATCCCGAGAACCTGGCAGAGGGAAGACCAAAATTTTGAGGTAAATTGTGGTCCTCTGTCCGAAACTATGGTCTTAGGTAGACCATGTAGACGGACTATGTCTTGGAGAAATGTTGCAGCCATCTCTGAGGCCGAAGGCACTTGCTTGAAGGCGGAGAAATGTGCCAGCTTGCTAAAGGAATCAACCGTCACCATGATCGTGGTCATTCCGTATGAAGGAGGCAGATCCACAATAAAGTCAGTGGATAAGTGTTCCCATGGGCGATCCGGTAAGGAGTGTTGGTGTAATAACCCCAGAGGTTTTCCTGTTTGATGTTTGTTGGAAGCACATATTGAACAGGTAGAGACATACTGACCTACATCCCTTCGTAGGGTAGGCCACCAGAATCCTCTCCGGACCAAATCAAAAGTCTTCCTAATACCAGAATGCCCTGTCAGGGGGGTGTCATGACACCAAGAAAGTATCTGTTCTTGCAGCTTCTTTGTGGGGATATAGAGGGCTCCTTCATGATAAAACAACCCGTCCTTTTCCTGTTTAGTAGATAGCGGAAATTCCGCACACGTCTGATAATGAGGGATTAGATCTTGAAGAAACGAAACCGTAGAAGCCAACACAGTGAGATGTGGTAAAACCAGTTCATGTCCTATATAGGATCCGGATGGATCTCCTAGGCTTCTAGATAAGGCGTCTGCCTTCTTGTTTTCTGTGCCTGGTATGTAAGTCATCATGAAGTCGTATTGTAGGAAAAAATACGCCCATCTGGCATGTCTGGCGTTGGAACATTCCAATTGTTGTAAGACCCGTAGGTTGCGGTGGTCAGTTCGAATAGTGAAAGGATGTGTGGCTCCTTGCAGGAGGTGTCTCCATTCTTGGCAGGCCAGCTTTATTGCCAAAAGTTCCTTTTCGATAACCGAGTAGTTTCGCTCACTACTAGTTAAAGTCTTGGAATAGTATGCGATCGGATGTTCATAGCTGTCTTCTGCCTCTTGAAGTAATACTGCCCCTACTGCCCCCGTAGAAGCATCAGTTTCCAGAATAAAGGGCTTAGTCTGATCTGGTTGAACCAAGATGGGTGCTGTAGAAAAGCAATCCTTTAAAAAGTCGAATGCTTTTCGAGGTTCGCCGTCAAAAGCAAATCTAACACCCTTCTTCAACAAGGAGGTCAGAGGGAGTACTTTTTTGGAATAATTGGGAATGAACCTCCTATAAAAATTTGCCAAGCCTAGAAACCCTTGCAGTTCCTTGATGTTGGTAGGATCTTTCCAGTTTCTTATGGCCTTTACCTTATTAGCATCCATTTCAACGCCTTCCTTGGACAATACGAAACCCAAGTAGGACACCCTCTTGGATTCAAATGAACACTTCTCTGGTTTTACTAGCAGATAGTGAGACTGCAAACGTTGTAAAACTAGTCGGACCAATGATCTGTGCTCAGACAAGGACTTGGAGTAGATCAGGATGTCGTCCAGGTACACCACTACCGACACAAACAGCATGTCAGCGAAAACCTTGTCCATGTACCTTTGGAAGACGGCTGGTGCGTTTACTAGGCCAAAGGGCATCACACAATATTCATAGAGCCCGAATGGGGTGCGAAAAGCCGTCTTCCACTCGTCTCCTTGTCTGATTCGCAAGAGGTGATAGGCGCCTCTCAGGTCAAGCTTCGTGAAGTACTCAGCCCCTTGTACAGCCTCCAAGACGTCCCGAATCAAGGGCATGGGATATCTATCCCGGACAGTGACCTTGTTGAGACCCCTGTAGTCTATACAAGGACGAAGTTCTGTCGAGTCCTTTTTTGGAATGAAGAAAAGGGAGGCCCCACATGAAGATTTGGATTCTTGAATGAGTCCGTTCTGCAAATTTGCATCTAGATACTCTCTTAACGCCTTCCTTTCCGGTAGTGACAAAGGGTACATTCTTCCGAACGGTACTACTGCTTCCGGTATTAGATCGATACAGCAATCCTCTGTTCTATGGGGTGGTAGTTGTCTAGGAATTATGTCCATGAATACCTCTGAAAAGTCCTGGTAATGTAAGGGTACTGAGGCCACTGTGACTGGCTTCTGGATACTTCTCCTGCGGTCTATGGTGTGGGGAGCGTTACACAAGGTCATACAGTGTTTTTCACAGAACTTAGAATTGAAAGAAACTCGGTTTGCAGTCCAATCTATGTGAGGGTTGTGTCTTCTTAACCAAGGAATCCCTAATACCAATGGAAAATGAGCAGCTCGGATCTGATCAAACACCAGGAACTCTTCATGTTGACCTAACCTCACCCTTAATGGAACAGTTTCCAATGTGATGGGTCCGGAAGACAAGGGTCTACCATCAACCCCTTCTACCGGAATCGGGGTGATCTTGGTTTTGGCGGGTACCAAGTGCTCTGTAGCCCACTTGGAGTCGATGAAGTTTCCCGCTGCTCCACAATCCAACATGGCGAACACCTCTGTGGGAGCTTCTTCTGTTAACCATAGGTCCACTCTGAACACCATTAAACTGTTATCTTCCGGGGTATTCACTGCTCTTGTGTAGCTGCAAGGGTGCTTGTTACCTCCCCCGAGACTTCCCTTGCTAAAGATCGGGGGCGGAAGTTTCCCTGTCGACGAGGAGGGACTTCAGTGCATTCTCTCAACAAATGTGTCGAAGAGCCACAGTACATGCATAGACCTGCCTCTCTCCTCCTTCTTCTTTCTTCTGGCGTCAGAGGACCACGGGCAGCTCCAATCTGCATAGGCTCATCTATAGCAGGGTTGGCTCTAGGTGGAGGAGTAGGGTTAGGTTGTGAGAAGCTTCGGTTTCTTCTTCTCTCAGATCTTCTTTCTTGCAGACGAGATTCAATCTGAAGGGACAATGTCACTAGCTCCTGAAAAGATGCAGGACGGGCTACTCTGGCTAGTTCATCTTTGATCTCGTCCTGGAGACCTCTTCTGTAGATGGTTTGCTGGGCGGAATCAGGCCAATCTGCCTTGGCTGCTAGCCTCTGGAAGCGAGTTAAATAGGTTTGGACGTCTGTATTTCCTTGTTTGATGTCTAGGATTGCTTCCAAGGATGAATAGAATATTTCTGGCCTATCAAACCTTTCACTGAAAAGTTCCGTAAAACGGTCATAATCACTCAGAAGGGGATCGTTTCGGGTGACAATGGGTGTAGCCCATGAAAGAGCATTTCCGGTAAGATTGGCTATAATGAACCCAACCTTTGATCTGGCTGTCTCAAAGGCGTGAGGTCGGAAGGCGAAATACACCCTGCAAGCGTCAAGGAATTCCTTCAGATCTCCTGGATGTCCGTTGTATTTGCCAAAGGAAAAGGGCATCGTAGGCAGGTCCCCGCGATCATCCCGATGTAGCACCACTTGCTGTCGGAGGGCTACGTTCTCTGTTCGCAGGGCCTGCACCTCCATAGTAAGGTTCTGCAGAGCAGCCACCAACTCCTGATACTGCTCGAGCGACGCCATGAAGAATCTTGGGCGTTGTATTCTGTCAGATACCGAAGCTTCCTCCCCCAACTCCTCACCTGTTTCTTCCGGAATGGGTTCTGTAAGAGTAGCCTCTGATCTCTTCTGATCCCTTTTCCTTGTGGGAGTCTTGTCCTTTGGTGCTCGGGCCTTTTTATCGTACAGATAGGGTCTGTCCCCTCCGGAGGCCACCTTGGCAGAGATAATCCCTGACCGCGGGGATCCCCAGGGGGCCAGTCCTAGATTCAGGGAAAAAGCACTAAGGCAGAAAAAACCCTGTTCCCAATTGGGTTCTGCTGGGTGGCAATTAGAACTCCTCTCTTCCAATTATGAAAGTTCCATTTGCAGCAGGCAAGGAAGTCCGATAGACTTGAGAACAAACTCCTCCGCTGATGAATGCTCAGTGTATCCAGGAGAAGTGGAATAATAGAACAGGAGATATAAGAAGCTACTAGAACCAGTGGTTAAGACTAAACAGAATGACAGAGAAAAGTATTAGAAAGGATAAGTAGGTAAAGAATGAAAGAACCCATACAAAGCAGACCGCGAAGACGAACCATTAGGAAGAAGGAAGAAGTATAGAAAGAAACCCACTCACCAGTTTAGAAATGCTCCTTAAGGTCCCAGTGAGCAAGGCTAGCTCGCAAAAACAGAGTGACGGCACCGGTAGCAATATACCCCCGGTACCTACAAGAATTGAAAAGACCAAAAGTGCTCAAAGAATAAAGGCAAGAGTAAGTAAGCACGGCACGGCCCAAAGCAAGCCGATACCGCGTATAGTGCAGTAGAATTTGGGCTGAGGAATACAGAAGGGAATCACACAGAAGGCGAAAATAGGAAGCCGGAACGGATGAATTTCACGAGAGAATCTCCACACGAACCGAGCGCTGGTAAACAGATACAACGCGTCGGTTTGTGGGAGGAGTCAGCCTATAAAGGGTCGGCGGCCATCTTGGGTGAGAACTGGAGAGTGATCGATCGGCGGCCATCTTGGGTGAGGACTGGAGCGTGATCAAAGCTTCCAGCGCTTCCACAGCCTCCAATTCCTGACAAAGAGTTAGATGGGCTGAGCAGAAAGAGGGAGATGGTCAAGGTGCATAGAATTAGAGTATGCAGTAGAGAATGTGCAAAAGAGCAGCAAGGAGCCAGATAGGAGGAAGAGAGAACAGTAAGGAGGAAAGAAGGGGAGAATGCAGAAAAATTGAATGGGTGGAATTGAAAGAACACCGGAAATGGGGGGAAATGGAGGGAGTGGAGAGAGAGGGATAGAGGATACAGGAAAGCATGAAGACACGTGGAAGGGGGAAAGAGGGCATGTGCAAGTCAGCTGAGGATGTTCTTTCTAAGCAAGAATATAGATTGTCCGTGGGGCCTTCGAACGCAACTGAAGAACGTGTAAGCCTGTGAGTCAAGATTGCTCCCTGCCACGGGTGGTGACTGATACCCACTGGGGTCTTACCACCATCTATACAATAGCTATGAAGCCTGATCCCGACAGATGTTCCAAGGGTATTAGGTGGGTGTACTTGGTAGGAGGGCCCACGCCAAGAATACCCAGATTCAGATGGAACCAGATTCTGACCCCATGACACCACCCGGAGCCACCAAGAAAGACCCTGCAAAGACCCAGCAAGAAGTGTGGGGTACTATAAATCCCACAGGATGTGAGACACTCTTTCCCACCAACAAAACTGACCTGATCCAGTGGGAGATAGAGACGGACTGAGGATCACGAGACTAAAGAAAGGGTGAATGATTATTAAAAAAACAAGGCCCTCCACTATGGGCTCAGTCCAACCCTACTCACTATTCTTTGCTTGGTAGAGAATAAAAGGATGCAGTGGGCCTGCACGAGGTGTTTAGCTTGTCTGTTGATCTCTCGGTTGCGACACGCCCTACCACTGCGAAATTATGTGGATTTTCTGGAATGTCACAGGCAGCATTTCAGAAAGTCTGCATGTCATATTTTGTCACCGTGAAAGACACACATTTTAATCACCACTTGTCAGAGTTTTTCTATTCCATACTATTCGCCCTTACATTCTCACCCATCAATTCACTGCCGTTGCGGACAGCCTCACGCCTGCCTCAGTCCGGCGCCTGAGGAGGTGGAGGACAAATATCCATCTCTCACAATTTCTATACAAGTAAAATTAGGGGTCTCGCTATGCGCTAGGCTGGTGCCGTGGTCTTAAGAAGGATTTTGTAATGAATAAATCACATTTTGAAGGCAGACTACAAGCAATTATGATGAGAAGTCTCCATTGACCAAGGAGCGAGAAAGAGTTTGAAGACTAGACGTAAGCTTTGATATAATTCAAGGACTATGTCAATTTTGACACAAGTTCCTTGCACATAGATGTTAATAGAATGTAATGTGTGTCTTTGTTTGGGCAATTACTTACACCCGAACAAATTCCCTCCAGGATAGGGATGGGCAGTGTCAGCAGCAAGCCATGTTAATAGATTGCCATAAGCCGTGCTGACAGGAAGTATGCATTGAGCTGGGATTTAAACATTTAGCCAACACAATGGCTGCTAATTGTGTTATGTTCACAGGAAGAAGAACGCACAACACTAATTGAAGTCTTTTATGGTCTTAAAGAAGGCGATTAGTATTAGACCAATGTCGCTGAAACCAGTCAAACCTTAGTAAGGGATATTCATAATTAAACTGATACCCTTACCTAAAATATCATTCTCAGTATATGAATGATTGTTGCTTGGTTTTTAAAACAAGGGGTTGAGATGCCTCTACCGGAACCAAAGATGAGGGAAAATAAGATTAAGTGCCTCGAAGTGGATGGATTTTCTGTTTTTAGATTTTTTGTAGAATTATTGTTGGGTTGTTGTGTGTTTTGTTGAGTTGTGAGATTTCACACAAAGGATACAAATATAAAACCATAACATTTGCACATTTTTTAATTGTGAGAGACGGATGTTTGTCCTCCTCCCTGGCCTCGTCTTTTTCTTTTTCTATTCACAATCATAGATAGGCCGCCCATCACTGTATCATAAGGAAAGGGGATGTTGCCTGGAAGGTCAGTTCGTTTTCTCTTTGGAAAGGGAGCACTTGATTTGTGGACGTCTGTGTAATACAATATGGTTAAGGATTCCCTGTCCATAATAAGTGTGAATAATATTTAGAGCACAGGGTAGAACCCAGAAGCTCAAGTCTGGCCCCTCTTTTGTAATAGTATTAAGAAAATGATACATTTTCTGAGTGTTGAGGAGGTTAATACGAGTAGCAGAGGCAGTGGTAGTGATGAATTGTTGCAATCATAGGTCACTATCAAAGAGGACCTCAAGATTCCGAGCCTTGGGTGAGAGAGCATGAAGGTCAGGCTGAAAGGAGATAAGAGAGATGAGGGATGGCATTGGAAGGTGAGAGAAAGATGACTTCTGCTTTTGAAACGTTCGGCATGAGGCAGCAGAGAGCCATCCAGTGACGAATTTCAGTCAGATAGTCCGTATTCTGTTCCAAGAGGGATGGGGTGAAGGAGGGAATTGAGAAAAACATTTGGGTATCATCAGCAAAAAAGGTGATAGTGAAAGCCAAAGGATGAGATACGTCTTCCTAGGACAGAGGTATAGAGGATGAAGAGCAGAGGTTCAAGGACTTATTCCTTGGGGATACCAACGGGGAGATTGTGGGTTCGGAGGTTTGTGAATTCCAGGAAATTTTAAAGGGTCAACCTTCCATGGGAAGAACAGGTGTGCGAAACCCAAGGCCCTGGAGAGTGAGAAGGAGAGAGACGTGGTGGACAGTGTGTCGAAAGCGAAAGAAAGTTCCAAAGGGGTGAGTTTAGAGCAGAGTCTGGAATGGTGAGAATTCGAGAGAAAGTTGGAGACATGCACGAATACAGTCTGAGTGCAGTGCCTGCTATGGAAGCCAGGTTGAAATGGATCTCCAAGACCATTATCCACAAGGTACTTAGTGATCCCGTTGAACACCGCTCACTTAAGACTTCTGAATAATGGGGAAGGAGAGAAACTGAGCGATAGTTTGCTGGGAAGTTTGGGTCGGCAGAGGGTTTCTTTAATATGGGTAAGATAGTTGCAGATTTGAAGGAGGTAGGGAAGAATGCAGCAGAGAGGGAGAGGTTAAAGAGCTCAGAGAGATAAGGTTAAGTGATTGGGACTACTTCTTTGACCATTTGCGAGGAAAAGGGTCAAGAGGAGCATAAGATGGGTTGGCACTGTGAAGGATGGGTGCTAATTCAATAGGAGAGGTAGGGGAGAAGTAGTCAAGAGAAGAAGAGGCATGGGCTAAATGTGGTGGGCAGAAGGGGGTTTGGAGGTGATAGTGGAAGGCTGTGATAATGTCACACATTTTAGAGATTTTAGAGGAAAAGTAGTGAGAGAGGTCATTAGTAGAAAGGGAGGAGGTGAAGGATAACTGCTTGGGAGGGGTGAGCATAGTTTGGAGGGTAGATGAAGGTTTGCAGGGGTAGTTGTAAAGGGAGGAAAGTAGGTTATTGAAGCAGGAGGGTTTGGCAGAGTCCAGTGAAAAGGTTAGGGCAGCAAGGGAATATTTGTATGTTAGGAGTAAGATAGGTGTCCAGAATTTGTGCCAGCATCGAAGGTCATGGTTCATGTTTATTTTGAAGGTCTGAATTTCAGAGGTGATCCAAGGCCGAGGACGGGGATGGGAAGGTGTGTTGGTCAAATGGAGTCATAAGTGTATAGTGAGAGTCAGAGAAAGCATGGTCAATGGAAAAGGGGGGAGTAGGGGAAAGAGACAGGTGAGAGGTCCTCACAATATTAAGGTAAGGAGGAGCAAGAAAACCCTGCCTGACTTTCCTCCTAGTCATTGAAGAGGGGAGATGAGGAGTAGCAGGTGTAGGGACTGAGATGCTAAAGGGAACAATGGAGCGATCAGAGGGCGAGGGATCAATGGAGAGGTCGTAGGAGGAGAGTGAATAAGAGAGACAGACAAAGTCAAGCGAGTTGTCAACAGATTGGGTAGCCTCGTCATGGAGGGAGTAGAGGGAATGGCCAGACAGGGGGGAGTTAAGTTCAAGGCAGGTGGCTTCAGTTGGCCTGGGGAGGTTAAAGTCCCCCAGCATGATAAAAGGTTGGTCGGAAGTGACTCAAGCAGAAGGGTCAGATCAGGGAAGAAGGAGTAGAGGGGAGCAGGGGGTTGCTAGAGAGCCAGAACAGTAAGAGGAGTAGTATGGATGTGCTGAGTAGTGTCATATACAAAAGAGAAAGAGTTGGTGTCAGACAGGGGTGGGGGGAAAGTGTTGCAGGCCTCATTAATAAGGAACCCCACACTTCTGCCCCTCCCGACAGGTTGGGGAGAGTGGGAGACTGCCGCAGAGTTCGTGTGGAGAGCTGGTAGTGTAGCTGAGTAATACGATAAGGGAATGTCCAGATGTCTGTCACAGCAAGAAGTGGGAGTGGAGGGTGATAAGAGTCTAAGTGGTCAGTGATGTAGGAAGACCAGTTGCAGAGGGATTATACATTCCAGAGGCCGAGTGAAAGAGTGGTAGGAGGTAGGGGAAAGGATCAGGTGTTGTGCAGTAGAAGTAGGGGATAGATGAGGATCAGGATCCTGGGAGCATAGTGGGCAGGAGGGAAACATGCTGTTTTGTGCATGCAGTAATCTCCAGAATGCCACACGAGGAAAGCAATTTAAAATACTACCTGTTTTTACCATTAGTGCCGAACTCATAATGAGGAAGCCATTTGCTTAAGAGGGCTAAACGAAGGGTCTGAAAGTTGCTCATTGGCTAAAGTTGGTGCGGCAGAAATGATTGGTGGGGAAGCAGAGCATGACTAGAAAGAGCCAGTTGTACAGCCCAATCATGTTACGTATCTTGCAGAGTAGTTGTTTCCCACCTATACCTAAAACAGCCACAAACGTGTATTGATGCACTAGATAATTAAAGCCCGGCTTTTCTTAACTTTGATCTACAGCTTTGATAATGTCACTGTTTCATCCACCTCTCCCATGCACACCAAAGAAATTAGTGATTTTTGAATTTGAGCTTTTTTGGTATGTGAGGGGCAACATTTTTTAGGGAAAATTACTTTTTGCAGGATTTCGGCAACATTTTCAGAAACTGTGCAGACTGTGTCTACTACACATGTTCTTGAAAGATCTTTTTAACTTCAATATTTTGGAGCTTCCAGTAAGTTCAGCTGTTTGGGGATGACCCTGCACTCATCAAGCACTCCTGACTATAGCAATCACCCCCACCTCTGGGGGTGTACAGGGCCATTAATGGCCCGCCAGCCTGAGTCATTTATGGTCAGGTACCTTCCCATAAAAGGGGATGGTAGCTATTCGCACCCGAGCTCCCTCAGGGGTGCAAATAGAAACAACCTTTTTCTGGTTACGAGTGAAGGGCTCGGAGCGTAATGCGCGAGTCTGATCTCCCATAAGAAAAAAGAAACCAAAGATGGACACTGCCATAGTCAATAGAAAATGGACCAGGTCCCTTTTCTATTTCTCTGGTTAGCCTGCTGCAGAAGGGGATGACACGTGGCAGCCAGAGCTGGGAGCCCTGGGCCAGCAGGTAACTCAGTGGGTCTGGGAGGGAAGGCCTGAGGGTGATGTGGGTGCAAGAGATGTGGGGATAGAGCCTAGCGGATGCGTCGGGGACAGAGGCACAGAAAACAAACATGGTGGCACCCAGGGAAGGGATGATGGTGACTGGTAGAACGTGGACGGACACTAGCAGTGTTCTCCCATGTCCAAGCTAACTGATTGGCTGAGCACCCTTACTCGGGTGTGAATTAACCGTATCCAGGTGGACAGGCAGTCTCAGCGTGCCCTCGAGCCTGCAGCATTTCTGGAGATGTGGCCTGTGCACTGCTGGCAGCAGTGGCATGTCCAGACTCCATTGACTAGGGTGGCCCAAGTGGGGCACTGACCTATGCAGGGATGGCATGAAGTACGAGCGCACACATAACGATCATAGTTTAGTATAATGGGATGGCCAATCAGATCCCAGGGGTGGCACGTGCCACCCCATGCCAGTCCCTGGACACGCCACTGGCTAGCAGAGCAGTGGAACCCTTTTTAACATAGACTGAAAAGGGGCAGAAACATGGGGTTTCAAGAATGGTGGCTCCCAGTGGCTCCTAATATTTAGCTACGTCTTCCCCCCACACAGCAAGCGTCCACAAGCCCTAGCTTCATGTTCCACGTGAGGCCACCAGTCAAAGCTGTGAGCATTTCTTTTCATATGTTTACTTGTAGGTTCATTTTTGAGTGGGGAAAGTATTAGCCCCGGCAGACACTGGGGCCCCTGAAAGTGCAGTGCACATTAGGCTTTGAAAGAGTAAGACCGTGTATTGGCAGAAAAAGAAAACCCTCTGCTTTAGCTCCTCAAACAATGGAGAAAATGCAGTCATCTGCAAATGCTGTAATTACTGAAGAGGATGTTCATGTGTCTTTTGCGCTGTTGCCGTCTACTGTTTCCGGCTCACCCCCACCACCGCCCCGCACATTGCAGGCACTGCTATATTGTGACTATGCAAGCAATACAGCAACATTGTAGAAACAGCTCAGTTGAGCTATTTAGGTCATGCTGTGCCTTTGGCATCACCCAGGGAACTTTTGTTAATGTTAATGTTAATGTTAAAGGATATTTGTACCGCACATTATCACCACCGGAGTGGTCCCGTGGCGCTCCCTTTGGACGAATCGTGAAGTGCAACTTAATTTTTACGGAATGGAAATGCACAGTAGGATAGTAGTCAAGGCTTTACCTAATAAAGGAGAAACATTGGCAGCTACTGATGTGTTGATTCTGGGAGCATATTTACATTAGGCCTGTGTGTTTATTCTAAAGGGTGGTGCTGTAAACTCCAAAGGAACATTGGCACTGGCACACATTATTACCTCCGCGTCGCTCTTCCTCGCCACAGCCCTTCCTCTATAAGATGAGTTTTCACCTGTTTGACAGGTGCTCCACAAGCCCCCTAAACATGTTTTGCTCTTCCCATTTTTTCAATTTCTCCCCTAAACTGGGTATAAAAGCACCTCCAAGTTTTGTATGTCTCATTTGGAGGCAGGGTCACGCGTGTGCCCTCGCCAGCATGTCATAGTATTGTACTATTTGGATATGCGTAGCTATGGGGATATGCTGTAAACATGTTGTTCAAGGATATTCCCAGGCCCAGTGGCCAAACAGATTGCGAGCAATTTGCACGCAGGCCTGAGTGACTCCTAACACATTGCGGGCTCATCGCTAAACGTCAGAAATGATTTTCTTTCTAGAAAACATGTCGGTTTCTAGTGGGCAGCTCCTGTCACTGATAAGTGGAATATTGCTACTCCTGTTGTCTGTTAGCTTTCTGGAATAAGGGAATTGCTGGACAATCCTTACCATCGATTGCTGCCCCTCTGTCCCCAATTGCATTTCAGTGGTCTTCGGGGGTTGCAGGTGAAATAGACGCATTCAAAGACATGCAAGGCTGGGCACACCTGTTCTCTTGAACTTCATATAGACTCTTCCCCAGGGTGGCATATAGTTAAGGAGAAGCTTGTGTACATAGACGTTTCCCAAAGTTCTATTGCTGATAACCTTTGACTCACGGGATCGATTTGGATACAATTATGCCAACAAACGTTTGTCGTGCCCCCACCCAACCAACTGGTAATTATGGGCAAAATATGTTAAAAGATGAAAATGTTATTAAGAAAACAAAAACGCTGATTTTGGTCCTTCGCATGTAACTGTTTCCATAGAGACAAAATGCATTGATTGAGCACCCGTAGCGTGAAAACCACTGGATGGATTTTGTAACAAATAAGGAAAAACTTGGGCAGAAAGCGTCGCAGTTATTTCATTTGCTGGTTTGGGTTAATCCGTCCAGTAGTTTTTGAAATATGTGATGGAGAAGGGGGTATCCCTGCTCTCAAATGACTATTATATATTTCCTGCGGTGCTTTGCAGCAGAGAGGCTGCGAGACTTTTCAGAAATCAAAATTCACCATTTCCTTTTTTTTTTGGATCGATGCAAGCGATTCCTGCAATAATACCAGGGAAAGCCGAAAAAGAAATGTACTCACAATGCTATTTGGAGGAGGCAAAAGGAAGCACGCACATCAGGCTAGAGGTGGGGGCGGGGGACCACGTGAAGTTGTGGAGTTGGGGGTGTGCTGGGAAGCCATTTACATGTAGAACATGTTCAGATTATCGGGGGAATCTCACTAGATTCCCAGAGCAATGTCTCAGGATGTGCTCGGAATGGAAGCTGCGTCACATCAACTGAAGGATGATAGGGGACAATGGAAGAGGGTTAAGGAGGGAAAAAGCAATTGGGAAGAGTGGGGAGACTAAGAAAAGTGGAGGGGGACACATGGAGAGGATGAGGAAACTTCTTAATTTGCATCAATTATTTTGCAGGAAACGGCACATAGCTACACTACAGTAGGAATCTGAAATGATTTCCGGGGAATTATGGGAAAACATAATTTACTCTGGCAGAGATGACATCTACTAGGCAGGGGCAATAAGTCTTTTGGAAAACAATATTGGTATAATATGCATAGTGGTCATGGCAAAGGCCATGGCTAGCGGACCCCAAAGAAACTATAGCATAACAAAACCCTTGAAATTCAGTGAAAAAACATTCATTAAGAGAGAGTGAAGGTGATCAGATTTAATGCAACAAAACTCTTGAAATTCATTGGATATGGGAAGTGATGACCATCTGAACTAGCCACCCCCCTCATTGCAAAGGTATGCATTGATTACATCGAATAGAAAATAACGAATGAAATGTCAACAAATACAAAAACAACTAAAAGGAAAATTTTGAATTTGGGAAAATCCTAAAAATGGGGCTGTGAGTGGCGATAGTGGTTTTGTGGGTGGGGGAAACGTAGTAAAAAAAGGGGGGCTTTGAGGCAGAGCCCCCCAAAACCAGCAAAATAAGGAAATTCATTATTTTGGTATTAGTTGTTTTGTATTAGTTGAAACTGCATTTGTTGTTTTTGGATTCGATGAACTCGCATGTAACGGTTACAAAGCCCACGAGCACATACATACAATATAACTGAGGGGATTTACAATGACATGTAAAATTACATCATGGGAAACATCTATGGGAGGATGGCGAGTTAAGATGGTAATCACTTCCTGTCCTCTTCTTCTCCAGGTAAGTCATTCATTGGCTGCCCTTCATGGAAACTTGTCTAGCACATTGGTTAGTACATTGGCTGTTGGGCCTCCTGGTTGGGGGTTCAAAAGCCTCCAAGGGGATGAAGCTTGAAGTTGTGTATCCTGCTACTCTGTATTCAGCTAGCACAGGAACAAAGAAACAGACTTACTTTTACATGAGTCTCAGCAACATCATATATTTAAAAGGACACGACGTTATCTCACAGAATAGCAGATTGGGGTGCGATTAATTCTTGGTAAAGCCGCAAATGTACAGGACAGAGGTTATAGCCCAGGGGGTTAAACACTTTTTACTAAGTCTGTATTCAACATGCATGTTTCATGTTTGAATACTGGTAGTGCGGATTCTGCCTTTCAACATTCCTGAAGCATGAATGTGTTTGCGATGATTTGTTTGTAAGAGTGCAACCAGGTCTGTGTAAGCCAATGAGGCTGACACACAAATTAATCAATTACCACAGCTGATATGTTTAGCTGCCACTGGAGATAGTCCACAGAGGGTGGGGATCTTTTGTCTTGGCCAGCTATGCTTTATTTAATTTTCCAAATAATTAAATGGTACTTTATGCATAATGTGCATAATCTACATGATGACCTGTCGTGCTATACACAAGACAGGCCCAGAATCTCTACAACAGGTCACCCACTGCAGACCCAACAGAAACCTGACATCAGGCACTGCTCTCCTCCTTGTCATCCCTCTCACTGATTTGACCAGAATAGGGCGATCCTCCTTCTCCGTCCAAGCACCTACAATATGGAACTCTATCCCTTTTAGCATCCGCGACATAGAGGATCACCTCGTCTTCCAGAAGGCACTCAAGACCTGGCTCTTCCCCCTTGCGACTTGACTGACCTAATCCGCCTCTCGCATGAAATTCACCCCCAGACAGGTAGACTGGGGCATCGATGAGTCACTCCAAGAAAGTAGTGAGCACGCACAGAAAAGCGTCCCATAGAGCACGCAGGACAGGACCACAGGCACATACCACACTCCATCTCGATGGAAGATAGCCATACCCCTCAGAAGGCATGCCCACCCACCCGTACACATCAGCAATCATCACTTGAAGACACATCGCACAACACCTCTGCCACGAGAATGCAGCTAAGTCCCATGATAAACATTTGGTTGGACAAATAATCAGTCTCCTTGATTTGCATACTATTGCGACAGCCTTCACAGCACCCATCCACAAGCCAGCTCTGCATGGGTTGCTAGCAGGGACTTAGCCACCCACCCAACCTATCTTTGTACTCGCTAAAATGCACACATACATTCTGAATTCCTCTGACCTACGTAAGGATGTCGAAGAAGGAAGCTGACACAAAGGTGGCATGGTGGTGGTTATAACCTTTTATTTATGAACAAAAATACCCTCAAATCTTCTAAGAGGGGTTTCCCTGCCTAAACTAATAATAAAGGATTCATCAGAATGTCGGTCAAAATCAAACTCCACTGTCCTGTGTCACAATCTACTTTTATCTTTTACACTACAACGAAAGAATACTCCAACAAAAAGTTTCTTCTCCTGATATTCGGGTGGTGTTTAAAGAGCTGTTCTCTTGCACAAACAGTACCAGGGGGAATTACTCTTTTCTCCTGGCTTGCGCGTTCCCCACAGTCTATGCACAACTTCAGGTTCTGGACCAGGAGAATGACTCCCTTCTCCTGGTATTGGTCTACACAGTTCACACTAAGGCCAGGGGGAATGACTCCCTTCCCCTGGTGTCTCTGGAGTATGTTCCATGGGTTTTAGTTTCTTCTCCAGGAGAATGACTCCCTTCTCTTAGCATTTGAACAGTTCTTTTTTGTGTCTTTCCATTTTATGTATATTTTGCCACTCTAGCTCTGTATTAGCAAAGTCCCAAACCCTTCTCGGGTGATCAAGGGACTTACCTTTGCTACTCCAATGAGAAAGTCCTCCTCAGATGCCCAATTCACTCATTTTGGGGTCCCAGACCCTTCTCTGGTGGTCAGTGTGCTTATTGTTGCAACTACAAGGAGGAAACTCTCCTTGGATGCTTGTTTCGCAATTGTTAGGATCCTCAACCCCTCTCTGCTGGTTATTGGTCTTATGTCATCCAGTAGTTGTTTCGTTACTACTGGGATGAGGAAGATCCTCCCTGACGCACCTTTCACTCTTCCTGTGTCCAGTAGCTACGTCGCTACTACTGGGATGAGGGAGATCCTTCCTGATGCACTCTACACAGTTCTGTTCCACAATACCCCTATAGCTGCCACTGGGGTAAGGAACATTATGTTGTGCCCCTCCCTCTGCTGGCCCGTATCCCCACCGGGTCTCCCGTGCCTCCTTTACCTTCTTGTGGGATCTAGCACATCGCCGGTCCTTTCTGCGACGGGGTTCTTTGTCGGCGGCTTCCTCTGCTCTTTTTGTCTGCTTCAACGGTCCTGCTGCACCTCTGCTGTACTCCGCTCCTTACGGTCTTGGCTTCCCTCTTGGACCTGACGGTCCACCTTGTTGAGATCACGTCACCGCTTCTTCCATTTGGCCTTGCAGTTGGGTCTGCTCCTGTCGGGCCTACAATGGTCTCCTGCAGACTGCCGCCGGTGTCCTCTGCACAGCCTTCCTACGGAACCTCACTTAGAGTTCGAAACTCCTGGGCTCCAGCAGGCTCCTGGCTTCCCCGCGATCAAACACACCTTAGTCCATCTTCTCTTTCCTTTGTATCCCCGCAACTTCGCCCTGGCTCATCGTCAACACCTGTAGTTAATGTCTCTTTAGCATTCTTCATGCCTCCGGTGAGCCACCTCGTAGCAGTACCTAAGAGTTGGTTATTGCTTATTCTTCTTGTGGTCTTCCTCATTTCAGTGTGTTCTATTCTGGCTATATTACATGTATGATAAAAATACATGGGTTCACTTTCAATAAAATGGTTAGGAATGAAGGGGGCTGGGGAACATTGGGGAGTGACATTACTCAATGGGTTATACCCTAGGTGATCATCCTTGTCCCCAGTGGGGGAGTCCCTACCCTTAGGGGACTATTGATAGTGGCCGCACCTACCTTGTCTCATGGTAAAGGGCTCCCCCTTGGGGAGAAGTGATGACACCTTGTGAATGGTCACATACTCTTTCCCTAATGCTGCTGGCTTCCCCATCTGAGATTGTCCAGAGGTCATAACTCTGCTGGTCCTGCTTAGGACCATCTCTGGGGTTTTCGTACCAGATCCAGACAGGGGTATCAGGTTTAAATCTTTCTTCTTCCCAGGTATCAAAAGGAGAATATTTAATCAGTGGCTGATTTATTTCCTCCAGCAGCCTACCAAATCGAAGAAAGTCAGTACCAATAATAGTTTCCTCAGGGAATTCTGGGACCATCGCCAAATTCATTGTTGTTTCCCTACCCCTGATGTTGATAGTGACTGGGGTTCAGGGATATATCTCCAGATCCCCATGGATACAGGTGATTCGTACTAGCTCCCCTACCATAAGTTGGTTACAGTATATACGGTCGGCCCTTACTGCTGCCTGTTTGCTTCCCGGGTCACTTAATGCGGACGCTGGTATTCCATGGACTGTGACTGATTCATGTGTTTTGAATGGGGCTTAGAGACTGTGGCAGTTGCTAAGGGTCTCTATATCTGTCTCTTCTTGTTCTAAATTCCCCCATTCTTCTCCTGCCATCCATCCTATTTCCATAGGTTCATCTTTCTGATTCTCTGGACATTATCTAGCTTGATGTCCCCTCTCCCCACACTAAAAACATGCTATTGTAGACCTAGTAGGGGGGTTTCCTTCCTCTGGTTTGAGAACTCCCCTCTCTTTAAAGGTGATATATTTTCTTTCATCCCGTTTTTCTCTTTCCTTAGTCCCTATTTTGATGATTGTGAGCACAGCGAGCTTCAGGCATTTGAGAAAACTGCTCCAAATGGTGTATTTCAAATGCACGCTAAGCGACTATATTGACTAAATGATTTTCTGTTTCAACCACAGTTCAAAAGGGAAGCTGATAAAACAATGCGATACTAACATTGGAGTCAGCAGACATATTATTCTACTGCTGCTGAAAATAAATAGATGCACACATCAGAAGTATTTTCGATCATTATTCAGTACATACTTAGTTATGGTTGTTCCTTTGTAGAGCCCTGCATAATATCCAGGCTACCTACAGGGGGAAGCGATATCTGTCTGTAAACATTATACCAGGGAGAACACATTGTGCATCAAAACTTATTTCATGTGTCTTGTGACTCAAGTAGCTACTGCATCAGAGAAAATGCCCATAAGAATTACTGTGCCAGGGCAATGTGGCTTCCAGATGTCCTGTGCTATAGATTATGTCAGCTGCTATACTACTGTCCCCAGAGAGCATTCCTGTGCCATAAAAGTATGCCAGCTGCTATACTACTGTCCCATTCCTGTGCCATGGATTATACCAGCTGCTATACTACTGTCCCCAGAGAACATTCCTGTGCCCTAGATTATGCCAGCTGCTATACTACTGTCCCATTCCTCTGCATGGATTATGCCAGCTGCTATACTACTGTCCCCAGAGAACATTCCTGTGCCCTAGATTATGCCAGCTGCTATACTACTGTCCCCAGAGAACATTCCTGTACCATAGATTATGCCAGATGCTATACTACTGTCCTATTCCCGTGCCATAGATTATGCCAGCTGCTATACTACTGTCCCTAGAGAACATTCCTGTCCCCTAGATTATTCCAGCTGCTATACTACTGTCCCATTCCAGTGCCATCGATTATGCCAACTGCTATACTACTGTCCCCAGAGAACATTCCTGTGCCATAGATTATGCCAGATGCTATACTACTGTCCTATTCCCGTGCCATAGATTATGCCAGCTGCTATACTACTGTCCCTAGAGAGCATTCCTGTCCCCTAGATTATGCCAGCTGCTATACTACTGTCCCATTCCAGTGCCATAGATTATGCCAGCTGCTATACTACTGTCCCATTCCTGTGCCATGGATTATGCCAGCTGCTATACTACTGTCCCCAGAGAACATTCCTGTGCCCTAGATTATGCCAGATGCTATACTACTGCCCCATTCCAGTGCCATAGATTATGCCATCTGCTATATTACTGACCCCAGAGAACATTCCTGTACCATAGATTATGACAGATGCTATACTACTGTCCTATTCCCATGCCATAGATTATGCCAGCTGCTATCCTACGGTCCCTAGAGAACATTCCTGTCCCCTAGATTATGCCAGCTGCTATACTACTGTCCCATTCCAGTGCCATAGATGATGCCAACTGCTATCCTACTGTCCCCAGAGAACATTCCTGTGCCATAGATTATGCCAGATGCTATACTACTGTCCTATTTCCGTGCCATAGACGATGCCAGCTGTTATACTACTGTCCCTAGAGAACATTCCTTTCCCCTAGATTATTCCAGCTGCTATACTACTGTCCCATTCCAGTGCCATAGATTATGCCAGCTGCTATATTACTGCCCCATTCCTGTGCCATGGATTATGCCAGCTGCTATACTACTGTCCACAGAGAACATTCCTGTGCCCCAGATTATGCCAGATGCTATATTACTGCCCCATTCCAGTGCCATAGGTTATGCCCACTGCAATACTATTGCCCCCAGAGAACATTCATGTACCATAGATTATTCCAGCTGCTATACTACTGTCCCCAGAGAACATTCCCCTGCCACAATTGCTGGAATGAATCATGCACGTCTATTATACGAAATTACCTGCAAATAAACACACGTGCACAGGGTAGTGTCATTCACAAACAGTTCCTGGGCCACTAACTGCATGTCAGTTTCCTTGCAACATAATTCCCACCCACCCCTTTTATCATCACTGAGGGAATGCAGAGCCTCTATCATCTGTCATCAGATAGGGCAGCGAAAAATCACAAAATTAAGTTAGCAAACGCTGTTGTTGTATTACGATATTTTTTCTGCAGGTTTATTGAAAGACTGATGTTACAAGGAAAAAAGAGCTGAAACCGGGTGTTGGTGAAAAGGTATGTCTCTGAATTTCAGTGGTGAGTATAGCTCTAGAAAATGGCCTGATTACTTGCAGATAATCTTCATTAAACCGAGTCATAGGGCCTCATTACACGGTAGGGGGTAAGGGTTTACCGGTACCGGTAAGGGCACCGGTACCGGTAAACCCTTACCGCCTTACTGTGAGGCCCCTTTGCAGGACCCGACCTTAACGGCTGGTATAGACCAGCCGTTAAAGTTGGGACCCGCAAAGGGACCTTGGTGCTAATTACGGTACCGCAATTTGCGGTACCGTAATTAGCTCCTTCCCCATTCCCATTGTGCCCTATGGGGCAAAAATGGGAATGGGAAAGGGCTATGGAGGAAGGGGGAATTACCGCCCCACCAACCTTGGAATGGGGGTGGTAATTCCCCTTTGCTCCATGGTGGTACCGGTATGGTACCGGCGGCAACCATGGTGCTAATAGCACCATGGTTTACCGCCTTCCGTGTAATGAGGCCCATAGTCTTTCTCATCACCGTCCTTACAATGTGAGACGAAGGCTCCTCAAGAACGAGACCACCCATTACTTTTTACAGCAAACCTGGAAGAAAGATCCCAGCTTTTGCCTTAGCCCTTCTTTTGTGTTTATTTTGCTTTATCCCCACCATTTGACTTATAAGACGGTCTCCAACTCACACCACTACCTGTTCCAAGCTGACTGAACACAGGGGGTTAGTAAACTAAGACTGTGACGAAAAAGGCTAGAACTCTGTATAATGAAGATTAGGGGCAAGAAAACAGGCCACTACACCCTCGTCCGGTTTCCTCATCAGAGTTCTTACTAGGTGAGGATTTGCTACGCAGTATCCCTTTAAGATACTACATTCCATGGCCGAAGGAAATGGGAACCGCGACCACACCATCAAAGGTTGTAAATAATCTGGGAGTCCTGATGGACAACACCCTAACCTTAGAACCACAAATAAACGCAATAATCAAGAAATCCTTCTTCCTCCTTCACACAACAAGAAGAATCCTTCCTTTCCTCTCCTTCACCCACAAAACACTTGCAATCGTCCTCCTCATCATGTCAAGAATTGACTACAGAAACATCCTCTACCTCAGGATGCCAGAATACCTCCTGAAGAAACTACAACACATCCAAAATGCAGCAGCCAGACTCCTCCTAAAACTATCCAGAAGACACCACATCACTCCAGCACTAAAAATACTACATTGGCTCCCAGTCAAACATTGTACCACTTTCAAAACAATGTGCATAACACACAGTGCAATCAGCGGACAGGGAGCTGAATTCCCACAAAAGAAAATAACAATGTACAAGCCAACAAGACTTCTCAGATCAAGCAATGAAATTCTCCTGGAACCAAAACCATACGTCAAGAAAAACTAGGGGGTTCCTCTTTCTCCCACCTGGCCGCAAAAACCTGGAACAACATCTTGAAAGAAATCAGAAACACCAAAGACCACCTACAATTTAGGAAACAACTTAAAACCTGGCTCTTCAACGCCTCAGAACCAAATTGAAACAACTAAACAATCAAACAGGAAACACAAAGAACAGATTGACAGAATTTAGGATGACAAAGACAACACCCAGAACCGACTAAAAGAAACTCCCACAAGAACAAGAGAAACAACACTAGGTGGAATAGGACACAAGCGACAACCCCATGAGGACATAAATTAGCATATCCGCCCATGAACATTACCAAGTCCCATACTTGGATAGAGTTGCGAGTATTAACAGGTGCCGCATTTGGACAGAGTTGTGAACGTTAACATGACCCGGACAGAATTGTGAATGGTGGCAAGCGCTGCACTTGGACGGAATTGCGAATGTTGGCAATGGGATGGGATGGGATTGTGAAAAGTGGCCTGCATGAACGGCTGGATGGGATTGTGGGTGTCAGCCAGTGCCGCATCTGGCTAGAGTGGCGATTGTTGGCTAGTACCACGTCTGGTCTGCATTGGCAATACTTTCGAGGCTAGATCTGGATAGAGTTGTGAATACTGGCTTTCCTCACATATAGACAGGATCTTTCGAAGTAGGGCCAGTGCCACATTATGATACAGTTCTGAATATTGGTAGGTGTCATATGTGGAAGGGATTGTGAATATCGACCAGTGCTGGATCTAGATAGAAATGCAGAGATATTCACGTGCCACACCTAGAAAGAATCTGGAAATTTAGCACATCACTTCTAGATAGCGATGCCAATAACCAACCCACTAACAATTGCAACCCTCTGCATACACCTCTCAAACTCTAACCAAAAACAACCACACCCCTACAGCATAACAAACCACACAAACTTCACTACACCACAACAACAAAACAAACCACACATAGACTTGCACAACAGCACACAACGGCTACCGACCGGAAGATACCCCAAGCCCATGAACAGCGTTAACCGGGCTGAGGCTGCCAAAGGCACATCACTGCACTCTTGCATCTTTTCTGCTCGTTCCCACTAACTCACCTCCTCTTCCCTTTTCAGAGCCACCAGAGCTCCAGGGGACCACTCCGGTGGTGATATTGTGCAGTACAAATATCCTTTAACATTAACATTAACACACACATACATCAGACGAAGCTGCATAATCTGGATATGAAAACAGAAATACAGGTGACGCAGCATGCAGTCCTGCTCTGTCAAAGTCAGAAGCAGCGGAAGCAGATACCTAGCCACTTTCAATATATAGTGCACCTGGAGACTGCCCTTGAGTGGTAGCGGTGCAGTATACATCAACATAACATAACATATAGAGGCAACCCAGTTGCGGTAATTGTTCATGTAGCCACCAGTATATTTATTGGAAGGAAGAGCCCTTGGGTTGAAGAAGACTCGTGTGAGAAAACATGCAGCAAGCTGTGGTAATAGACCAAGCCAACTGCCTGAGGGAAAAGGAAAGCTGTCGGCCATTTTACAGAACACAACTTTATGGCAAACATAAGCTGTGTGCTGCAAAGAAAGTGGCGGTTCTGAATAGCCCAAGACATGTGGCGTATCTGTGGCACCCCAGACACTAGGAGAAGTGAGGACCTGCGAGAGGCAGAATGGACATAATGTAAGGATGAATGGAAGGGGAGAACAGACAACCCTGTTGCCAACACCTGGTTAATGATACCAAAGCACAATAAGACGTGGAAAGGTAGTCACACACAGACTAGCAGCAATGTCACTGAAAACAGTACCCTTGCTTGAACTAATTCTGAGGGACTCTTAAGAGGAACCCCCAGTGCAGACCTTATAAACTGTGTCAGGCCCAATGGAGGCCCCTCCAATGGGAGCCTGGTTGTCGTAGGTTCACTCTCCAAAACTTGGAATCCAAAAGAATCCTCATGGCCACCCTTACACCGAGGGCCCAGAACGCATGTACTGTTGCCTGCCTACTAGAGCCTAAAGAGCCAGGAAGCCTGAGGGTTAGGAGAAGTCTAAATCTCAGGGACCCATAATTGCAAAGGATCCTATCGAGGAGAAAAGAGATGTATCATCGCGCAACGCTAAAGCCCTAGCCGTCACCACACCACCAAAGAGGTTGTGAATTGGTGGGAGAGGCCAATTAGGAGAGGCGCATCATAGTAATGTTGAGGGAGGACCAAATCTGCCCTGCTGTAATGGATCATGAGGGGGGAAAACAGGAGAACTCCAAAATCGTCATCCCTTTCCTCTGCGAATCTGTAGTACCCTGGGGAGTGGTGGGGATGGGGAAATGTGCCACAGCGATCCTGAGGCTAGGGGAGGATAGAACACCCACCTCCTACGTCTGGGTTAGGGTGCTTAGGCACTACTTGGTGGTCTACCATTGTCCTTCCACTGCCCACAGTCGGAGGCATCTGTAGCTTGCGGCTGAAAACACCATGCTCACAAGATGATTAAGCATGTAGCGTGATATGTCCAAACTCTGCTCCCAAAAGGAGCCGTTGTGGGGCCAATGCGGGTCACTGGGCAGAATAGACCAAGGACGTGAAAAGCACATGGAAGCACTCGGCAAGGACGGCATGTTGCCGTTAAGGAATACACATTATTTGGAATCCCCCTGATTCATTGCGTGGGCCCAACCAAGTCTCTAAGTGTTTCAACTCAGTCTTCAATGGAAACCATTCTTCTGCATGCAAAACCACAATTAGGTAAATTTATCCCATCGAAATGCTCACCTTTATGGTAATTTTTCAGACTTAATAGCAGCTTTGACCCATCGCCATGAGATGGCCCACACAATGCCATACCTTATCAGTCCTCTCGTAAATGATAAATCTCCCTGTGCATCAGTGTCCTGGAACATAACAACCTTACCGGGACTGATATCAGAGTTGCGCCCCAGACACTGTCTCCCCCAGAGGACACAATCCCGGGCCCTAGATAATCCTTGCTGGGGATGAATTGGGGAAACTACCATAGTAAATTCTCTTTGAACAACGAGGAACACCAACTAGAAATGGCGTGATGTGGGTGACTGATGATCCAGGAGGCAGCTTACCAGAGTGTTGAGTTGGAAGCCAATCATGATGCCAACCGTGTGGAGGCCATCCTCTTACATCCTGAGTCGCACCGTGACTAACAGGCTTTCTTGATCCCCGGGTATTCCTAATGGAGTAATGAAGATTGGGCGTCCGGCCGTCTGGATGTGAAACCCAGAAGTATGCTCCAACTAGAAGAAGGAGACCCTTGTCAGGAATGTACCATCCCACCTGGTCACACTAACAACAGAAGAGGCCTAATAGACAGAACAGGGCTTATAAGAGGTCCATTGAGGCAAGAGAATCTTGAAACTCTCTAGTGTGTGCACTGACCCAGAGGAGCGCCCAGTCTCCCAGAATGCAGGTACTCGGACCAATGTGAAGAGGGGGACAGATCCATCATCCTATGGAGCAATACTATTCTAAACATTTCTTTACTATTCCAAGACTGACAGGTCTCAAGGATGCTAACCATCACGTACCGAAAACTCATTTGGGATCATGAGCCCATCCTCTTTTGGTCTTCCAAGGGGACACGGTTCCTAAAAGTGTCCATCTGGGATGGATATTAGGTAGCGCCAGAGGAAGCCCACATCAGGATCACACCCCGCTGGCAGTATGCGGATTGTAGCTCAGCCATAATGAAGTTGGGCAGAAACCCCAGCTCATTTCCTAGGGCGCAATTGCTTATTCTGCCGAATTAGAGCCCCAAAAGCCTTTCCATGGCCCTGTCCTCCACGGTGGACAGTCAACAGCCCACTGGAGGTTTTGTGGGTAGGGGAGGTTCTTATAGGTGACATGGTAGTAACTAAGTGAAAAGGAGGAAGGACTAAGGCAGGGTCTGGGATCCTTCTGCCGGGTTAGTTGGGAAGGGTAGTTGGAGTCTCTCTCGAGGAGCCTTCACCTCAGTACTAAGGCCGAATAAGGGGGAAATGTATGAATTCTAAAAAGATGTCCAATTTTAACTCGTTGTTAAATTTTACGGGCAACTGTTTTGAAAGGTATCATTTTGGAGTTCTGCTGTGTAAAGCGCCATTTTAGGTCACTGATTTCCCAAATAAAAGAAAAATAAACCGTGCCTTTTTTCCTCACACACCCCTGCTTCCAGTTTAAGGAGCTGTATCGTGAATTCTGTACTGCCACAATAAGAATTCCTGTGAAGTTTCAGTGTTTGAAACACCTCGGTGGGCAATGTGGGTGGGGGGGCGGCCATGTTCCTATATGTGACGACTGGGACGTAGTTCACTGTGTGACGGATTTAGAAATGTGTTAAATGAAGGATGGCACACTTGGGTCTCGGACCTCTAAGCTCAGACTGAGTGATAGTCCCAAAATACATGAAAAGCACACGTCATTCACAGACCCGCGAATCTTTCTTAAAAAACAATTGAAAACCATTTAGCACGACTTATCAACAAATGACAACCAAACAAGTCCATCTATAAGGTGGCGGACCCTAACCCCTTAGCACAGAGCCGCAAACGGACAGTATCACAAGACTTTTGTGGTGAGGCAGGGCACACTTCAGGAATTGCAGATTAATGAAATGCACCACTCACAAAAGCCTCATTCCGGCTTGGCCGGTACCCCGCCTGTAATACCAGTGGGTTACTGGCAAAACCACCTTACTGTTACTGGCGACGGATATCCCGGTGTTACTGGGATATTACAGGTGCTGGCAACGGCGGTAAGATCCCATTTCATGGAGTCTCATAGCCCCAATCACCGGCACCGGAAGTATAGGTGCCAGTGATTGGGGCAATTCTTTGCCGGTAGGGCCTGAACTCCCGGCAGGTTAGGCCTGCTGGTAGTTCACTGCAAATACCGGCAAACTCAGCGCGAGTGGTCTGGTAAAAATGCCTTGTAACGAGGCCCGAAAGCTTCTTCTATTGGACATTGCCTTGTCCCGTACCCAAGACT
Organism: Ambystoma mexicanum; assembly: GCF_040938575.1. Classification (NCBI taxonomy): domain Eukaryota; kingdom Metazoa; phylum Chordata; class Amphibia; order Caudata; family Ambystomatidae; genus Ambystoma; species Ambystoma mexicanum. Next base: position 192,606,301 of record NC_090932.1, read on the forward strand.
CTCTGACCAGTCACACCCTCCTTGGGCGGTGCAGACCTCCAGTGAATAATGAAGGCTTGCCACTGTTCCAGGTGCATTCCATCTCAGGTCAAGTAAGGTGTGAAAAGATATATCTGATTTCACAACAATCAGGTTCCCATCAGAGGCTGACAGGGCTGAGACAGTGCTAATCACATTTCAGGCTCAGAGAACTTGTGACAGAGGCGATGGTGGGAGGCCAAAACGAGCTAGCAAAGCCTGTGACAACTCAATCTTGTTAGCCTCGCTTTTGGGCGACATACCTCACATTCTTGGCTCCATGGTAACAAAGGGTTCAGCCAACCCTGGCGCAGGTGCAGTGCTGCTCCTCCTCTCCTTCAGCTGGTTTAGGATCGAAAACAGTTCCAGGAAAGAGACTGCACCCCTTAGTGTCACAGCCCCCACATCCTTCCAGAGGAATATCCAGGATTGTCTAACAAGTGGGGCCTGAAGCTAATGTATTTGGGCCCACCACAGTGACATTAACATCTGTAAATGCCCACACAATGCTGCTGAGTGGGCATTTACAGATTTTAGGTGGGTCTTGCCCCCTCAGGCCCTACCCTGTCTAGGCCTCTGCGGTTGTCCTCCCTCAAACAACCCTCTACTGATCCCACACTTCTCACCTCCCATTTCCATCCCTTCCTGTCCTTCCACCACCAGGATTTGCACACCGCTTTCCATTGAAAGAGGAAACTGGACTAGTTTATTGAGTGGGTAAGGCAAACTGCAGCAGCATCTTTAATTTAGCGGGAGTCAAAGTACAGGTGCTCGTACCTCACCAGCGCCATAGGGTTCTATGCTGTGCCTGGCACCCCAACACTCCACGCCCCCCTAATGCCCCTAGTGAAGATTGCTCTGGGCGGGGTCTACCCATCATTCTTCCTCCTCCCTTCTGTTTTTCTCCTCACATTTCTATCATTTTTTTCTCACCACTTGATCCCTTGCTGGCTCCTGGCTCCTCCATTCCTCCTCCCTTCTCCCTTCTGTGTTTCTCCTCACATTTCTATCATCTCTTTCTCACCACTTGACCCCTTCCTCGCTTCTCCCATTCCTTCTCCCTTCTGTGTTTCTCCTCACATTTCTAGCATCTCTTTCTCGCCACTTGATCCCTTCCTGGCTCCTCCCGTTCCTCCTCCCTTCTCCCTTCTGTGTTTCTCCTTACATTTCTAGCATCTCTTTCTCGCCACTTGATCCCTTCCTGGCTCCTCCCGTTCCTCCTCCCTTCTCCCTTCTGTGTTTCTCCTTACATTTCTAGCATCATTTTTTCGCCACTTGACCCCTTCCTGGCTCCTCGCGTCCCTCCTCCCTTCTGTGTTTCTCCTCACATTTCTAGTACCTCATTCTCGCCACTTGACCCTTTCCTCGCTCCTCCCTTCTGTGTTTCTCCTCACATTTCTAGTACCTCTTTCTCGCCACTTGACCCCTTCCTCGCTCCTCCCTTCTGTGTTGCTCCTCACATTTGCATCTCTTTCTTGCCACTTGACCCCTTCCCGGCTCCTCCCGTCCCTCCTCCCTTCTGTGTTGCTCCTCACATTTGCATCTCTTTCTTGCCACTTGACCCCTTCCTGGCTCCTCCCGTTCCTCCTCCCTTCTCCCTTCTGTGTTTCTTTTTTTTTATACTTTATTGTACCTGGTGGCAGAGCTACACAGCAGTTGAAACATCATGCATTCAAGCACTGTAAATCTTAGACAGTACTATATTCAACACAATCAGGTATTTCATGTCCATAACTTATATGTGTAGAAGGAGCGTTAGAACAGATGTTCGGAGTTGGTGAGTGTCTATGGCTGGTTGTCAGTAGCAGGGTTCATAGGGGGCATTGGGCCAGTGAACGTGCAGATAGGTGCCCAGATGTCTTTCGGTTTAGAGGTAATAACTACCATCGGTGTATATCCTACTGCGTTTCGTTAACTCGTGACATTTCGGTAAGACATTGTTTCGGTGTGGCTGCCTCTGTAGCTTTCCATCGAAGTAGAATGCACTTTTTTGCGATAATGCACTCGATATTGAACAATCTTCGGGCTTTCACATTGGCCTTGCCCATATCTCCCAGCAAGTATTTGTGTGGATGGAGTGCTGGTCTTATATCCAGCATTTCGTAAAATGCTGTGCAACATATTTCCAGAAGTGGGCTATCTGGGGGCAGTGCCAAAACATGGGTATTGTGTCGGCTTCTTCGGTTTTGCACTTCGGACAGGTCTGTATCTCCCGTGGGTTAAATGTAGTTATTTGTTCGGGGGTATGATGTAGTCTATGGAGAACTTTATATTGAATTAGTCTCAATCGAGCATTAAGTGATACCTCTTTGGTCAAAGTACACATCTTTTGCCATTTTATTTCATCGATGGTTGATCCTATGTCCACGTCCCATTGTTCCCTGAGTTTAGGGTTTCTCGGGGTTGCATCTTGTATTTTGGCATATGGCCGGGCGAGGAGTCCCCTCCTGCCATCATTTTGTATTATCAAGTCCAGGCATTCATCGGATTCTGGTTCATTAGGGTAGGATGGCCAATGTCGTCATACTGCTTCTCTCATTCAGTAATACTGCAGCCTTTTTATGGGGTTGGTTCCTAGTTTTGCTCTAAAGTCAGATATGGAGACAAATCTGCCTTCAGGGAACAAGTCGCCAGTTTCATTGTCTGTTCCGGATCCCATGCCATTTGGACGTCTATGTCCATCGTCAGAGGTATGTCTGGGGTACCCCATAGTGGGATGTTTTGGTTATATGGTTTCACTATATGGACTCTCAGCATTATGCGTCTCCAGGCATCCAGTGTAGTATTGAGTGGATCAAATAAATAGGGGTCGGGCTTGTGGGCGCATATTTGTATGGTTTTTATGTTGCTTGGTTCCGCCGATCGTTTTTCCACTTCGAAGTGTGGATGGTTGGAGTGAGAGCTGTACCAATGACCTGCATAGTGGGCTTGGGCTGCAAGATAATACAGTTTAGTGTCAGGGGCTGCTAGGCCTCCACAGTGATATGGCTCAGAGAGTGAGTCCCATTGCGCTCTTGAGGCGTTGCCGCCCCACACAAATCCGGTGGCTAAGCTTCATAGAGTGCAACAAAAAAAAATTGGCAAGGCCAGAAAGAGATCGTGGTGAAAAAATGTAGCAGTTTGGGTGCTACAATCATTTTAAGTATAGCTACACGGCCAATCATTGAGTTGGGAGTTTGCCCCACAATGTGAGTTTGTGTTCCAGTGTGTTTAGATAGTCTGTGCAGTTGTATTCATACAGGTCCTTCCATGTCCTTGCTAGCTGAACACCAAGATATTTCACAGTGTCTCCTGCCCATTTAATTCTGTGCAATTGAGTAGGCATAGTGGTTTTATTGGTTACGGGGAAAAGTTCTGATTTTGTGTTATTGATTTTGTATCCAAAGTGTATTGTAAATAGTTTGACCTCTTCTAGGATCGGTGGTATGTTCTCCTGGGGGTGCTTCAGGTAGATGAGGGTGTCGTCAGCATATAACAAGATTATTTGTGGGGGTCCCTGTATATGAATACCTCTACGTCGGTGGTGTTCACGAATTCTGCTTGCAAAGGGATCCATCGTCAGGGCAAATAAGATCGGGGAAAACGGACACCCCTGTCTGGTACCGCTGGCCAGCTATATTATTTGGGAATTATTCTGGTTGGTACGTATTCTGGCTCCCGGTGCTGTGTATAACAGTCCCACGTATCTATTGAATGCTACGCCCAGACCCATGCGCCTCAGGACCCCGAACTGGAAGTTCCATGACACAGAGTCGAATGCTTTCTCAGCGTCTAATATCATCACCGCTGCAGGAAGATCAGGGTTTACCTGGGACATGGTACTGAGCAATCGCCTGATGTTCAAAGCTGTGGACCTCCCGGGGATGAATCCCGACTGGTCGGTGTGTACCAGGTCAGGAATGTGAGGTAGTAGCTGGTTGGCTAGCATTTAAGCGAAGATCTTAGTGTCTGAGTTTATCAGTGATAATGGGCGATATGAGGCCATTTCGTTTGCTTGTTTCCCTGGCTTAGCGAGTACAGTTATTTCCGCCTCCGTTAGGGAGGGAGATAATTTGCCATTTTCATCCACCTCCTCCCATACTCTTAGTAGTTTAGGGGCTAGAATGCCCTTGCATGTTTTGTAGAGGTCCGTGCCTATTCAGTTTGGCCCAGGGGCTTTTTTCGAGGTAAGTGTGGTCATGGCATCAGTAATTTCCTCAGTCGTGATCGGATCGTTTAATTTGGATTTGGATTTATCATCTAGGGTGGGTAGTTTCGTTCTTCCTAAGTATTCATCTACCTCCGCAATCATTGCCACATCATTGTTGGAGTATAGGGTCTGATAGTGTTCTTTGAATGATTAATTTATTTCTTCGTGCCTGATAGTTGTTTGTCTGTCTGGTTTGGGTAGGCCACTAATGAACTGTGGGCCCCGTTCTCCTTTGATTAATCCGGCCAGCAGTTTTCCAGGGCGATCCGCTTCGCTGTATCTTCTGGCCCGAGTTTTCTTGTAGATGAATCGGGTTTCTCGGTCTTCCAGTTCGCAGAACTTCTGCCTGTTGCCCTTGATTAGGCCTAATAATGCATAATTTTGCGTGATACTGTGTTCATTTTCGAGTTTCCTCAAGTGTTCCTCTGTTTCCTGTAGTTCCCTTCTAATAGACTTTAAAGTCCCAGTGCGGCAGAGATTATCACGCTGCATATCCACACCTTGAATGTCTCCCAGATCGTGGTAAATTTGGAGACCGATCCCTCGTTTTCGGTGAAGAATGTTTTGATGTCTGTCCATAGTGTTCTGCAAGGGTGTTTTTTAACAGCATGGGCGGGGGCATCCACCACGGAGATCTGGGTGTATTGGCAGGGTCTTGGGAGATTTCCAGTACTATGGGTGAATGGTCAGACCATGTACGTGGCAAAATTGAGGTTAGGCATTTACCAGTAGTCCATGTCGCAGAGATCAACCAAAAGTCTATCCGAGAGTGGGCATCATGGACGGTTATGTGTACTCCTTCTGGGTAGGGTGGTCTGCTCTCCAGATGTCTATGAGGTCATATTGCAACATGGTCTGTGTTATCGTGTTTGAAGAATTTGTCATGTTCCTTGGCTTTTTACTCGATCTGTCTATGGAGGGGTCTAGAATTATATTGAAATCCCCTCCCCAGATAATGGGGAGATCGGGAGTGTGCCCAATCAACGTTGCAATTTTGCCATAGAATGCTGGGTCATCTGTGTTGGGACTGTAGGTGTTTACCAAGAGGATCGGGTTGTTGTTGATATTGCCGGCTATTACCACAAATCTGCCGTCCGGTTCTATGGTGGTAGAACCCATACTGAAGTTTGTGTTCTTATGTATGAGTGTTATCACCCCTCTGGCTTGTGAGGATCTGCTTATGTGTAGGTTCTAGGGCATGTGTTTCCTGTAACATGACTATGTTGGGGTTATGTCGATCAAGGTAAGCCCAGATCTTCCTTGCCTTAATTGGGATGTTAAGGCCTCTTATGTTCCACAAAATTAATTTTAGCTTAAGCGCCATGGTGTATCTTTGGTTGGATGATGATTTACCATTAATATTGTAGTCATCTGGTGGTTTACATTTCTAGTTACTGCTGCACAACCACTGCCACTGTGTTTTTGAACTTTACTTCTCCAGGCTGCTTGACCTGTGACGGCCAGGTGAACTTAAACATTAAACAACTTCGGAGTCCTCTGAACCCCCTGTTCCCTCCCCCTCCCTCACCATCTACCCCAACACTATGATGTAACCCTTTCGAACCTGTGGATGAACCCTTGGGGTCCATGTCATCAGCGCTGCCCTCCATACAGCTCAACATACCCCAAATACTTAAGTTTCAGTTCTGTCTCCAACCGTATGTTGTGTTGGATGTGTTTAGGTTGGGCACAGGGCCATTCAATAATTTTCATCTGAGTGTTTCTCGTCTATGTCATGTGGTATTGCAGCTTCTGGGCACTGCAGCGACCTGGGCTCGGGTATGTGGGACTCCACGTAGGCCATTGCCTGTGTGGAGTCCTCGAAAAATTGTGCTCTTCCATTATGCTATATTCGGAGCCTCGCAGGGAGGATCAATGAGTATAGAATTTTTCTAGTTCTAAGCAGGCGCTTCACAACATCGTAAGATCTTCTTTGCATTTGCACACTGTCTGCGAAGTCAGGATAGATATGTATTCGACTGAATTCATATTGTAGTGTGCCTTTTCCCCTTGCAAGCCTTAGTACCATGTCTCTGTCCTGATAGTTTAGAAGCCTGACAATGATTGTTCTTGGTGGGGCACCTGGGCAGGGGTGGGGGGGCAAGAGTTCGGTGAGCCCTCTCAATCAGGAATTGTGGAGAGAACTTTGTGGGATCAAAGAGTAATTTGAGTAGGTCTTCCATGAATGGTTCCATGGGGCCCTTAGTTGCGGCCTCAGGAATCCCGACCACCCTGATGTTATTGCGCCGGGATCTGGATTCTAAATCCTCACATTTATTTGCCAATCTCTTGAGTTCTGTTTGTACGGTATTCAAAGTGTGGTCATGTCGCATTAAAACATTTTCGTTAGTACTGATGCGCCCCTCTGTCTCAGTGATGCAGCCACTTCCCTTCTCTATCCTCGCCTTCAATGACACTATTGTGCCAACAATATCGTCCAGTTTCACCTTGATCGCAAGGAATCCATTTTGTATGGTCTGTAGTAATTGGTCGTTGAATTTATTAAGTTTTCTCAAAAAAGCATAAAGCAAGGCATTACAGAACAGTGTTTAAGGTCAAACAAAATAAGATATGTATAGTCGAAACGTTCCTGCCCTTCCATAAAAAAATGAGTCCCCTTTACTCAAATTCGATTTCTCCCCCCACGTTCCCCACCTCAAAACATTTCCTCTTTATTCATTTACTATCATGCTTATACAAAGGTTGACTTGCTTAGTGTGCAGTATAACATATACAGTACTCTCAGGAGGATAGGTTGGTTCTGCGTGACGTCCTCATGGCCATGGTGTATGCTCATTACAATATAACAGATCACAGTGTTCTCCTCAGAGGGATAGGTGCAGTGTTAGCATTTAGTCCACTTCCTAGTGAATAGCTCCTGGCATATATTGCGAAACAAATTCACTCCATAGTATGTCACATTGTGCGGATGTTCTGTGCAGTGTTGAAGTAATTTCTTCCATAACAAATGCTCAATGCAACATTAACCCACTCGCGCTTGCTTGGTATGTTCTCAGACTTCCATTTGATGACTAGAGTGGCTTGGGCTGCTAACAGAAGATGAGCCGCCAACCCCTTGACTCTATTCCTTTCATCCTCACATTGCTCAAACCCAAAGAGAAACAAAAAGGGGTCTGCAGACCCCTGAATGCCATCAAGATCTCTGATCCATCCAAGGACTTCGTCCCAGTATACCTTGATCCTAGGGCAGTCCCACCACATATGCCAGTAGTCGGCAATCCCACCAAATTTACGCCAGAAGAGTGGACTTAGTGACTGGAACATTCGGGAAAGCCTAAGAGGGTCATATTGCCACCTGTGTAGCAGTTTGATTGCGTGGAGTTTGCATTGGCTAGATATAGAAACCTTGGGGGCGGCCCTGCACATTCTTCCCCACATATTTGGTTCAATTTCTTCACCCAAATCTTTCTCACATCTGCTTTTCAGGGGCAGTGTAGATCTCTTCCCTGCCTCTATCAGTTCCCTATATATGGAAGATATCAGCCCCTTCCTTTCTGTTCTGGAATTCAGGAGCTTCTCAAAGGGGGTGAGCTCTCTGTCCACACTACCCGTCCACTCATCCCTTGTCAGGACTCCCTTAATCTGCAAGAAATGGAAGACCGACAGAGAGCCTAACCCAAGAGCCTCACTGAGTTCTGTTAATGTGATGAAGGATCCATTCCTCCAGAGTTGACCTACCATCTACAGTCCAGCCTGGAACCATGGTTGGAATCTGTCTAAATTGGGAATGCTTTCCCTGATGCCGGGAGCCCATAGGTGACTGAGGGGGGACTGCCATGAAGTAACTTTCTGCATATCACTTTTCTCCCTCCATATTTCCCAGATGGTCCCCAGTATCGGTTATTCTGTAAGACGCTGTATCAGTTTATCCCTCGGAACCCCCAACCACTTGGAGACTGTTGCTGGGGTCAAGTAGTGATTATCCATTGCGACCCATTGGGGTTCTTTATGATTTCGAAGGTGTGGGATCAAAATTCATAGTTGGGCAGTCTGATAATATTTCTGCAGGTCTGGTAACCTCCCTCCCCCACCCCTTTGTCATTAGGTAATGCCAACGTGTCATAAGCTACTCTTGCTTTCTTTCCCTGCCACAGGAACTTTACTATTGCTCTTTTGACCTCATCAAAGAGCAGCTTCGGCATTTTTATTGGAAGAATCTGAAAAGGGTAGAGAAAGCAGGGAAGACATACCATTTTGTTCGAATTAAGCCTACCCAACCATGATATCGTCAGTTTCTCCCATTTGTTGAGGTCAGCGTGAAACTGTAAGAGGAGGGGTGGGAAGTTGGCTTCATAGAGTTTGGCGATGTCCCTTGTGATGTGTATTCCTTAGGTATCTGAACTTGACGTTTTCTGGGAGAAGCCCCAGCGGTGAGAGTCTTGTGTGATCTCATGTAGGAGAAATAGGATAGATAGATTTGGCTTGATTGATTTTGAAACCTGAGAGATTCCCGTATTCTTTAATTTGTTGGATTAGTTGGATTGCTCTTGGAATGGAGGATGTGGGGTTTGATATGTGCAAAAGTAAGTCATCGGCATACAGAGCGACCTTGTATTCTATAGGTCCTAGTCGAAGTCCGTGAACTCGGTGGTCATCTCTTATCTTGTGGGCTAATGGTTCCAGTGAGAGTGCAAAGAGTATTGCAGAGAGAGGTCATCCCTGTCGTCTACCCCTATTCAATCGAAACCAGTGAGAGTATTCCCTTTTCACGAAGATAGAGGCCAGGGGTGATGTAAATACCACCTCAATCCCGCCTCTGAATTTCAGACCTATTCCCACCTTGCGGAGGACTGCCATCAGAAAGCCCCATTCAACCCTGTCGAAGGCCTTCTATGCCTCGACTGACAGGAGGGCAGGGTCGTTAGTCATGGTTTGGGATGCATTGATTACATGTAGAGTCTTCCTCATGGTGTCTGCTCTCTGTTTACCCAAAATAAAACCAACCTGGTCTGCAATTAAACATGGCATGTGGGTCTCTAGTCAGGCTGCAAGGATTCTAGTATATATTTTGGCATCGACATTTATGGGGTCATATGAGCCACAATACTTCGGGTCTCGTCCCTCTTTGGGGATTTCTGAGACAAGGGCTTGGACAAAGGCGTCCAGGGCTTTCCCGGTGTCAAGGATCTCATTGAACAGTTCCACCATGAAGGGAAGGAAGGGGGAAAGGAAGGTTTTATAGAACCAGTCAGTATAGCCGTCCTCTTCAGGGGCTTTGCCTAACGAGAGTCTCTGGACTGCATTTTTAACTTCCTCTTCAGTTATCGGACTCTCTAATACCTGGGATTCATCTTTTGACAACTTCAGCATTTTTATCGAGGACAAGTACTCGTTAGTCCCCAATTCTTTGTGTCGAGCCTCTGATCTATATGAGGCTCCCAGTTCTCTATCACCAGAACGCTTTGCTCAGTTTGTTGGGCACATAGTCTGGCTGCTAATAGGGCATCCGCTTTATCTACCTTCTCATAGAATTTTTGTCTCAGGAGCTGTAATTTACGGGCTATCAGCCCGTGTTCTAGTAGGCAAAGTTCTTCCCTCTTTTTTTTGGCTTCCAATATCTTATCTGCTTTCCCACTCCCGTCTTTCCTTACCGCTTCGTTCAGGTGGCAGATCTCACTTCTGAGTCTGTTTTCCACCAAATTCCTTTCTCTCTTTTTACCAGCCCCTTCTTTAATCAAGATTCCGTGTCAAGTTGCTTTCCCAACTTCCCACGCTGTTAATTTGGAAACCTTCCCAGTGTTATTCATTTTAATATAGTCAATGATCTCCGTCTCCAGCTCTGTGCTGAAAACCGGGTCTTTCCAGAGGGTTTCATTGCATCGCCATCGACCTCCTGTTTTGGGTAAGGTGTCCCAGTTAATGTTAACTGTAACCATATCATGGTCAGACCAGGTGACCGGAACAATTTCTGATCTCTTGGTAGCTTCATATACCCCTTCTGTTAATTATATGTGGTCAATTCTAGTGAAGGTGTTATGGGGGTCAGAGTAAAAAGCGTACCCTTGTTCGTTTGGATGGAGTTCCCGCCATGTATCTCTCAGGCTATAAACTCTGAGCATGTCTGCCACCTCAGTGCGCCCTCCTTCCACTGGCTCCCTGGTGTTAGGATTACCTGCTTTCCTATCCAAATTGAAGTCTGCCCATAAATTAAAGTCACCACCAAGGAGGACGTGACCAGAGGCCTCCAGCATGATTTTGGGGATTGTGTTGGCCAGGAATCTAGATTGTCCCATGTTGGGGGAGTAAATGGTGGCTAATGTAATGTTCACTTTTCCTACGGTGCCGACTATGAGCAGAGCGCGTCCCTCCATGTCTGCCCAGATCATCGTGGTCGTGAAGCCTAGTCCTTTTTTGATGAGTATCCCCACCCCCCCTTCCTTAGGGGTCCAGAGCCCCAAAATTCCAACACTGTTCGTAACCCTAGAAGCTTCTGCTCCTCCCCACTGGCGCATTTTGTTTCTTGCAGGAAGAGGACATCCAATTTTGCCCTACGGAATTCCCGATATACTAGAGATCTCTTGGTTGGGGAATGGAGTCCTTTTATATTAAGTCTGCCTACTCTGAGGGGGTTTTGTATCTGTTGGTTTGTTTCAACTGCGATCTGTGATTTTGCATGCTAGGTGGCCCCTTAGCAAAGAACAAACTATGGAGCTATTGGACCACCATGTGCATACCAGTTCAAGCCATTGCAAGGTTTCAATCTTATTTTCCTGCCTTCATGTTTGAAAGAGAGGGAGAAGGGATAGCCCCATCTATATCCGGTTCCACGCTCCTTGAACCATTTCATGAGGGGGCTGCACATTCGCCTCAGGGCCAAGGTCAAAGATGATAGGTCTTGGAAGATAGTGATCTGTGCACCCCCCAGAGTGATTGATCCACTTGTCTTGGCCTTTTCTAGGATTCTGGCTTTATCTTGATACCTATGGGTACGGGCAAGGACTGATCTCGGTCCGCCCATTGGGCCGCCAGCTCTGTGTATCCTTTGCGTCTTGGGTTCATCAATTTCCTCATCTGTGACCAATAGTCTAATTATATTGTGGATCGTCCTCCTGAGGTCTCCTTCCGTCTCGCCGTCGTGGTCCGGGATGCCAAAGAAGCGAAGATTATTTCTCCTTTCGCGATTTTCCAAGTCATCCATTTTCAGTCAGAATTCTTCCTCCCTTTGTTCTATTTCCCTTATTCGTAGGTTCATCTGGGTTTTGAGAGTATCTATGGAGGCTTGGTTGTTTTCTATTCCCTCAGGTCTTTCTTCAATCTTGTCCATTCGTTGTGTGATCTTATCTAGCTTCTCCCCCTATTTTGGCACCCATGTTCTTTATTTCGCTCAGAAGAGCAGCAATGTCTCCTTTGGTCACTTCCGCTTCTATCCCTGAGGCTTCCATGTCCTGTATACCCGCAAATCCGATGACATGGGAGGGTGGAGAGTAGGCGAATTTGGCCAGTCGCAGTTTAATGTCCATATAAGTCGGGTGAGATACTGACCCACCTCGTCCAGCAGATTATCCGGTGGTCCTGTAAGAGCTGGCGCACCTCAACACCTGCCGTTGATTGAAGGAGGCACACACCCCGTTTCCGGGGGCTCAACCCTTCAGAAGAGAGAATAGTCTGCTTACCTCACACGTGAGCAATGAATTTGGGTGCAGCGAGGTCTCGGACATAGTTGCTCTGCCACTGAGAGCTGGTGCTTGGTCTATTTTGGTCTCCTGTGATGTTTCATCAAGACTGAACAAGTAGCACCCAGCTGGTATCCCTTCACAAGCGATTCCGATACTAGAGGAAGGTTGGTCCTGGGGAGGTTTGACCTCTTGATGGTAGTTCTTTGTGCGAATTTGGTTTCCTTTCGATGACTCTAGGTGGTGAGACTGTCAGTCTACTCTCACTGCCCCTTATGCATCCGAGCAATGTGAGTCGGAGGGTTTCAGAATGATCCAGGAGTTCCTTTCAGTCTATGTCATTCATAGAACTCCCATCTCCTGGCCTATGGATCCCATCGTTCCTTGGTGTTTGACCTGGGGGTGTGGATTCAATTGTGAACCCGTTAAGTAGTCTTGTGTCCTATGGTTCTGAGCTCGGTGGGTGGGTCTATTTGAGGAGTCTGCCTCCTGGGGTCCCTCAAGTGCCCTGAACAACAGTACTTTTCAGGGTGTGCTCTGAGGTGGCTCCTGGGAAGGACCGGATTCATTGATTTATGATCCACTGGGTTATCGTGTATTCAGGTGTTCTCCAGCGTATGCCTGGGATAAGGGCATGAGTCAGCCTGAGGGCGATCCACATGTGAGGCAGACCCTGTTAGATTCCACCTTCGCTAGTTCTTGAGAGGTTGCACTCTGTATATTAGCTGATTCCTCCAGATGAGTTGTTTGGTGGCCCCAGCGGGGTGTTTACTTGCTGAGACCCTCGGTTCCCAGTTACTGGGTCTTTTTTGTGGAGAGTACCCTGATATGGCAATAGGTGCTATGTGTCCTCTCACTGGGCCTTGTTGTCCTTGTGACCTTGCAATGGTTCTATTGTTGGGATGGCTTCCCCTTACTTAACCTACTTTGGGCTCCTCACCATTCCAAATGCCGTAATCGGTGTAATAAAGTGGAGTTATAACCCTGTGTGGCCTGTGTTTTCCTCAGAGTGTGTGCCACCACAGAGCCTTTATATTCTTTGCCAGTGTTCTGCGCAGCAACCTGCGGGGCCTCCGCAGCCCGTTAGATGCACTACGAGTCTCTGTTGCAAATTTATAGCGGCCCCATATGTAGTCGCCGGAGGGGGTCTCCGAGGGCAATCTCAGAGGTACAGGCTGTCTTTCCGCACCCAGAGCGAGAGCCGGATGCCGCAGCTGGTAGCTCCCTGCCCGGGCACGTCTATAGCAATCCACTTCCCAGGGAGATGGACGAGGCGCTGTTCGGGCAGGGGGGCTGTGAGGCTCACCTTGTGTGCTTCGGTGCGTTGAAGAGTCGCTTATACGGGGGGCCTCCTCCTCTATCTCGTACTCTCTAGCACTCGCCTGGATGAGCAGCAGGTTCGGGCGCTGTTTCCTTTGCCTGATCCGACGCAAATTGGCATGGCCTGGATTTCGTTCGCAGGCTCAGGCGCTGTTTCCTATGCCTGATCCAGTGTCAGTTGGCATGTCCCGGATCTCCTCCGCGTGGCACACATTTTTCCAGGCTTCCTCACATGCCCGATGAGCCTCTTCCCTGAAGTTGTGGGCGCTGAAGTTAGTTTCACTTTTACGGGTCTGTGTGTAGTATCGGGGATGGTAAGGAAACAACTGGATTCAGGTAAGGCACAGGAGACCAGTATATATAAAAGAAGTAAGTTTATTACTTAGTTACAGAGTTACAGGGCTAGTTATATAGAAAGGCAGGGAGCTAAACAGGTGACACCCTTTCATTAAGGGTCTCCCATCCTGTGTCCCCAACTGTAGTTCTTGGAACCCTCAGGTACCATCACATTCCATATGACATAGCTGTATTTTACTAGAAGCACTGTGTGCACCCAGTGCAAATAGATAGGTACAATACTACACTGTGGTGCACCCGGCTCCGGCTTCTTTCACACTTTTCTACACAATTTCTCCACTGTTTTTCTCTGGGTTTCTTTCTGTGGGGTTGGGGGACCTTCACACAGCTAGGTACCGATTACCACAGCGGGGAGGTCCAGAAGTGGGGGCTCAAGTCACCTCAGAGACCCGTGATGTGAGAGCTCACACGGAGGAAAGGATCATCTGTGCGCCCCCTGGTGGCCAGTTCCATTGGTCGTCTCTTGAGTTCTCTTCCGATGGTTGCATTTGACAGACACTGGGGGATGGAGGGTCGGCAGCGTTGGGTCTTGGGCCTGTAAAGGAGTCCATTGTGCCTTTTTTTTCTCTGGGCACCTTTGGGCATTGTGTGGCTAGGGGTGCACAGAGTTTAGGTACAATGCTTCGTGTGACCCTGTGTGCGGGTGTCCACTGGGCGGCAATGCTCCATTTGGTGGTATTAGCGTGCCTGACCTATGTTATTGCAGGAGTTGTATGGATCTGGCCAGTCTCTATGTGCCAGAGCGAATTTCTGCGGTGTCTTGCCCGTGTGTTCTGCTTAATCGGGAAGATTAGCAGACTGGACCACAGCCAGTGCCAGCAGGATTGTACTGTGCTCTCGTTGTGGTGCCATGGCTGGATTTTTCCAAGCAGAGACTACCGGGGTGTGATCCGACGATTCCCCAATGTTTTAAGCTTCCTGCTGGGGGCCGCAATGTCCAGCATTGTGATGCCTCTGTCTGCCGGATATCAGGGGATTAGTAGTGAATTCTGTTTGAGGGCCTGTGCGGGTGGTAGCAGTAGCCGGTCGGCTCCGGCGAGGCATTTAGCCCCTAGTGCGTGCAGGCTGGTGAAATGTCCCTCTTTCAGTTTTTTGGGCACTCAGGTCGTGGACCACGCTGTGGGGGATTGAGGAAAGGGGGCCTTCCTTGTGTCGTTGCCAGGCTTATCTCAGCCTCTGTTTCAAGTAGAGTTCGCGAGGCTCCGTGTCAGCCCCTGGCGAGCACTCGGGCCTGATGAGCAGGTTCAGCTGGGGGCCAAGGGGTGCCCAGACTGCGGCCGCAAACCAGGCTCAGCAGGACAGCGTGGGAGGTTGCTGCCCAGATTGCGGCCGCAAACCAGGCTCAGCAGGACAGCGTGGGAGGTTGCTTCGTACAGCTGCGGCGGTCCGGTCTCTCTCACCCCCGGCACTCCGGTGATACACAGTTTCCGTGGGTGCTCGCTCGTCCGGCCGCAGTGGTGGTACAACTGCGGCGTGGGTTGATCACTCTCCCCCCATGGCTTCTGTTGTTCAGCAGAAGGTGAGCGGTTCCCGTGGGTATCGGAGCAACCAGTGAAGCCCCACGAGCGTAGCAGCAACCGTGCCAGCGCCTGGGGTGCAGAGGATTACGCATGCCCAGGATGTCCACGCAGCAGCCGTCTGGGGTGGTGGTTCCAGCGTCGGGGTCAGCGGCTCAGCAGATCTCAGCAGGGGGCAGGGGTGAAGGCCAGGGCCGAAGCTGCACTTCACTTCAGGTGGTGTGCAGCAAGCTGTGAAGACCAGGGCCGAAGCTGCACTTCACTTCAGGTGGTGTGAAGCAAGCTGTTATGACCAGGGCCGAAGCTGCACTTCACTTCAGGTGGTGTGAAGCAAGCTGTTATGACCAGGGCCGAAGCTCCACTTCACTTCAGGTGGTGTGCAGCAAGCTGTGAAGAGCAGGGCTGAAGCTGCACTTCACTTCAGGTGTTGTGCAGCCAGCTGTGTAGACCAGGGCTGAAGCTGCACTTCACTTCAGGTGGTGTGCGGCAAGCTGTGAAGACTAGGGCTGAAACTGCACTTCACTTCAGGTGGTATGCAGTCAGCTGTGAAGACCAGGGCTGAAGCTGCACTTCACTTCAGGTGGTATGCAGCAAGCTGTAAAGACCAGGACTGGAGCTGCAGTTCACTTCAGGTGGTACGCAGCAAGCTGTGTAGACCAGGGCTGAAGGTACACTTGACTTCAGGTGGTATGCAGCAAGCTGTGAAGACCAGGGCTGAAGCTGCACTTGACTTCAGGTCGTGTCCAGCAAGCTGCGAAGACCAGAGCTGAAGCTGCACTTCACTTCAAGTGGTGTGCAGCAAGCTGCGAAAACCAGGGCTGAAGCTGCACTTCACTTCAAGTGGTGTGCAGCAAGCTGCGAAGACCAGGGCTGAAGCTGCACTTCACTTCAGGTGGTGTGCAGCAAGCTGTTATGACCAGGGCTGAAGCTCCACTTCACTTCACGTGGTGTGCAGCAAGCTGTGAAGACCAGGGCTGAAGCTGCACTTCCCTTCAGGTGGTGTGCAGCAAGCTGTGAAGACCAGTTGAAGCTGCATTTCACTTCCGGTGGTGTGCAGCAAGCTGTTATGACCAGGGCTGAAGCTCCACTTCCCTTCAGGTGGTGTACAGCAAGCTGTGATGACCAGGGCTGAAGCTGCACTTCACTTCAGGTGGTGTGAAGCAAGCTGTTATGACCAGGGCTGAAGCTCCACTTCACTTCAGGTGGTGTGCAGCAAGCTGTGAAGAGCAGGGCTGAAGCTGCACTTCACTTCAGGTGTTGTGCAGCCAGCTGTGTAGAACAGGGCTGAAGCTGCACTTCACTTCAGGTGGTGTGCGGCAAGCTGTGAAGACCAGGGCTGAAACTGCACTTCACTTCAGGTGGTATGCAGTCAGCTGTGAAGACCAGGGCTGAAGCTGCACTTCACTTCAGGTGGTATGCAGCAAGCTGTGAAGACCAGGACTGGAGCTGCAGTTCACCTCAGGTGGTACGCAGCAAGCTGTGTAGACCAGGGCTGAAGGTACACTTGACTTCAGGTGGTATGCAGCAAGCTGTGAAGACCAGGGCTGAAGCTGCACTTGACTTCAGGTCGTGTCCAGCAAGCTGCGAAGACCAGAGCTGAAGCTGCACTTCACTTCAAGTGGTGTGCAGCAAGCTGCGAAAACCAGGGCTGAAGCTGCACTTCACTTCAAGTGGTGTGCAGCAAGCTGCGAAGACCAGGGCTGAAGCTGCACTTCACTTCAGGTGGTGTGCAGCAAGCTGTGAAGACAAGAACTGAAGCTGCACTAGACTTCAGGTGGTATGCAGCCAGCTGGTAAGACCAGGGCTGAAGCTGCATTAGACTTCAGGTGGTATGCAGCCAACTGGTAAGAGCAGGGCTGAAACTGCACTTCACTTCAGGTGGTGTGCAGCCAGATGGTAAAACCAGGGCTGAAGCTGCAATTCACTTCAGGTGGCATGCAGCCATGCAAGCAGTGAAGACCAACACTGAAGCTGCACGACCAAGGCTGAAGCTGCACTTTACTTCGAGTGGTATTCAGGTGGTAGTGAAGACCAGGACTGAAGCTTTACTTCACTTTGGGTGGTGTGCAGCAAGCTGTGAAGACCAGGACTGATGTGCAGCCAGCTGTGAAGACCAGGACTGAAGCTGCACTTCACTTTGGGGTGGTATGCAGCCAACTGTGATGACCAGGGCTGAAGCTGCACTTGACTTCAGGTGGTATGCAGCAAGCTGTGAAGACAAGGACTGAAAATGCACTTCACTTCGGGTGGTATGCAGCAAGCTGTGAAGACAAGGACTGAAAATGCACTTGACTTCAGGCGGTATGCAATAAACTGTTAAAACCAGGGCTGAAGCTGCACTTTACTTCAGGCGGTTTGGAGCTAGCTCTGAAAACCAGGGCTGAAGCTGCACTTGCCTTCAGGTGGTATGTGCCAGCTGTGAAGACCAGAGCTGAAGCTGCACTTGACTTCAGGTGGTACGCAGCAAGCTGGGAAGACCAGGGCTGAAGCTGAACTTAACTAAAGGTGGTATACAGCCAGCTGTGTAGACCAGGACAGAAGCTGCACTTCACTTCAGGTGGTATGCAGCCAGCTGTGAAGACCAGGGCTGAAGCTGTGCTCAACTTCAGGTGGTATGCAGCAAATTTTGAAGACTAGGGCTGAAGCTGCACTTCACTTCAGGTGTTATGCAGCAAGCTGTGAAGACCAGGGCTGAAGCTGCACTTTACTTCCGGTGGTATGCAGCAAGCTGTCAAGACCAGGGCTGAAGCTGTGCTTAATTTCAGGTGGTATGCAGCAAACTGTGAAGACTAGGGCTGAAGCTGCACTTCACTTCAGGTGGTATGCAGCAAGCTGTGAAGAGCAGGGCTGAAGCTGCACTTGACTTCCGGTGGTATGCAGCAAGCTGTGAAGAGCAGGGCTGAAGCTGCACTTGACTTCCGGTGGTATGCAGCAAGCTGTGAAGACCAGGACTGAAGCACCAGCAGTCGAGGTCTTCGCTAGATCCAGCAGCATTCTCACAAGCAGGGACTGCACTTGGGGGAGTGCTAGTGGCAAGGGGCAGGTAAGGCTTTAGGCAACTCTTTATATAAGGCAGGCTAGTTACCCGGCCACACAGCAAGCTTGTCTGATAAATGAGAGGGCATAGTACCTGCAATATTCCTTCAAAATGTAACATGAATATATCACAAACATGAATGCAAGGAACAAAAACGCAAATTGTTTAAAACACATATTGGGGGTGTACATCAACACAGACCCCAAAGCAATGAGTTACGTAATATGTGTCACTATCAAGACAAGGAAATTACACAGAGGTTGTTCCATAGCAAACTCTCAATAGGCGTTGACTGTAAATGCTGTGGTAGGTCAAAAGAAGGAGGCAGATTAGTTTTAGTCATTTGAAATGAGTGGTTTATTCAGATTAGAAGAACATTTATTTAATTAATTAAAATATGTATAGAGCACACTAAACCCTTAGGCATCAAGGCGCTAGTGCATTCATTTAAAGCAGGCATAGTCATTAACGCTGACAGTATACTTTGCAAACGAGAGTTCATAGACAGTTCAGTATGATTCCTTGTGGCAGGTACAGTACACTGTTCTTGGATCCCATGATCACCCCAGCAAAGGGTTTGCAGAGAAGAGCTAAGTTTGGAGTTGCTTCCTAAACACCCAGTAAGATTGTTCTGCTCTGAGTGATGGAGGTAGTGTGTCCCAAGTCGTGGACGCTGTTACGGAAAACTGAGCCTCCCGCTTTCAAATGCCTGAGGCTTGGGATGGTGAGTTGGTTGGTGTATAGGGAGTGGGTGGGTCCAGTCGAGTGCTTTTTAGTGAATTCCCGGTGATCGATACCTGGGTGCTTTGTTTGCAAGGCAATTGTGTGTGATGACTAGGGATTTAAAGGTTATGCACTCTCGGATGGGTAGCCAGTGCACCTTTTTCCCAGTCGCAGGTATGTGGTTGCGCTTAGGGATGTTGAGGGCTTCCTTGAGGACATTATTTTGAATAATTTTCAGTTTGTCCAAATTGCGCTGTGATGTTACATGAAAGAGGGCATTACAATAGTCCAGTCTCTAACCTATCAGGGCTCTGGCAATAGTTACACAGTTTTTGGGTTTGAGGAAGGGTCTACACGCATTGATTAGTTTTGAGGTGTATGCAGCCGAGGATACAATTGCATTGACCTGTCTGGATAGTGATAGTGAAAAGTCGAGATAGACACCTAAGGTATTGACATTGTTAGAAACCTGATTTGTTATACCATAATTGCAAAAGGATTTGTAGGAATGGTTCAGCTTGGTAAGGGTGTTGGGAGTTCCTACCACAAGAATTTCCATGTTATCGTCGTTTAAACAAAGGCTGTGGGTTGTCATTCAGGTCTGAAAGGTATGATAGACTGTGTGTACACTTATATTGTCAGTGTCGTAGCCCCCGTCAATAGGAGAAGGACCTGCGTATCGCCCGCATAGTTCATGTACGATATTCCGTTTTCAACAAGGAAGTCAAAGAGAGGTTTAGTAAAGAGTCAGGGTTATGCATGAGCACTGGGGGACTCTGCAGGTGACAGGGGCTGGTGGTGCTGTGGCAATGGTTGAGAAGACTCTCATTGATCTGTCAGATAGAAATGAGGATATCCAGGCGATAGCCTCTGCGGAAAAGTGAGCTGCTGATGCAAGGTGGTGGCAGAGGATTTGGTGGTCCACCAAGTCAAATGCTGCAGATATGTCTATCAGCAAGAGGAGAGCTGGCTAACCGGCGTCCTTGAATTTGTCTAGTTGATTCTTCAGATCTAGCATGGCCGTTTCTGTACCAAACCCATGGCGGAAGCCAGATTGACGCAAACCCTGGCGGTTGTGGCATTCTAAATAGTCTGGATCTGAAGGTAGGCTGGCTGATCAATGATTTTCAAGAGAAATTGGACGGTCATGATGAGGCAGTAGTTAATAGGAATATTAGTGTCCAGGGTCGGCTTTTTTAGTAGAAGGCCGACCCAGGCATTCTTGAGGGAAGATGGGACTGAGCATGATGCAAAGGAGGTGTTGATCAAGGCGGCGATGAAAGGAGCCAGTGGTTCCACACAGTTTGAGGCTGTTGACAATGTGGATGGCATCAGGTTCAGAGATAGATTGGAAACTCAAATGGAGAAGCTGAAGGGGGTGGGATTGAGATGCAGAGGGTTAGGCAATGGCTTTACCTAATGACATTTGTTTGTCAAGTCGGGTCTTGAAACACTTGTGTATAGGCGCGTTATAAATGCCATATCATATCATATAATAAGGATCTTTCTTTGGAGCGATAACATTTTTTGTAGCAGGGCGTCTTGAATGTTTGTGCACCAAGTGGTATCCTGTGTGCAGTTGGAGGGAGGAGGGGAAGGTGTATCGAGCTCCCTCAAAATGGTGAAGAGTTCCCTGGAACTGGAGCTAGTTTTCTCTATTCTGGAGCTGTAAAACATGCTTTTTTCATAAAGTGTGGCCAATTTGTACGACCTGGCGGCCTGCATGAAGCAGTCTTTGTTAGGCATAGTAAGGGAGAGCCTCCAGATTTTTTGGCCTGGCGTTTTAGTAGGTGGATGGCTTTAAGGTCAGGGGAGAACCCTATGTTATTGTGAGAGATGGCTTTGGCTTTCTGTTGGGTAAGTGAGGCCAGAGTGTTAACAGCCTGGGTAAGGGCAAGGTTATATCGGTTGACCAAGGTGGCCGAGTCATTGCTGAATGAGTGTGCATTGATTAGATCTTCCAGTACAGGTAGGATGCTAGCTTTGGTGATGTTTTTGATGCTGCGTGTGGTTGTGGGTGGGAGAGATGCAGCTGGTGGTGGAGGGTGGGTAGGCAGGGGAAGAGTGAAGGCAATGATGTTATGGTTAGACCATGGACAGGGCTGGTTGCTGCTTATATCGATGTTGCAATTCAAGTCGGCTATCGAGTCAAGAATTCTGCCTTTGGTTTGTCTAGGGTTGTTGACATGTTGTATGAAGCGTTGAGGGAGCTGGCTAAACAGATGGCTTTCTGGTTGGTTTGGTCATTGAAATTGAGATTGAAATCTCCTAGGATAATGGACTTGGATGATGGTTTTTAGGAGGAGAGGAGGTGTAGGACGTCTTCTTCAAAAGAGAGGGTGGTGCCTGGTGTGCAGTAGATTACATTAATGGAAACTGTGGAAGTGTGGTAGAAGTTGAGATTAGTGGTTAGGATTTCTCCAGAGTTGAGGGCGGTGCATTTGATTTTTTGAAAATAGGAAGGTATGTTTTAGCGATGAGGGAAACTCCCTCGCCTCTTGTGTTAACCCTGTGTTTACGATAGATGGTGTAGAGGGGTGGTAATGCTAATGATAGGCAAGGACATGAGGCAGCATGGAGCCATATTTCTGCTGTGGCTAGCAGATCGAGATTGTTAGAGGTGATGAGGTCAACGATATAAAGGGGTGGGCAGAGATAGACCTTGCGTTCACTAAGACACATTTCAGCGGGACTGGTGTAGCGGCAGTTGTCAGTTTACTTGTCGGTGTGTGAGGAGGTGTATGTTCCATGTGTGAAGGAAAGTACTGATGAGTGGAGATGGCAGCCTCAGGTTCAGTCTGGTGGGCACTGCCAATGTTGGCTGGGTGACTAGATAGGTGAAGTATAGTGTGCAGTAAGGCAGTATTATGGTCAGTGAGACTATGGGACTGGCCGGCCGCCGAGGTCAGGAGAATCAGGTGTGTAGGTGCCTATGCCTACATTAGAAGAATTGCTAGCCGGCAAGGTGTTGGCTCTGGGGTCAGGTGTTCTGCAGGCATATTAGAGTCTAGGAACCTTATGTGCCAAGCTTTTAGAGCAGGACTGGTACTTCTGAGTAGGCTTGGTCGGAGATGAGTGCAGTGTTTGGGTCAAGGTGCTGTTCTTTTTAGACTTGCTGGGCACCGGGGTGTTAGGTCTCAGTTCATGAGGCCTAGAGAGTGTATTTCTTTTACTGGTTATAAGGGTGTTAGCTCTGCATTGGTGAGTCCTTAAGGGGAAGGTGGAGCTCGGAGGCGTGCCTACAAAGCTACTGGGCTGAAGGTCCCATGGCGTAGCATAGCACACCTCTTTTTTCAAGTCAGATTGAGATCTCCTTTGGCTGGTGGAGGAGCGCAGGGGTGTCCTGGGCCTGGTGGGGTGACCTGATAAAATAGGAAGGGGACAAATACGTGCCATCAGGCACCTACGCCTCTCCCGACCCAGACTTGGTCTAATTTGGTTAGCAGAAATGCTACAGATGGTATTTTCTGATTGGGGGAGTAGGGGTGGGGAGGGTGAGTGTGGGCCGCCAGGTGCCGCAGTCTGAATCGTCCCTTACAGTGTTCGTTTGGGCATGGCGTGTTATGCGTGCTGTTTTAGTCTTGGAGGGTGGATGGTGCAAGTCTGCCATGGGGCGTCTGAGCATAGTGCAGTCTTGGTGAGGTTGTGCATAGGTTGCTAGGGTTTTATGAGGTGGCTTTTCAAGGTTGCGCTCTAATGTGGGGTTTGGTAGGACATGAAAGTTCTTGTCAAGGCATGCTGGAGTAGAGGGGCAAGGGAATGAAGCAAGAGTAGACTGGAGCGTTTGTATGGTCTGAAGACAGAGAGGGTAGTTCACTACAGTGAGGATGAGTGGCCATTGGAATAGGTGAATAGTAGCAGAGGGTAGAGGAGGAAGCGTGGGTAGGAATGAACAAAAGTGTGGGTAGGAAGGAAGAAAGGGGAACAGAGTTATGCAATGGGGCAATTGTGGTGTTGAGAGTGTAAGCACATACTTCTTAGATTGCGGCACATAGTTACTCACAGGGCTAGTCGGTGGGCCTTCCTTGGCCGGACAGGGCCAGACATGGAGTGAGTAGATTCCAGGCCTTACATGGGGGCCTTGAATGGGGTCCGGGGCTGCCTGCCGGTTCCCAGAGGGCATTCTTTTTTCTTGCAATGCGGGCTAATTTGAGTCGGGGAGGGCGGGCTTGCATCTGGTATCAGATCTGCTGGTGCAAGTGATCTGCAATGGTCGGCCATCTTAACAGGGCCAAATAAAGTACAATGATTAAGCCCAACAGGGCTCACCTCTGTTGTAGGGGCATCCTGGATCTTGTCTTGATGGATGTCCTATACTCCTAAGGACATGAGGCAGGGTCACATAGCGAGTGAGTCGATTCCATGCTTAGATGGGAGCCTTGTAGGGGGCCAGCGTGCCTGCCGGCTCCCAGAGGGCATTCTTTTTTCTTGCAATGCGGGCCAATTAGAGTCGGGCAGGGGTGGGCGCGCATCTTGTATCAGGTCTGCTGGTGCAAGTGCCCCGCAGAGGTGAGCTATCTTAACAGTGCCAAACAAAATACAATGATTAAACCCAACGGGGCTTACCTCTGTTGTGGGGGTATGCTGGATCTTGTCTTGATGGATGTCCTGTGCTCCTAAGGACATGATACAAGGCCACACAGGTAGTGAGTCGATTCCAGGCCTTACATGGGGTCCTTGAATGGCCTATTGATCCCTATTCTATGGGTTTCCCTACCTAACAAAACAAACCAGTGTGCTTGTCATCACCAGTGAAGCCCAAAAAGTTAATAGTCTGTCCTCTGTCACAAAGCTAATCTATTCTGACCATATTGCTAAGGAAAAAATACAACAGAAGTCCAGGAGATTGGCTTCCTTCTCCTGGGTAGACTGGTTGGCCATAACAGGTGTTTTCATACAGTTCTTGGAACAAAATGTACAGGAGAATGACTCCCTACTCCCAGGAAAGGCTGGCCAGTCCCAATAGGTGATTTTCAAATAGTTATTGGCTATCTCTTGGATTAATTCCTTTAGTTCTTCTCAGGGACTTTTCCAAGCTCCTAGCTTCCCCTTTCCATTTAGATATTAACTTTTTTCTTCTTTATGTGTTCAGGTGTTCACCCCTTTAAACAATGTTTTCTTTCAATGTTTCTATAGGGTTCCCTCTCCCCAATTCTTAGAAGGAACCCAATTGTCTCTGCTCCTTATCCTGGTTCTATATATTCCTCTGGTTCCTTATTTCCTCATAAACAACATGCCTGATACAAATCTTCTCTTGCTCTGCTTAATTGACTTTTACTACTTTCACTTTGGACTGAATCAGATATTCCCAACAACTGTAAGGGGTTTGTTGCTCAAGTTTCTGTGTTACTGCACTTAGTGAGACAGGTTCAACTATATGCCTTTTTCTGGTGGTTATTCTGCTCCTTAATGATACTTCCCACTCACTGGGATTATTAGGTTAAATCCAGTAGTTATTCTCACTCTCATAAACACTTGTTATGTCACTGGGACGAATAGAGATAGTTATTCTCATTCTCATAAACACTGATTGTCTCACTGAGACAAGTAGACTGTGTGCGTCCCTGTTCCCCATATCCCTTTCTGGGTCTCCCACCTCTCCCGTGACCTTCATGTTCACAGGCTAGTGTTATCAGATATCTCTCTTTGGGATCTGGATAGTGCTCTGCATCGGAACAACTTTTCTGGTCACACCGACTCTTCTTAGTTCATTGGTGTGGTGCTTCGTAGCCACAGCTGCAGTAGTATCGACACGGTTTCTGGACTGAACAGTCCACCTTTCCCAAGTCACGCCAGCGCTTACTCCTTTCCTAGGGGGTTCTCTTCTCCTACACAACACTGTCCTCGGCTTCCTCCGTGCCTCTTTGGTACGCCGGTTGGCCAGGTCTTCACGACTGAGGATCTCTAGGTTCCTGGCGGTTCCCAGCTCTTCCCAGGTTCAAACTTCATGGGCTTCACTCTCCATCTTCAGTCCTTCTTCCATGTTTATGTTCCAGTTTGGGGACATCCCCAGCAGAACATTAAAGTCCTTTCCCTCTCTTTGATGAGTATACTCCATTACTCGCCCATGCTTCTTCGTCACAGTTGGATTGAATGTAAAGCATGCGGCGATCTGTATTATTAGCTCAGCTTTCTTTTTTGTCTCAGTGGTTTTAATAGACCTTTTTTCAAGTTGAATATCTGAGCAAATATTACAGAATAACATTGGCTTGCTCCGACCGGCTTCTCTGAAGCATAGATGTTACAGATGGCTCTAAAAGGAGGGTTTCAGGGAGTTCCATAACAGAATGGGAGACCTTATCCTCAGGAGAGGAGTCTCTCCCAGTGAGGTCCCACTTGCCGCCACCCCTAGGTGGAAGGTTGCGTAGCAGGCTCATCTCCCTAGCCTCACAAGGAAAGAGAGGGAGAAGTGAAGAAACGCTGTGATTCGCTTAATGACTTAACTGTACAATGCACCATATATTGAGAGGAAGGCTTACCAGCTAAATACAATGTAGGGGCCACTCAACAACATTATCTTTGGTTTATGAGTGTTTGACTTTAAACACTTGAAACCAGCATTCAGTTACACCTGCAACTGTGCACTGATCCACTGATCCTATGTTACATGTGCCAATGTCCTTATATCACAGTATCTGAGCAGGTGGTAATTTCATGTTCTGTTTATTGTCATGGTTAGTTTGAGGGGTCTATGCCTTGGGTGCAGATGGGATCAAACTCCATATTACTTGCGTGTTGTGCACTAATCCAACTGTGTGTGTGTATGTGTGCGTGTGTGTGTATGTGTGTGTGCATGTGTGTGTGCATACGTACGTGTGTGTGTGTTTGTGTGAAATAGTCCCAGGTTTCAGGCTACAAGTGGACGCAAATGGCATGTTATGTATGATATTACCTTTAATGTGCCTTTTCTGGTATGTTCAGGTTACCATCAGTGTTGATGTGCTTTATCGTGGTGTATTTATTGTGAGTGCAGCATAGGATGCTTTTCTTAAATATTCAGGTTACCATCAATATTACACAGTTGGTCTGGTTATCTACATCCAAGATTTGAGTGCCTTTCGTTGTGAGTGTTCATTTTCACCTAACCTTTCTATCATTTACCACACAAACCAATATGTCTACATGTAGATATGGGCATCACTTTGCTTGCTCATGTCCAGGTGACCTAAAGCCTGGCTGTGTTCTTGTAGTTCACTATGTGTTGAATGCTCTCTTCTGTCTTGTGAAATGTTTTGCTGTTTTTCTGATTTGTATGTGTTCTGTTGGGGGAAGGTTGTGTGATGTTCTGTGTGAATATGCAGTGGTCGCTTTGATTGATGCCTTTGGAGTATTAGGTTCTAGAATGGATGATGGTGTGGTGTTTATGCGGTTGGTCTGATGAGCATGCAGCCGGTTATTGTCATGCAATGTTTTGCCCTATTTCTTGTTCATGTTCAGTGTAACAGAGAAGGAGCATGTGCTATCATGTGACCTTTCACTGTCTAGTGCAACTTCCTAAAGAATATTGATGTTACCAGCTAATTGTTGGAATTTGGAATATTGAGTGAGTGTGATGCACAGAGGGAGAGAGTGGGTGTTCGATAGAGGACAGATGTAGAAAAGAAGGATGATTTGTGGTCGTCTTATGCAGTGTCTCCTAATTATCACCTGTTTAAGTTACTTTACTTACCTGCAACTCGTTAAGAAGAATGTTGGTGTTACCAGCTAGCTGTTGGAATTTGGAATATTGAGTGGGTGTGATAACCTTGGATTTGTACGAGTTTGCTGCGTTTGGAATGAATGTGAGGTCATAACATCGGACTGTGCTTTGCTTCTGCTTGGCCACGTTGGAAGAACGTTAGACTTACCTTTCCCCTGCCCCTGGCAAAACAAGTTATTGGACTCAGACATGCAACAAATCACACAGACCATGAGTTATGGTAAAAAATATAAATGGCTCGTTATAGGCCATCTATTCACTCCTTGTATATGGACACACCATACACAAAATAAACATATAGTGAGTTGTATAGAAACATAGAAAAAAAGAGCATCACTGTTGTCAATGTTGCAGAAGACACCTTCATCTTGGCCACTACGACACTGCTTAGTCCCAAAGCATGTAGGCGAAGAGATCACACATAATAATGGGGTCTGGAGCAGAGCGTCCTCCCTCTCAGTGAGACTGCATCCAGGGCCGTCACGAGGGGGGTGCAGGGGGGGCAAACTGCCCCGGGCCTCGCGCTTGCTGGGGGCCTCGCGGCCCCCTCTCCTAAGTGGAAGGCAGCACAGTCTCCCGTGTCCTTTATTCACACGGGGGACTGTGCTGCCCCTGCAATGATTTTGCTGTTTCTTGTGAAGCCGTTTGGCTCCGCAACAAACAGCAAAATAATGGGAGACAGCAGGGCTCAGAAGTGAGCTCTGCTGCCTCCCATCATTCAGCTGAAAACGTGGACACGCTGACTGACAAGAGAGGACTCCTCTCCTGTCAGTCAGTGTGTTCACGTTGCTCAGCGTGACCACACTGACTGACAGGAGAGGAGTTCTCTCTTGTCAGTCAGTGTGTTCATGTTGTCAGTGTGACCACGCTGAGTGATGGGAGAGGAGTTCTCTCTCGTCAGTCAGTGTGTTCAGGTTGCTCAGCGTGACCACACTGACTGACAGGAGAGGAATTCTCTCTGGTCAGTCAGTGTGTTCATGTTGTCAGTGTGACCACGCTGACTGATGGGATAGGAGTTCTCTCTTGTCAGTCAGTGTGTTCATGTTGTCAGTGTGACCACACTGACTGATGGGAGAGGAGTTCTCTCTCGTCAGTCAGTGTTCACGTTGCTCAGCATGACCATGCTGACTGACAGGAGAGGAGTTCTCTCTTGTCAGTCAGTGTGTTATGTTGTCAGTGTGACCACACTGACTGATGGGAGAGGAGTTCTCTCTTGTCAGTCAGTGTGTTCACGTTGCTCAGCGTGACCACGCTGACTGATGGGAGAGGAGTTCTCTCTTGTCAGTCAGTGTGTTCATGTCAGCGTGATCATGCTGACTGACAGGAGAGGAGTTCTCTCTTGTCAGTCAGTGTGTTCAAGTTGCTCAGCATGACCACGCTGACTGACAGGAGAGGAGTTTTCTCTTGTCAGTCAGTGTGTTCATGTTGTCAGTGTGACCACGCTGACTGATGGGAGAGGAGTTCTCTCTCGTCAGTCAGTGTTCACGTTGCTCAGCATGACCATGCTGACTGACAGGAGAGGAGTTCTCTCTTGTCAGTCAGTGTGTTATGTTGTCAGTGTGACCACACTGACTGATGGGAGAGGAGTTCTCTCTTGTCAGTCAGTGTGTTCACGTTGCTCAGCGTGACCACGCTGACTGATGGGAGAGGAGTTCTCTCTTGTCAGTCAGTGTGTTCATGTTGCTCAGCGTGACCACGCTGCCTGATGGGAGAGGAGTTCTCTATTGTCAGTCAGTGTGTTCACGTTGCTCAGCGTGACCCCGCTGACTGATGGGAGAGGAGTTCTCTCTTGTCAGTCAGTGTGTTCACGTTGCTCAGCGTGACCACGCTGCCTGATGGGAGAGGAGTTATCTATTGTCAGTCAGTGTGTTCACGTTGCTCAGCGTGACCCCGCTGACTGATGGGAGAGGAGTTCTCTCTTGTCAGTCAGTGTGTTCACGTTGCTCAGCGTGACCACGCTGCCTGATGGGAGAGGAGTTCTCTATTGTCAGTCAGTGTGTTCACATTGCTCAGCGTGACCCCGCTGACTGATGGGAGAGGAGTTCTCTCTTGTCAGGCAGCGTGTCTACGTGTCGGCTGCGTGGATGCTTTTTAAGGGTGCATGGAGCAAAGGTAAGTGTTTTTTATTTTAAATTAAAAGTGTGTATGTGTATTTAAATTAAATTAGTATGTATATGTGTATGTATGTATGAATGCATGCGTGCATGTTGATGTTTGTGTCAATGCTGTGTTTGGTTTTATGTATACATGCATGTATGGAGTTGTGTAACTGGTGGTTGAATGCATGGGTGAAAGTGTTTTTTGTGAGTGTGTGTTCAGCACCACCCCTAAATGTAGCCACCCTGGGGGCCACTTCATTAAGGGGTGGGCTCATGGCATCAGAGGTGCACCTAGGCTAAAATGTCAGGGGGAAAGGGGACTAATATTTCAAATGTTGGGAGAGGTGCTAACGTCAGTAGCTGTGAGGAAGGGGCAAACTTCCTTGTGTGGGTGCACCTAAAATCTTTCCACTTTTCGAATGAGACTATTCTGGTGAAGCTTCAATGTTACAAGCAGCTACCTCTTGCCTTCATTTCTGAAACATCACACTTAAGGACTGCTGTGAGAATGAGATGTCTCATGTCACCACTTCCCTTCTAATCACTCCCCTAGCATGCAAGTGCTAACCCCACATCACGATTTCAATTACCTAAAAGTGTATGGATATGAATGCAGGTGCTAACAGTGAAATGACTTCTCATGGCCATGCTTATCCCTATGGCATTCTCACCCAGTCCCTGTCCTCCCCACCCAAAACAACTCCTCACTGGAACTCTTTGGGCTAGCTTTAAACATGGCTAGCCATCAAACTTTGCCCTCAATGTGCCTGCAAGTGTTTCCTCAAAGGAGTCTTCTAAGAGTTCATTACTTCATTGGAGTTGTAAACACGTAACTGGTGTAATAAAAATGTCTTAATCAGGTCTGCCTTTGGCCACTCAATTTAAAAACACCCTGCATGTCTTTCGCTGAAATTCTTTTAAAAATAAGCATTGGCAAAGCCAACAGTTTTGGCTTATGTATAAGTATTAGGCATTTACGAGGCACTGCTATTAACTGCTCAGGTACTCAAACCATTTTGCACTGGCACTATCAATGGCCAGCTAATACCAATACAGAAGTGCCTTTGCCATGCCTACACAAATGCCCAAACTGTTAGCATTGCCAGTGCTCTTTTTGCTTTACCCTTGATGCACAGGACTATGCATCAAGGTTAAAGCAAACATACTACTTGGCTAAATTGGCCCACTTTGAATGTAGGCCAATCTAGCCAGTAATAACACTTATGGTACACAGTCAGCCTGGATATACTTTCTGTGGCATGGCATTTTTACTGGTTGGGAATCCGTACATGGTAATAATGGCAAATATTGATGCAGCCTGCTTCAACATAATTAGAACAACCAGCATGAATATATTTTTATACTAGCATATCCCGTGTGGAAAGGCGGCATGAAATGTATTGGAAAATGTTCCTATGCACAATTTGTGATTTGCAACTATTGGGAATTTCCATGTGCTTCCATACAAAACCAATTGCAAACTGTGTGGATTTCTACCCAATTTTGCAAAGAAAGTGCTATAAAATGCATACTTTTAACCCAATGTTTCAAACATTTTCTTGGGAGTGAGAAACCCCCCCCCCAATCCACCCTTTGGTTTGGGCTCCCTCACTGTGCTCTGTTGATCCTGACTAATTGGAACAAACATTTAAGCCTCTTAAGTTCAGAAATGTACCAGCCTCCACTTACATCATTTGTCACTGTGTATGATGTGTGTTTTAATGCGCAAACAGGGGCAGGGTGCTCCTTAATTATTTTATATGGCATTTATAACGTGCCTGTACGCAAGTGTTTCTAGGCGCGACAAGGCAAGGAGGGAGAAACAAAAGAGTAGGACAAAACACAGATCTTACTAGGCCTTGTGTCATTCAGATCGTACAAGAGCAGGGAATGGGGAGGGGAGAAGTGCCGAGGGTGGGGTAGGATGCAGAAGTGCAGGAACAAAGTAGAAACAAGAGTGCAGCCAACTGGTGGCAAGTGTGAGTACTCATAAGTGTAGCCAACGGGTGGACAATACGAGCAAGAGCGGGGACTGTAGGGTTACAGATACAGACCGCAAGTGCAGGGGAGCCAAGAGGCAGTGCGGGATTGCAATAGGACGTACAGGCAGGGACCTGGGCCCGAATTCAGAGCTTGACCAGGTGACCAGTGCATGGATCAGGCAGGTGATCAGCAAGGGAGAGGAAGAAAGAAGGCAGAAGGAAATAAACAGGTCTTGAGGTGCTTCCGGAACCGGAGATGGTGCTCCTCGTTTTTAGCGAGGCAGGGAGGCTGTTTCCAGAGGGAGGCCCCAGCCGAAGAAAAAGATCTGCCCTCAACTCTTTGCTTGGAAAAGTGATTGACCCTCAGAGAATTGGAGGTGGCGCAGTGGAGAGCTCATGCCATCTTATATATATTTATTCATATGATAAAAAAGTTAGTCTGGCATGAACCTTTCTTCAGTAGAGAAAGTAGTAATAAACCATATTTGGGATCCTGCACACAAACTCAAGGGTAGATTTCTCAAGTCTCCTGTGTGCGGATATGCCGCCGCTGGCCGAGTGCAAAAAACTGTAAGGGGGCCTCACCAAATGTTTTGCCCCGGGCCTCACCACATCTTCTGACAGCCCTGGCAGGGGATGGTGCCCTCCCACGCAGAGGCAGTCCTCCAGAATGGCAGGGTGTTGTGGTCCCAGTTTAGACCTCACGGGAGCGGCTCTGTTCAGCAGAGGCCAGAGCGCCCCCCCCCCCAGTACAGCACATTTCTCTGCCTATGCTTGCTTCGTCTAAGCTACCTTACGAATATCTCCCGTTGTCGTCAGCTACATGACGCTAATTTTCGACAAGTTGTGCCCGATGGTGTTACTCATCCGAATCTGTGTTCAATTCGGATTAAGTCATAGAGGCGACAGATGTTTTAAGCAGGATTTTATGGCGGGATACGGAGCAGTTAGATCAGGCAGCCATCTTGTCAGCTGCACAACAGCGCTGTCTTCCCTTCTGTGTTTCTCCTCACATTTCTAGCATCTCTTTCTCGCCACTTGACCCCTTCCTGGCACCTCCCGTTCCTTCTCCCTTCTCCCTTCTGTGTTTCTCCTCACATTTCTAGCATCTCTTTCACGCCACTTGACACCTTCTTGGCTCCACCTGTTCCTCCTCCTTTCTCCCATCTGTGTTTCTCCTCACATTTCTAGCATCTCTTTCTCGCCACTTGACTCCTTCTTGGCTCCTCCCGTTCCTGCTCCCTCCTCCCTTATGTGTTTCACCTCACATTTCTAGCATTTTTTTCTCGCCACTTAATCCCTTTTTGGCTCCTCCCGTTCCTTCTCCCTTCTCCCTTCTGTGTTTCTCCTCACATTTCTAGCCTCTATTTCTCACCACTTGACCCCTTCCTGGCTCCTCCTGTTCCTCCTCCCTTTTCCCTTCTGTGTTTCACCTCACATTTCTTCCATCTCTTTCTCAGCACTTGACCCCATCCTGGCTCCTCCCGTTCCTCCTCCCTTCTCTCTTCTATGTTTCTCCTCACATTTCTAGCATCTCTTTCTCGCTACTTGACCACTTCCTGGCTCCACCCGTTCCTCCACCCTTTTCCCTTCTGTGTTTCTCCTCACATTTCTAGCATCTCTTTCTCGCCACTTGACCCTTCCTGGCTCCACCTGTTCCTCCTCCCTTCTGTGTTTCTCCTCACATTTCTAGCATCTGTTTCTCGCCACTTGACTCCTTCCAGGATCCTCCCGTTCCTCCTCCCTTATGTGTTTCTCCTCACATTTCTAGCATCTTTTTTTGCTTGACCCCTTCCTGGCTCCACCCGTTCCTCCTCCCTTCTGTGTTTCTCCTCACATTTCTAGCATCTCTTACAATTCTAGTATCTCTTTCTCGCCACTTAATCCCTTCCTTACTCCTCCGATTCATCCTCCCTTCTATGTTTCTCCTCACAATTCTAGCATCTCTTTCCCACCACTTGACCCCTTCCTGGCTCCCCCCGTTCCTCCTCCCTTCTGTGTTTTTCCTCACATTTCTAGCATCTCTTTCTCGCTACTTGACTCCTTCCTGGCTCCACTCGTTCCTCCTCCGTTCTCCCTTCTCCCTTCTCCCTTCTGTGTTTCTTCTCACATTTCTAGCATCTCTTTCTCGCGACTTGACCCCTTCTTGGCTCCTCCCGTTTTTCCTCCCTCCTCCCTTATGTGTTTCTCCTCACATTTCTAGCATTTCTTTCTCGCCACTTGACCCCTTCTTGGCTCCACCCGTTCCTCCTCCCTTCTGTGTTTCTCATCACATTTCTAGCATTTTTTTCTCGCCACTTGATCCCTTCCTGGCTCCTCCCGTTCCTTCTCCCTTCAGTGTTTCTCCTCACATTTCTAGCCTCTATTTCTCACCACTTGACCCCTTCCTGGCTCCCCCTGTTCCTCCTCTCTTTTCCCTTCTGTGTTTCACCTCACATTTCTTCCATCTCTTTCTCAGCACTTGACCCTGTCCTGGCTCCTCCCGTTCCTCCTCCCTTCTCTCTTCTATGTTTCTCCTCACATTTCTAGCATCGCTTTCTCGCTACTTGACCACTTCCTGGCTCCACCCGTTCCTCCACCCTTTTCCCTTCTGTGTTTCTCCTCACATTTCTAGCATCGCTTTCTCGCCACTTGACCCTTCCTGGCTCCACCTGTTCCTCCTCCCTTCTGTGTTTCTCCTCACATTTCTAGCATCTGTTTCTCGCCACTTGACTCCTTCCAGGATCCTCCCGTTCCTCCTCCCTTATGTGTTTCTCACATTTCTAGCATCTTTTTTTGCCACTTGACCCCTTCCTGGCTCCACCCGTTCCTCCTCCCTTCTGTGTTTCTCCTCACATTTCTAGCATCTCTTTCTCGCCACTTGACCCCTTCCTGGCTCCTCCCATTCCTCCTACTTCCTGCCATATGTGTTTCTCCTCACAATTCTAGTATCTCTTTCTCGCCACTTAATCCCTTCCTGGCTCCTCCGATTCATCCTCCCTTCTATGTTTCTCCTCACAATTCTAGCATCTCTTTCCCACCACTTGACCCCTTCCTGGCTCCCCCTGTTCCTCCTCCCTTCTGTGT
Source organism: Ambystoma mexicanum (assembly GCF_040938575.1). NCBI lineage: Eukaryota > Metazoa > Chordata > Amphibia > Caudata > Ambystomatidae > Ambystoma > Ambystoma mexicanum. Next base: position 192,639,942 of record NC_090932.1, read on the forward strand.
TTTTCCTCACATTTCTAGCATCTCTTTCTCGCTACTTGACTCCTTCCTGGCTCCACTCGTTCCTCCTCCATTCTCCCTTCCCCCTTCTGTGTTTCTTCTCACATTTCTAGCATCTCTTTCTCGTGACTTGACCCCTTCTTGGCTCCTCCCGTTTTTCCTCCCTCCTCCCTTATGTGTTTCTCCTCACATTTCTAGCATTTCTTTCTTGCCACTTGACCCCTTCTTGGCTCCACCCGTTCCTCCTCCCTTCTGTGTTTCTCATCACATTTCTAGCCTCTATTTCTCACCACTTGACCCCTTCCTGGCTCCCCCTGTTCCTCCTCTCTTTTCCCTTCTGTGTTTCACCTCACATTTCTTCCATCTCTTTCTCAGCACTTGACCCCGTCCTGGCTCCTCCCGTTCCTCCTCCCTTCTCTCTTCTATGTTTCTCCTCACATTTCTAGCATCTCTTTCTCGCCACTTGACCCTTCCTGGCTCCACCTGTTCCTCCTCCCTTCTGTGTTTCTCCTCACATTTCTAGCATATGTTTCTCGCCACTTGACTCCTTCCAGGATCCTCCCGTTCCTCCTCCCTTATGTGTTTCTCCTCACATTTCTAGCATCTTTTTTTGCCACTTGACCCCTTCCTGGCTCCACCCGTTCCTCCTCCCTTCTGTGTTTCTCCTCACATTTCTAGCATCTCTTTCTCGCCACTTGACCCCTTGCTGGCTCCTCCCATTCCTCCTACTTCCTGCCTTATGTGTTTCTCCTCACATTTCTAGCATCTCTTTCTCGCCACTTAATCCCTTCCTGGCTCCTCCGATTCATCCTCCCTTCTATGTTTCTCCTCACAATTCTAGCATCTCTTTCCCACCACTTGACCCCTTCCTGGCTCCCCCTGTTCCTCCTCCCGTCTGTGTTTTTCCTCACATTTCTAGCATCTCTTTCTCGCTACTTGACTCCTTCCTGGCTCCACTCGTTCCTCCTCCCTTCTCCCTTCTCCCTTCTGTGTTTCTTCTCACATTTCTAGCATCTCTTTCTCGCGACTTGACCCCTTCTTGGCTCCTCCCGTTTTTCCTCCCTCCTCCCTTATGTGTTTCTCCTCACATTTCTAGCATTTCTTTCTCGCCACTTGACCCCTTCTTGGCTCCACCCGTTCCTCCTCCCTTCTGTGTTTCTCCTCACATTTCTAGCACCTCTTTCTCGCCACTTTACCCCTTCCTGGCTCCTCCCGTTCCTCCTCCCTCCCCCCTTATGTGTTTCTCCTCATATTTCTAGCATATTTTTCTCGCCACTTGACCCATTCCTGGCTCCACCCGTTCCTCCTCCCTTCTGTGTTTCTCCTCACATTTCTAGCATCTCTTTCTCGCCACTTGACCCCTTCCTGGCTCCTCCCATTCCTCCTACTTCCTGCCTTATGTGTTTCTCCTCACATTTCTAGCATCTCTTTCTCGCCACTTAATCCCTTCCTGGCTCCTCCGATTCATCCTCCCTTCTATGTTTCTCCTCACAATTCTAGCACCTCTTTCCCACCACTTGACCCCTTCCTAGCTCCCCCCGTTCCTCCTCCCTTCTGTGTTTTTCCTCACATTTTTAGCATCTCTTTCTCGCAACTTGACTCCTTCCTGGCTCCACTCGTTCCTCCTGCCTTCTCCCTTCTCCCTTCTGTGTTTCTTCTCACATTTCTAGCATCTCTTTCTCGCGACTTGACCCCTTCTTGGCTCCTCCCATTTTTCCTCCCTCCTCCCTTATGTGTTTCTCCTCACATTTCTAGCATTTCTTTCTCGCCACTTGACCCCCTCTTGGCTCCACCCGTTCCTCCTCCCTTCTGTGTTTCTCCTCACATTTCTAGCACCTCTTTCTCGCCACTTTACCCCTTCCTGGCTCCTCCCGTTCCTCCTCCCTCCCCCTTATGTGTTTCTCCTCACATTTCTAGCATCTTTTTCTCGCCACTTGACCCGTTGCTGAATCCAGGGATGTCATTTTGGGGTCGCAAATGCGACCTCGTTGGGCTCCCTTGCTACTCCTAAAAAAAAAAAAACTTTAAAAAAAAGAACTTTCTTTACATTTAAGATCCTGGGCTGTGGCCAGCACCATGTGGCTCTTTATTTTGGAATGACTGGCTTTTTGTTCAGGCCTCTTAAAAAAACAGGGGGTTCCACACATGTAACACTTTGGCCAGTGGTCCTAAATGAGAAAGAATAGGAATAACAAATAATTTGTCTTTCTGGAATTCTATACAACAATTTCTCGACTCATTAAAGGTTTATTTCGGGCACACTTCAGGGCGGGAGTCACTGATTTACTCTGTTCTTAAACACCTCAACTCAGCCTTTCATCCTTCCGAGGTCAATAAATGAGTACCCACACAGGTTCGGTGATATTGTGTGTATATTTGTTCTATATAAAGTGCTTAACCGTAAGTGCTATATAATAACACATCATTTTCATTTGGCCATGGACGTCTGCTGCATTCACAGTAATTTGGTAATATGGCACTATACACACTGATCTTAACGATACATATGGTGATCCATTCTTGTATGTAATGTACATCACATTATAGTGATGTGATATAACCATATTTCTAGTAGTGTACCTAGGGAAAATGCTATGTGAGGCCACTACCTGTTTTGTCAAGGGGTGAAAGGTCGTGTTCCATCAGTTCCCATGATGTCACTTCGGGGTCGGTGTCAAATGACATCACTTCTTGTGATGTCATCACAGGTCAAAGGTCGTATGGCATCACTTCCGCTACCTTTGGCATTTTGGTGAAATGTCGTGCCTGCCTGGCTCCTCCCGTTCCTCCTCCCTTCTCCCTTCTGCGTTGCTCCTCACAGTTCTAGCATCTCTTTCTCGCCACTTTACCCCTTCCTGGCTCCTCCCGTTCCCCCTCCCCTCCTCACAGTTCTAGCATCTCTTTCTCGCCACTTTACCCCTTCCTGGCTCCTCCCGTTCCCCCTCCCTTCTCCCTTCTGTGCTTCTCTGCATTTGAGCCTCTTTTTCCCCCATCACATTTTCTACCATTTCCCATCATTATTATGCCTGTTTTTACCATTTCGTCCTCCAACCAAACTACCATTACTGACACAACCCATGTTCTACCATCTCTTCCTCGCACCATTACTTACTCTCCCTCCCTCCCTCCCATTTTCATTTCTTTTCCATCCCATTTTCATTTCTTACTCTTCACATTTCTACCCCTTCCCACCCTTCGCATGTCTACTATTTCTTTTCTTCCCATTTCTACCAAATCTTGCCCTTGATTTGATTATTTTCTTCCCAGGTTCTTCCCATTTCTTCTTGTAACTTTGTTTGTCGGATCTTAATGTTCTCCGCTCCCCCGCCACACGCAGTATTGGGCTGGAAAGGACTTCCTTCCCCCACAGAACTCTCTCCTGTAGCTCCAGGGCTTCCCAGAATTCTTGCACCTCTGGGCATCAATGTTCTAAGGCTGGTGGCCGCGCTGTAACCTTGTGGTTCCGGGCATGACTTTCCTAAAGGGATGCACCCTGTAACTCTGCCATGACCTGCTGGTGGTAAGCACCGGCAGTGATTACTCACACCTTACCCAAGGCTCCGACCACCTAAATCTTCAATTATCATGTAAAGGCACTTTTTTTACAAACAATAAGCACGACGATCAATAAAAAACAGCATAACGCACATCCTCTGTTATACCAGGCCAACTATTTTCTATAGTGGCGTGCAGAGGGTACTGGCGGGTACATGGCCTGGCCCACTGCTGGCACCATGTGTCGAGGCTGGGGTCCGCTTCATCTGATACTAGTGTACTGCATCAGGTCTGTAGATAAATTCTCCTTACAGCCTTGTTACTCTAAATATTTTTACAACCAAACGCCTCAAAGGCACTCTCATGTCCATAGGCGTAATTGCCACCCCAAGTCTGGTAAAGGCACCTGCCTCACCATAATGAGGTTTCTGTTGGCAGGCCTAGCCTCAGGCTTTTCTCATGTGAGAAACGGACAAGGGACTGTCGGACAGGGGAAGCTCTGTCAAGGAGGTGTGCACGCAATTGCAGAGGTGCTCCCATGAGACAGGGGACAGCAGTCAGCAGTATCCTAGAAGAGAGTGAGAGTGAGAAACTAAATGAGACAACAGGAGAGAGAGAGAGAGTGCACACAAGCCAGAAAGAGATAGGGGGAGAGAAAACACAGGATCCCTTCTGTGTTTGTACTTTTGTCTGCACTGAGTGAGCTGTGCATACTTGTTTACATTTTGTGAACTTGAAGAAACATTGACAAGCACAGAATCTTGCCAAGCAGTGTCAGGATCTGTCAATTACACGTTCTGCCCCTTACACGAGAGGAAAGCCGGCACCCGCAGTGAAGGAGCCCAGGCCTACACGATGATGTGGCTTTGCAGTGCAGGAACACCGGCCAACAGGTCCAAACTGTTCACCAATTTAGGCTTCACCCAAAGTCCATCCCAGTCACCTGCCTAGCAAGCACTAAGGAGAGGAGAGAGGAGGAAAGGTGGAACATCAGTGGGGCGGAGAAGACAAGAGGAGAAAAGGGAGGTGCGGAGGAGTAGCAGGTCAGAGTGTGACAGAATGTTGAGGGGGAGAGAGAAAAAGCAGGAAAAAGAGATGGTGAAAACCAATGAGTAGGAACGGGGAAGAGACAAGGAGGAAAAGATGCCCATGGAGAGGGGCAGTAAGAGAGGGGGCTGGTGAAGACCCAGGCTCCTGGGACGACTCTAGGTGGAGAAGCAGTACTCCGGGAAGTCCTAGAGGAGCTTAACGAGGGGATAAGCCTGGCGGCTTCAGGGCCCAACAGGAACTTGCAAAATCTCATGAAGTGTCTGCGCCGCGACCCACCTTTAGGTGAACTAAGGCGCTAGTGGTACTAGTGCTGTCTCTTTTCTGGGATGAAGTGCAACATCTTGACAACTTCCACAAAAGTCAGGCAAATAACGACTGCAGCCAACAATAAAGTGCAGCGCGCTTGAACCCCACACATTGTCAGGTGCTACTTGAAGGCCAGGAAGGCACAGCCTGAGTGAGAGAGGGCTGGAAGCACAGGCCTGCAGTGAAGCCTGACTTCTTTATATGGTGCTAAAATCCCACTAAGTGACCTCAGCTGTGCTTAGTCGCTGAGCTTTCCGTTTGCTGAAGTAGAACTCTTGTGGGTGAAAACTTGTGGATTTACACAGCTGTTTCACCAGAGCTTGCGATCCTCTATTGGAAATGGCGGCTTCTGGCACTGCGTGCAATCATACCACCTCTGTAAACAGACCCTTTGCCGGGTTCTCTGGAGTGGGGAACCATTGTAGACCGATAAAAGGTCTGATCTTAGTAAATAAGTCAACAATAACCAAGAGCGCACTTAATCCCCCAGACAAGGGTTATTCCACTATAGAATCCATGGAAATCCTTTACCAAGGACGCGGGGGAATGGGTAAGTGACACAGTAAGCCTACTACAGTCCTCCTTCTGGCCTTTGCAGGAGCACATAGCTCACATGACTTGACATATGTCACTGTACAGTCACATACACCTAGGCACCAACAATAACACTCTATGAGCTCTGGGTGCCCAGCACCCCCGGATGTCGTGCAACTGGACTATCATGGCAAAAATACAATTCTTTCATCTGCAGGGAACGCTCACCAACAAACAACTGTCCGTCTCAAAACAGGAGGCCGTCTTTGACCTGATGCCTACGTGCTTCGTCTGGGACCATCATCGCCGGGGGCTGCTGTACCTGTTGTAAAAAGTTGGACTCATCAGCAAGAACATTTATCCTGGGGGAAATCGGAGGTAAAATAAGCGGCTGGACCTCCAACGCCATTGCTTCTGGTACCCCTAATCTAGACAATGGTCCCCCGGTCGATAGGTTACCACAAATTTAAAACGAGAAAAAAATACACCTAGTATGTTGGTGGTTGGCACACTACATGGAGCAAAGAAATCCCAATGTTTTTTGTCAGTCCAAACAGTTATTTGGCTTTCTGAGCCCTGCAAATAATGGCGTCACTGGGAAAAGGCTTCTTTAATAGCGAACAACTCCCTGTCAAACATTGTGCGATGCTGGTCCGGTATGGCATAACCCTGGAAAAAGACCACTGGATGAAGGTCTTAAGCATCCATGTCTACCTGTGAGAGAGTTGCCCAAAAGGCTGTGGCCGATCCATTGTTTTAAAACGTAAAAGAAGCTCTGACATCACGATATCTCCAAATAGCAACCGATGTAAATGCTTCTTTTAGAAAGTTAAAGGCCTGATCGCGGTCCCACTGTCTCTGAAAAGGGTCACCCTTTTTCGTAAGTGCCACAATAGGTTGTACTAAATGAACCGCCTACAAAGGTTTTGAAAAACCAAAATCATTGGACCTACTTCACATTATATGTAGTAGCCTATTCCAAGACCACCCACACCTTCTGAGTGTCCATGCTGACCCCATTCTCCAAGATCACAAAACCCCAAAACCTCACTGTTTTCTGCTCAAACTCACATTTCTCCAATTTGGCAAAGAACCTGTGGACCCTCAGCCGAGAAAGTACCTCAGACACATGTCCTCTATGGGCCGCAAAATATTCAGAGAATACCAAAATATCTTGGAATATACAATGACAAAAGAGCCTAGAATGTCCCTAAAAACTTCATTAATCATGTGTTCAAAAGTGGCGGGAGCATTACAGAGCCCAAAAGGCCTTACCAAGTACTCATAATGTCCATATCTCGTATTAAATGCCATCTTCCAATTATCCCACTCTTTTGTACGTACCAGGTTATTCGCACCTTTCAAATCTAGTTTCGAAAACACTAAGAGTGACCTTATTTATTTCCCTCAATCCACACAAGTTCTAAGGGCCGCTCTTGGTTTTGAGACAGACAAAATGGGGGGCACCAGCTGGGGAGACTGAGTTCCAAATGAAATCTTTTTGAAAGTTTTCCTTTAAATATTTACGTAACTCCTCATCCTCCTCACGCTTAGATCCTCCCTTGAGGAATCTTAGCGTTTGGTACCAAATCAATGGGGCAAGGAAATGGTTTATGGGGGGTGACTCACTCCCTTGCGTTATTTGTTTTTTTTCAAACTATTTATTATTTCCATAAACACACATGCAACAAAATAACTGCGGCCAAGCCGCCACCGTTATTCGCCCAGGCATGGGAATCAGTACAGCAATGAAAGATTGTGAAGACAGTTTAGCAGAATCCCAAGCAAGGCTAGCCTGACCCACCCCAAACACAAAAATAGCAGTAAAGGAAACTTAGATCAACCCTGCTCGTACAGCCTCTGTGCAAAATTACAGCAAATCTGTGAGGGGGCGCCCAGTATGTTGCACATAAATCATACAAGGGGCACATGTGTGCAGCATACTGTGCCAGGACAATACCAACAGAGGCAGGCCCTTCATGGGGGCATTTCAAGGAGGAAACAAACATGGCCTCCCGCTGCGTCAAGGCATTCCAGGCCCCCACATGCACACTCACTTCTTTCATCCCTCTGTATACCGCTCTGACCCAGACAGAGGTCTCAGCGACAACTCATCTTTGCAGATCCCACTACCATGCTTCCACACTGGGTCCCTCGTTCCTCTTTCCGGGCCATTGTGATTCCGCTCTTGGCTAGCACACACATAAAATCTTTCATCCTGGTGAGGTGTGCAGTATGTTTTGAATTCCTTGGAAACATTCCCAGGCCACGAATGCATCTTTAAACCGCTGGGAGCAACTTTATCTGCAATTGCTGTTCCAAATCTCGGAACCACCGGGCAACTCCTGAACGTATGCAACAGGGTCGCCCTCTCATCAGCACATCTGGCCCACACCTGTGGCTCCGCCCCACAAAACTGTCATATTTTGTGTGGGGTCAGATACGCTCTGTGTGTCACATATAATTGTATCAGTTTGAATGGGGTGTTTCTGGACACCTTCAGGGTGTAAACCAGGCTCTGCACACACTCTGCGTCTGTGAAGGACCTGCCGAAATCTGCCCCACACTGCATCCGCACCGACTCACTTAACCTACTCATAACCTGTTCGTACACTCTAGAGACAACATGACCCCCATCCGACATAACGTACATTGCATCCAGAACCGGATCAGGCTCCATGCTGTCAGGAAGCGCAGGCCATCTACTACAAATCTACTTCTGTAAGCCTAAATACAACAGGAATTGGCCCTTATGTATGACAGTAATCTGGGTCAGAGACTCAAAGTCCATTACCTTTCCCTGCAGCATCAGGTCCTCTACCGTGGGCCCCCACTTTGACCTCCCAGTATCTCCTGACTCTGGAATCACCCTGCGGTACACACCAGCAATCGCTGCCAGGGGGATATTTGGAGAATACAGGCCGTAGTACCCAAAAGCTTCCATGTACTCCGCCACACAGACTTCCCAAGTGCCAGAAGGTGGGGCAAGCATGGGAGTGTGGACTCGGGCACCCACAATACTTCCTTCAGAAAATATTGTTGAAGGAAGGGTTGCAGTAGACCTGTATCCAGGGACGTCTCATCTGCCAGCCAGCCCATTACAAACTGCAACTGCCCTGCCAGGAAATATAATTCAAAATGCGGAAGTCTGATCCCCATGCCCGCGTAATCCCTCTGTAGTGTACTCAACGCAATTCTATTTCTCTGGCCCTTCCAAATGAAGTCCCTAATGATGTAGTCCAATTTGATAAAAAACCATTTGGCAATGTGAAAAGGGACATTAACAAAGTGATAGAGCAAGCTGGGGAGCACTACCATCTTCAAAAGCACTAATCTGCCTGTCATTGATGAGAGGAGCGTGTTCCAGAACACCACCCTATACATTCCAGGGCCTTCAGTGTATTGTGTACGTGAGAAGCTTGGAAGTCATGTCTAACATTGACCCCCAGGTATCTAAAAGTGTCCATCTGCCACGTCAAGCAGCTGCCCTCTACTGAGGCCCTGCAGTCCAGCCAGGGGGAACCAACAGGATTTCGTCCTGCTCATCTGTATGCCAGAATATACAGCAAATTGGTCAATTACATCGAAGAGGTACTGCAAATTCTCCTCCGGGTGTGTGCCATAAAGGAGCATATCGCCCGCTTATAGGGAAATCAGGTATTGAACACCATCAATCAGGAGGCCTGCTTCGCAAATACAAAATAAACTGCATCAGAGATAACGGGCAGCCCTGTCGGGTACCTTTCTGCAACTCCCAACAACCTTCCAGAATCGCCCTGTTCTCACCCTGGTCCGCGGCTCAGTATACACTAAGCATACCCACTGCAAAAAACGCTCTCCGATGCCAAAACGCAGCAGAGTTTCATACAGCCACTCCCACCTCACTGAATCCAATGCCTTAATGTCATCTAACGAGGCCACCACACAGTCCAAGCCTGAGTCCTTAATACTTTCTATGATATGGTGCAGCCTCCTGAAATACCACGAAGTGTTCCGGCCCGGTACATACTCCGTCTGGTCCGGGTGTACCAGGGCAGCAATCACTACCTTTAGTCTGGCAGCCAGCAGGGCCGTTATTATCTTACAGTCCTGATTGACCACGGAGAGACGCAAATAGGAGCTGCAGTCCAACAGTGTTTTGTTCAGTTTAAGCACCGGGACTATAATCGATTCATGTAGGCTGCTGGGTAAGACCCCTATTTCATAGGATTCCTCCAAGGTCTCCAAGAGTTTGGGCGACAACACCTCGGCATACACTGCAAAATTCCCTTGGCAAGCCGTCTGTCCCTGGGGTCCTCCCCAACGGCAGTGACGTATAACAATGACCAGCTTTTCAACCGAAAGCAGGGCATACAACACAGCCCTCTGTTCCACCTCCAGGCAAGGCGCTTCTATGTGAGACAGGGCCTCCCCTACATCCGAGTCACTAATCTATGTTGCAGACGAGTACAGAGTTTCATATTATTTAGAGGATGCTGAATTAATCTCCTCTTTCCCGTCCCTGACATCCCTCTGCTCATCCCGTATGGTGCTAATCATTTCCCTCCTATCTTCCCTACTGCACAGCCATGCCAGCAGCCTACCGCGTTTGTCGCTCTCTGCATGCAACTTCCTAGTGCACTCCACAAAGTCGAATTTACCCAACCGATCTCAGACTGCAAGACACTGCTGCCTGTTCTGTCAGGTTACTGGATTCCGACCCAGTTCCCGCAACCCTGTGTTCCAACACTCCGATGTCCAACTCGATGCTTGCAGGGGAGTCCAATAGCTCCCACCAGAGTCCACCCATCCTACCAATCACTTCCCCCTGCACAACTGTCTTAAAAGCCTACCACAGCGTACCTATCCAATCCACACTACCCATGTTAATATCGAGGAAGTTAGCTATCGCATCTCCCAGGTATTCTCTAAAGGCCTCTGCCCGTAACTGCTAAGTCGGAATCGGGGACCTACCCAATATCCCCAACCACGTAATCATCACAGGAGCATGTTCGGAAAGAACCCTACCCTGAGGTAGCATCAACAAATTCCCCCAGTACCTCATGCTCCGTGAAAATGTAATCTATCCGGGTATACACACCATGGGGAGCAGAAAAATAAGAATAGGAGCGATCTGTCTCATGGGTGGCCCCCCATATGTCTGTCAGCTCAAAGTTCCTAAGCAGTTCCCCTCAAGGCTCTCGCCGGAGGGACAGGCTTCTTAAATTTCTTATCCGACCTGTCCACTAACGGGTCTAGGGGGCAATTAAAGATCCATCCCATAAAGTGAGGCAAAAAAGGATGTGGCTGTGTGATTGGGAGCATACGTGTTTACAATGCACACTTTCCACCCTCTAGAAGCCCAAGGACCAACACCATCCTGTCTTCATCATCGCATTTTGTTTCCAGTTGCCTAAATGGGACAATAGGTTCAATCCACACAAGTACTCCACGTGCAAATGCAGATAAAGGGGAGCCGTACAACTGCCCCCATCCGCCCAGTTCCCTGCAAGCTTCTTCTGCTTTTCCCTCGTGAGGCGTGTCTCCTGCAGCAAGGCAATCCCCACCGCCTTCCTACGCCAGTATGTTAACACTCTGAGCCGTTTAATAAAGCCATTCAGGCCGCAGACATTCCACGTAACGACTCGCACATTTCTATCCATGCACCATCATTATCAAGCCTCGCTCATTCCCATAAGTCCTCCACAACCTTCCCTCGTTTGCACCTCCTCCGTCCTCCCTCAACCACATGCACAGCAGTGCCGCCCCATGCATCAAGTCAATGTCAGGGTGCACACGTGACAGCCAACAGGACTCTCCATACAAGTAGGAAAAACTAAGAAACCCAACAACCCCTGTCCCTCAACTCCCAATCCAATAGCTGTAAGTATATTCAGGCCAAAACAGCTTCCCACGCACCCCTTCCCACCTCCCAGGTGACGAACAGCAGTGGATACCCTCAAACTGGTATCAAAATTACAATATACTGGACAGTGTCATCTGCAAATGCGGTGGGCAGCCACCCTCCAAACTGCAGAAGATGACAGCGAAGAGGGTCAGCCACCAGGATCCTGCCACTCCCCCATTAAAGATGCCCAAGAATTGAACAGATCATGCGACTCCATGTTAAAGATACCCCAGTCAGATATCAATATTTCCGTCTCGCCAGCAGTTGTACAATACCAATCGAGTCCATCCAGAAGTGTGCCACTGCGGTGTCCTCAAAGAAGTGCAATCGTCAATTGTGCAGCACTTTCAATTTAGTTGGATAGATTAGCATACATCTTAAATGGGCTCCATATAGCCACTCCTTAGTGGGACTGTGCGCTTCTGTGCCCCTCTGCACCAGTGCGTATAATCTGGATAAATAGTTAATTTGGAGGATTCCTGCTCCATCACCGCCCCCCACACCAGTCACTTCCCTGGAAAAAGCCAGTATCCGTTCGCGGTGTCTGTAGTTCAGGATCTTGGCAATCAGTGGTCTCGGGGGGGCTCAAGGTGGGGGCCTTTTGGACAAAAATCTGTGAGCTCGCTGTACTGTAAAGCCCTGCAACAACACCACAGAGCTCACCTCCTGCGACAGCAAGTTCTCCACATAGGAGGTTGTTTTGGACCCTCCCTTCCTCCGGGCAGTCCTAAGATCTGTACATTATTTCTGCTCACCCTACCTTCTGCATCTTCGGCGTGCCATTTCAGCTCCCGGACCTTCTCAGTCAGCACTGAACTTTACACTTGATTGCTGGCTATGTCGGCTCTGTTCTCCTGCATCAGTGCTGCTAAACGGGTCTGCAAGCGAGCGTACATCCTGCTGCAGGAGGCCCACAGACCCTTTAGCGGGCTCATTGCTTCCCTCCGGCAGCAGACCGCCCTTGCCACCGCTCTACCTCTGAGTGAAGGCCTCCATGACCGTCTGTTTGGCCCTACCCCTGCTATGCTTGTCGGGCATCTGTGTGTAGTTCCAAACAGTCATGGGGCTTTAGGGGCTGTAGCCTGACCAAGACCCTCCGCTCGTGTCTCTGTCCCGCTGCCCAGGTCAGACAGTGCCCACGGGATGCACACATTATGTTGTACGGGCGAGGACAAATGCCCATTACTGTTCCATCCTGTGTATATTGCTAAGCGACGTAGAGGACGCTGACAGCCCCAGTCACGTCGTACAAATTACAATAGCAGAGTGCGCGTTATACCCAGAGCGTGTCTAGAGTAGATAGCATCCTGCGGACATAGCGGGATGCCTTAATGTTCCCCACTTTGATCAAAGCAGTCTGCACACATAGAGCATGCATAGTACTCCAAGCGCTCTAAGACGTATTTGCATGTGGATCGCATAACGGCATGCTTAATAGCAACACCACTCTGACTCAAGCAGACTGCATACTGCTATGCATAAGAGAGTGACGTACACAAGCAGTTTTGACAGGCACAAACTTCTGCAGATGTTTACTACTCATAGTGTTGGAGAGCACATGCACAGCAAGTTTCCTTGTATATCTTCTGATTTATTAATCAACAGCTGAAATGTTTATATAATATGTGGCACGTTCATGCTTGGACATAGGCCAAGAGCATTCATTTTCCTTACAGGATCCAGGGAACGTACCCCATATATTTATGTACACACTGAGCCCACACTCCTCCTCAGGGGTAGGATTTCACAAGGTGAGAGCACCTGCAGCACAATGGCTGATAATCACAATGGATGTATTTGTTCACAAATGTTTGATGTGTTTCAGCCAACAATGCACATTCCCGTGCACCCACACCCAGGGTGATTCCCAGTGCCTTAAGTGGCACCACAAAATGAGCCGGGGCTCATCAAGGGGGCGTGGCCTAACGGCGGCGGTCCCGCTGGCCAGTTAGGCCACGCCCCCCTGACGAGCCTCGGCTCAATAGCTACTGGCACCCTGCCAGGCAGCCTTTTGTAGCGATCAGCACCCTCTCCCCTTTGGGGAGAGGGTGCTGATCTCTACATTTATTTTCTATAGGGTAACCTGGCAGGGGATAGCGCCTCGCCTATTCAGCCTTAATGGTGGCGCTGCCCCTCTCCATCTGGGGAGGGGCAGCGTCACCATTAAGGCTGAAAGGGTGAGGCCTCTGGAAGCAGAGGCCTTTTCCTAAAGAATGAAACTCCCGCGAATCTGCGGGAGCTTCAGTATTTAGAAAGCAAGGCCTCTGCTTCCAGTGGCCTCACGTTGTCCCTCTCCATAATGGTGGCGCCGGCCCACGGGCATCCCTTGCTTAAAGGGATGCCTCCTAGGTGCGGCGCCACCATTATAGCGGAAAGGCATTTTTTTCTGAAGCCTGAAGCTCTTGCACACGAGCTAGAGTTTCAGGCTGTAGAAAAAAATGCCTTTTCGTGTAGTGGCGGGGGCTGCCAGGGGAGACTAGTGGGCCCTGGCAGGGCCCCGCCTCAAAACGAAATTTCGGAGCCTGCCAGGGCCCAGCCCACTTAAAGCCCTGGACTGATTCCCCACAGGAGCAGGCTAACCATTTAGCCAATGTTGAGCATTTGTTTGAAAGACTCATCGAACCAGTACTGTTGTTGCCAACTTTAAAAACTGCAGTTACTCACGGAGACTGTTTTTCTTTGCCTTCTCTACAATCCTCCCCTTCGCCAATCCCTTGCATTCCCTTGACATACTCATTTATCCCATGCTTGGTTTTGTTCACACTTTCTTACTAGCCTTATGCACGGTTAACTGCATTTTTTGCAAAATTGTGTATGCCATTGGTTGTCACACTTTTGCAAATGTGTCTTATTTAATTGTATTGCTCATTATAATTTATGTTTGATTTTTGCAATCAATCCAGAATAAATGCCATGTTTTTGAAAAAGACCAGAGTTGCGTCGAAAAACGTGTCAACTAAAGGTCACACCTTATGATAAAGGCACTTTTGTACACTTACCTCTTAGGTGTCATTGTACAATACTTGATAATTAGCTCCATAGTGACTTGGAGGGACCAGCGCCATACTCTGGTATCCAACCCAATGGTACACTGAGGCAATCCGCGCCCACCTTGTACTCTGATCACCCCCACCTCAGTACAGGACCAGACACTACCACCAATCGCTCTCCACCTGGAGTCCACTTGGTGCCAGAGTGGCTACTGGAGCTGTGCCGTGATTCTGCAGGGGGCAAGACCCCAAGATCAGCACCCCAGTCTCAAGCAAGTCACTTCACCACACTCCCGCCGCACCAAGGCAGCGCCTCCAGTCTGCAGGGCAGCAGCGCACATCGAAAAGCCCAAAAATGCTGGAAAGAAACAAAAGAAAAAGGGGGCGAGGGAGAAAGGGTGCCATCAGGATCTGTTTGAAAGCCAACATCCTGCCCCAGTTTAGGCGCACACCCAGTGCCCCTAGCAGCCGGCAGCCTACCCGCACTGCCCCACTGCAAGAAGGGACTCACCAAGAGACCGGAGACACCAGCGCAGAATGATGGCCACTACAGTGCTGAGCATCGTGTATCCCGTTACCAGCGGTATGCACAGCCGTGACCAGCAACGCCTGGTGTGTCTGTTCTCCACCCCTGTGACTCCGCTTTACCTACACCCACAGCACCGTCCTCACACGCCCCCAACAGCATAGCGCGTCACTTCCCTCCTTCATTGCTGCATGCAGCGAGCGGCCTTAGGCCTCCACGCCCTCTGTGGACTGTCACAGCCATACCCCGCATGGAGCCTCACAGGGAGCACCCCTAACCTCTGAAAGGCCACTTTAGCAGTCAGGCCTCCTGCTGCCCGCTCTCTGACTCCAGTGCCACCAGCAGCAGTAATCAAAGGTCGGGTGCTGGCGCGGACACGGCCACCCACTGGTCCCAGTCCGGAGTGCCGCAGACACCGCGCTCACGCTCTTCTGCAGTATGGGTCTCCACCAAGACCGCTTCACTTCATCCTCTGAAAGCGCCCAGCTGCTCTCAACTGACCACCTCCTCTCACAGCCGCCAAAACATGGCCGCCATCACAGGATCCCAGGTGCTGGTACTCCAACAGCTGCCTCAGCCTCAGCTGCCTAAGCTCCGCCCACCTGGTGCCTTCCTGGTTGCCGCTCTTTTTCGCCACTTATCAAGCCCCACCCACCTGGTGCCTTCCTGGTTGCTGCTCTTTTCCCTATTTAAGGAGTCCTCCAGCCTCTTTTCCTTTGGAGCTGGAGAGCATGTGTAAGTGGATCTAGGTCACCTGGCCTAAGCACCACCCACCTTCTTAGCCCTGCCTCTTCCTTCCTGCTCTTAACTCTTAGATGAAGGGCATCTCTCTCACAGAAGTCCAAAGCGGAGGGCTGACGAAGAAAAGGGCAATTCCTGTTTGGACCTTTTTGGAACAGGAGGATGAAGGGTCCGACCCCCTGCTAAAACAGCAAGTAAGCATGCACCAACATGTGTTTACACCCTCTGTCCCCACAGGCCATCCCCACCCTCTCTGGTCCCGCTGTGTTGTTCCCTTGTGCCCCCCCTTTCCCGCATACAGGTGCCTGTCCTGATACATTCTGGTTTCACCATTACCGTCTTGTGGCCAATGCTGGATTTGACTTTTATGGACTTCATTCATTTACGGTGCGTCACTCTTTCTCAACTCTCATGCTGGACTTCCTTTGCATATTGTACTCATGGTGGCCCTGAATCATGCTGTTCCCATCTTCATCTTGTATCCTGGCTTGCAACATTATGTGTTACTACTGACTTCTGCAATTGTATTCACTCTCCCCTCTTGCTTCTCCACTCTTTTTGACTGCTTACTCTCGGTTCTCTCCTCCCCTCCACTGTCCCTTTTCCTATCTCCTCCTTTCCTCACCTCAATTTCTTCTATGCACTTACGCTATCAGAATTGTCCCTGGACCTAGTATGATAGCAACCTCGTCTTTCGATCTCCCATTCCCTTACTGTCCCCCCCCCTCCCTCCAAAGCTATCTGAAACGTTGTCAGACCTAGTACGATAGTCGCTTGTTTTGTTCCTCCCCTCCCTTTCTGCACCCTCTCCCTCACCTTATTTTTTTCTCCTTCTCTACCAGAAATTTCATCAGGCCTAGTACGGTTGTCGCCTGTCTGTTTCCATTTCCTTCCTACTCTCCCCCACCCTTCCTTATCTATGTCTTAGCTCTTGCACTATCTGAACTGTCGTCAGGCCAAGTACGATAGTTAATTTCACATCCTTACTGTTCATGGCCTGTAAGAATGTAATTGTATTTTCCCTTGTTCCCTCCCTTGCCTTGAAGCGCTTTGAAATGCATTGTGTATAGATGCTATATAAATAAACTATCACATCATATATCATAGCTCACGCAGCGTTCCCCGACAGCACCACCCCCTGCAGAGCACTCACGGTGTGCTCCGGTGTTCGGGTATCTGCACAAGTTTGCGGGCATATCATTAAGGATCCGGCAGGAGCTCTAATGGAGTGCAGCTCACTGCAGGGCTGCCGCAACTCTATCTACCCTCATTCACTTGTGTTTAAGAGAAAACATATTCTCTTGACCCGTGGGAAGTCTTGTGCTGCGACACAGCACAAAGATTGAGGTTTAATCTTAAAGCTTCTTCTCAATCAAAACACTGAAGCCTTTGTCAGGAATGGAGAGTATGGCCACTGTACTGATCCAATCCCAGTAGAAGCAGGGATACCTGCCCCCCTACCCCCTGCTTTTCAATCTCTATATAGATGGTCTTTATGAGGTTTTGGTAACCACTGGTGCGGATGTTCCAAAATTGGGGAACAAAAGGTTACCTTTGCTTACCTGTGCTGACGACATGGTTGTAATCGCACACATACCGCGCATTGCAAAAACGAATCTCAGAGTATACAGCCTTTATGAATGGGCGTGATCTGATAGTTGATGCTCATAAATTCCTGGTCATGGGCTGCTATAGAGGTAGACAAACTCCAAAGTTTTCAGCCATGTATAGTGATTCTGTTATACCAGCGGTGTTGGTTTTGCATCGTCATTTTCACCAGCGCCAAACATCACGAAACAGGCCAATAGGTTTCAACAAGCATTGAGGGAGTCTTTCGTTTTATATCCATGTCCAAGACCAAACCAATAGATCTGATACTCAAAGTATACCATTGCAAAGCAGTGTCATTTGCAAGCTGTGGAAGGACACTTTGGGGCTACGCGAACACCAAGGAAATCCAGACTCTAGAGAACGAGTTCTTCAAAAAATTCTAGGGTATTCCATTCAGCCGCAGACCACACTCTGTACACATGGAATCCGAAGGCACACACATGAATTATGTGCAGTCCATGGAACCAGTTTTACACTGGTTAGGGATAACAAGGCAGTACTTACTTAGAACTCATGAATTCACTAATGTTAAAGGATACTCATCAAGCATACCATAATTATAATCTTTTATAATGCTCTCAATACCAAAGAGCGGGATCAGGATTCGAAACTGTGTTGCGCTGCGTTGTCTCACTTCCAATACAAATGCGTTGCCCCTGAGCTATCCCCCCATAACATGGGTAAAAGAGATAAAATTGAACCTAAATTAAATTGATGCACTTTATTACCTTTACACACCAGACACTTTAAACCAAGTCATGGCTGGTAATTTTAAAAAGGGCTTGGTAGATGACACTAGGGATAGACAAGAGCTATTTGAACTCTCGAAATCAACCAATTGAAGACACGCAATTATCACAGAGAATTATTTTGACAAGGGCGAGGTTTAATTGCCTAGCATTTAGAGCCATAGCAAAAACAAAGAAGTGATGGCTGGAAGCTTTAGCATTAATCTTAAACCTCTGGCAATTGCTCTGGGCAACCCCCCAGACCATCGTTCTTTGACTGCCAAGCCATTACAGAAAGGGTAAAGACATTATGCAAATCAGGCCTGGTGCCAACTCCAAAGGGGCAGTCCAGCCGAAACTACTAGGTCACTTCCCTTCTGCATTAGACCAAAAGCATCCCCAGACATGTTTTGGCCATATTGGGCGTCATAATTGAGGTGTAGCTTGGGTCTCTAGGGCCAGCCCGTACAGGACCCAGGTCTTGGCATAGCCGTCCCACTCAGGGATTGCCAGTGGTTTAAGGTTAATTCTAAACCTTCCAGCCATCACTTCTTTGTTTTTGCTTTGTCACCCGAGTGCGACTCTGGCACAAGAAGTCGCTAATATGCAATCACGAACAATAAAGTGTCCCTAATTGATGGACACTCCCGTCCCCTGCACACCTCATGTACTGACAGCAAGGCCAGTCAAAAGTTCACAAAACGCATGGGTATATGTTAATGATTATTGTGCGGCAGGCATGGTATCAAGAGACGACACAGACAAGTGAAACACAGTTTGAAAACCTGTATTCTCAATGGTCAGGATGGTGTAACACCTAACTTGCCCTACCTCTCGGATGGGAATGTTCATTAACAGAAAGAAAACGGGAAGTCTAAGTCTGTCAGTCCAAAACAAAATACTGGGCTTCATTATAACTCTGGCGGTAGCCGTGCCGGTCAAAGAAGCAGGCTGCTGCCGGAGTTGTGTGTTTTTTTTCCCGGCGCCTGGCTTTGGGGAATCACCGGTTCATTACAATGTAACTTCCCATTCCCATCGAAGTCCCATAGGATTCAATGGGTATGGGGAGGACGGTAGCACCAGCACCATTCAAAATGGTGCCGCTGCTAGCGTCAAAGTCTGCAAGCGGGTGTATTGACAGAACTACAAAACACCAGGGAATAGGAGCACTTTTGATTCTAGGTAAAATAGCCCTTGAGTTAGAACGTCCCCCTGCAAGGTTCCCTCAACCTACAAATAATCAATTTTAAGTGGATAAACAGAATCAGCAGGTAATCAGGAATGACAGACAAGAAACAGAATTTAAATCCGACCTTCCCTCCCCAAACAAGAGAGAAAAACAGATTTTAAACCCTGGCAATGCAAAAATGACACTCGGAAATGGATGAATAAATGAATGAATGTGTCTAAAACTCTTGAAACAAAAACAATTCTTTACTGGAGCAACACTGGAAAGATACTAGCAATCACAAGCAATGGATTGAGCAAAAGCATACAATTCGAAATTACATGGAAGATTGGAAACAGTTTATAATCAAAATGACACATTGTAAAATTAGCAAACTTTTGCCATCCCGCCTGAATTTACCAAAAACGATTTTTAATAGAGACGGGTGAAATATTGTAAATCGGGATGCAGTTTTTGGCTTGGGGAGTAGCAATGGATCCTGGATGCAATATGGAATTGAAATTAGGTCTCTAGCTGATAGATTGAGTGAGTTATGTAAGATCTAGTGAGGTGCGTTTTTGAGAAAATGAAGGCGCGAAAAAGGAACAGAAATCAATTTTGACAAGGACAGTTTTATTCTACACTAGGGCATTCAGGCTAGGCTACCAGATTGAGACACAGTAAGCCCCGGGGTTGACTCACGAGTTCAACCCTAGCACCTCCGCGCCCGCCCTGGCGGACCCAGTCCGATCACTCCAAACAGGATTAATAGCTCAGGATTTTACAAGACAAAATTATTAAAGATGTTGGCGCTAGCACAAGCAATAAAAGGCAGGGTTTCAAGAATGATTTTGCCAATATTACAAGTTATCAGGATAAGGAGGATGACTTGGAGGGTGGAACAAAGGACAAGGCAATGCAAGTTAGGCTATGGTTTTCTATGGTTCGTATTGATACTCACGGTCCACTTTTAGTTTGGATTTTGGCCAGTCAGCGGTTCTGGTCGCCACACAGATCTGGTCTAACACAGGACAGCCGGATAAAGTCAGCGGGACAGGATCAGCTGGCAGGGACTGGTTACCGAGTAGCACTTCTGGTTACTGGATAAGATATGTCATCCACTGGATGGCAGGTTTGTAGCAGTCATGCATTTAGTGGCAAGCCAGGTTAATTCAGGATGCTTCCCAAAACACCACAGCGTTTCCCTTGGTTCTTGGGATTATTTTAGAATTGAGGCCCAGATGAAGCAAGATCAGGAAGGTTTGGCATTGTGGTTGGAATCTGGAGTCTAGATGATTAAATGTAAGATGAAGACAGGACAGAAAGCCAGGCAGGAAATCAGGAATCAATCAGGAATCAGTGTGTTCCTTGTGTGTTGTCAGGGGCTCTTATTTAATGCCAAGTGACATCATCACAGTATATGACAGGGGCAGCCTTTACTACATGCGCCTCTAACAATAGGATTTGGGCAAGGGTAGAAGTCTCAGCCTAGCTCTCTGCTGGTTGGATTTCTAAGGGTATGATGTTAGGTTTATGAGGTGAAGTTTACAATGTCCCAACACTCCCACATTTACTTTACTTAAAATCCGATGTTGCCAAAAACCTACATTTCTTTATTTGCAATCTCTTGGCAAATTATACACACAGTTTACATATGATGTGCAGCACAGATTAATCCAAACCTCCAGTCTGTTCGATCTTGTTTTGCCTTTCTGACACATTTTGGTAATTTTACACATTAAAGATTTGGCCTAAAATTCCACAATTTTATACACAAATTGTCTACAGGGATGTATGTACAACATCTTATGTTTGCCACATTAATACTTTCCTGGGAATCTGTCACATTTCGTAACTTCTGTTCCCCATGCAACAATGAGTTTTACCAAGTTTTAAAAGATGGCCCACAAAATTAGATTGAACACTGGAAACTTTTATATTTCTGCTAATTCTTGCTACAGAAATAAGTGTCTTTAAAGTTTTTTTATAATCTAGTCTCTGGCACCAAAAGGCAGCCCCTTTGTTACTTGATCCTGTTTTTTTTTCTTCCTTCAACCTTCCAGGCACGGGGGTTTCCAGTCTTAATTGAAGGTTTTATTGCCCCTTCATACTTCACAGGTGAGTGTGCCAGGACTGCTATTGTCCAAGCCTGGAGCACAGATGAATGTCTGATGAGCTTGTGAACTCTCATTGTCCTGTCCCATACAAAGTTTTTCAAGCTGGCACTTTGCACCTACTTGTCCTGGATTTAGGGTGTGTCTCCCTTCCTTTGGGAAGTTACATGGCTGGTAGCTGGAATCACAGGTTTTTCTGAGATCTTGCAACTCCAGCCTATGTGTTTTAAGCTGTTTAATTTCTTACTTTGAGTCTGGAATTAAACAAACCTGCAACAGAAGATAGTGTATTATGTGTGTATTATCACCACTAACATAATCCCTTTATATTGCTAAGTAAACAGGCTTTCATTAGCAATTGAGTTTTAAAAAGGCAATTTTTTCTCTTCAGTCAGCACAGCCCATTTTTCCACATGTATTAAAAACTGCTAGCATTCTTTCTTTAATTCGGTTTGCAGCTTTTCAGGTTGCCACTGTCTTGGCAGCTGTAGTCATTTTCCTTGCAGCAGGACTCTTATCTAAAGTATAGATAGATTTCCTTGACCTGGCTCAGAGAGTAAAAAGTTGAACTGCTGCACCTGGATACATTTTGTCAAGAAATAAACGTGTGTTCCTGTGCGAGGGAAAAATGAAGTTGCTTTTGATTTCTCTGAGAGTTGGTTTGACTGGGCCTTTTTACTCACAGTGGTTCCAGAATGACAGGTGGAATTGACACCCAAAACAGCATTTTGAAAGGGTGAAAATGAAATGTTTCATTCTGAAGGGGAATTTTTGGCTTTTGCAGCAATGCATTGCTGCCAGTTCACTTGATTCCATATACGTCTCAGAACACACTGGCATGCTCCTGCAGTGTGTCCCCGGTTCCACCCCGCCTGGAATGTGGGTGGCATGATGATGCAGCCATTTTTCTGTTGCTACCAAAATGCAGTTTTGAGGTCCTGGTGAGCAAAGGAGCCAGCGCAGCCAGGTTGCTGTCTCTAGCGCAAATGCAGCTCAGTGATGTGGTGCAATGCGTTGAGTGTGTCAATGTAACCCACAAATTATTGTTAATAAAATGTCATTCAATGAATACAAGCAGTTATAAAACATAATTGACACATACAATAAAAAAACAATTATACAGCAACTTTTAAAACACAATTGATACTTAAAATAAGGCAGATTACAATTAATGTCTTCTAGATTAATGTATTGTCTATGAAGAGAGCAAGCTTGCAGACTCACAATACTTTCAAGGTTGTTAATCACACATTGCCCATCAACCTTCTTCTTAATAACCATACTTGAAGCACATATCCGACAGAGGCAAAAACAACTTTCCATTCCACTGTAGAAGTTAAGAACTGCACGCCTTCTCGAGTGTTTCTTATCCTTGAGTTAACCAAGGGATTTCTTAAATACATACTGCATCTCAACTCAAGTGAAACTGGGCAAATCAACGTAAAATGGGTCAGAGTTTCATCTGCTAGTCTACGGAGGGGGCAAGCACCGGAATTCAACACTGACCATGTGCAGGTGTATCATGCGGTATGCAAGATACCCAATCTGTATCGGACATATAAGGAACGTTCACTAGGGGGGTGGTCCATCAAGAATAGACTTCCAGTTCCCCATCATATTATATGGCAAGAATTCCAGGCCATTCTTCAATGAGTATCTTAATGTCTCTAAATTGTCAGTGCTTTGGTCTTTGCAATTACTTTAAGGTCCACTTTTGATGTTAAACGACACTCATGGGGGTTATCCCAGAAAGAGCTGGCGTTCAACCAGCATAACATTTTGTTCACATAGAGCACCCAGCCACAATTTTTCGCTCCTTCCAGTTGCAAGAAATTCTTCAATTCATCTCTGTAAGGAGCCAAGCTCGGGGAAGACCAAAGTCCTACCCAATAAAGTACTGGTTTTAGGGCAATCTGCTCAGCTACAGGCCACGTTTGGAGTTCCAAATGGATTAATGAAGACGGGTAATTTTTTAGTAGTAGCAGCAATTTCATTAAAAAAGTATTCTAGATTGGGGAAAGCACTTTTGTATTTGTATAGCCCCAAATCTCGGCTCCATAAAAAGCTGCTGGCAAGGCCTGTGTATGAAAAAGATCTTTAGCCGGTGAAATTGCCCCATGACTGTGACTCAAAAAAAAGTAATAAATGCCCTCAATATATTTACACAGTTGAACCTTTGCTTTTAGAAGTTGATCAGACCACCTAGCACTTTGTTAAACGTAATCCCCAAATAATCAAAATACTTAACTTGCTCCAATGCTAAACCTTCGACTTCAAACTTCACCTTGCAGGGCTTAGCAAATAACAGTTTGAAAACCATAGCTTTAGTTTTACTAACGTTTAATTCTAGGCCGAGCTTCTTACACGGCCTTCTAAAAATACTAAGGGCTAATTTGAACCCCTTTGGCGATGTCGCAAGAATCGCTGCATTGTCTGCAAAAAATAAGATGGGCCATCTCTTAGATGTAATTTTGGGTGCGTCCAAGGCACCCTCCTCCAATGCATCCACTAGTTCCTAGATATATTGTGAGAAAAGGAGTGGGGCCAAGACGCATCAATGGCGGACCCCCTTGTTCACGGCAGAGGTTTTAGTTTATTCCCTACCTAACCCAAACCAAACTAAAGCTTGCATATTCTCATGTAATAATTTAATTGCATCTACTTAACGTATTGGAGCGTCCCTCCCCTCCAAAACCTGTGACAGGGACTCTCTTGACACTAAATCAAAGGCCATTTTGAGGTCTAAGAAGACAATGTATGATTTAAGTTTGAGTAGTCTGGTGTATTTTTGAATTAAGAAAAACAACAGAAAACAATGATCCACTGTTCCCCTGCAAGCCCGGAACTCCGTGTGAGCGTAGCTTATAATCTCAGTGTCATATACCCACCTTTGTAATTTGACTTGGATTACTTTGCCGATAGTCTTCCCGACACAATCCAATAAGGATATAGGGTGGTAATTCTCAGGCCGATCCTTCCCTCCTTTTTGGTCCACTGGTACTATTATTGCCTCCCTCCATGTTCTGGGGACTTCCCTTGCACCGATAACAGCGTTAACAACTCTTCTCAGAATTGGGATCTAAAACATCGGTCCGTCCCTACAAAAATCCAATAGTATCAAGTCAGGCCCTGCAGCTTTTCCCAGTTTCTGAGAACCCACGCCTCTTCCACCTACTCATTCAAAATAACTAGTAGCCCTTCAGAAAAATGTGTGGCAGAGTCATCAGTACCGGCCAACTCAGCCACCCTCTCCAACGCAGCATATAAGTCAGAGAAGTGACTCATCCAAACAGCTTCCGGCACACAACAATGCAGGGAGTGATCGCCATCCAACTCTCTCGAGATGACCATTTTCCCAAATCGCGTCATATCCCTTTTGTCCATAGCCTTATATAGTGCTTCCCAGGATGCTTTTGCATGAGCTCTCTTTTTCTCAGTTAATAGTAACTTATATTTTACTCTTAATTGATATAATACACCTTTATATGGCGGTTTCCCAGACCTTACATGTAAAATGATGTCCCTTTTTGCCCTAGAGCACACTTCGTCATACTAAGGATTTTTTTTCATAGTCCTACGCTTAATTATAGTTTTAGGGGAAGTAGAAAATGGTATTAAATTCCTACCCATAGCCTCAAATTCTGCAACAATAGCACTATCTGAGACATTAGGCTTACAGATATTCCCACATTCTCCACAATTACCACAAATGCCTCACAGACCAGTCCGTCCACTTTAGAGTTTTTCTCGCGTGGGCCACTATACCAATATTTTGGTTAGCCCTCAAACCCTTCTCCCCCCAGGACCCGCCAATCCCTATACAGGAGTCAAAGGACAAGGGCTTGTGGTCACTTTCGGGCCCGTCAGCAACGACCAAGACACTCATTTTAAACCAACTACTTCCCGTAATGAAAATATAGTCAATACGAGATGACCCAATTGGGCCCTTAAATTTTATTCTCGCTGGCTGATCACCTGCAAACCTTCCATTGCAAGCTCTAAGGTTCAAATGTGCAATAATACATGCAGACTCTACCGCTACTTTGTGGAATCTCCTAATGGGGGCAGACAACAGGGGGGGAATAGACCATGCAGTATTCTGATTTTCCCAAAGATCCTCAATAGCCTCCAATGGTTCCAACTGCAGAGTCGTATTCCCTGCCATCAAGGTGTACTGACTTCTAGAGATCAGGGGGATATTAGAGATACTCAGTTTCTGCAACTTCAATAGAGTCGCCAGACCTGTACCCACACTTGGCCTGATGTGTATATTGGAGAGCAAGAAATGCTCACCCACCTCTGTAGTCACAGCTGATAATTAAAGGTCTGGAATACCAGTATCAATAGGGGCCACTCCCATGTCTATTTTACACTGTATCATATCTGCAGACCGCCCACCGGTCTTCCTCTAGCGCCTTTGGTAGCAGGAATCATGTTATTTGCATAACCCGGGAAATGTAGAGGATCCAAAGCCCACATTTCCTGAAAAAATAAGACCTGGTGTTCTCTGACAAAATCACACAAGAATGGGTCAGTGGAAACTCTTTTTAAACCGGCTATGTTCCACAATATATTTTTTAAGGAACTGATAGTCACACCCTCCTTTGCACCCCCATACAGTCAATCTACCTGTTACAAATCTGAGGGCTTACTTGCACCATTTCCTACTACACTGCTTCTATATTCCCCTGAGTCAGAAACCCCTGCTGTTGATTGCGATGTCCATAGTTAAGTTCAAAGTATTGGTGTGAACGTACAAAATCTTTACTCCCGTAGGCGGAATTACATGCAAGTTAATGCTTAAGATGCCCTCCGCTAATTCCCAGGAACTGAGTTTAATCTCGATGTAGTCCAGGCAAGAATTCGGGATTGGCCCCCTGACACAATTTATAAAATCCTTCCCAATTACTGCTAGGCACCCCCTGGTTTACCTAAAGCAATATAAACACTTGTTCCTAAGAGCCTCAGTATCCTCAAAAGCACCTTTTGCCAACCAGGGTACATTGGTCAGGTTGACTTATGGGGCCCTAACACGTCTTACCCCATTGCTCCCCCCCCTGCTGTCACTGGTTCCTATTACCACCAAAGGGGAATAGGTTGAGCTCGAAAGAGGAACACCAAGGCCACATTTTTGCGTATGAATAAGCCTATCCGGCGCATACGGCTTACAGGGCCCTCGCAACTGCCCCTGGATCTCATGCACCCTTGATCACCAGGTGCCACTTTCTTTCAGGTTAGGGCACCCAGTTTCCACCACCTCTCTCTGTCCCAACCAACTGGTGACCACCTAAAGTTCCTTTATCCCTCCCCGAGTCACATTCTCCAATTCCTCCCGAATTCCGCCTACTATTGGCACTCTCCACTACCTTTCCCCCACAACCCTTTGGACACTTCCCATCAGGGTTTTCCCCTTCTCCTTCACAGCAGTAGGGGGGAGCAATCAGCCCCTTGGGTTCTTTTAATTCGCCCAATAGTCTCTCATATAATTACCAATGGTATTAACAAATACCTCCTTTAATGATACCAAGTTCTGTTCAAACAAGTGACTAACTATACACTCTTCAAGATCAGTAGAACCATGGCCCTTCTCGATGGGTCCTGTCTGGGTACCCACTTCCCGAAAATTAGTAACAAACCCCTTATTGTCCCTCCTCAAATTTTGCTTGCCACCAGAGAACACCCTTGGTTGTTCGTCTCTTTTACACCGAGACACTAACTTCCATCGTGCCCCTGCACTGCTATCCCCATTTGGAGTAACCAACCTCTCTTCAGCTAAAGGTTCATCCAGCAAGGCAAGGGTATCAAACTGGCTAGTTAGCTTTATCTGCAAAGTCAAAATACCACTAGAGGCAAGATTCATTCCACATGCTGTTTCATTTCCAGAATGTGTCTTTTTAAGGGGGATAGTTGGCCCCCACTTTACTGGTGTTGACCCCTGTTTCCCCCTGAACTAAGTTAATCAAATTAAGGGAAGGGGGATGGTTCTCCACAATATTTGGCTCCAATGCACTCGATTCCTTGCCTGTGTGGGATACCTGGAGAACAAACGTCTTCCCCCCTTCTTGATTTAAATTAGGGGGAACTTCAAATGGTTTCATATGATCCACCCTTGTGATATGTGGACTGGATCCCACCACCCCTTTCCCCTTGTCTGGTGAAGTATCACAGATTGAAATTAGGGCATCCTCTTCTCTGGCCACACAGTTTGAGACAGAACTCAGGGGCATTGAGCTTCTCCCTCTTTTTACCAGTCCTACGGCTCATCCTCAGGCAAGGGTGTGGTCGACGCCCCCACCGGACCATCAATGTCATATAATAAATCCTTGATTTCAGTAATCAAAAGATTAACCTCATTAATAGGGTGGACGAGTCTGGAGATTTTGCAATGCCCCCTTGCCCCAATATTGCACTCTCTGCCTTTCTTTTTACCATTTTAAAATAGCTGCTGTTATGACTGTTCAAATATTTTAAATGCAATATATAATACTCATGTATAACAAATGTTCATATATAAAACTGGTTTTAACAATTTGTAGCAATATATAAAAAGAGCAATGAAGCCCTGCAACAATGAGAAGATAAGAGGAACGCCAATTGGCTAAGGGGGCATCCATAGTCCGACTCCCCCTCCTCTTTGCCTTTCTATAAAAGTGATTAAACCAATGGTCAAGGAAAAAACAGGTAGCTTCCTGGTTTAACACAAGCAATTTTCAGGCCGATTCATGGAATTAATGTGTGCCGAAAATGGCAGCGCAAGTGTGAAAAACGCAGCGCAAGCGTGAAAATCACAGCGCAAGCGTGCCAAAGCCGTGCACATCGATTCATGGAAGTCAGTGCGCGGCAATCGTGGGTGGCGCACGCGGGCACACACGTCATCAAATGGCGTGCGCTACGCGCACAGCGAAAGCACACATAGCAAAAGTGGGCAGAACACGGGGCATAACACGTGGAATGGGGAACAACGCGTGAAAACGTGGGCTTTACGGAGAAGTACAGGACGTAAATGCTCGCAATGCCCACACGCGCGCCTACAACACGTATTCATGGAATCTAACAGGGGAAACGCGTGCGCCAGAAAAGACACGCTCATCCGGAAACACGTACGCCAGCAGGAAGCAGGCGTATGCGGCCCCGCGCAACATAAAAGTGCGTGCAAATAACAAACAAGCACAGACGCTACGATGAATATACCGTTCCTCGCAGCAGTGGTCGTGGGACACCGCAGGAGGAGGAGGATAGCCAGGCCGCAAATGTTTACACCCAGGACCAGCCTTTCTGGGATGCCTAATGACCAGGTGTATGGGAGGTACAGGTTTCCACCACACATAATACTCAACCTGGTGAGTGAGTGGGAGGATGACCCCACATCACCCACCCTGTGCTCCCAAGCACTGAGCCCTTTGGAAAAGGTGCTCAATGTACTGCACTTCTTGGCCATGGACAAGTGCCATAGTGGGGGGGTGTCACAGGCCACGCAGTCACGCTGCCTACATTAGGTGTTGGCCATCATGACTGCACGCTCCTCAGGCCGCAGGCACATATACATGCCCAGAACACCTGCAGAAAGGCAGGCTACCGTCCAGGACTTTTACGGGGTGGCACACTTCCCCAAAGTGCTAGGTACCATTGATTGCATCCATGTGGCTCTACGTCCTCCCAGGGCAACTGAGCACATCTATAGAAACCGCAAGCACTGGCATTCCATCAAAGTGCAGGTAGTATGTGATGCCAAGGGAATCATCACCTCAGTATATGCCAACTATCTAGGGTCCATCCATGATAGTTTCATTTTCAGAATGTCACCCCTAAACCGGGACCTAGAAGCTGGGCGGCATGGCGATACATTGCTGCTTGGTGAGTATAAATGCCTCTGCACATGCATGCACGTCAGATACTGATTAATGTGACAATCCCACCAATGATACCCATCATCACCTCACCAGGGGACATTGCCTACCCTCTGAGCACCCACATGATGATGCCAATTCGGAACCCCAACACACCACCTGAGGTAAGATACAACACAGCCCATATTGCAACCCGGGGCATAGTGGAGTGCACATTCGGAGTGCTCAAGTCACGCTTTTGCTCCCTTGACCGCTCTGGTGGGCAGCTGTTATACGCGCCCCCAGTAGTGTGCAGGATCATAGTGGCAGCATGTGTCCTGCACAACGTTTCAAACCGCTGGGGCCTGCGGGTGGACATGGAGGTGCACCCACATCCCCAACCACATGCACGGCCGCTGCGCATGGGAGGTGAAAGGGAACGTGGTGAGGCAGCCCGTACACAGCTGGTGGCTAATTACTTCACCTAAAATCCTACCCCTGTGGAGTGCACACAGCCCTGGCACATACCAGCTGACAATCAATGATGATGACATAAGGGACAGTCAACTGTCACAACCATACCAGCCTGAGATTGGTCACCTGGAAGTGTTACATTTTGTGCATCCTTACCTACTTAAGGACAACCAATGCTGTGTGACAAAAAGACACACATTCATGCTGCATGAATGATTACCCCTTAATACAATATGAAAATAGTGCCATGTCACCCAACCCCTCCCCATCTCAGCTACTCAACACACCATGGCATGTCATGCAATGTGAAAGCAACAAAATGAATGCACAACACATGACACAAATGTCACAAAGTGCACTGTCCCATATGTAAACAGGCCACAGAAAATATGCTCCCAGTAATCAATAAGAAACAGCACACATGAACAAATACTTACCAGCAATACAGAACAGCAACACAGGATGAAACAGTGTCAAAATATGACAGTACAAAATCAAAGTAGCGCAAGTCTCACAACCTGACTAAGGCAGCACATCGACCCCTTCCAACTGCAGAGTGTTGCTGTCAGGCAAATGTGTCAGTGTACTGCATACAACATGAACTGCATCTGTAAGGAGACGGTCTTGTGAAGACATGAAGAAGGTACATGTGAATATGGAGAAAGACATGGATGCACAAGCACATATCAATACACCATGCAGTGTTCAATCCAACAACAATCCCCACTAGGGATGTACACACAGTTTTGAATACTTGCCCACACAGCTCATGGGAGCCCAATGTCACTGTGTAAGTTACTGTCACTTGGTCACACCCTTTGCAAGCCCATGGAAAGGGGAAGCAGGAGGGGTGTGTGTGTCAGGAACCCAAGCATCAAACCCAAAGACAGGACAAGCCTGCATGTGCCCAGCTGGAATACACAGTGGATGCCCACGGGGGCCACACAAGGCAACACACTGTAAAAAAAAAAAAATACAAAAATCAAAAATGGCCATGTGTGGACCGGGGGGGGAGGCCACCCAGGAGGTTTGAGGACAGGGTGTACCCCAACACCCACCTGCGTGGATGAAAAAATACTTCCATGGGCTCATGGCCTGCACGGCTACGCTACTGTGGGAGAACTGCTGTCACTCTCTTCACCCTCTGCTGCTACATCAGGAGGTGGCCGTGCTATGGGAGGCAGCCCACACAAAGCCCCGGTATGGTCTTCCATGGCAGCAAGCATGCGGGCGTGGAAGGTTTAGTTCTGGAGGATGATGGTGCGGAGATCCCCATGCAGCACCTCACGGGTAGCCCGCATTTCTACCTGCATGGCCTCACGTGATGCCCAGATCTCCACACGGGTTGCCTGGAGCTCTGCTGAGAGTGAACGTGTGTTCTAACCTCAGGGCTTCCCTGTGGCCCTGTGACTCTACAGATATGGCTTCGTGCAGAGTCTCCAGTGCCGCCCGTCGGTCCCTGTTGGACGCCAATATGTCCTCCCTTTGTGATTGGCAAATGGAGTCTGTTGCCTGCTGTTGGAGCTCCATCTGCCTTTCAGGGGGGAGAATGGAAGTGGCCACCCTATCCATTGCCTGAGCCATCATTTCACACGATGCTCCCTGTTGTGCTGATATACCGTACATGGAGTTTTCCCATACAGTATTGCCTGGTGGCGCACAGCCACCACATCAGCGGGCAGCACACCTGTTTGGGGCAAGGCAATCTGCACCTTGCTGTGCTGGCACTGTCTGAGGCTGCAGGACTGCATTCCCCCTTTGATCTGCTGGCCCAGGACCCTGCATCCGTAACCGCCAAAGGCAGAGTTGCCAACACTGACATCCCCATAGAGGGGTCTACCCCGGGTGCAGGTGGGTTGGACAGAACAGCATCCCTGCCAGAAACACTCACATGCGACGGCACATATGTCTCACTGTCCGATTCAGCACCTGAATCACAGAGGTCTGGGGAGGTGTACCCAGAGACACCCGTGGACAGTATGGTCTGCAGGAGGACTGGGTTTTCACCCACCACCACCCCACATCCTCCACTGGTGTCAGGTTGTGGCTGAGATTCCTCCTGGGTCTGCACCATCTCCTCTACCTCAACAGCATCAAGTGCGTCATCACCTGCAAAAATATGAAAGACACCAATGGAAACAGGCATGAGCACCATAGCACACACATAGGCCTGACAAGCCAGATATCCAGTACATGAATTACACATGTCCCACATGACTATAACCCTGGCATGCATGCACTGTCAATGAGTTGGAAGGGGAGGGAAAAAGCAGACACTGAGGACTCCAAGATGGAAAAGCATCACATTTGCTGCATGCTGGATAGCACTGGCATCACACATTAGCCTGTGAGTGGCATGTCCAATACACATACATGACACATGCCAGCACCCAGAAGGCACATAGCATAGCCATGGTACTTTGGACAAGTACAGCCATATGTTAGTGAATGAGTACTGTCACCCATCCATGTGAGATGGACATGATGAGATGAAAAATGCAAAATAGTGTGACAAAATACACATGTGCCACACACTGCAACACATCCAGTGTACAATTATACAGTGATGGCAGGCAGATGGATACATCAATGGTTGGTTACTTCAACATGACAGGAAACAACAGTCATGTTCCACATTCAAACAGGCCCCAAAAATTAATGTGAGCAGACCCTTACTCAATCAGCCTGAATGGTCAAATCATTCCCATAACAAGGTAATAAATGTGGGCCATTGTGGGGTGTAATCTATGACAGAAGCATGTCACATATGTGGCATTAGGGCAGAAAAATGCATTGCAAAAATGGTAGGATTGAAACAATCAGGCTGAATGAACACTGAAAATTTTGAACAATGTTGTTGCAAGATGATAGTTCAAGGGCAACTGCAGTAATGTGGTGCTAATTGGCTACTGTGGTCAGAAGGGATACTGTTATACCCAAATCCAAGGCCGGTGAATGGTTTGGAGGAAGCACAGAGGTGACCCATACCACTTAGGAGTACACCTCACCCTCACCTGGCACTCAATCAGAACACATCAACCAAGCAACATACACATGGATTACACACACATGCATGGGCACTCACCGGACAATGCTTCATAATCTGGTAGGTCTCCCATGCCTTGGATCTGTTCCTCTGTGATGAAGGTTCTAGCAACAGACTCATGTTCAGTGAGTTGGTCATCCTCTGGTGGAGACCCACCGCCAGTCACCAGAGTAGAGGCATGATTGGAAGCCAGCTTGTTCTTTGCTCTGCGTTTCAGGTAATTCCACCGCTTGTAGCAATCATCAGCTGTGCGCCTCACAAATCCAAGGGCACTAATGTGGTCCGCGATGGTCTGCCAGTGGGCTCTACGTTGAGCAGGCGTAGTCTTGCAGCCTGCAGTCACCAACATTTCGCGGCTATGTGCCACCACATAGGCCACAAGTGCATCAAGTTCGGTGTCATTTAAGCTAGGCTTCCTTGACGTGCCGGAGTGTGTAGCCGTGTCTGGGGTCTCAGCCTGTAGTGCAAGAGCACCCTTCTTCTTCTTCTTGGAAGGTGATGCGGATCCTGAGTGGCTTACCCCGCTCTGGTCAGTAGGGGCAGAAGCGCAGGTGGACTGGGTACTTGAATCCCGTAAAGGCACAATGACCAAAGGTCTTGGTGCAGGCATTGGCTGCAGGGTGATGTTGGCAGTGCCAATGTCAGTGTGATGGACCTGGACCAACACTATCCCGGCTGGGAGACTCGGAGCTGGGGTGGATTGAGCTGCAGCTGCCCCTGCAGCCTCCTCACCCTGGCTACTTGGGGCAGCAGATGACATTGCTGCCCCAGATCCACGTGGCCTGGTGACAGGAACTTTCACCGCCACACGTGGCTTAGACTTGGTGACCTGGAAGTCAGCCTGGGAGTCATCCTGTGCCGGTTCAGTTGACAAAATGGGCCAGTTCAACAAGGGCTGAGCTGGGATGATGTCAGCTACATTTCCCACAACCATTGGGCGGGGACATGAGAAGTGTGTGTGTGTGTGACTTTGAAACGCCATGGATGCATGACACATGTCCGTGAGGATGTGTAGAGTCACTCATGCAGTGCAGTCACCGTTGTATCCACTGTGTCTGTGGTGTACGAGCCTCCGGTGATGTGTGTGCATGGGATCAGTATGAGCCATGATGCATGTGAGTTTAAGGCAACATTTTTGTTAACAGAGGCCCTTGTACATGGATGCTGGTGTTGATTGCATGCGCCGTGTCTGTTTCCGCATGTGTGTTGCGTGCATTCACCCATGTGTTGTGGAGGGACAGGATGGAAGTGACGTTTGACAGTGCCACTCATGTGTTATTGCTTCCTGTCTAGGGGACTATTGTACAGTACCCTGATGCTTGTGTTCTATGTCTCCCTCTATGCAGCGTCGAGTGAAGAAGGGGGCGGAGACGGCACTGTGGAGCTAAGCAGCCGGGACGCCTCCACCGGGCGGCGACGTAAGGCACAGCCACCCTCCCAGGAATTGCCATCATCCAGGAGAGAGGGGACTGGTGCCGCGTCTGCCACTACAGCTGTAGCGGAAGGGCCGGGTGAGCCCCCACAGGGGCTTGCAATGGCAGAATACGGTGCGGAGACATCCAGGTTGGTGGTCTCCAGAGAGGAGGAGGAGCCCGCTACTGAGCCGCACATGGGGCCTGGTGGGGGTAGTACCACTGGTGCGAGTGGTGCAGTCCAGGGCCAGGAGGCAGCACAGGTTGCCGCGGAGGGGCCTGTGCATGTCGCTGTCCCTGACCCTGTGACTGCACCACCATGCACCAGCAGGTATGCCCCGTCCCAGGCCCGTCCGCAGGTAGGGGGGAGGCCCACGTCATCTGCCTCTCCACTACCTGCGGACGAGGAGTCCCATGACCGTATGGGCTCCGTCCTGATTGGTGTCACGTTGCGCACGCGTGTCATTCGTGATGACGTGCGTGCTTCCTGGGGGGAGCATGCACGCCATCACGAAGAGCTGCGTGGCAACGTGGCACAGTTGGGACGGGCCATGGTCGGTGGGTTCCTACATGTGTCGCGCACTCTGGTGGACCTCTCCTCCTCTGTGGAGACTATGCACCAGTCGTTCTTCCTGCCGTCTTCTGGCCCAGATTCCACCAGGGCCCCCTGTGGACCTGGCCTGACCAACACAGCCAGCTTGGTGGAGATCCCATCCCTGCCACAGTCGGGAGTCGGCGGTCCAGCTGGGGTGGACACTCCAACAACTGGAGACCAGCAGATGGAGGATGTGCAGGCATCATAGGACAGGGCACATGGACAGCAGCAGCAGCAGGCTCATGGTGGGAGCAATGATGGCTCGGGGCCATCAACATCAGAGGGGCAGGCATCGGCCACAGGGCAGGAGGACCCTGGAATGGGAGTGTCTTCCATGTAGCTGCGGTTGGCCCAGCGGATAGATGCGGAGCGGTGGCGGGCGGAAGAGGCGCGGCTCACCATGGTCAGGGCAGAGTTCTCCATGCGTCGGCCGTTGAGGCGGGCTGAGTGCCTCGAGGCAACTCGCAGGGAGTTGGAACGGGTCATAGATGCATCCCTGCGAGACCTCTGGGCCAGGGCAGAGGCCCGCCTCCAGGAGATAGACTTGGAGTTCAACGATGCCCTGGCCCACAACATCACAGAGTGAGCCGCAGGACTTGCCCGCCGCCATTGTATATAGTTAGTTAGTGATAGGTTTCCTTTCTTTATTTTTTTCTTTTGGGACGCTTGGACAATGCCCCAGGTTTTTGTATATAGTTGTAAATTAGGTAGGTTTTTTTTATATAGGTTTCATTTCATTTGTTGGGCTCATGGACCCTTGTTGCAATATTTGTACATAGTTGGACAGTGGATTTTTTTACAAACATCATTTACCCTCACCATGGATGAATGGATTTTTGAATTTTGATTTCCTTTGGATTTACTTTGTTGGACAAGGATTTTTGACAAACTTTATTTTGGATTCATTTCAATTGTGTCATCATTATTTTTTTTTTTTGGACATACCTTTTTTTCTTGTTTCTGATTATTTACATGCTTTGAAAGTGTTTTGATATTTTTGTGCACAAGACATTTTGATTTCTTACTTCCATGTGTGGTATTTGCTCTTTGGTTTACTGCATGTCACAATGTGGGTTTACACAATCCCTCGCACCCAGTGTGTGTGTGTGTGTGTGTGACGGACATGTGTTGATGTGCATATTTGACTTTTGGTTAGTGACAAGTAATAGGCCTTTCAGTGTGGGGTGGGTGGGAAACTTGGTTGTGTCTGAAGACTGGGGTGGCGTGCAGTGGGATTTTGTTGGAAATGAGGCCCATGAATGTGCATCTTTATGACATGTTGGGTGGGGACATGAGTTGGGCCTGCTGGCAGGTGCCCGGCAATGCTGGGTGGATGGGGGTGCTGGGGGACATGAGTCGGGGCCTGACCCTCAATGCTGGGTGGGTGGGGGTGCTGGGGGACATGAGTCAGGGCCTGACCCTCAATACTGGGTGGGTGGGGGTGCTGGGGGACATGAGTCAGGGCCTGACCCTCAATGCTGGGTGGGTGGGGGTGCTGGAGGACATGAGTCGGGGCCTGCTGGCAGGTGCCCGTCAATGCTGGGTGGATGGGGGTGCTGGGGGACATGAGTTGGGGCCTGACCCTTAATGCTGGGTGGGTGGGGGTGCTGGGGGACATGAGTCAGGGCCTGCTGGCAGGTGCCCGGCAATGCTGGGTGGATGGGGGTGCTGGGGGACATGAGTCGGGGCCTGACCCTCAATGCTGGGTGGGTGGGGGTGCTTGGGGACATGAGTCAGGACCTGACCCTCAATACTGGGTGGGTGGGGGTGCTGGGGGACATGAGTCGGGCCTGACCCTCAATGCTGGGTGGGTGGGGGTGCTGGGGGACATGAGTCGGGGCCTGCTGGCAGGTGCCCGTCAATGCTGGGTGGATGGGGGTGCTGGGGGACATGAGTTGGGGCCTGACCCTCAATGCTGGGTGGGTGGGGGTGGTGGGGGACATGAATCTGGGCCTGACCCTTAATGCTGGGTGGGTGGGGGTGCAGGTGGACATGAATCGTGGCCTGACCCTCAATGCTGTGTGGTTGGGGGTGGGTGGGGGTGCTGGGGGACATGAGTCGGGCCTGCTGGCAGGTGCCCGGCAATGCTGGGTGGATGGGGGTGCAGGGGGACATGTGTCAGTGCTCACTTGAGCGTGGTGACATGTGGGCTGGCTGGGGGGCTTCGACAGGGTGGATGGGCTGCCTGTGGGGAAGGGTCAGGGGTGCAGTGTGTTCCCCTGTGTTGTGGTCTGCCTGCAGGCCCTGGGGAGAGGGGAGAGGGCACACCTGGGAGGACACACACTGGCAATTTGTTGGGGCACCCCCGAAATACACGTACCACGCTCGCACAGGGCCAATCGCGTGTAGAATTTCTCACGCACCCCCGAAATACACGTACCCTGCTCGCACAAGGCCAATCGCGTGTAGAACTTCACACGCACCCCCGAAATACACGTACCCCGCTCGCGCAGGGCCAATCATGTGTGAAACTTCCCGCGCACCCCCTAAATACACGTAACCTGCTCGCACAGGGCCAATCGCGTGTGAAACTTCCTGCGCACCCCGAAATGCATGTACCCTACTCGCACAAGGCCAATCGCGTGTAGAACTTCCCGCGCACCCCCAAAATACACATACCCCGCTCACAAAGGGCCAATCACGTGTGAAACTTCCCGTACACCCCCGGAATACACATACCCCATTCGCACAAGGCCAATCGCGTGTGAAACTTCCCGCGCACCCCCGAAATACCCGTACCCCGCTCACACAGGGCCTATTGCGTGTGGTTCTCCCCGCGCACCCCCAAAATACACCTACCCCGATCGCACAGGGCCAATCGCATGTGAAACTTCCCTCGCACCCCCGGAATACACGTACCCCGCTTGCACAACGCCAATCGCGTGTGAAATTTCCCGTGCACCCCCAGAATACACGTATCCCGCGCCCGCACAAGGCCAATCCTGTGTGAAACTTCCCACGTACCACCAAAATACCCGTACCCCACTCGCACAGGGCCTATCGCGTGTGGTTCTCCCCGCGCACATACCCCGCTCGCACAGGGCCAATCGCGTGTGAAACTTCCCACGCACCCCCGGAATACATGTACCCCGCTTGCACAAGGCCAATCGCATGTGAAACTTCCCATGCACCCCCGAAATACCCGTACCCCGCTCGCACTGGGCCTATCGCGTGTGATTCTCCACTCGCAGCAGGGTACGTGTATTCGGAGAGGTGCGCAGGGAGTTTTACAGACGTTTTCGTGGTTGGGGGGCTGTATGCTGGTCCACTGGCCTGTGCGCCATGTACGGGATTTGTGCGTTGTTCATGGCGCACGGGGAGGGGTTGGGGGCATAACTGGAGCTGCTGCAGGGTCGCTGCGCCACTCTGCGCCACGGCTGGTTGTGGATGTTAAAATCCATGAATACGCTGTGCGCGGAAATGGATTTTGGCACACGCGGCTGGCGCAGACTTGTGCGCTGAATTCTATGAATTACCCCCTTAGGCAGTAATATAAGTAAATCCAAGTTAGCTGGCCCTGTAGCTGGCAGAATCACAATTCACGCAAGTAGCCCAATCCATTAAAAACAAAACAAAGGAGCAAACCTGCCACTCCAAAACACTCCAAAACACAACCAGTGTTGATGGCACAGGCGCCGTCAGCTCGAGTCCAGCCATTACCAGGCGGCACAGCACAACACGGCCAGGAACCCAGTCCCTTCAAGTGTACGAGCATCTCTTACCGCAGTGAGGTTGCAGCTGATTGTAGAAAAGAGTAGCGATGATAAGATGTGCTCCGCTCAACCCGCTACTCCTAACAGTCCACGGCTCACAGCAGCCACCCTTAATGTGTCAGGATTCACCTCTCCGGGTGTCTGCCTATGTCAGGGGCATGTCTTGACCAGCAAACAGCGTTGGAATCTCGTGGGGTCTGCTCTCCTTCCCGCAGCTAACAGCCGCCCATAACGTGCCAGGCTTCTCAATACTGTTCAAAGTAAAGTTAATGTGACAATGGAGCATTTCTGAAGCTCCCTTCCCCAAGTTTAAGGCACTCAGGATTATAAAGTTCCACAAGTCTCTCGGGGTTCACTTGGCAAAGAAAAGTTCACTTGGCAAAATGTTCACTTGGCAAAAAGTTCACTTGGCAAAAGAAGTTCACTGTACCTTTTCTTGGTGAGTTCTTTAGGCTTCTTCGGTTCTCCTTTGCATGAACCCAGAAGCCCTCTAGTTCACACTATCATGCAGTTGCTTGCTTCCAATTGGGCTACCCTGGTCGTGGCGCAGTTGTCAGACTGCACTGTCCACCCATTACAGGTCGCGCAACCTGTTGCCCTATCCTTAATAGAGTTCTCTTTTTCTTATACTGGGGTTTCTGTGGACAACCTGGATAAATCTCCCGCCTGGTAGCCACACCAATACTTTTGCAACACTCTTTGCTTATTATGGGGTCTCTGCGGCCAGCCTGGATCAATCTCCTGCATGGTGGCCACCCCGATTCTTATTCTGGGGTCACTGATGCTGATGCTTTTCCAGCGCACTTTGTTTATTCTGGGGTCACTGTAGCCTACCTGGATCAATCTCCCACCTGCTGGCCACCCCAATGCTTTTCCAACACACTGTGTCAATACTTTTCTATCCGTTTTGGGAATGTTGCTCCCACTTCATTTCTCGCACAGCTCCCCCTTTCAGTATCTCTATTTCACTCACTTTTCATGTCCGCGTACAGCTCCCATCTTTGCAGACACTTCTTTTCTTTACACAGAGTCATTCGAGAACATGTAATCATACATGCAACCATTCTGCCACCATGTATCCCTGTAATTCCATTTGTAATTTTCACCCGACGCGGCTCCAGTCTTAAACGTTCAGGCTGTAAATTTGTATATTATTATTATTATTATTATAATAATTATTATTATTATTATTATTATTATTTAATTCTTGTAGTGCCACATGCTCATAGGCCTCAGGGCACACAAAAAACATAAAGGCAGTACAAAACAGACAAGTTTCAGATGGGGCGGGGGGGTGGGTGGAGGGGCTAAAACACAACTGAACTTCCAAAAATTGCACAACTGTTTCAAGAGGTTTTATTATCATTTTCGTTTTGTTACACACGTAAGAATGGCATTTATGTCTGTAACTACACTATGATGCATTATCTATGTTATCTAAGTCTGTATCTACTCTATGATGTAATATCTATGTTATCTAGGTCTGTCTCTACTCTATGATGTAATATCTATGTTATCTAGGTCTGTATCTACACCATGATGCATTACCTATGTTATCTTGGTCTGTATCTACTCTATGATGTAATATCTATGTTATCTAGGTCTGTATCTACACCATGATGCATTGTCTATGTTATCTTGGTCTGTATCTACTCTATGATGTAATATCTATGTTATCTAGGTCTGTATCTACACCATGATGCATTGTCTATGTTATCTAGGTCTGTATCTACACTATGATGTAATATCTATGTTATCTAGGTCTGTATCTACACCATGATGCATTGTCTATGTTATCTTGGTCTGTATCTACTCTATGATGTAATATCTATGTTATCTAGGTCTGTATCTATACCATGATGCATTATCTATGTTATCTAGGTCTGTATCTACTCTATGATGTAATATCTATGTTATCTAGGTCTGTATCTACACCATGATGCATTATCTATGTTATCTAGGTCTGTATCTACTCTATGATGTAATATCTATTTTATCTAGGTCTGTATCTACACCATGATGCATTATCTATGTTATCTAGGTCTGTATCTACTCTATGATGTAATATCTTTTTTTATCTAGGTCTGTATCTACACCATGATGCATTATCTATGTTATCTAGGTCTGTATCTACACCATGATGCATTGTCTATGTTATCTAGGTCTGTATTTACTCTATGATGTAATATCTATGTTATCTAGGTCTGTATATACACCATGATGCATTGTCTATGTTATCTAGGTCTGTATCTACTCTATGATGTAATATCTTTTTTATCTAGGTCTGTATCTACACCATGATGCATTATCTATGTTATCTAGGTCTGTATCTACTCTATGATGTAATATCTATGTTATCTAGGTCTGTATCTACACCATGATGCATTATCTATGTTATCTTGGTCTGTATCTACACTATGATGTAATATCTATGTTATCTAGGTCTGTATCTACACTATGATGCATTATCTATGTTATCTAGGTCTGTATCTCCTCTATGATGTAATATCTACTTTATCTAGGTCTGTATCTACACTATGATGCATTATCTATGTTATCTAGGTCTGTATCTACTCTATCATGTAATATCTATGTTATCTAGGTCTGTATCTACTCTATTATGTAATATCTATTTTATCTCTGTCTCTAACCACTTTTAACTGCCTAAGAGCGCCCAGGTACCTCAGGGCCAGGTGCACGATAGAAATAAATAAACAAACAAAAGTTGGAAAATGACAGCTATGAGTATCATTTTTTTATGGGATCCATGTTGTAGGATCGGTGTGGGGAGGGAATTCTGTGGATGGGGGAGGAGGGAAGGGAGAGGGGGGCCACACTTACCTCGTTCCATGGTGGGGGAAGATGGTGGCCTCCAGCTGTGAGGTGGCATGGAGCAGGGGAATTACCGTTGGTAGTTCCCTCATTCCGAGCCTTCTCATTGGCTGACTGGCTGCCACCCCTTCCCCCCGCCAGGTACTAATCAGCACTATGCAGCAATGGCTGGATTTCTCCACGATGCTAGATCCGATACGCCCTCCAGCCTTCAGAAGGGATGGATACACGAGGTCCCGCTCTTGAGTGCGGGTAGCGATTCAGTGGCTCCTGTTCGGTGTGCCAGCCGCGTGGCAAGGCAGCTCTACAGTGGCTCAGTCACAAGGAGGCATCTACCGCTGGAGGTTGCAGTGCCCCAGTCAGGCAAGATCAGGACACCACAGGGCCCAGTGCTATCCACATGATGCAGAAAAGAGGAAGGAAAACCTATGAACAAGAAGTATCATGTGGAAAACCTTATCAAATATAATTTCCAAAAACATTTAATTCATGATCTGCACAGTATAAAAGACGAACAATATATAACAGGCCAATTACATTGAAAAAATGCAAATGTCTGGGTGGGGAGGGGGCCACTTGCTCACCCACGTACAGTGTAAACATGGCGCAGGTCATGGTTGGTGAGTTCCGCTTATTTCCTTAGGTGGACTAGCGGTCGGGCTTTTGTGCAGCCGGAATGTACGATTTATGGAAAAACCTGATAGACTGGTGCTAATTCTCAGTCGACAGCTGGCATCTGACTTGTGTCAACCTGGCACTCGAAGAAACAACCGCAGCTGTGGTTTTGGGATCCAAATGTCACTCTTGTGGCATTCAGGCTGCAGTCCTAGGCCAGCTCAATTCATGGATCGAGGGTCAACCCCACACTGTAGTAGGCCGAAAACACTTGGGGGCTGATAAATACCTCAATAATCTAAGCCTCATCACCCCGCATGTGAAGATACCTGGTTGGGGAACAGCTCTGGCAGTCTGGGGCCCAGGTGACACTCCAGGATTCCTCCTGCAAAGACACAAAGTGTGTGCAACCAAAAGGAAAACTCGACCTGTATTTTTTCACTGAACATACTTTGGGCACAGTAGGCTTCCTGCTTTACGTTTTTTCTAATTTTTAAACATAAATACAGATGTAATTCAATCTAAATTATGTTGTATCTGTTTTGTAAATAAAGAAAAAAACGGAAAAGCAGGTCTTTCCGCTTTTTTCCAAATGCTGTCAATCGTGCGTTACAGGCCAATGGCAATGCAGACTATTCCTGGGAGATCCAGGTAATTCAGGGGTAGGGTCAGGGTAGGGTAGAGCTTGGGGGTAGGGGGGGGGGTCTGGCCTGGCTCTTAGTACCAAACACGGGCTGAACCGGGGAAAAGGCCATGCAAAACGGGGGCGGAGGGGAAGCAGCCGGGAACAAGAAAAGGGGTGAAAGGTTCTGGGGCAAGAAAAGGGGCTAAAAGGGGCAAGAAAGGGGGATACAAGGGACAGGGGCAAGAAAAGGGGCTCAAAGGGGCAAGAAAATGGACTAAAGGGGTCTGGGGCAAGAAAAGGTGTAAAGGGGCAAGAAAAGAGGCTTAAAGGGGTTGGGAGCAAGAATGGGTGGAAGAAAAGGGGCTACAGGGGATTGGGACAAGAAAAGGGGTTAAAGGAGGCAATAAAGAGGGCTAAACAGGACTAGGGCAAGACAAAGGGTGCTGGGGAAAGAAAAGGCTCTGGGACTGGTGTGTAGGGACAGCACAGGTATTTTTGGGAGAGGGTGGTGTTATTACAGGCAGACTAAGGCTGGGGCCACCCAGCCGACATGCTGGGGGCACCCAGCGGACCATGGGCTGCGATCACGCAGCGTGTTGATATGCAGGGATCACTCTGCATATGTCGGGAGCACCCGACA
This sequence comes from Ambystoma mexicanum, assembly GCF_040938575.1. Classification (NCBI taxonomy): domain Eukaryota; kingdom Metazoa; phylum Chordata; class Amphibia; order Caudata; family Ambystomatidae; genus Ambystoma; species Ambystoma mexicanum. The sequence goes on from NC_090932.1 coordinate 192,682,867, forward strand.
TGAAATCAAGGCTGGGGGACACCCAGCAGACAGCTCTGGACTGGGGACACCCAGTCAGCCTGTGAGCACACGGCCTCCTCCTGGGCCTGGGGCACCCAGGCCTGCACCAGCATATGACGCTGGGGGTTGCCCAGCAGGGGCACCGGCTTCCCACGGTAGAGTTGCCCGGCAGGGACTCTACTAACATGGCAGGTAGCCATGAGGGACAGCGTTGCCCAGCAGGGGCACTGTCGCGGTGGAGGGCCTGGCAGTGCAGGCCCTCAGCCAGCTACGCAGCACCAGCATGGTGCTGCAGAATAACAACACAGGAAACCATATTCAGTTACTCTGAGGACTGAAGAGCGGGAAGCCGCTCATTACTTTTTATTGAGAACAGTCACGTGGTTACTGCTACGAGCTCCTGGGAGATACCAAGCTCCTCAGGAGGGGTGACACATTACAGGTGGGATCAGGGGCAGGGAAAATGGGATGGTGGCTTTTTGGGGGAGTGAAAATGTTTGGGAAGGGGAGCGGGCACCAGAGGAGCACAAAGTGTTGGTAGGCAGCAGAAATCGGAAGTCCGGCAGGGGTGCGATTTTTATTTTTTAAACCACATTTCTTTCCCGGGTGGAGGCAGCCTGCAGGGCTCGTGGCTGACCACTGCTTTGGGCAGGCAATGACCAGAAGGGGGAGTCATGCTGGAACCCGAGCTGTAACCCAGGCTGGCCTGAGTCCCGTCGGCTCTCCCAACTCTATTGCAGGCTGGCAGCATGGATAGCGTAAAAGTTGTCTGAAGAATAGTTTTGAAGTGATTAAAATTGCTGATCACATATAACTCAGGTCAGCAATCACAGGAACAGCCGTTGCTTGTTATAGCAAAAATGGAGCTGATATTGATGTGAATTAACCCAGTTCATTTTGCGTCCTGAATGTTTCATCATTCAAATAAATGCAGAAAATTGCTGGTTGCAAATTATTTTTTTTATTTGACAGATAAAAACAGAAATACCATAAAAACCAGAAGCCTTGGGACGTACTCCTAGGAGGAAACCGGTTCCTTTGAATGGCGGTTGTAGGCACAATGTGTTGAATGTAAGTACATTTACACGATTAAAATGATATACTGTAATCCTGGCACAGTGCACGGTTACGTTCCTCACACATGTGACATGCACATTGTGGGAGCGCTGGGCGGGGTAGCACAATTCGGCTGATCCAGGGCCCCGTGAATTACACAGTACTGGACGTGTAGCGTGCGCTAACTGGTGAAAGCAAAAAGCACGCTGCCACTGTGACCGATGGAATAGACAGAGCTTCAGAAACTAATAGCATAATCGCCAATACGTGTAGTTTAAATACACTCACCAACCAGCACGTGTGCTTTTATCTGTGTTCACGAATTCTTTGTCATACTATGTCTCACGACCTTTACATTCAGGCTACCTATTAGGATATTTGTAAGATAAAAATTCAGTAGCAAAGCGTAAACAAATGATAGTTTAACTGCAGTCTCAGTTTCTAAAGTAAAAGCGGCGCAGACGGAATAGGATTGAAAGAATAATCAACCCGGTTTACAACGCACATATAGCAAACGCACGAAATCGCCCTATTTACATGTTAGCCTGTGGGGACATCACGTGATCGCGGGAGCGTGTTCTCGCGAGATCTCGATACACGGGATCTCGCGAGCCCACGCTCCGCGGGAAAACGTTCCCGCTGCAGAGTTGGCGCCCTGCCAGCTAGAGCGGTCCTACAGGAGCGCTGCTCCTGATTACAGAAAAGGGAGAATCAACTCCAGAACCATCACTACAGCTCATAGGGCATAACACCACAGCCACTGGAGGCTTCATGGGGGCCCTATGAGCTTACGGCGTGCCACCGGTGAGCACAACCCTTCCACAGTGAAGTAACTGGGGAAGCACAGGACTTGGTCAGCGAACAGTGAGTAAGCGCCCTACGCCACCAGTCCGCCTTAAGACATTCTCCCTTGTTCTCAGTCAATAAAGACTGTTAGAAACCCTACTGCGTCCTGTCTTACATTCAGGCCACAACATATCTGGCGACGAGGATACCTGAAGTCCCACGGACCCACCATGCAAGGCGCCACGCCACCCCCTGCGTTTCTCCCCCTGCCAGGGACACCGGCGATTCCGTGGATGCAATGGGAACCCCTTTTTTCCACCTACTTGGAAGCGGTGGGCGGCACGCGATATGCCCCCATCAGGAAGAGGGCGATGCTGTTGAATGCGCTAGGGGTTGAAGGTCAGCGTATCTTTGCAGGCCTTAAAGAAATACCGGCGGCCGACGAAGACGCCGATGACGACGACGTGTACAAAGAAGCCACGCGTCGCATCATGAAGAGGTTCACTAATAAGGAGAACATTGTACTGCATAGGTTGAGATTCTATACTCGCAAACAGGAAGGGAGCGAAACCGTGGATGACTACATCACCAGGATGAGGGAACTCGCTTCTCTGTGCGCCTTCGGAGAAAATGCAGAACAGGTCATCTGCGACATGCTCGTCGTCCACACCAACTCTAGGAAAGTGCAGGACAAATTCATCCAGGAGAAGGAGGTCACCCTCGATAAAGCCATCCAGATCGCCAGGGCGGAGGAAGAAACCTCCAGCAGACGCAAGGAGGCGGGAAGTCACCTGCCTGTGCCCGAAATGGCGGCGCTACAATGGAGAGGTCGCAGAGACAAACAATCCCGCGACGGCCCCAAGGACAAAAGTCCCAGGAAAAAGGAGGCACCGAAATGCTACAGATGCGCCAGTCTCAAGCACATGGCGAACGACCGCGACTGTCCCGCCAGGAATAAAGAATGCTCCAAGTGCGGACGCATTGGCCACGTGGCTCCAGCATGCACGTGGCGGGAGAAAACCGTGTCCCGTGTCGACGGTGACTGCACCTCCACCGATGAGGATGAACTGCTGGACAGACCCATGGTTGTCATGGTCAATGCCCCCCATGCCAGGAGAGAAAAGCCCCACTGCACCATTAAAGTGGACGGTATGGAAACGCGTGTCATGGCTGATTCGGGATCCGACCTTACCATTCTGCCCATCGACACGTACAAGGAGATGATGGGACAAGAAAGAGTGGAGATTAGATCCACCAGGCAAAAACCCACCGTGTTTGGACGGGCAACGGTCTACCTGCTGGGCTACATCACAGCCCTTATCGATTTCAAGGGGAGGTCTACCACCACCAAGGTGTATTTTTCCCCCAAAGGTCCAGCCGTGCTGGGGTGGGATGACCAACACAAACTCAGCATGAAACTAGATCCCAGCACTCCGGAACAGGTGCTCATGATCTCGTCAGGAGCAGCGCAAAACTATAAGGAGATCTTTCCAAACCTGTTCTCCGAGAGACCGGGAAAAGTGAGAAACTTCGTACACAAAATTCGACTGAAACCCAACGCCACCCCAGTCAAGCACAAAGTAAGGGCGGTACCTGCCACCGCAAGACCAGCTTTGGACGCTCACCTGAGGAAGATGGTCGAGGAAGGAACCATTGAAACCGTGGAATCCTCGCAATGGCTGAGTCCGGTGGTGCTAGTTAAGAAGAAGTCCAGCAACGACCTCAGGATCTGCATCGACCTGAGAAGCCTGAACTTGGAGGTGATCACGGATAGCTTCCCGCTCCCCAGCATCAATGAGATCGTCCTCATGATGAAAGAGGCGGCCATTTTCTCGAAGCTGGACATGCGTGATGCCTATCACCAGATTCCCCTACACAAGTCCTCCCGCCCCCTGACTGCGTTCATCACTCCTTTCGGCACCTTCCAATACACCCGCATGCCTTTCGGGTTATCGTCCGCAGCATCCGCATTCCAGAGGATGATGAACTCCCTATTGAAAGGCCTCACCAATGTCTCATTCTTCCAAGACGACATTCTGGTATACGCCAAGGACAGCGAGACCCATGACAAGGCGCTCAAGTCAGTCCTAAGCAGACTTCAGGAGGAAGGCATTCATCTACGCCATGAAAAGTGTGTCTTCGGGGTGAACAAAGTAGAGTATCTTGGGTACTGCATCTCGAGTGATGGGGTGAGCCCCAAAAGGAACCTCATGGAGGCCATTACTGAGGCGCCGGCGCCGATGTCTAAAGAGGAACTGCGCTCATTCTTAGGCCTAGCTGAGTACTATGCCAAATTCGTCCCCAGGTTCTCTGAGACCACGTCTCCCATGAGGGAGCTTCTGAAGAAGGGGGCAGTGTACTCGTGGGGCCCAGAACAAGATGAGGCTTTCGGCGAAATCAAGAATAGGATTCTACACGCGCCGTGCCTCAAACCATACAACCCTGAATGGGACACCCACATCACCACTGACGCCAGCGCATACGGCCTAGGGGCCACCTTGACCCAGAAAAAGGGCGACACAGAGAACATTGTGGCGTTTGCATCCAAGGCATTATCCTCATCCGAGAAGAATTACTCTACGGTAGAGAAAGAGATGTTGGCATGCGCTTGGGCCGTCGACTACTTCAGATCATACGTATGGGGGACAAGATTCAAGTTGATCACTGATCACAAGCCGCTAATCCACATGCTGAGCCCGGGCGGCACCAAGACGGCCACCCCCAGACTGGCCAGGATCGCCGCGAAGCTCCAAGAGTATACTTACGAGATACAACACATTGCGGGCTGGAAAAACGCACAAGCGGACTGCATGTCCAGGCTCCTCAACCAAAGCGCCCCCGGCACCACATTCCTGGAAGACGAATGTGTCGTTGCGTCCATCGGCGACCTGAGGAACGTCGAGTACATGTAAATGAGCGAGCGCCACTGGCAAGAAGAGTTCGAGCAGGACGTCGCTCTAAGGCACGTAAGCACCTGGGTGCGAAATGGATGGCCCAACGAGAGAGCGATCCCTGAAGGCCTTCGCCCCTACTGGAAGGTGAATGAGGAAATTACCGCCATGAACGGTCTCATTCTCAGAGGTGATCAAATCATCCCACCCAGCGGAATCCGCAAAGTCATACTGTGCAGAGCACACTCGGGCCACTTAGGGTGCAACATGACCAGAAGAAGGATACGCGACGCATACTGGTGGCCAGGTATGGACCAGGACGTTCGGCAGATGGTCGATAGGTGCCACGAATGCTCCAACAGCGACAAGCGCTTAGCCGTGAGGCAAGCACCCATGCTGCCCACCGAAGTCCCCAAAGGGGTGTGGCGAAAACTGGGGCTGGATTTCATAGGACCGCTGGACAACATGCCCCCTGAGCACAGATACGGGATAGTCTTGGTCGACTACTTTTCCAAATGGGTGGAAGCAGACTTCACCCCGGACATCACTACGGGAACAGTCATTGAAACTCTCACCGCCATATTTCAGCGGGAGGGCCTGCCCGAAGAACTCGTCACGGACAACGGAGTCCAACTAGTATCCAGGGAAATGGAAAAATTTCTCAAGCTTAACAACATCAAACAGCGGAAAGCAAGTCTATACCACCCACAGGCAAATGGCCTAGTCGAGCGGGCCAACCGCTTCATCAAAGGGGCGCTGCAACTGGCCCACGCCTCGGGCCTAGACCCATACAAGACGGTCAAAGAAGCCGTAGCGGCTCACCGTCTCACCCCCAACACCGTCACAAGTGTTTCTCCGTTCCATCTGCTGAGGGGGAGAAGGGCGGCATCCTCACTGGTACCACCATGGCTTCAGCAAGTGAGGGCCGACGAAGACGTCGACATGGCTGACGTAACGTGCCGTATGCAGCGCAACAAAGAAGCAATGAAAGCACAGGGGGACTTGCGCCGAGCCGCTCGACACACACAAGTCAACAAAGGGGATCTGGTGAAGATAAGACTTCCCCACAAGGACACCATCACAGGTTCCAGATACAGCAGTCCCATAGAAGTCATGGAGAGAGGGACAAACCACATCCGCACCAGCGATGGCAGGAGATGGAATCTAGAGAGGGTAGCCATGTACCGCAGGAAAGATGATACTGTACACTCCCCTGGAGACACTGGAGGAGATCAGGTCTGCCAAGAGCCATACGAGAACCATCATCTCCCGAGTGGAGACATCATAGAGCCGCAACATCGCAACGACTTCGCAAGCTCCCTTTTCCCAACCACACCCAGGGGATCACAGCAAGGAGCTGGACAAAGAGATCCCGATTCACCAGCACCCTCCCAAGGATACTTCATCGATCCCGCTACATACCCGGATCCTGGCAGGCCCCAGAGAGAGAGAAGGAAGCCCGGGAAATATGCGGACTTCATCATGGAGTGACCTCCCAGTCCTTTTTCCCAGCAGAGGAGGTGTGTGGGGACATCACGTGATCGCGGGAGCGTGTTCTCGCGAGATCTCGATACACGGGATCTCGCGAGCCCACGCTCCGCGGGAAAACGTTCCCGCTGCAGAGTTGGCGCCCTGCCAGCTAGAGCGGTCCTACAGGAGCGCTGCTCCTGATTACAGAAAAGGGAGAATCAACTCCAGAACCATCACTACAGCTCATAGGGCATAACACCACAGCCACTGGAGGCTTCATGGGGGCCCTATGAGCTTACGGCGTGCCACCGGTGAGCACAACCCTTCCACAGCCTTCGACCTGGTGGATCATGATGTGCTCTGCACCCACCTAGAAACAGCTGCCCATTTCTCCACACATGCCATCGCATGGATCAAATCATTCCTAACCGGTAGAACTATGAGAGTCTTCTCTACTTCTGCTGCTGCTGACCCTGTATCCATCACATGTGGAGTCCCACAAGGTTCTTGTGTCTCCCCCACTATGTACAACATCTTCACGAAGCCATTGTTCGATGATCTAGATGATCTGGGTGTTACCTACACTAACTATGCGGATGACACTCAGATTCTCATACCACTTTCAGGGGATTATGAACAAGATTTGGCCTTGGTGAACAAGATTTATCTCATCATTCAGGCATGGATGGCCACCCACGGGCTATGCCTGAATGATGACAAAACGGAACTTATCATACTGGGGAACAAACAAAACATCAATAGATTAAAAGAAGAATACTCCTCCTTCATCATAGACGGCAATATTATCAAGGTGGCAAAAGAAGTAAAAACATTAGGGTTTTACCTTGATTCCCACCTCTCCCTAACCAAACAGGTGAACGCAATGGCATCCAGCACCGCATATACCTGCAAGCTGATTAGAGCCGCAAAACCATACCTATCCACTGCCAACTGCCTTACCCTTGCTCGAGCATTAGTGCTGTCGAAATTGGACTACTGCAACGCACTATACTTAGGAGCCAATAAACATACGTTGCAAAAAATTCAAACACTACAGAACAATGCTCTTAGAGCAGCCTTAGGAATTCCAAGAAGGGAGCATATTTCAGAAGCTAGAAGACAATCCAACTGGCTCTCCACAGTGGACAAAATCAAACTCAAGACAGCTTCTCTAACTTTCAAAAGTATCAACCATCTAGCACCCAAATACCTAGCCGCTAGATTCAACAGAAAAATCTCCACTAGACCCACTAGAGAAGCATACTCTAACCAGTTAGTGATCCCCCCATTCAAACTAAGTACGGCCGGAGGAAATAGCTTCCCGGTCAAAGCTGCCCAGCTTTGGAACTCCCTCCCGCCCGGCCTGAGATCTACCCAATCCTACGCCCTCTTCAGATCTAACTGTATCAACTGGATCAAAGAAAATGACCGATAGTCCCGCCCTACACTATATAACTACTGTCCTACATTCGTACTATGTACATAACCAAATACTCTCTATTTTCCTACTGCATATTTCCTGTATATATTATGTTATATGTTTATATTATGCACAATGTATACTCTATTGTCCTGCATTATGTAATTTCTACTATGTTTAACCACCATTTGTAAGCATGCGTAACCTGTAAAGTTTAAAGTATCCTTGAACAACGCGCCCGGTTACCCTCGGGTTTGGTGCGCGCTATAAATAATAAACAAACAAACAAACAAACACAGTGAAGTAACTGGGGAAGCACAGGACTTGGTCAGCGAACAGTGAGTAAGCGCCCTACGCCACCAGTCCGCCTTAAGACATTCTCCCTTGTTCTCAGTCAATAAAGACTGTTAGAAACCCTACTGCGTCCTGTCTTACATTCAGGCCACAACAAGCCATTTAACAAAACCTTTAGGGTAGCCTATTGAAGAACATTAAATTCTCTCCGGAGACAGACCAGAACAGCTTATCGCATGTGCGGGAACTGCTCATGCTAGCCAATGTTGCCACCGCGAGGCTGAATTTGGAACTGCAAACAAACCACATCATTTCCACAGAGCACCTTGGACAGAGCGACTCCATGCAGCACATCGGTCACTTCCAAACTCCGACCACCTATAGGGCAATGCCGGAAGCGCCATCCCATGATTCTAAGATTTGTCCGTTTTTTTTGACAGAAAGGACCATTTTTTTGGTCTCAGTGGGACAGTTTACAACACTGGTTTTTACCAATCTTAATAAGCAAATATGCTTTCAAATGCATTAATTGTAACTTATTTTACCAAAAAGAACCCCTTTGTTAGTACTTAAGTCCGCTCTGGACAGTGATTGTGGGCCACTTTCTCATTGGTGCATGGACCACCCAGTGTGACCCTGTTTAATTCTCAGACGCACCTTCATCCTTTACACTTTGACAGCAATGTTATAATGCTCGGAATACCGGTAATCTTGATTATTCCCAGTCTTACTCTTCCTCGTCACTGTACTCACTAATAAGGCCCCCGCCTCCTCTACAGGAACTTTTATTTTTTTTCCAGAGGTATAACCTCCCACTTACCCACAATACACCAGTACATAGCAATCCTGTATAGACACTGGGCCCTTCCACACCACGGGAGGGTGAAGAGTGTTGTGATCGGAGGGCCCACTGCGGTGGAGTGCGGGCCCCTCCTAGATCTAGGGCCCTGCGCGCAGGTGGATCGCGCAAGAACGGACACTGGAGACGTCCGCCTGTTCCGGCGCTCCAGCGCGAACTGCCGCCGGGCACCGCCTTTATTAACTGGCGCGCATGCGCCGGCTCGCGGGCCGCGCATGCGCGTTACGTGTACCACGTACACAACATCCCTCCTTTTTCCCCTCAAACAACAAAACATTAAACATGGGGAGCCAACGTGGCTCAAAACGTTTTATACTTAACAGACTTGATTGCTCAGGCTGCTGAGTCCATAATGAAGTCTTGGAACCTTTGTGGGGGGCGGCGCCCTTCCCTGCGGGGGTATCTGGGCGGGCTCCTTTCGAGGTTCTCTGGCCTCCCAGGATCTCCGGCCGGTTCAGCGTTTTCCAGCGGCGCTTCTGCCGCCAGCCTTTGGCCGGGATCAGGTCCTTCTTCTGGGGTTATTGGTCCTATGCGTTTGAAGGACACGTTTCTGGTCACCGTCCCACGCGCGTTCGCTGCCGTGATCATGGATCCTTTAACGTGAGTCACTCCCATTGGTTGTGTTTCATAGGTCATTGAGAGTTTCCCCTCCGGCTTTCTGTTTCGGACGAGGACGGTGTCTCCTACTGCTATCTCTTTCTCCGGCAGCCTCCGCCTCGCTGTCTCACTCTCGTTTCTCGCGGCCCTGTCTGCTGCCACCTGTGCGTCGTCGATCACCCCTGGGCGTCGTTCTCCCACTTCCGGTATCAACCCTCTGGGTATTCGCTTGAACAGTGCCTCGGCGGGTGCTATTCCGGTGGACTGATGTGGGGTGGACCGGTACTCACGGAGAAAGTCGATGAGGTTGTGGCTCAGGTCTTCCCCACCATTGACAGAGATGCGAAAAATTTTGTTGAGCGTCCGCATGAAACGCTCAACCTCTCCATTGGCCCTCGGCCACAGCGGGGTCACCTTGCGGTGCTTGATGCCACGTTCTGCGCAGTATCTGGCGAAACGCTGCCCTTGGAACGGGGCTCCATTGTCTGAGCAGATCTCAAGTGGGAAGCCGTGGGTGGCGAAAATTTTGTCCATGGCCAGGATGGTGTGATCGCTGGCGGTGGATTCCACGAGTTCCACCTCCGGGTATCTCGACCACTGGTCTGTCACTACTAAGAAGTATAGGCCTCTACCGGTCGAGCCGAAGTCTGCGTGAACAGTACCCCACGGCACGTCGCTCCGTTCCATGGCTCGAATGGGCGGGCCCTTTTCCGCTGGACTCGCGGCTTGGCAGGGGATGCAGGTCCTTACGAATTCGGTCACCCTGTGTTCCAGGTCGGGGAACCAGACCTTCAGCCTTAGGCGCGCCTTCATCTTCGCCATGCCTTGATGCCCTGTGTGGGCTAGCTGGAGGACTCTCGTGACCAGGGACCTGGGGATCACGATCTGGTCACCCCGCAGTAGCAGGCCGTCCGTGGACACCGAGAGCTCGTGTTGAGCCTTCCACAGTAGTTGTAGGTCTCTCTGCACTTCTGGGTTTCTTCTGGCGTTGTTCAGGAGGACGTCCCGCCATTCCCCCATGTCTACCGCTCTCTTCACTCGCAGGAATGCCTCGTCAGAGTTCGAGTCATCCGCAATGTCCTCCCTCGACAGGGCCACTGGTAGGGACGATTCGACGACGAGATGCACTGCGTCCCCAGCGTCTGATAACTCAACAGGATTCTGGGCGTTTCTCGTGCCTGGGTGGCGGGACAGGTAGTCCGCGGGGTTATGGGTGCCTGGGCGGTACACCAACCTGACGCCGTATTCGATGAGTGACAGCATCCATCTTTCGATGCGGGGAGGCGGCTAGGAGGATGTGCCAGACAGGATTGGAATCAGGGGTTTGTGGTCTGTGACTACGACAACCGGTTTGCCGAGGATGTATATCCTGAAGTGTCTGCACCCCCATAGGATGGCAAGGGCCTCTCTCTCAATCTGTGAATAGCGCCTTTCCGTGTCGGTGAGGGCCTTGCTGGCGTACGCTATGGGTCTCATGGCCCCCCGTTCGTCGGCCTGCATGAGGACTGCCCCTAGTCCTACAGGGCTGGCGTCAACAACGATCTCTGATTCCCGGCTGGGGTGGAAATAGGCTATTGTCTCCTGCTCTGACAGAGCCTCTTTGATGGCATTGAAGGAACCTTGTTCAGCCGCTGTCCACTGCCACGGCACGTCATTTCTGGTGAGCGCCCTCAGTGGTTCTGATAGGGAGGCCAGGTCTTTGATGAATCGGCCGCAGTAATTGACCATCCCCAAGAAGCTCCGAACTTCTGCTGGAGATGTGGGTGGAGGTGCATCTCTTATGTCTTTTACTTTTCCAGGGTCTGGGGAGATGCCGCCCGCATGAAAAGTGAACCCGAAGAATTCCAGCCGGTCCTTAAGGAATTCGCACTTTTCATGGTGCAGGGTTAGGCCTACCGCCTGGAGCCTCTCGAACGTGCGCTCTAGCCTTTTAAGGTGTTCGCTCTCTGACTTGGCGAAGACTAAAATGTCGTCGGACATGTTAATGACACCCTTCAGACCGGACAACGCTCCTCTTATGGCGTTCTGGAAGACCTCAGCCGCGGATGAGATCCCAAAGTTAAGTCTCTTGTACTGGTACAACCCCTCGTGCGTCGTGAATGTCGTAATGTACCTCGACTCGGGGTGCAGTTCCAGTTGATGGTAGCCGGATCTGAGGTCCAGTTTGGAGAAGACTTTGGCGCCTTGGAGTTCACCGACGATATCATCCAGGGTGGGTGTGAGGTGGCGCTCCCTTTTGATGGCGGCATTTGGGAGCCTCATGTCCACGCAGATGCGCATGGCCCCTGGTTGTTTCGGCTTTGGGGCTACTACGATGGGCGAAACCCAAGGGGTGGGGCCTTCAACCCGTTCGATGATGTCTCGGTCAATCAGCTGTTGCAACTCCTCCTCCACTTGGGCCCTCAGGTGAAAGGGAATTCGGCGGTGTTTGAGGGCTGTCGGCCTTACAGACTTGTCGATGTGCAGGCGAATAGGGTCTGCGTTCAGTTTGCCGATGCCTTTGAAGAGACTCTCGAACTTGTGTAGCATGCTTTTCAGATCGGCGTGGTATACTCCGAATGTGAAATGGACGATGTCGAGCGCTTCCGACGCTGCACAGCTCAGCAAGGAATGTGGGCTGACGTCCGTGACGAAGAATCTTGCTTTGATGGAGTTTTACCCATGAGAGACTGGGGCGACAAACGCACCCTGGATGGGTAAGGGAGTGTCTCCACCGAATGCATATATCCTTGCTGTGGATGTTGACAGTTCTGGTGGGCCTGGCAGGGCTACATAATGTTCAGTGGCTAGTACGCAGACTGAAGCTCCGGTGTCAATAAGGATGGGGGTGGGAATGTCATTGATGTTGACGGTGCACGTGGGTTGGCGCCTCGTGCCGGGACTTTTCGCGATGCTGGAGATGAAGAAGACTTCTTCCTCCTCCTCTTCTTCTTCTGCGAGGTCTAGGTCCTGAAGGCCCTGATCAATCGAGGAGATGCCTCTCACTCTGCGAGTACCACCTCGCCCCATTCTCTCTGGTCCTCTCGCTGCTGCAACAGGGGAAGCCGCACGGCACATTCTGGCAAAGTGACCCGGTGTTCCGCACCGGGCGCATGTTCTCGACCTCGCCGGGCAGTCACCGCTGTGGGGGAGGTCATACCCACAGTACGAGCACGATGGGGCGTTGCTTGGTGTGGACGTGGTGTCAGGCCTTCTCGGCGCCCATCTCGACTTACTCGCAGCTGACCGTCCTACCGCGAATGCGTCTTCGTTGTGTCCTGGTCGCGAGGCGGCGTCCATTTTCGCGCCTTTGGCCTCCGCTAGCTCATGTGCTCTGCCCAGGTCTAGAATCTGCTGGAGGGTCAGGCCAGGCTCCCTTAATACTTGCCTCCGAAGTTTTCCGGAGCTGCACCCCTGCAGTAGTTGATTGCGGACCATTTCCTCCTCGTTGGCCCATCTGCAGGAGGTCGCCAGGTGTCTCAGGCGGGCGCAGAATTTGTCAAGGAGCTCATCGTCCAATTGTCTCTCAGCGCCCATGACAAACCTGTCAAAGTCTACATTGGCCATGGGTAGGAAGTGGTCTTTCAGTGCCTGCTTGACCGCGTCGTATGTGACCACGGGGATGACGAGGGAGTCGTAGATCTTGTGGACTTCTGCGCCTGCCGAATAGATCATGGTTGCAATCTTTTCGTCATCATCGTCCACCCCAGATGCCCTAAAGAACATGTCCAGTCTTTTGACCCACAATAGCCACTTCGGGCCTAGCTTGGAAGGGGGGCCAGTGGCATCGAATTCCGGCATGGGGGCTAGGGAGCTGCGAGCTCTGCGGGGGATTGGGGCTGCGGCACCCTCATCGTCAGCACCTTCACCCATTTCAGTGCCACGTACTCACAGTTGGCTGTCTCGGTGGAGGGTGGCTTATTTCGGCCTCGTGGTAGGGTTGGGTGCGAAACCCCCTTCTTTCTTCTCAGTTGCCACAGTCTTGCGCCTGCAGGACTGTGGGCGTTCCAAAAATTGTTCTTTGGTGTCTTCCGACGCCGTTGGCGAGTGGCGCACGAGCACCCTGTTGGGCCGCAACCACTGTCGCCACGTGTGACGGGGAGCAGGTGAAAAGAAAATGGCCGCCGGTGCTCCGTGGGTCCGTGACACGGCAAACTTCCGTTACTCCGTGGTTGTCGGGCACGGAAGTGGACCGTACCTCCTTGTCGCCAATGTTGTGATCGGAGGGCCCACTGCGGTGGAGTGCGGGCCCCTCCTAGATCTAGGGCCCTGCGTGCAGGTGGATCGCGCAAGAACGGACACTGGAGACGTCCGCCTGTTCCGGCGCTCCGGCGCGAACTGCCGCCGGGCACCGCCTTTATTAACTGGCGCGCATGTGCCGGCTCGCGGGCCGCGCATGCGCGTTACGTGTACCACGTACACAACAAAGAAGGTCGGTAGAACTAGGAGCAATGAAGATTACTGGTAAGTAATCTGATCATTACCTCCACATCCCTCTTCCCCATTCCAGTACTCACCAATGAGGCATACCCAAGCCAAACCAAGTGGAAGGGCCCGAAGGAAAACAGGGAGCAAGAGGACACCCAGGATCAGAGCTTTAAGTGGGCTGTGCCCCGGCAGGCTCCGAAATTTCGTTTTGAGACGGGGCCCTGCTGGGGCCCACTAATCTCCCCTGGCAGTCCCGGCCACTACACGAAAAGGCATTTTTTTCTACAGCCTGAAGCTCTCGCTCGTGTGCGAGAGCTTCAGGCTTCAGAAAAAATGCCTTTCAGCCATAAGGTGGTGCCGCACCTGCGAGGCATCCTTTTAATCAAGGGATGCACGTCGGCCAGCGCCTCCATTATGGAGAAAACGTGAGGCCGCTGGAAGCTGAGGCCTTGCTTTCTAAATACTGAAGCTCCCGCGGATTCGCTGGAGTTTTAGTCTTTAGGAAAAAGGCCTCTGCTTCCAGCGGCCTCACCCTTTCAGCCTTAATGGTGACGCTGCCCCTCTCCAGCTGGCGAGGGGCAGCACCAACATTAAGGCTGAATAGGCGAGACGCTGTCCCCTGCCAGGCAAGCCTATAGAAAATAAATGCAGAGATTAGCACCCTCTCTCCCATAGGGGAGAGGGTGGTAATCTCTACAAAAGGCTGCCAGGCAGGGGTGCCAGTAGCCCATTGAGCCGGGCTCCTCAAGGGGCGTGGCCTAAAAGGCCACCAAGACCCCCGCTGTTAGGCCACTCCCCCTCAATGAGCCCTGGCTCGATTTGTAGTGCCACTTAAGGCACTGCCCAGGATCAAAGCAGAAACCAGGAACGTCATTTGGGGGTCGCCAGAGGTCGCAACTGGGGTGGGTCAAATGTGGGGCAAAGGTGTGTTCATATCCACAAATGTCCTAGAACAAACGCTGCAGATACAAAATACTCCCCCGCTAATTTACCCACAGCTTAGAGGGGTTCTATCCGACAATCACTGGAAAGACCTATTGAAGAGGCCTTTAAACCCCTTTGAGCGCATCCTCGATTTGCATATGGACGCGAAGGGCTTGATGTCACAAATATACACTGCATTGTTAACAGGGGGTCATCTACCATCCCACTGTGCTCAGGTCAGCTAGGAAAAAGGCTTAGAGCTGCAGGGTGAAGTGGAGATTTGGCCCACTTTGTACAGGGCGGTTTGGTCATCAACAGTTGCAATGCAGTATAAAATGTTAAATTGTAGAGTCCTGTTACGCTGGCACCTGACCCCGCTCAGGCCCTCCAAAATGTATGCCGGGGGCAACCCGATTTGCTGGAGGGGCTGTACGCAGGTCTCAGATTATTGGCACGAATGGTGGAGTTGCCCAAATGCGTGGACTTACTGGAAAGGGGTGTTGGGCTGGGTTCACACAACTGAAAAGCTAGACAGAGAGTATGCACCTTTGTTACTGCTGTTTGGGGTTGAGGGGAGAGACGATGGCTATTTTTCGCTACTCCATATGCCTCGCAATCTCTTTTTGGCTGCCAAAGCTTGTTTAGCTCAACAATAGAAAATGAACACTCTCCCGTCCAAATTAGACTGGTTTAACAAAGCATGTGATATTTATGAAATGGAGAGTCTCACGGCAACTCTCATGGAAACGCATACACATGTTGATGCTGCGTGTCTCCCGTTCATGGAATATTACAGGAAAGAGAGACCGAGAGATATCCAGACACAAGCCATGGAATGTCTAAAGCAATGAAGACAGAGAACTCTGGACGTTAACTCACCTGTAGGGCTCTTGATTGCGTCACCGCCATCCCTAACGAGATACTACAGTTAAGAAATACCAGAAAGATCCCTCAAGGAACTCTAATTGCTACAATGCCTTCTTGAATAGTTTACTTACCAGTACCACAAGCCCCGGCTTCGGGGCAGCAACCATATTTCTGTCCCATTAAGGTTTGGGGAGGGGGGGGTGGGTGGTGGGGGCTAAAACACAACTGAACTTCCAAAAATTGCACAACTGTTTCAAGAGGTTTTATTATCATTTTCGTTTTGTTACACAAGTAAGAATGGCATTTATGTCTGCAACCACACTATGATGTATTATCTATGTTATCTAAGTCTGTATCTACACTATGAAAGTAATATCTATGTTATCTAAGTCTGTATCTACACTATGATGTAATATCTATGTTATCTAGGTCTATATCTACACCATGATGCATTATCTATGTTATCTAAGTCTGCATCTACACTATGATGTAATATCTATGTTATCTAGGTCTGTATCTCCTCTATGATGCATTATCTATGTTATCTACGTCTGTATCTACACTATGATGTAATATCTATTTTATCTAGGTCTGTATCTACACCAGGATGCATTATCTATGTTATCTAGGTCTGTATCTACTCTATCATGTAATATCTATGTTATCTAGGTCTGTATCTACTCTATGATGTAATATCTATGTTATCTAGGTCTGTATCTACACCATGATGCATTATCTATTTTATCTTGGTCTGTATCTACACTATGATGTAATATCTATGTTATCTAGGTCTGTATCTACACTATGATGCATTATCTACGTTATCTAGGTCTGTATCTACTCTATGATGTAATATCTATTTTATCTAGGTCTGTATCTACACTAGGATGCATTATCTATGTTATCTAGGTCTGTATCTATTCTATCATGTAATATCTATGTTATCTAGGTCTGTATCTACTCTATGATGTAATATCTATTTTATCTCTGTCTCTAACCACTTTTAACTGCCTAAGAGCGCCCAGGTACCTCAGGGCCAGGTGCACGATAGAAATAAATAAACAAACAAAAGTTGGAAAATGACAGCTATGAGTATAATTTTTTTATGGGATCCATGTTGTAGGATCGGTGTGGGGAGGGAATTCTGTGGATGGGGGAGGAGGGAAGGGAGAGGGGGACCACACTTACCTTGTTCCCTGGTGGGGGAAGATGGTGGCCTCCAGCTGTGAGGTGGCGTGGAGCAGGGGAATTACTGTTGGTAATTCCCTCATTCCGAGCCTTCTCATTGGCTGACTGGCTGCCACCCTTCCCCCCGCCAGGTACTAATCAGCACTATGCAGCAATGGCTGGATTTCTCCACGATGCCAGATCCGATACTCCCTCCAGCCTTCAGAAGCGATGGATACACGAGGTCCCGCTCTTGAGTGCGGGTAGCGATTCAGTGGCTCCTGTTCGGTGTGCAGGCGCGTGGCAAGGCAGCTCTACAGTGGCTCAGTCACAAGGAGGCATCTACCGCTGGAGGTTGCAGTGCCCCAGTCAGGCAAGATCAGGACACCACAGGGCCCAGTGCTACCCACGTGATGCAGAAAAGAGGAAGGAAAACCTAGGAACAAGAAGTATCATGTGGAAAACCTTATCAAATATAATTTCCAAAAACATTTAATTCATGATCTGCACAGTATAAAAGACGAACAATATATAACAGGCCAATTACATTGAAAAAATGCAAATGTCTGGGTGGGGAGGGGGCCACTTGCTTACCCATGTACAGTGTAAACATGGCGCAGGTCATGGTTGGTGAGTTCCGCTTATTTCCTTAGGTGGACTAGCGGTCGGGCTTTTGTGCAGCCGGAATGTGCGATTTATGGAAAAACCTGATAGACTGGTCCTAATTCTCAGTCGACAGCTGGCATCTGACTTGTGTCAACCTGGCACTCGAAGAAACAACCGCAGCTGTGGTTTTGGGATCCAAATGTCACTCTTGTGGCATTCAGGCTGCAGTCCTAGGCCAGCTCAATTCATGGATCGAGGGTGAACCCCACACTGTAGTAGGCCGCAAACACTTGGGGGCTGATAAATACCTCAATAATCTAAGCCTCATCACCCCGCATGTGAAGATACCTGGTTGGGGAACAGCTCTGGCAGTCTGGGGCCCAGGTGACACTCCAGGATTCCTCCTGCAAAGACACAAAGTGTGTGCAACCAAAAGGAAAACTCGACCTGTATTTTTTCACTGAACATACTTTGGGCACAGTAGGCTTCCTGCTTTACGTTTTTTCTAATTTTTAAACATAAATACAGATGTAATTCAATCTAAATTATGTTGCATCTGTTTTGTAAATAAAGAAAAAAACGGAAAAGCAGGTCTTTCCGCTTTTTTCCAAATGCTGTCAATCGTGCGTTACAGGCCAATGGCATTGCAGACTATTCCTGGGAGATCCTGGTAATTCAGGGGCAGGGTCAGGGTAGGGTAGAGCTTGGGGGTAGGGGGGTCTTGTCTGGCTCTTAGTACCAAACACGGGCTGAACCGGGGAAAAGGCCATGCAAAACGGGGGCGGAGGGGAAGCAGCCGGGAACAAGAAAAGGGGTGAAAGGTTCTGGGGCAAGAAAAGGGGCTAAAAGGGGCAAGAAAGGGGGATACAAGGGACAGGGGCAAGAAAAGAGGCTAAAAGGGGCAAGAAAATGGACTAAAGGGGTCTGGGGCAAGACAAGGTGTAAAGGGGCAAGAAAAGAGGCTTAAAGGGGTTGGGAGCAAGAAAGGGTGGAAGAAAAGGGGCTACAAGGGATTGGGACAAGAAAAGGGGTTAAAGGAGGCAATAAAGAGGGCTAAACAGGACTAGGGCAAGACAAAGGGTGCTGGGGAAAGAAAAGGCTCTGGGACAGCACAGGTATTTTTGGGAGAGGGTGGTGTTATCACAGGCAGACCAAGGCTGGGGGCACCCAGCCGACCTGCTGGGGGCACCCAGCGGACCATGGGCTGCGATCACGCAGCGTGTTGATATGCAGGGATCACTCTGCATATGTCGGGAGCACCCGACATGAAATCAAGGCTGGGGAACACCAGCAGACAGCTCTGGACTGGGGACACCCAGTCAGCCTGTGAGCACACGGCCTCCTCCTGGGCCTGGGGGCACCCAGGCCTGCACCAGCATACGACGCTGGGGGTTGCCCAGCAGGGGCACCGGCTTCCCACGGTAGAGTTGCCCGGCAGGGACTCTACTAACATGGCAGGTAGCCATGAGGGACAGCGTTGCCCAGCAGGGGCACTGTCGCGGTGGAGGGCCTGGAAGTGCAGGCCCTCAGCCAGCTGCGCAGCACCAGCATGGTGCTGCAGAATAACAACACAGGAAACCATATTCAGTTACTCTGAGGACTGAAGAGCGGGAAGCCGCTCATTACTTTTATTGAGAACAGTCACGTGGTTACTGCTACGAGCTCCTGGGAGATACCAAGCTCCTCAGGAGGGTTGACACATTACAGGTGGGATCAGGGGCAGGGAAAATGGGATGGTGGCTTTTTGGGGGAGTGAAAGTTTTTGGGAAGGGGCACAAAGTCTTGCTAGGCAGCAGAAACTGGAAGTCCGGCAGGGGTGCGATTTTTATTTTTTAAACCACATTTCTTTCCCGGGTGGAGGCAGCCTGCAGGGCTCGTGGCTGACCACTGCTTTGGGCAGGCAATGACCAGAAGGGGGAGTCAGGCTGGAACCCGAGCTGTTACCCGGGCCGGCCTGAGACCCGTCGGCTCTCCCAACTCTATTGCAGACTGGCAGCATGGAGAGCGTAAAAGTTGTCTGAAGAATAGTTTTGAAGTGATTAAAATTGCTGATCACATATAACTCAGGTCAGCAATCATAGGAACAGCCGTTGCTTGTTATAGCAAAAATGGAGCTGATATTGATGTGAATTAATCCAGTTCATTTTACGATTCTGAATGTTTCTTCATTCAAATAAATGCAGAAAATTACTGGTTGCAATTTTTTTTTGACAGATATAAACAGAAATACCATAAAACCAGAAGCCTTGGGACGTACTCCTAGGAGGAAACCGGTTCGTTTAAATGGCGGTTGTATGCACAATGTGTTGAATGTAAGTACATTTACACGATTAAAATGATATACTGTAATCCTGGCACAGTGCACGGTTACGTTCCTCACACATGTGACATGCACATTGTGGGAGGGCTGGGCGGGGTAGCACAAATCGGCGGATCCAGGGCCCCGTGAATACCACAGTACTGGACGTGTAGCGTGCGCTAACTGGTGAAAGCAAAAAGCACGCTGTCACTGTGACCGATGGAATAGACAGAGCTTCAGAAACTAATAGCATAATCGCCAATACGTGTAGTTTAAATACACTCACCAACCAGCACGTGTGCTTTTATCTGTGTTCACGAATTCTTTGTTATGCTATGTCTCACGACCTTTACATTCAGACTACCTATTAGGATATTTGTAAGATAAAAATCCAGTAGCAAAGCGTAAACAAATGATAGTTTAACTGCAGTCCCAGTTTCTAAAGTAAAAGCGGCGCAGACGGAATAGGATTGAAAGAATAATCAACCCGGTTTACAACGCACATATAGCAAACGCACGAAATCGCCCTATGTACATGTTAGCCATTTAACCAAACCTTTAGGGTAGCCTGTTGAAGAACATTACATTCTCGTGGGAGACAGACCAGAACAGCTTATCGCATGTGCGGGAACTGCTCATGCTAGCCAATGCTGCCACCGCGAGGCTGAATTTGGAAATGCAAACAAACCACATCATTTCCACAGAGCACCTTGGACAGAGCGACTCCATGCAGCACATCGGACACTTCCAAACTCCGACCACCTATAGGGCAATGCCGGAAGCGCCATCCCATGATTCTAAGATTTGTCCGTTTTTTTGACAGAAAGGACCCATTTTTTGGCCTCAGTGGGACAGTTTACAGCACTGGTTTTTACCAATCTTAATAAGCAAATATGCTTTCAAATGCATTCATTGTAACTTATTTTACCAAAAAGAACCCCTTTGTTAGCACTTAAGTCCGCTCTGGACAGTGATTGTGGGCCACTTTCTCATTGGTGCATGGACCACCCAGTGTGACCCTGTTTAATTCTCAGACGCACCTTCATCCTTTACACTTTGACAGCAATGTTACAATGCTCGGAATACCGGTAATCTTGATTATTCCCAGTCCTACTCTTCCTCGTCACTGTACTCCCTAATAAGGCCCCCGCCTCCTCTTCAGGAACTTTTCTTTTTTTTCCAGAGGTATAACCTCCCACTTACCCACAATACACCAGTACATAGCAAACCTGTATAGACACTGGGCCCTTCCACACCACGGGAGGGTGAAGAGGGTCAGTAGAACTAGGAGCAATGAAGATTACTGGTAAGTAATCTGATCATTACCTCCACATCCCTCTTCCCCATTCCGGTACTCACCAATGAGGCATACCCAAGCCAAACCAAGTGGAAGGGCCCAAAGGAAAACAGGGAGCAAGAGGACACCCAGGATCAGGGCTTTAAGTGGACTGGGCCCCGGCAGGCTCCGAAATTTCGTCTTGAGGCGGGGCCCTGCCGGGGCCCACTAATCTCCCCTGGCAGCCCCTGCCACTACACGAAAAGGCATTTTTTTCTACAGCCTGTTGCTCTCGCTCGTTTGCGAGAGCTTCAGGCTTCAGAAAAAATGCCTTTCAGCCATAATGGCGGTGCCGCACCTGCGAGGCATCCCTTTAATCAACTTATGCATGTCGGCCAGTGCCACCATTATGGAGAAAAAGTGAGGCCGCTGGAAGCAGAGGCCTTGCTTTCTAAATACTGAAGCTCCCGCGGATTCGCGGGAGTTTTAGTCTTTAGGAAAAAGGCCCCTTCTTCCAGTGGCCTCACCCTTTCAGCCTTAATGGTGACGCTGCCCCTCTCCAGCTGGCGAGGGGCAGGACCAGCATTAAGGCTGAATAGGCGAGGCGCTGTCCCCTGCCAGGCAAGCCTATAGAAAATAAATGCAGAGATTAGCACCCTCTCTCCCATAGGGGAGAGGGTGCTAATCTCTACAAAAGGCTGCCTGGCAGGGGTGCCAGTAGCCCATTGAGCCGGGCTCCTCAAGGGGGCGTGGCCTAACAGGCCACCAAGACCCCCGCTGTTAGGCCACGCCCCATCAATGAGCCCTGGCTCGATTTGTAGTGCCACTTAAGGCACTGCCCAGGATCAAAGCAGAAACCAGGAACGTCATTTGGGGGTCGCCAGAGGTTGCAACTGCGACCTCTGAGGTCTCCCTTGCGACCTTTAAAAAAAAAAACGTCTTTTTCTTTTTTTCTTTTAATGCAAGCTCCTGGGCTGTGGCTCTTTACTTCTGGAGTGGCTGGCTTTCTTGTTCAGGCCCCTTAAAAAAATAAGAAAAATAAGAACAGGAGTGCCACAAGTCTAACACTTTCAGCACTGACCCTAAATAAGAAAGAATAGGAATACCAAATAATGTGTCTTTCTGGAATTCTATACAATAATTGCTGGGCTCATTAAATGTTTTCGGGCACACTTCAGGGGGTGAGTCACTGATTTAGTCTGTTCTTAAACGCCTCAACTCAGCCTTTCATTCTTCTGAGGTCGATAAATGAGTACCAACACAGGTTGGGTGATATTGGGTGTATATTTTTTCTATATAAAGCGCTTAAGTGTAAGTGCTATCAAATAACACATCATTATCATTTGGTCATGGATGGCTGCTTGCATTCACAGTAATTTGGTAATATGGGCCTATACACACTGATCTTAATGATAGATATGGCGATCCATTCTTGTATGAAATGTACATCACATAGTGATATCGTAACCATATTTTTCGTAGTGTACAATGCTATGTGATGCCAATTCCTGTTTTGTCAATGGGTGAAATGTCGTGTTCTATCGCTACCCGCGATATCACTTTGGGGCGGGGACAAATAACATCACTTCCTGTGATGTCATCAGGGGGTCAAGGGTCATCTGATGTCACTTCCGCTACCCCAGGCATTTTGGTGAAATGACGTCCCTGGCAGAAACACCAAGTTTAGTGAGGAATTGAACCACAGAACATCACAGCTGGGCCACGGACAGCACCCCCACGTCAAAGGAACCATTCCTAGAACTGCCCATATTAAACTTGTAATGTGTAATAAATGTATAAGGGTCTGCCCAGGTACCGTCCCTGCCAATTTCATGTAAAGGAACACCCTGAGCACCCGGCCAGGAAGCAGCCATACCCCTGGTAGAATGACCCTGTACACCCAAAGGGTGACAGAAAACCCCATGGAGTCCCAAACCTGGGAAATCACAGACTCAACCTCATCTGCGAGAGATATTTGCCTTCACCCTCATCATCAGAGTCCGAAACCATCGAAGAATGTACCGAGGCAGCAGAGGACGAGGAGAAGGAAGAGGAAGAAGAAGAAAAAGAGATGTGGCAATCGGCACAGAAGATGAGAGAGCCCCGCCCCATGTCAGGCCATCTGATCCTGCCAGGCCAGCCTGAACTAGGAGAGAAACCCTGCCCACAACTAGGCACTCCCCGGAAGAGGGAGGGGGCCGGGGATCCCAAAGCATGGGAAGCCGCAGGCCTGCCAGAGAAACCCAGTGCGCAGAAAGACCCCAAGCCCCGAAGGAGGTCCCCGCTACAAAGAACAACTCAACCGAGCCCCAAGACCAGCAGGGAGTCCGCATCTTACTGGGTAAATGCCTCATCTCCGCAGAAGAATACCATCACGGAAGATCTGCAACAATGTTTCCCAGAACCCGCTCCAGGAGTAACCAGTCCCTGCTAGAGACAGGAGAAACAAAACTGGTGTATTGTGGGTTAGTGGGAGGTTATGCCTCAAACAAAATACAAAAAAGTTCCTGTAGGGGCTGCAGGGCCTCATTGATGATTACTGGGACGAGGGAGAGGGATATGGAGGTAATGCAAACATGTAGGCTTAGCTAAGTGAGAGCCAGGTCAGAGCCTAAAGCATGGTTTAAGTTCCCTTGATGGGATGAAAATATACAGGTAGGTTAAGCTGTGTATTGGGAGGCAATAGGTACAATTTATAATGTTTTTTTATACTTGTAAAATATTGTTTTATCTTTATTTCCGTTACAAATGGCTCAGAGAGCGAGACCAGCGCCTTTATTTATCCCAACCAGCACTGCAAGTTTCCAGATGCATCTTCATGCATTACACCTTTGACTGCCAGGTCATAATGCAAGAAGCTATGCTTTTTGAAAGGAGATCCAGTAGCTCAGAATACAGAGCATAGGTTTGCAAATGGAAAAGTTGCAGGTACAAGTCTCCTTGTTGGCATCAAAATACTTAAACTGGTTGGTGGAGCTGTGCATTGGGAAGACGTAGGTGCATTTGTAATGTTTCTACTGTTATAAAAATATTGTTTTCTCTTTATTTTCATTACAAATGGCTCAGAGAGCAAGACC
Source organism: Ambystoma mexicanum (assembly GCF_040938575.1). Taxonomy (NCBI): domain Eukaryota; kingdom Metazoa; phylum Chordata; class Amphibia; order Caudata; family Ambystomatidae; genus Ambystoma; species Ambystoma mexicanum. The sequence goes on from NC_090932.1 coordinate 192,706,863, forward strand.
AGTGCTTTTATTTATCCTAACTGGGATTGTTATTTCCCAGTTACATTTAAGAACCTTTGAACAAGAGACCAGTAAATCAGTTTATCCCAACTAGCATTGCTAGTTCCCAGGTGAATCTTAAGCCATTACACATTTGAGCACCATACAATAAGGCAAAAAGCGATGCTTTTGCAAGGGAGACACATTGGTTCAGAGGTTAGAACACAGGTTAGACATCAGCAAGGAGGCAGGTTCAGGTCCCCTCTTTGGCATAAAAATACTCAAACTGGTAGATTGAGCAGTGTGTTGGGAGGAGAAAACATGATTTTTTAAAATTTCGGTATTGTTATACAAATAAAGTTTTACCTTTATTTCCATTACAAATGGCTCAGAGAGAGAGAGAGACCCTCATCTTCGTTTATTATTTATAACAGCATTGATAGTTCCCAGATACATGTATCACATGTTACACCTTTGACTGCCAGGTCATAATGCAAAAAGCTGCGCTTTCTAAAAGAAGAGCCAGTGGCTCAGAGGTGAGAACATGGGTTAACCAACAGCAAGGTTGCAGGTTTAAGTGCCCTGTGATGGATCCAATGGTGTTATCACTCCTTTCCCGGCGGTGACCTCCTCCGATGGGGCCAGGGGACAGCAGCTGCTTCCTGACCCTGGGGGCGGCTATATGAGGCAGGAGCACATGGGGGAGACAATCTCCCGAGAGGTGTCACAGCATCAAAGGGTAAGACATGCTATCCCCATTTCCCTCCCGAGGATGAACCTCCCATTCTGAATACCCTTATGGCATATTGTCATACATCTCCTCATCCGCCTCCGAAGGGTATTGTAAACCTATTCCCATGACCCATGGGCCAACCTTGAAACTCTGATCTGCCTTATGAAACTTATGAAAACACATCTCAGATTTCAATTACAAATCATCCAGGACTGACTTGCCCTTGGAAACTATTAAGAATACTTACCCAGGTTTTTTTGTGCAAATTGTCAAAAATGGACTTCCATTCCCATAACTACCAAAATACTGGGACGAGGAAGAGTGAAGGAGGCCACAACCACAAGAAGCGCTCTAGCAATTGGGCGCAGACACCAGTGGCTGGGAAATGTAAAGAGCAGACGCGGAGAGTGGAGGGGTGCTGCTGGTGGGGGAGATCTGATCCTTTCGATGTGGACCAGGAGACTGAAGGTGCTGAATCCAGAGCGGCCATGCTGACCGGATTGAGAGCCAAGGAGAAGGAAGCTGCCACGTGAAGAAGCCATGCTGTGGCAAAGCCAGGATCCGACGAAATACTCATGGGCGTTCGCAGGTGTTGAAAGGCAGCATCAAAATTACCGGAGCCTGGAACGAAGCAGACACACCCAGCAGAAGCCACGAGAGACAGGAAAGCCGAGAGGTGGTGGCCGCGAGAAGGAAAGCACCGAAAGACAGTCACCAGCTGGACACAAGAGAAAGCACGGACACCAACAAGAACTGGTGAGTCCTCCCAGGGACAGCAGGGCGTATAAGCGGCCACACCAAATGCAAGTAATTGTGAATGAAGAAGCTGCAAGAGAAAGAGCAAGAGATCTTATTGTCAAAAACAGAAACAAATTGCAAGTGAAAACCTTTCAAGTTTGTCAGTGTATACAGTGCAAGTATATGGGAAACACAGACAGGATAATATCAAGCAGATACATTATCAAACAAAGTAGGTTATGGGAAGCCCTGGCAGGAGATTGTACCAGGCAGTTACAAGAAAGCGGAAAAGTCAAAAGAGTCCTACGAAGGATATATCAGGACTGGCACATGGATTGTGATAACCAGGAGACAAGGAGCAAAAGCTTGCAGGAGAGTATACCAGGTGTCCTAACAAGACAAAAGTGGAAAACCAGATGGTTCTGTTTATCAGTGTGGTTGCCAGACAAGAAAGGCATAAGGAGCTGCTACTTGTGAACACCCCAGAAAGTAAAGAGGAATCCAGGGGAAGGGAACCAACCAACCACTGGAGTAAGGATCCTTATCTTTGAAGATTGAAGAACTATTATGTTGGAGTTATTCATTATTTTTTTTAACACTTTTCTAAAAGCACTCAGGGCCAAAGACATTCCCCTTTTTACATTAGAATTTAGTTTATTAGAGTGTGAGGGGCAGAATAGAATGTTGAACACAGGACTGTTTTGTTTTTGATATTCTGACATGGACAGATCCTAAGTTTTTGGTTTAGGTAGGGAATCCCCTCTTGGAGCAGGGCCAGAGAGGCATTTTTCCAACCCCTATCTCTTTAATAAAAGTCTTTGACCAAAGAAATGACTCACTTGTGTCTGCGTTTCATGCCTGACTCCTCACATGCCTCTCTAGCATGAACTTTCTCAAACTGGTAGTTTGAGCTGCGCTTTGGGAGGACATATTTAAAAAGTAAAAATGTTTATATTTTTTCACATTTATAAAAATAGCCTTATCTTCATTTTCACTACAAATGACACACAAATACTAACGCTGGTAGGTTAAGCAGTGTGTTGGGAGGTCAAATGTTTAAATTGTAATATTTTTTATTGTTATAAAAATATAGTTTTATTTCATTTCCATTAACAAATACCTCATAGAGAGAGAATAATATCTTTATTCATCTCAACCAGAACTGCTAGTTTCCAGATGCACCTTCATACATTACACCTTTGACCACTATGTCATAATGCAAAAGGATAATGTTTAGGGAGGGAGACAAAGTGGCTCAGAGTGCAGAGTATGTATTTATTAATTCAATGTTGTAGGTTCAAGTCTACCCACTAGCATGCAAATACTGAATCTGTTAAGGTGAGCAGGGCATTGAGAGCAAATAGGTAAAAAGTGAACTTTTTTTTACTGTTATGCAAATATTGTTTTATCTTTATTTCCATTACAAATTCCTCAGAGTGAGAGACCAGCACATCTGTTTATACCAACTGGAATTGCTAGTTCCCAGATGCCTCATCATCCATTCCACCTTAGACCACCACGTCATAATGCAACAAGCTATGCTTCCCTAAAAAAGAGCAAGTGGCTCAGAAACAAAAGCAGTGGTTCACCAATGGGAATGTTGCAGGCTTAAGTCCCCTTGTTGGTAAGGAAGTACAAAAAATGGTGGGTTGAGCTGTTCATTGGGAGGAAATAGGTAACAGTTTTGATTTGTAATTTATTTACTGTTGTAAAACGTTGTTTGCTCTTTATTCCCTGTGCACATGGCGCATAGAGAGGCAGCAGCACCTATGTGCATCCCAACCAGCATTGCTAGTTCACAGGTGCATCTTCATACATTAAACCTTTGAACCCCTGGCCATAATGCAAAAAGCTATGCTGGTAAGTTGAGGTGTGTGTTGGGAGAACAAATGTATACATTTTAATGTTTTTTCAATGTTATAAAAATATTGTTGATCTTTATTTCCAATACAAATAGCTCAGAGAGAGAGACTAGAACCTGTGTTTATTCCCACGTGCTTCTTCCTCCATTACACCTCTGACCGCCATACCCTCATGCAAAAGCGATGCTTTAGGAGCATGGGCTCAGTGTATATGGGGTTAGAGCCTGGGTTTACCAATGGTAAAGTTGCAGGTTTAATTATTCTCATTGACAGTAATGGTCTCAATATGGGAGGATGAGATGTGTAGTGTGAGGAAATTAGTAACATGGTGTGTGATTTATACTGTTATAAAAATATGGTTTTATCTTTATTTCATTTACAAATGAGAGAGAGAGAAGTAGAGAAAGAGAGAGAAAGAGAAAAGAGAGAAGAGAGTGAGAGATAGAGAAAAGAGAGAGAAGAGAGAGAAGAGAGAAGAAAGAGAGAAGAGAGAGAGAGAAGAGAGAGAGAGAGAGAGAGAGAAAGAGAGAGAGCGAGAGAGAGAGAGAGAGAGAGGGGCAGAGGCCAGTACATTTGTTTTTCCCAACGCGCATTCCTACTTCGCGCAAACTTCACCCATTTCACCATTGACTTCCATGACATAATGCAAACATCTAAGCTTTATGAAGGGGATGCGTGTGGCTTAGTGGTCAGAGCACACAGTTTACCAATAGCTAGATGCTCAGTTCAATTCTCTAAATTTCTTTGAAAATACTTAAACTGACAAGTTGAGCTTTGTTGGGAGAAAAGGTGCATTATATGTAATATTATTTTTACTGTTATAAAAATATGTTTGCTCTTTATTTCCATTGCAAATGGATCAGAGAGAGAGAGAGAGAGAGACCATCGCATTTATTTATCCCGACTGCATTGCTAGTTCCCACATGCTTCTTCATCCATTACGCCTTTGGCATGCCGTGCCATGATGCAGAATGCGATGCTATTGGAAGGGGAGGCCAGTGGCTCAGTGGCCACAGCATGGGTTTACCAATGGCTAAGTTGTAAATTCAAGTATTTGCATTGCCTACAATATGATCAAACTGGGTAGTTGAGCTATGTGTTGAGAGAAAAAAATTGTTATACAAATATAGTTTTATCTTTATTTCCTTTACAAATCAGGGAGACTGGCAAGTTTGTTTAACCCAACTAGCACTGCTAGTTCCCGCATGCATCTTCATTCATTCCACCTTTGACCTCCATACCCTAATGCAGAAATCTACATTTTGCAAAGGGGAAGCCAGTGGCTCAGTGGTTAGAGCATTGGTCTACCAATGTCTAGATTGCAGGTTTAGTTCCCCACGTTGGCTTAAAAATTCCCAAAGTGGTAGGTTCAGCTAAGTATTGTGATGAAATAGGTACAATGTTTACTTTTTACTGTTGCAAACATATCTTATCTGCATTTCCTTTAAAAATGGCTCAGAGATAGAGACCCACATCTTAGGACTGATTTTCTGTACTCTGACCTGGGGGACAGATGTATAGAAGGCCAACCTAGTGTTGTGACAGGGACAACTCTGGGAGCTGTAGCTAAACCAGTTCAAGGTAGCAAGGCGAGTGGTCTAGGCTAAGTCTCATGAGATGGTGAGTTTGTACGGAGTACACAACGAGCACAGAGAGCGAAGCAGTCAAGGAACACACTTAGACAAATACTTATGGCCGAAAAACATGACTACAAAGAGGTAATAATATCACACAACACTAATAATAGATACATATATGCAATCACTGGAGTAGGGCAAAATACAAATCAAACCCCTGAAAAGGCAGGTGCACATTCATATTAGCACTCCTGGTCCACAGAGATTAAATCTTAACTTCAGAAGTCCATCCCTAAAATGTATGGGGCCTTGTCCCCAAAGGTTCAGCAAAGTTCCATATAGTTATATGAAGCTGGAAAAAATGAAGATAGGGTCTCTGGGGTCCAATTAACAGCTCCAAGTGTTAGAGGACAAGTTAATCTGACAAACACACGTGTTCCCAACTTTTAGAGTGCTTGAGTGAACAAGCAATGGCAAAGCCAAAGTAATACAAACGTTTATGAAAGTTCTCAAAACTTGTATGAGGGAGATAGGGGTGCAGGTAAGTATCGCTACAACTCACCCCTCATACTCTGATTCTTCACAGGACTTGGCAGGTCTGTTGGAGAGGGTCCAAGGTAACATTTTCCACCAACAGCCTAAGCCCTTAATCCCAAGGGGCTGCAGATTCGAGCGCTCCTCCGGTCGATGACTAATGCTGGTGAAAGGTCTTCCAGTTGAGAAATGCAAATTAACTTGACGAAGGGCCCCTCTGAGGACAGGACTGGATGCAGGTAAGCAGTTCCGGATGATGGCCACCGATACACGGCGACGCAAAGGGATCTACTTGCCGTGATCAGACTTCAATTCCCATCTCGCTTCCCCTTGATGCTAGGACCATAATATTCCGTAGAGATAAGCCTTGTTGCACAAGCTGAAGACCCCCCAGTCCCAGGCCTCAACTCAGAACAGCATTTGATGGGTGTCAGTTGCAGCCACCAATTCAGAAGCCAATACATTGAAGTGAGGATCTGAAAAGGCCAAAACCTCGGCCCCCTCCTTAGCATAGACTGACAGGGATATGTTTCAATACCCTGCAGAGAGATAAACAATGCTACTGTACTTTTCAATACAGAGCTGATCCATCAAGTTGTCACCTCTTGGTGCGGAGTGTGTATCTGTCTCAAGGACAGCACACAGAGCTCTAGTTCCCATAGAGAATCCCAAACTGGCTGTACCTCTATGTCCCTCCAGATCCTCAGAACTGCACTCCTGACAGCGAGAGTGCTCAAACACCCCTTGTTCTAACCCAGGGCTGATCTCACCCCAACTGTCAGAACTATTTGTTTGTGGGTCTGAACCACCACACTACTGAAGCTTGGTGGGTTCACCAACTCCCCTACTACAGTCCGGTTTACACAAGCCTGTTATAACTGGTTGCAGTGACAACAGGGGGTGGGGGGTTGCCTCAGCAAAATTTCCAGCTTACTTTGCTGATGTGGGGTCAGGTGAGGAGACATTGGGTCACCCTCACCGAAGCCATTAGAAGGGCTGCTCTGGCACAGGGCAGGGGGACACTCAGATATCTCTGGCTCCCTCTCTGTAGCCATAAGCAGGGCTCAAATTCGATCTCTCAAGATAAAATCCTCCACACTATTCATAGGAAACTCTATGGTAACCTTTCTAGGACCACCAAGGCCAACTGAATAGTTTAGCTTGCCAAGCTATAAAACCTTTCATGGCCCAGACCACTCACATGTGTTCAGGGATTTACAAAATAAGTTTGACAGGAGAAGGTCCCACCTCCTTCTCTGGGGCTCACTGAAGGTTCCTATCAAACCTATGAGAGCTTTGACTAATCTCTCTCTCAGACCACCCTCCTGTGGATGACAGCTAAGTGACACTTGACAGGTCACTTCACCCTCCTACCACTGGCTCTGACCATTACTGAGCACAGCAGAGGAGCTACCTCTGGGATTGTCATTCAGTAAAGTGGCAACGCCTGACTTGTCAGTCATTCTCTGTGGGCTGGAACAGGAACATATGGGATTGTGATTGTGATCAGCAATCACCATTTGTAACCTATTGCCTGAGGTCTCTAGAGTAAAAAGGCTAACCAGATTAGGCCTTTACTGGTACAAAGGAGTTCACTCCTAAAAGTGAATTGTGTGTAACTGAATACCTGTCTCACACCTGTCAACCTTGTGACAGATAGTGAGACTCCTACACTGGTTTTCTCCTGGGACCCCATCATGGGCCAGTAAGAATGTGTGTTAGAACACCCTAGTGTTAGTCTGACACTAGGAGGGACCATCAGGGGAATGTCACACACCAACTGTAGGAGGAAGGTCCTCACATCCTGAGAAACCTCCAACCTCTCAAGGTTTTCTCTGGTGGGCTCTGTGGATTACTTTGCAGTAACCCACCTTCCTGTTGGATGTTTTGCTTCACTGGCGGGGGGTCTTCCCATTGGAAGCAGGCCTTTCTCCAAAGGCCTATCCAGGATGTTATTTTTTCTTCTGTTGGCCCATACTTCTCTCTCCCCCAGGGATCTCCTCTTCCAGCATGCTAGGAAGTTCCGGAGTCCTATAGGATACAGGATTTGCTGAGGGTCCTCTTCCAAACCTGGAATAGGTACTCTACCAACTACCTCAACAGATGTTGTAGGTAGCACAGGGGGAATGTTCTCCTTCCCTCTGCCTCTGTTTCTGACTCCTCTGGCCATGGGGTTCCCCGTAGGCCTAGGCTTTCCTTTAGGCTTGGCTTAGGCAGCCTGATTCTGAGAACAAGTGCTTGAAGGGTCTGGTGAGTGTCTATCAGGACCCAAGTCTTGAAGACTAATCTCACCCAGCACATTTCTAGGAACCACTCTCCTTACATTGACAGATGGCCTGACCATTTCTCTATTCACAGCTGCTCTCATGACAGGTGCTCCTGGAACATTGAGAGAAGGCCTACAAGCCAACTGAGTATCCCCCACAGGATCTCTGGCAAGAACCTGTGGGTTTACCATGAAGGAAGTACATCTGTAGGACTAGGCCCAGTGTTCCTAACAGTAGAGGTACTTCCACCTACTATCCTCAGAAGAAGTACGACTAAGGGACAGGACTGGGATGGGAGCAGATGCTCCAGTGTTACTAGTTTCCAAGGAATCTAGACTAACTTCACCCATGGGGAAGGAATCTAAAGGGAAGGACATCCCTGCAATCTTTAATTTCTCATACTGAGGGAAGGCCAGACTTGCAGAGTGGACCCCTCCACGGTCTTAGCCTTACACCTCGGGTTCCCCGTCTTGTGGTCACATGCTCCACATGTGTAACACGTCCCACTGGGTATTGACACATAGGGAGGCTTAGAGAAATCACTCTCATGCTTGGGAGGATTAGTCCCACTACCCTGACCCAAATCTTGTGAATTCCCCTTATTAAACATTTTGTGGGTCTTCTTGGACAAGGTTTTATCTGTACCGCCACCCTCTTTCTCTTTCTGCTTCTTTCCCTCTTCCTGCTTACCAGAACCAGGAGTGTCCTTATGGGACACTGTGAGACCCAAACGTCACCAGCAATGACCAACCTCTTAGGATTTAACTTCTTAGAGTCAGCCAAATGCTGCTTAAGCCCTGGGGAACAAGAGGCAAACATATGCTCAACCATGCCCAAATGAATCATGCCCTCAAAGGTGGTGGCTACCTGATAATCTTCTACCCAGCCACGCACATTTTTCAAAGAATTTGTAACACAAGTAACATAAGTCATACATTATTTTTTGTAGCACTCTCTAAATCTCCTCAAGTATTGGGCATGAGTCTTCCCAAACCTTAAGATGAGAGTTTGCTTAGGTTTTGCTAAATCCTGCCTCTCAGCTTTTGACATTTCCATAATGGCACTGCAGCCAGAATGGAGCAGTCTACTGAGCAATCATGCAATCCTTTCAGTATCACTCACTCCCTGTACTTCACATGCACACTCAAAAGTTACAAGCCATACAATGATATCATTCTTCTCCTCATACACATTGAGCAGATCTTTTGGGACTCTTGGATGTGAAGAGGACCCAGAACCATCTCCAGATCCTCTGGAAGAAACTGGTGATCTCCGTCCTTCTGCCTCTCCATTCTTTCAAAGTCTAACCTAGTCAAGTTGAACTCAAGCCCTTTTTTCCCTGAGCCTGAGGTTCTCTTTTTTCAGGTCACAAATTGCCTCAGGCCCTGAGGGTGTGACAGACAATAGTCCAGAGGGTTCAAACTCTTCCTCAACATTAATAGCTAAAGCTACACCAACTCCATTACTGATGCTGGGTCCAGCCACAGCTTCACCACGTGTACCATTTGTTAGGGGATGTAAACCATTACTCTTCTCAAAATCAAGAATTTTCACAATCAATTCTGCTTTAGTGCCAGAGACTCTCAGGCCTCCTTCACTACAAAGCTTTTTAAAGTGATCCACTTTTGAAGAACGTAGGAGCTGAAAGTATTTGATTCCATGTTATCAATTCTAGTAGGTGATTGTCAACTACAGGGCAGTCAAATATCACAGTGCACTGTGTTAGTGTTATCCAGACACTCGACCAGCGCACAACACTGAGGTACCCAATACGGATCTGTCATGATCTCTGCTTCCAAAAGGTCAGGACTCACCCAACTCCCTTGGAAGCAGACCCATAACTCAGGTTCCGAGTGCCAATAGGTCCCAATTGGGACCTTTTGGACCCTGTCCTGGCGCCAGTGGCACCAGGCTCATAAATATGCCTAGTCCCAGCGCTGGAAGCGTCGGGCTCATAATGCTTGGGTGGACTTACCTGCAGCAGACCATGCTGCTTACTTACCTGCCAGTTGAGCCTCTGATCCTCTTCTGTTTGGGACTACTTTTCCTGTTGGGTGGGGCAGGAGCCACTCCCTAGGTTCAGAACACTGGAACTCTTCTGGAAAGCAGGAACTCTTTTCTTACCTAGGCGAGGCTGTGGAAGGAGACACCTAAGCACTACAGGAGGCTATTTAAACCACACCCAGTGGATGAATCTTGCTTTGCGTTATTCTGCATCCTCTGCAGCAGAACGCTCATCGTGTCTTCTGCATCTGATCCTGGGCCTAAGGGAAAAAGGCTTACCATCCTGAATCCAGTCTTCAGCAACACCTATAAAGACAAGAAAGAACAGGTTAGCACTACGGTCTTCAGTGACAGCGCATCTCGTACCTGGTCCATCGGCTGTCACCAACGCCTCGCGCTGCATTCTGGCATCTGAAAGACAAAGGCTAACCTACTCTTCGCGTGCTCCGGAGGTCTTCGCACTGCATTCCGGCATCTGAAAGACAAAAGCTTACCAACTCTTCGCACGCTCCGGAGGCCTTCGGCGCTGCATCCCGCATCTGAAAGACAAAAGAAGGTGCGTTTAAAGACATTGGGTAACTTTATTACTCACGTGCCATTACTCCTTCCCACGCCGAACCCAGTGGGTATTCCGGCACCCTTCAGCAGCTCCGAACTTGTACCTGCAAGATAAAAGGACAGTTAGTGCGCATCGTGAAGCAAGCAACAAGCGCTTACTTACGTGCTTCCAGGCGCTTCTATTCGTCACACGGGTTCCATCCTCAACTCACTTCAGCCCGTCATCCGCCATCGCCGGAACCCTGCAAAACAATAGACATCATTACAAAAGACTTTTAAAGACATTTGAAATACTCGGAACTTACCGTTCGTGCAGTAAACGACGGACAGCAGTCCTCTGAGGTCAAGAGGCCTGCACCCTTATCCAGTGAAGAAACTGGTTACGGCACCCTGCCCCGAGGCAGATGGAGAGCTCGGCGTTCACTTACCTAAGGTGAGAGCATTAACCTTTGGGGTTCTACAGGAGAAGAGAAAGGGAAGAAGAGAGAGACACCCCAGTTCATTAATCCCATATTTTCTATCTGCAGACATCTTACTCTTCGAGTCAGACATACAGTGCACAGAGGTCCAGCCCAAAGAGCCAACCGTGTGTTACACATCACCTTTGAAGATACGGTATTCGCCCAGTCAAGACCGGCGCCTCTGCGGGAATCAGGTGAGCGTTACAGAACGCAAAGCCTACCGCAAAACTCCCGCCCAGGCGCTATGGAAACCTCGGATACCGACCAGCTAGCCCAGTTACTTGGGGAACTAAGAGCAGAAGTGCATGCAGCCCGTCAGGAAACTAACGCTCTAAGAAGGGAACTGATTATTTCCAAGGAGCGAACAGACGATCTCGCTAGACAATTGCTACTGTCACAAGCCGGACAGACCCCATTACCCGCATCAGGGGCAAATCTTCCTTCAACATCCTCTATGAATCCAGTGCAGATCAACCTACCTGGGAATGTACCTCTGGCTCCGCCCGAACTATTTTCTGGTGACCCAAAGAGGTTTGCAGTATTTATTAATCAGTGCCGGTTGCATTTCTTATGCCGGCCAGCAGCATTTCCAACTGATCAAGCTAAAGTAGCTTTCGTGCTTTCGTACCTTAGTGGCAATGCGGCAGACTGGTCGATCCCTCTAGTTAATCAAGATGATCCAGTTCTCCATGATTTTCAAGCTTTTCAGCTCAGTATGGAAAAACTGTTCGCAAGACATTCACAGGGGCAGGCCTTGGACAATGAGCTTCTTTCGTTGCGACAGGGTAATCAAGACCTTTTGGCTTATATTGCGTCTTTCAACAGACTGATAGTGGAAACTCAATGGCCTGAGGACAAAAGGATTACGCTGTTTTATAGAGGTCTACGTGGAGAGCTCAAAGATGTGTTAGCCCAAGTAGTGAATCCCCCGCAAGACTGTTCAGACTATATAGACTTAGTCGTTCAAATAGATCACAGACTGCAGAACAGGAAGGCCGATCGTTCCAAGTTTGATGCTCGAGTATTTTCCAAACCACCAACTCCTTCCAAAGGAGTAGACTCCGGGGAACCCATGCAAATAGGGGGCCTGAAAGGACCACTAACACAAAAGGAGCGGGAAAGGAGAAAACAGTTGCAATTATGCCTCTATTGTGGAACCTCAGGGCACTTTCTTCGAGACTGTCCGGTGAAACCAGACAAGAAGGCAGTAGGAGCTGCAGTTACCAAGGTCACAAACTCTGAGCAGGGAAACGACCTCGCCCAACAAGAATAGAGGTCCTCTTGCCGAGCGTTAAAACCAGTTCCGTGACCTCGCATTTCGTGATACCTATGGTCCTCATTAGCCCTGATCATCCGGATCGATTACATGCGATTGAAGCTTACGTCGACAGCGGTGCCATCGGCAATTATGTGGATCATGAAATGGTTTTGAGGATGAATCTAACTCTTTGTCCCAAGGCTGTAAAGGACGTCATTACTACGGTGGATGGTACGGAGATAGCCTCCGGACCAGTAACGCATACCACTCAAGAAGTGACGCTAGTAAGTCAAGATGGACACCATGAGAAGATCGTGTTCGATGTGATCAAGGCCCCTCAGTTCCAGATTATTCTAGGAATACCTTGGTTAGAGAAACACAATCCTCAGATCGATTGGCGAGCAAGAACGGTTCAGTTTCCAGAATGTGTCTCTACTTGTCACCCTCCACCTGGTGTTGCACTGGCAGCACTTTCTTCAGAGACTCCCCAGTTACCTCCCGAATACCTAGAATTCCAAGATGTTTTCCGGAAGGATCAGGCTAACTCTCTACCTCCTCATAGGTCTTATGACTGCCAGATAGACCTGATACCTGGATCTACTCCTCCTTGTAGTAGAATTTATGCCCTCACCGAGCCCGAGAACCTTCACCTCCGACAATACCTGGATCAATACCTAGCGAATGGGTTTATTCGTCCTTCCAAGTCCCCTGCTTCTTCAGCTTTGTTCTTCGTTCCAAAAAAGGAAGGGGACCTTAGAACTTGTATAGATTATCGCGCCCTGAACCAGATCACCGTTAAGAATAGATATCCGTTACCTTTGATCCCTGAACTCCTGGACCAAGTCAGAAAAGCATGCATATATACAAAGCTGGATCTTAGAGGAGCCTACCACTTGGTACGAGTAAAAGAGGGCGATGAATGGAAGACGGCCTTCCGCACTAAGTATGGGCTATTTGAATATCAGGTCATGCCCTTCGGACTTTGCAATGCCCCGGCCGCCTTTCAATATTTTATGAACGATGTCCTCAGAGAGCTCATAGATGTGTGTGTTGTTGTTTACATTGACGACATCCTTGTTTATTCTTCATCGGAATCTGAACATCGGAAACACATGAAAATGGTCCTCGAGAGGTTGCGTCAACACAAACTTTTCGCTAAGTTGGAAAAACGTGTTTTCAACGTGACTGAAGTTGAATTCTTGGGATTCATATTATCACCTAGTGGAGTGCGTATAGATTCAAAGAAGGTCGATGAAATTCTCAAATGGCCATCACCATCCTCCGTAAAAGGTGTTCAAAGCATGTTAGGCTTCGCTAACTTTTACCGCAGGTTTATTCCCGAATTCTCTCGAATAGTCCAGCCCATCACCGCCTTGTTAAAGAAAAACAAACGTTTTGAATGGTCTACCGAGGCGGAACAAGCTTTCCAGAATTTGAAGACTAAATTTATCTCTGCACCAATTTTAAAACATCCTCGCCCCGAACTCCCCTACATCGTTAAAACTGATGCTTCGAGCCTTGCCATGGGGGCAGTTCTATCACAAAAGGACCCAGTAACCAATCAGTTGCATCCCGTGGCATTTTGGTCCCGCAAATCCTCGCCTCCTGAGATCAATTACACTATTACTGATAAGGAACTTCTGGCTATCAAGTCTGCCTTTAAGGCTTGGCGGCATTATCTTCTGGGGGCCCGACACACTGTTACTGTGATTACAGATCACCGAAACCTGCAATATTTGAAAACCGCAAAAGCCCAATCCGCTAGACAACTCCGTTGGGCACTATTCTTTGCCGAGTTTGACTTCATAATTACCTATCGACCTGGTACAAAAAACAGTAAAGCTGATGCCCTTTCTCGGATGGGAGTGGAAGAACACTTGATCAACCCTAAACCTGTACCTATCATTCCCGAACAAAGAATTCTGGGTGTAATAGCCACACAATCCATAGAGGAAGTTAAGGATAAAGCCAGGCAACTTGTAACTCCAGCAGACATACAGAATTGGCATCTGCAGGGAAAGGACTTTGCAGTGAAGGACAACGTATTGTACTTCCAAGAACGATTATACCTGCCCAGCACAGATTTACAGAAAAAGGTAATCTCTTGTTATCACGATTCTTTAATGGAAGGACATCCCGGTATGGCCAAAACCTCAGAAAAGATCAAGCGCTACTTCTGGTGGCCGTCTTGGAAAAAAGATATCAGAGACTTTAGAATGTCCTGTGGAGTATGCGCCCAAAACAAGAGTCAAAAGGAAAAAACAGCCGGCCTTTTACGCCCTATTGACATACCACCTCACCCTTGGCATACGCTTTCTATGGACTTCATCACCGATCTACCTCCATGCTCCGGATACAATACAATCCTAGTAATCGTGGACTTATTCTCCAAGATGGCGCATTTCATTCCACTCAAAGGCTTGCCAACAGCAACAACTCTGGCCTGAGAATTTCTCGAAAACATCGTCCGACTGCACGGTTTTCCTTCAGTTCTAATTTCGGATCGAGGTAGTCAATTTATTTCTCATTTTTGGCGAAGTTGCTGTCGGTCGGCTCAAATTGATGTGAGACTATCGACCAGTCACCACCCTCAAACCGACGGACAAACCGAGAGGACCAATCAAACTCTGGAACAGTATTTAGGCTGCATGCTGCAACAAACTGAAAAAACTTGGAAAGATATCCTTGGATAGCCGAATTTGCCTACAATAACTCTGTCCACTCGGGAACTGGGAAAACCCCGTTTTTTCTTTTATACGGCAGTCACCCTCGAACCTCGGAGTTGGATCCACTCCAAGATCTTGGAACACCAGCAGTAGACTACCTGCATTCTACAATCACCCAAGCCTTTAAGGAAGCCGTTTCTCACCTTCAAAGGGCTAAGGAACACAAGAAAGGAGCAGATCAACATCGGAAGGAAGCCCCCCAATATCAAGTAGGAGATCAAGTCTGGTTATCCACCAAATATCTACCTCTAAAAGGACCACGCACATTCAACCCAAGATACCTTGGTCCCTATTCCATCACTACCATAGTAAACCCAGTGGCGGTCAAGTTGGACTTGCCCCCTCACATGAAGATACATCCGGTCTTCCACGTCTCTCTATTAAAACCCGTGCAACCTCAAACCCGACTAACTAAATCTCCAAAACCAATCCTAGTTAATGGAGAACTCGAGTTTGAAGTCAAAAGCATCCTGGATTCCAAGATCTCCAAATCTAAACTATTTTACCTAATTGACTGGAAAGGCTACGGCCCCCAAGAAAGATCCTGGGAACCTGCAGAATATGTCCACGCTCCTCGTCTAATCAAAAGATTTCATCGAACATTTCCTGACTAGCCCAAACCCCCGGAGACGCCCGGTTTGGGAGGGGCCTTGAGGGGGGGTGCTGTCATGATCTCTGCTTCCAAAAGGTCAGGACTCACCCAACTCCCTTGGAAGCAGACCCATAACTCAGGTTCCGAGTGGCAATAGGTCCCAATTGGGACCTTTTGGACCCTGTCCTGGCGCCAGTGGCACCAGGCTCATAAATATGCCCAGTCCCAGCGCTGGAAGCGCCGGGCTCATAATGCTCGGGTGGACTTACCTGCAGCAGACCATGCTGCTTACTTACCTGCCAGTTGAGCCTCTGATCCTCTTCTGTTTGGGACTACTTTTCCTGTTGGGTGGGGCAGGAGCCACTCCCTAGGTTCAGAACACTGGAACTCTTCTGGAAAGCAGGAACTCTTTTCTTACCTAGGCGAGGCTGTGGAAGGAGACACCTAAGCACTACAGGAGGCTATTTAAACCACAACCCCGATGGATGAATCTTGCTTTGCGTTATTCTGCATCCTCTGCAGCAGAACGCTCATCGTGTCTTCTGCATCTGATCCTGGGCCTAAGGGAAAAAGGCTTACCATCCTGAGTCCAGTCTTCAGCAACACCTATAAAGACAAGAAAGAACAGGTTAGCACCACGGTCTTCAGTGACAGCGCATCTCTTACCTGGTCCATCGGCTGTCACCAACGCCTCGCGCTGCATTCCGGCATCTGAAAGACAAAGGCTTACCTACTCTTCGCGTGCTCCGGAGGTCTTCGCACTGCATTCCGGCATCTGAAAGACAAAAGCTTACCAACTCTTCGCACGCTCCGGAGGCCTTCGGCGCTGCATCCCGCATCTGAAAGACAAAAGAAGGTGCGTTTAAAGACATTGGGTAACTTTATTACTCACGTGCCATTACTCCTTCCCACGCCGAACCCAGTGGGTATTCCGGCACCCTTCAGCAGCTCCGAACTTGTACCTGCAAGATAAAAGGACAGTTAGTGCGCATCGTGAAGCAAGCAACAAGCGCTTACTTACGTGCTTCCAGGCGCTTTTATTCCTCACACGGGTTCCATCCTCAACTCACTTCAGCCCGTCATCCGCCATCGCCGGAACCCTGCAAAACAAGAGACATCATTACAAAAGACTTTTAAAGACATTTGAAATACTCGGAACTTACCGTTCGTGCAGTAAACGACGGACAGCAGTCCTCTGAGGTCAAGAGGCCTGCACCCTTATCCAGTGAAGAAACTGGTTACGGCACCCTGCCCCGAGGCAGATGGAGAGCTCGGCGTTCACTTACCTAAGGTGAGAGCGTTAACCTTTGGGGTTCTACAGGAGAAGAGAAAGGGAAGAAGAGAGAGACACCCAATAACCCCAGTTCATTAATCCCATATGTTCTATCTGCAGACATCTTACTCTTCGAGTCAGACATACAGTGCACAGAGGTCCAGCCCAAAGAGCCAACCGTGTGTTACACATCACCTTTGAAGATACGGTATTCGCCCAGTCAAGATCGGCGCCTCTGCGGGAATCAGGTGAGCGTTACAGGATCCTCACCCACTGAACACCTGAATGTTAAGTGGTGAGGGTCATTCCACAACTGTACACCATTTGTTAGGACTGATTTTCTATACTCTGGCCTGGTGGACAGATGTATAGAAGGCCAACCTAGTATTTTGACAGGGACAACTCTGGGAGCTGTAGCCAATCCAGGTCAAGGTTGCAAGGTGAGTGGTTTAGGATAGGTCTCAAGAGGTGGTGAGCTTGTAAGGGGCCCAAAATGAGCACACAGAGTAAAGCAGTCAAGGAACACCCCTAGACAAACAGGTATAACAATACTTCTTTACTGATGTCCAAATAACACAGTGAAGAATGACTACAAACAGGTAATAATATCACACAACACTAACAATAGGTACATATACACAATCACTGGAGTGGGGCAAAAAATACACATACAATCTTTGAAAAGGCATGTACAGATTAATATTAGCACTACTGGTCCACAGAGATTAAATTCTAACTTCAGAAGTCCATCCCTAAAATGTATGGGGCCTTGTGCCCAAAGGTTCAGCAAAGTTCCATACAGTTATGAGAAGCTGGATAAAATGAAGGTAGGTTCTCTGGGGTCCAATGAACACTTCCAAGTGTTAGGGGGCAAGTTTATCTGGCTAACAAACGTGTTGCCAACTTTCAGAGTCCTTGTGCGAACAAGCAAGAGCAAAGCCAAAGTAATACAAACGTTTATAAACGTTATCAAAACTTTTATGAGGGAGATAGAGGTGCAGGTAAGTATCACCACAACACGCCCCCGTACTCTGATTCTCCACAGAACTTGGCAGGTGAGGGTCCAAGGTCGCTTTTCCTGCAGAGAGCCTAAGCCCTTGATCCCAAGGGGCTGTAGGTCCGAGCATTCCTGTGGTCGATGACCAATGCTGGCTCAAGGTCTTCCAGTTGAGAAATGCAAAGGAACTTGATGCAGGGCCCCTCTCAGGACCTGACTGGACACAGCTAAGCAGTTTTGGATGATGGCCACTGATGCTCGGCAATGCAAAGGGATTCACTTGCTGTGGTCAGACTTCACCTCCTATCTTGGGTCCCCTTATTGCTAGGAACATGAAATTCCACAGAGGTAAGTCTTGTTGCATAAGCTGAAGATATCCCACGTTCCAAGTCTAAACTTGGAATGGCAACGCCTGCTGCACAGTAGCCCAAACTCTGAGATGCCCAGCCCCTGGGCAGTCTAAGGGCACATCCGAAGGCTATTCTTTACAGGACTCCAAACTGATGTTGAGAATGGATGTTCCCTCCACTCAAAGGGCGATAGCTCCCTTGCAGGACTGCTGAAGATCACCTACAAGACAGGGCTCTCATAGGACAGCAGCAGAAGTGGTTGGCAGGCCTCATTCCAATGGGTCTTCAGTCTCCTTGCGGGTCTTGCAGCTAGACGGGTATCTTGGCTCCTTCGGTTTCTTCCAGGATCTCTCTAGCGTGGATGCAGGGGTCCTATTCTTATATTAAAAGCCAGGTAAGAGATGAAACTCTCACTAGCCAATGACAGATATGGCACCCACACACACCCCAGCAGTGGTCCAATCAGGACCACTGGTGACAAAACGTATGCATACCACTCAGACACACTGACACCAGTTTGTGAACTGGGACAAGACAGTCCCCACCCAACAGTCCCCACCCACATCCTGGCAGCAAACACACATAGCCCTCCAGTAGCCCGCCAAAAGCCTCTTCTTTCCCGGGCACTGGAAGTCCATTTGAGGATTTTCCTGGCCTCAGAGGGCAGGAAGAAGGGCAAAACACAAGATGGCCAAGGAAAAGCAAAAAACCTTGTGTCATGGCCATGTTTGACCACTACCCACATTTAGTAGCTAAACGCAGTAAACGCGGTACGGCTAAAACGGAATGTACCAAAACATAGCAAAAAGTAACTGCTGGCACCAGCTTGTCCATTGAGCACACCTAGAGTAACCAGACATCCTCTGAGTATTGGTCTAGGGCAAAAACGAAAAGTGTACCCCATTGCACTGCACTTTTTAGATGCATTGCACAATGATAAAAAGTTACCACAAGTGATAACAAGTTACTAAAAGTAGTAACAAAGTAACTAGACTAAGAGAAACAATGTTTCCCAGTACTGACAGCCTGAAGGACATGTCAGTTTCCCTTTGACAGATGTGGAAAAGCCATTTTAGTGAAGCTACACTGTAATAAGAACAGGTCAGATACAAAAATAAAAGCAAAAAGTTTGGGGGTCCCTAGAAATGGAAAGAACAGTACAGTAAAGAGAAATCAGTCCTAACACTACAAGCACCTTCATTCATTGCACGTTTGATAATCATGCCATAATGCAAAAGCTGTGCTTTATGAAAGGGGAAACCAGTTGCCCACTGGTTAGAACACCAGTTTGCCAAAAGCAACATTCCAGGTTCAATGCCCCCGATTGGCTTTAAATGATCAAACTGGTAAATTGAGCTGTATGTTGCGACAAAAGAGGTGACCTTTTACTGTTATAAAAATATTGTTTTATCTTTATTTCCTTTAGAAAAGGCCCAGAGAGACTGGCAAGCTTGTTTATACCAACTGGCATTGCTATTCCCCCAATGCATCTTCATCCATTACACGTTTGGCAGCCATGGCATATTGCAAAACGCTAGGTTTTGTGAAGGAGAAGACAGTGGCTCAGTGGTCAGAGCATTGGTTTGTAAATGGCAAGGGCCTTGGTTCAACTCTCTGCATTGGCTGGGACATGCTCAAACTGGAAGGTTCATCTGTGCAGTGTGAGTGAATGGGTAACATGTTCAGATTTTACTGTTCTAAAAATATTGTTTTATCTTTATTTCATTTAGATATGGCTCAGATAAAAAGATCTGCATTTTTGCTTATCTCATCTGGCATGGCTAGTTGCCACATCCATTACACCCTTGATTCCATGCCATAATGCGTACAACTCTGTGTTATGAAGAGAAAGCTAGTGGCTGAGAGGTCATAGCATGTCTCTACCATTGGGAAGATGTTAGGATCAACTCCACAAAACGCCTTGAATGTGCTCATACCGGTAAATTGAGCGGTGTGTTGGGAGAACAAATGTATAACTTGTAATATTTTGTACTGTTATAAAAAATATGGTTTGATCTTATTTTCCATTACAAATGGCTCAAAGCGAAAGTCCAACAAATGTAGTTATCCCAAATGGAATTGCTAGTTTCCACACACATCTTCATCCATTATACATTTGGCAGCCATCCCCTAATGCAAAAGTGTTGGAAGAACAAATGCATACTTTTTACTGTTCTAAAAATATTGTTTTATCTTTATTTCCTTTACAAATAGCTCAGAGAGAGACGGGCACGTTTGTTTGGCCAACTGGCGTTGCGAGTTTGCACATGCATGTTCATCCATTACACCTTTGACTTCCGTACCATAATGCGAAAATCTGTGCTTCATGAAAAAGGCCCAGTGGCTGAGTTCTCAGAGCATGGGTTTACCATTGAGAAGGTGGCAGGCACAAGTCCACAAATATGCTTGAAAATGCTCACACTGCATTTGGGGAAAGCAAATGCATACTTTTTAATGATGTTTACTGTTATAAAAATATAGTTTGATCTTTTTTTCAATTACAAATGTCTCAAAGAGAGAGACCGGAACCTTTATTTATCACCACATGAATCTTCACCCATTACACCTTTGGCTGTTGTTAGGACAGTTTTCCTGAAGTCCAACTAAGGGCTTAGTAAAACCCTACAACAGATACAGTACAACACTTCACTCTTAGAATAAGGCTGTACAACCTGAGTTTATGGTAGCGTAGACAGAGCAGCCAGGCTTATCTTAGGAGGGGGTCAACAGAAATACTGACAACCAGAAGTATAATAACAAGTAAAGGTTTATTATAAATACAAGTTAGGCCAAGATACATTTTGGGGGTTAAGTACTTTGGCATATAATTTTAAACACAATATAAAAAAACAACACAATGCTTTAAAGTACAGAACCAGAGCATAAACCTTGTTCAGAAAGCTAACAGTATTTCTAGGCAAGTCAGACCTTATCAACACATTTATTATAAGACACACCTATTTATGGGGAGTAAAACCATAAGTTACTTTCTGATTACTTTCAGCAATACAAGGGTAGACCCTAGCAGTTGTGCAGTGACACTCAGTTAAGAAATTACTTAGTAAACCAACCTGCAAGTATACTTTTCTGAATAGTGGAACACTCATTCAAGGAGCAGCAGAAACCTATAACCACATTCAGTATAACACACAGTTATACTAGGTGTGTAAGACCTTTTGGTGTGATATACAATTACAGTTGCTTTTCAGCTCAGTGAAATACAGACTATGGTAAGCAATAACTATTTACATTAATTTAGTATTGCACCAGGCAGACAAAGTACAGCTGCATCCACAGAACACTTTTATAAGAATGGCACGCAGCTATTCTAAGCAGGCAAAACCTAATGTTGTAATATACTATTACAGTTGCTTTCCAGGTTAGTGGGACACAGACTAAGGTAAGCAATAACATTCTAACATATTTCAGGATGGCCCAAGGCAGACCAAGGTAAGTAAAACCCATATACCTTTAAAAGAAGCTATCAGCAACTTAAAGGTAGGTATTCACCTAAGACTTTTTTAGCAGCTGTATAAAACAGCCCAGGGAAAGCAAAACCCAATGTTACACTTTAAGAATGATCCAATGTTATTCAAGACAGGCATGCTATGCAGCAGGTCAGGGGAAGCAAGACACAGTTGGCAAACGTACACACTAATATTCTAAAAGAACTAGTCAAGTGACGCCAACAGCATTACATTTGGGATGAGGCACAACCAATTCACAGGTGAGTAAAATAACCTTACATATACTTTTCAGAATGGCACAACACACATTCAAGGTAAGTAAGAACTTGTGTAACTGGTCACTCTCAGAGTTACAGTTACCAATCTACTCATTTACAAGTAAGTAAACGTGTAAGCACGTTTTCTCTTTCCTAGTCAACAGGCCCAATCCTTACAACAAAGTGTTTCCCTTATTCTTGGAGCATGAGTGATCTCTGTGGCAGAGGGGTGGGTCACTACGTCTCTAGTATCCAACAGACAGTTCCGGAAGGCACAGACGTAGCAAAAGTCAGAGTTCCTAAGGAAGGCAGTTCAAAAAGGTAAGTTTTACACTTAGAGAGGTTGAAAGGGTCCATGGACCTCTGAGAAGACACCCTAGGAGGATTCCAACAGTGGGCCTGGATGTACTGGATGAAAGGACTCCCAATCATAAGAAACACACCAAAGCTACACAGGAATCACAAAGGCTTTAGGTAGGTAAATACCACAGCTAACACAGAACCTCAGCATGGAAGAAGAGTAGAGCCACACAAGACTTCAGGATCTGCAGCCAAAATCCCGGTTGGTGGATTCCTTTGTCATGAAGACAAAAGACAGGAATTTGGAAGGGATTTTGCAGCAAGGATCAACAGGGAAGGCAACAGGCAAGAGTGTCCTAATGGCTGGATGCGGTTCTGTAGTTTTGGCACCCTTTTCAGGAGCCAGAAGACTGAATATCGTTGGTCGTATTCTTGTCACTTGCAAGGTCTAGCACTCTGGTGACAGGACTTATTGGACATGATTCACGTCTCTGGGGGTCCAACAGGATGCCACCAAAGTTTTAGCTTGATTTAGAATTCAGAAGACTGTGCATCGCTCAATGGCTTGAGGTCCCAGGAAATTGGGGTATTGCAGCTCTGCAAGGTCATAGCATGACTTGGGATGCTCAAAATGCAGGTCTTCTTGAGTCTGGTGGATTTCACCAGGTTCTTGGTCAGGGTCATCATTTTGAGAGTCCCCAGGTGGCTTGGAAGGAAGGGTAACGGCAGGCTCTGGTTACACAACAGGCTCTCTGGTCGCTGGAAATCATCTCAGCTGTGTTTTCTTCATCTTCCTCTTTGTATTCAGGTCTAGTGGTCGACTACTTCTTCAGTTTCCAGGATGAGACTTTTATGCAGGAAACCAGCCAATCAGTCAGACATGCAACATTCAACTCGGGGGGTGGCAGTCTTTTCAGGACAGCCAGCCTCCCAGTTTCAACTGGATTCTCGCAGGCAGGCTGGAAGACAAAGGGCTGAAGAGTTTTGGACTCTTCCCTCGCTTGCTGCCTTCACAAACACTCTGGAGCCTGGGCGGGCTTTACCTAGGTCTCTCACCGAAGATACAAATTGCACGAAGGACTTTCCCACCCTGGTGTGCATGGAAAAGACTGGTACACAGGGAACGGTTTGCTGGGGAAAAGGTTCATCAACTTGCCGGTAAGGGCAAGACCAAAACAACTGATGATATTTATAAAGACCGTGGTCCTGTTCTCTTAGACACTGGGTAAAAAGCTAGTCTGATACGGGGTGGAGTGGAGGTGAGGGCAACCAGCACGAATCTATAAGAGTGCGAGAGGGGAATTCAATCTCGTGTTCTTAAATCTGGGCACCTGGCAATCAAAACTGCAAAGATTGAGGCATTGGAATAGTCATGTAACTTTTATTCTAACACTAATGACTAGAGAGTTCCTTGTAAAAGGGTGGTTGTCCAAAAGGTGATTGCCATAATACAGAATGATCACTGAAAAATGCACTGTCCCACTGCATGGAAAAGACCAAGAAGGGGCAAGAAGTGTGAAAACAGCAAAAGAAGAAGATTGGGGCCATTTTGGTAAAATGCACACCCATGAGTGCCTTTACCGCAGCTGTGAAAAAAGACTGTAGTAAAGGTGCACCAAATTTGTAAAAAGGTTCACTGCCACCAGCCATTTAAGTTATGCTTGTTCCTGTAGCAAAATTGTTGCAGTGCTAGTGAAAAAAGGGGACACATTGCATCTACCCAGCACGCCACATAAGGTGGGGTGTGCTGGTTTCACCTAACAAAATGTAGAAGGGATAGAAATGCCCTTTCTACCCTTGGGACCTGTAGTTCTCACAAGGTTAGCAAGATAAAGTAAAAGGAGAGCCAAAAGGGCAACCCTGTAACAATAAAAAGGTATATACCAAAAGTGGTCAAAGAGGATAAAATTAAAAGGACACTATGGGGAGTCTTAGAAATGACACGCATAACAAGAGTAAAAGGATCTGTGAGTGAGAAAAAAGGTTCCCACTCACTGAGGTATAGGAAAAAATAATTTACCAGTCCAGCAAAAAGTTCTGGGGTTCTCAAAAGTGAGGTAGATTTAGCTCCAAAGTTAAAATCTTACCTAACAGCTGTATTGTAATAGAACAAAAATCGATGCTTTCTGGACAGATACACAGTGGCTTAGATCTTAGAGCATGGGTTTCCCAATGGCAAGGTTGAAGTTTCATCCCTGCTTTTTTGCATGATAATACTCAAACTGGGATTATGAGCTGTGTGTTGGGAGGAAATAGTTAAATGTGTTTATTTTAATAAACGTCTTGCTTTATTTTAACTTCCATTACAAGTTGCTCAGAGAGAGATATTGTCACCTTTGTTTATCCCAACCAGCATTGCTAATTCCCTTGATCCATTACACCTTTGACCACCATGTCATAATGCAAAAGGCTATCAGCCTCATTAGAAGTTTGCTGGTATCCCCCTGGTAATTTCGGATGGATACCGGCAAATGGACCTACCATTACCGGTGCCTGAGATCCTGGAATTTCTGGGTTATTACAGGTGCCGTCTACAGCATGGGGGGAATCGCCGGTTTTACTGGATGTTTTATGCTGGTGGGAGCCAGATTACCTTCAGCTCCTGGCTGAAGGTAATTCAGTCAACCCCCACTGGCAAAAGTGTAGTTTGGCAGTCCAGAAACGTGCCGTTAAACAGAATTACTGGCCCGTTAATTCCGGACTGCTAACTTGTAATGAGATCCATATGTTTTTTGAATCGAGAGCCAGCGGCTCAGAGTGTAGAGCATGGGTTTACCAATGGCAAGGTTACAGGATACATTCTCCTAATTCGCATGAAAATATTGAATTCGATAGGTCCGATCTGTGCATTGGGAGGAAATAGGTCAAGTTGTAATTGTTTATGTTTTTTTACTGTCATAAAATATTGTTTTAGCTTTATTTCCACTACAAATGGTTTATAGACACCAGAAGACCAAATGCATCTTCATCCATTCCAACTTATACCGCCATCTCATAATGCTTTCTCAAAGAAATCCTAGTGGCTCAGAGGTCAGAGCATGGCTTTACCAATAGCAAGGTTGCCAGTGCAAGTCCCCTTGTTGGCGTGAAAATATACAAACTGCTGGGTTGGGCTGTGCATTTGGAGAAACTAGGTAACATTTTGACTGTTATCAAAATATTGTTTCATCTTAACTTCCATTACGGCTGGTCTGGCAGTACCCACATTCAAGTCTAGCCAGGTAATTACACTTAGCAGGACTGCTTTATCAGAGATGCCCAGTTAAAAAAAAGTCAAGCCAAACTAAGAAATGACTAGACTGGATGCACCAAAATGCCTCTCTAGCCACAAATACCACATATCATTCCTGCTTAGCCTGGACGTGGATGACCATTAGGATTTATCACACAATACACATCCCACCCCACACCCCACACATCTCCTCTACCTCCCACCCCCTGCCCCAACCCCCAAAATCAGCTTCTCTGCCCAGAATTACCTCAACGTGTCTTTTCCTTGTCCCAGTGTTTACATATGAGGCTCCTTGCCTCATAGTTAAGTGCTGGTATGAGGATGAGTGGGTC
Source organism: Ambystoma mexicanum (assembly GCF_040938575.1). Lineage (NCBI taxonomy): Eukaryota > Metazoa > Chordata > Amphibia > Caudata > Ambystomatidae > Ambystoma > Ambystoma mexicanum. The sequence goes on from NC_090932.1 coordinate 192,732,360, forward strand.
TAGGAGTAATGAAGACTACAGTTAACTAAACAAGGCATTACCTCTATGTCCCTCTACCACATCCCAGTGCATGTGTATGAGGTAAATTGCCTGCCACATACACAAGTACTGGGACGAGGAAGAATAGGGCTATGAGTAATGATTACCAATAAGTTACCAAGGGATTAAACACAAGTAGTGATGCAACACCACTGAGCTGACTGGGCTTCAGCTCTCCCCACCCAACCCCTTTCCCTCTTGAAATTAAAGGGCCGGTAATTATTAACATAAAGCGTTTCACTGTTAGTACCTGCATTCAAATGCATAATTATTTAGGCAATTGAAATCTTGACGAGGGTTTAGTACTTGCATGCCAGAGATGTGATTGGAAAGGTAGAGAGGGGACAGGAGACCGATAATTCTCACAGCAGTCCATAAGTGGGTGCCTTCAGACTTAAATGAGAGCGTTAACTGCTTGTAACATTGAAGCTGCACTAGAATAGTCTCTTTAGAATGCATAAAGAAGTTTGATGCCCACACACAAATATGTTTGCCCCTCTCCGCTCCCTGTGAAGTTAGCACCTCTCCCAACATTTGAAGGGTTAGAACCCCCAGAATTTAAATTTCGTTGTGCCCCTGAACACACACCATTCTCCATACACACACAAGCGCACACCCAACCACCCATATATTTAAGTGTGCACCCTTTTACCAGAGAGGTACACATACCCAGCAAGCCACCCATACATTTAAGTGTGCATCCTTTCACCATACACTCACATAGGCAGCCACTAATACATTTAAGTGTGCATCCTTTCACCATACACTCACATAGGCAGCCACTGATACATTTAAGTGTGCATCCTTTCACCATACACTCACATAGGCAGCCACTGATACCTTTAAGTGTGCACCCTTTCACCATAGAGGCACATACACTCAGGCAGCCATCCATACATTTAAGTGTGCACCCTTTCACCATACATTCACATAGGCAGCCACCAATATATTTACGTGTGCACCCTTTACCCAAAAACTTGAAACTCACACACAGCCACCCATACATTTAAGCGTGCACCCTTTCACCATACACTCACACTGGCAGCCACCTATACATTTACGTGTGCACCACTTCACCATACACTGATACATATCATGGGGTTGAGGGTAGCCCTATTACTTCAAAAATAAATGGTATATTTTTTAAATCACTCTGACTACATAAAGATATTATTTCTGTTAAGGAACGAACCATAATGGAAATAGTTTCTTTATGAGGGCAGAGTGAATTCAAAAAGAAACTATTTTTGAAGTCATAGAGCTCCCCCCACCCCATGCCATGGAGGCCTCCAGCCTATAGACTTCCACGTCATGGGGTAGGGAGAGCCCTCGGACTTAAAAAAAATAAATTGTTTCTATTTGTAGTCACCCTGCCTTCATAATGAAATTATTTCTGTTACATAGTAACAGAACTCATTTCTACAAATAATATATATTTTTTTTAAAGGCCAAGGGGGCCCCCTCTGGTGTCGGGGCCCCCACACTGAAGGGGCTGTGGGGGGGCCCTGTTATGCCAGTACCTGTGGTAGACAGCCACGTATGAGCACACTGTCTGGCTGAGCCTGACCACCCCATTTATGGAGACAGAAGAAAATGCATCCCCCTGGACCCACGATTTTCTCGACTGGGTCAAGGAAAAGGTGGCAGATGAGTAGATGTCAGCACCACAACGGAAATATAATCCTCGTCCTTCAGGGCCTATCATCTTTTACCCTCATGAGAAAGTGAGAATGCAGAGAGCTAACAATGTTGCTACAGGTGCAGAAGATTGCAAAAGATGGCTGTACCGATATGCCCTTGAGTTTGAATTAGGTGAAGACTAGTATCACCCCATCCTCCCATACCAACCGGCCAGGACAGCAGGAGGCAGAGTGGCAATCATCCACAGGTGCACTCCTCTGCACACAACAAAGGCAACACCGTAGACTTACTCTTTACTTATCCCCATCATCATCCGCGCAGACCCTATCCCACCCGACTGGTCTGACCATCATTAAACAATTGATTTGCCAGCGCTCAATGTACTTCTCAGCACATTAATTACTCATTGACCAAAGGGTAATTCCCATACACCCTCAAGACTGGTTTCATATGACGTCTTTTGAAAATAACAATGCTAGACCCAGATGACCTTGCCAACTACCAGCCCATTAGGAATCGCCCGAACATCAGCAAAATCTAGAAAAAAGTAGTCCCTACACAACTACTCACCAGAAGCGAACCACACAACCTCTTAAACGACTTTCAGTTGGGGTTCAGCCCCAAGTGTAGCATTGAGACAGCCACCATCCAGGTCATGGATGATGCCCTCCAAATCATAGATGAGGGTGACTCATACCTCCTCATCCTCCTTGACTTCTTGTATGCATTCAACACAGTTGACCACCACATCTTCCTCTCCCTCCTCACTGACAGGATGGGATTCTCTGGCACTGCCCTGAATTGGTTTATCTCCTACCTTTCAGGCAGATGCCAGGCTGTCCAGATGAACACATTGCATTCTATCCAACTCCCAGTCGCCTGCAAATTTCCCCAAGGATACATCCTATCGCCAATGCTTTGTTAACCTTTACATAGAGCCTCTGGGCACACTCTTGAATGATCCCAATATAACTATTCACCGGATGGTATTCAGCTATACATGTCACTAAAATCCCTCAAGACATCAGTCATCCCAGCGATTAACTAACCATCATCGAGACCTGGATGTTGACTGACTGCCTCAAACTTAACCCCTCCAGAACCGAATTTGTCCACATCAGTCCCCTCGCTAAACAACATGTCCAAAAATAGCTCAATGATATTTGCCTAGAAGGATTTCATCTGCAACTCTTACATTCAGCAAAATCCTTAGGCTTCACGATTGACAGCAGGCTGTCCTTCCAGAAATACATAGCAAAGAAGGTCCAAATAGCCTGGCTCCAAATCTCCACCCATTGCAAAATCAAACCCTTCATCGCGCTGTAGGACTTCCAGACTGTAGTGTGGGTACTCGTGGTCTTGCAGGGGAAATGCACTCCTGACGGGGTTCCTAGCCACTCACAGGCCATAGAACGTCTTATTGCAGGTTTGCAGAAATTTGAAAGACTCACCTGCGTCCTACGCAAACTACATTGCCGTCCTCTCCAGGTCAGGATACTGTTCAAGACTGCATGTATTATCTACAGAGCAGTCACGTGTAGCACACTCGCCTACCTGGTGGCTAAGCACCACATATCTAATGGCAAATACACCTCGTGCTGGAAATCAATCAACCGGCTTGAATCACAAATCATCCACAAATAGAGAATCTGGAAACAATCCTTCTCTTGTCACACTCCCACTCTCTGGAACTCAATCCCAGTATCCGCTCGGAATGCCCCCCCAATTCTCAAGTTTCACAAATCTCTCAAAACATGGATTTTTCAACAGCACTTAACAAATGGCTAATTCCAAAAGATGGCCAGACTGACATTATTCACATTACACAAAGCACAACTTACTGCACTACTGTTAGAAGATGCCTGCCCAAATGCTGGCTACCCACACCTTGTAAAGCACCCTGCTGCTCTCGAGTTAGGTCTGTGCTTTAAACAATAAAATAATATCACCTGAAGGACCCTGAGCAAATTGCCCGAGTTATGGACAAACTTCTTGATAATGCAGTAGCAGACGCAGGGCACAACAGATAGGAACGTTTGTAGAGCAAAGGTCTCAGGCCGACATGCAGAAGAGACCCAGAACCAGAAAGCCTATGAAACTGGCCTACGAAGGAGTAAGAAAAGGAGGAAGAGGAAGGTATCCAAACCAAGATGGAGGAAGGACCTTTACCGGTGGAAGATGGACACCTGGACTACTTGCCAGGAGCCATAGCCAGGGTTCCCCTTGAGGATGCCCTACGGTTAGCACTGCTACACAGAGAACTGAAATGGTAAGCAGCAAAGTCTGCTTTTAGAGAGAGGGCAGATTCTTAGATGATTTGGAATAGTTGCTTTGGAGCCAAATAGTTCCAAGAAGGTTTGGAAAGAGGAGGCAGGACGGAGCCTCACAACTTTGATGTTCCTTGATTCTTGGACTAGAGACAAAGATCATCTCAATCACTTGAGCTCATAATACCCTAAGAGGTGAATGGTCTTTTCATTTTTGTGTGGAATTCTCTCCACCTGTGAGTCCCCCTGCCCTTTTTCCTGGACTCTTGGACTTTTGACCAGTTCTTTTGAGTGAGTGTGAATCTTTTTCCACACTCACTCATTCTTTTACTCTACCTTTGGGAACCCCCTTTTAACCCTGTTTGCTATATACCTTTAGGGCATCTACAATTTATAGTTCGAGCACACAGCACTTTCTGTGCAGTGTTGCTGGGAGTTCCTTGAACTGTCCTTTTTCTTTACCTTGCAATAACAGATGTTACCAAGGACAGGGGGACACGTTTTATTCTACCCGACTTATTTTGTGGATCAGCAGCCCCACCTTACGTGGAGTGCTGAGGGGACACCATGTATCCCTTTTTCCACTTCTCCTGCTGTAACTTTCTAGTGACAGTGACCGGTTCATCTGAATGGCTGGTGGCAGTGGATATTTTCTACTGACCTTTCGTGTACTGTCCTCGCAGGTTTTGTCACTGCTGCAGTGAGGGACACATGAGTCATCATTGACCTAAAATGGTGGCTGTACCTTTTGTTTCACTGTCTCATGATGATTTGTAATATCTTGAGCCTTCTTCTGTCTACCTGGGTGGGGTAAGTCCTGCTAGGTCTTTAATCTTTAGCAGGCTTCCTTGCGAAAGCCTGCAAAGGGTCTCCGAGTGCCTGAAAGGACAGGAAGTGGGGGAGGACACAGAAACACCCCCGGTCTGCAGTGTGTCTTCCTGGAACCAGTTTGAACTGGGGGGTTGGATGTCCTTTGTGGACAAGGCACCCCCGTTTTCTGAATGAATGAATGCCTTGCTTACAAAACATTGGGGATGGACTCCATTGAAGGGGCAGGAATACCAGGGGCAACGCTAATGGCATACTAGGCTCTAGGGGCACAATGGGGAAAAAGAAGCTTAGGACACGGTTAGACACAACAAAAGGCTTACCAAAGAGATGACACTAAGTGACACCACATCGCAGGGGTGGAGGGTAGCCACTTTAAATGTGAAAGGTCAAAACACCTCACAGAAGAGGTCACTTCTATTAAGGTAATTTAAGAGGTTTGCCTTGAACATTGCAATGCTTCAAGAAACCCACTTCAAGAGGGGGCAGGAGAGATCCCAGAAAGGTTAATTGATTGGTAAAACATTTTGGGCTTCACAGCAAATCGAGCATGGAATTCCTCTGGCCAGAGACCTGCATGTGGCAGACTTAGCAGTACTGAAAGCACTCGACAACAGAACACTTATGGGCAAAGGGAAACATGGGGGAGAGGGGAAATTCACTCTGGGAATGTGTGACATGCCCAAACAAAGTAAGCAAGACTTTGTTCCTACAGCAACACTATAAGTGCAGTAAATGAGTTGAGGGGCACGCAATCCTGGGAGGGGCCTTCAACCAGGTGCTCTACCGGCGAAGGGACAGTTTGATCATAGTTAGGAGAAAATGTTATGACAACACCCCTGTTCAGCCATCTACTGGAGGGACAAGGGTCAGTAGATGCTTGGCAGGCAGTGAATGTAGTCAAGAGGGTGTCACAAGAGAATAGACCTAGATCTACTCTATGAATATAATGCCTACATTGTCGAGGCAGCAGAGGTAATACCTATCACATGGAATACCGCGACTTGGTGCAAGTCCAGCTGAATTGGCCATCTGTGTTTAGGGAAAATGGGCATTGGTAATTTAATGATTTCCTGGGGCGGGACCATGTCTTTAGGCAAGTTATGTAAGAGGAAATAGAGACCTATTTTGAAATTAATAAAAGAGGGCGGGTCAAGTCCAGGTATGGTCTGGGGCGTTGCAGAGTTGTTTATTCAAGAGCTGCTGATAGCAGAAGGATCTACCACAAGGACCTTCAGCCCGAGAAGATGAGGATTTTTAATCAGTTCTTCCATCCCCTCTTGTGTGATGTTCAGTTCCCAAGTTACTCCCTTAGGGAAAGTTAACATTGCGCCCAGCAGATTCCGATAGAGCTTTAATAAGTGCCTCTGCCATACATCTTCCTCTATAATACTACTTTGTAGGTCAATCTGATCTGCCGTAGTTAAGTTAATCAAAGACCAAAAGTTTCTCCAATTAGTCTGACCCAGAGCCCTTAGCTTCATTAAACCATCCCGCTGCGTGCGCAGGTATTTGTTAGATTTCGACCAATTTCTATACCTATTTCTCAATGAGTTTACTTCACTCAAATACATATCCTCTCCCTCTTTCTTTAATTTTTAAGCCTGCACTGCTTTTCTCAATTCTCTTTCCTTTTCCCAGGGCCTACCATCAAATATATGTTTGTGCTGGCATATAGTTTGTTTTCCCACCCTATCAGGCGGGTTTAGGTCCCACAGGAAATTTACAAAGCTCTTTGGGTTACAGATTGTAGCCAAACCGTTATCGCACATGGCACTCGTGATACTGTTCAATCTATAAATTAGATCAACGCCCCCGCTCCTTAATTTCACAGCTCTGTTTTTACCATTATTTATGCTTAGTTCAACTAAATAATACTCCTCCCAAATTTCATTTTGCTGGGAGAAAGTACCTTCTAGCATTTCATGATCACTTGGGCACCACATTTTCACACAAAAATGCCTACATTTCTCAAACAGATCCTTAGAGAGAATAAGATAACCCATAGTTCAATCACACACGTCTCTCCTCCAGGTAGCTGCTGGAGGGACAACCCCCTCAATATTCCCATTGGCCATTAGTAAGTTCCACTCTGTCAGAAAATTATACCAACTCTTCCCATTTACTGTTGGATCTTTGGTGTATTTTCCCCCCAGACCACTAGTGCGGATACATTGGGAGTTCAAATCCCCCATTAAAATTATACTGGCAGATAACGCTGTACTTCTATTTTCAAAAGTAAATCTGACTGCAGCTGCTGTAAATCGAACTGGGAGGAGCAGGAGGGGTTCCAGTATAGATTAATCACGATCGATGCATGACATATTTTTCCAACCGTAATGCCATTTTGTACGGCCAGAATTCCCGGTGTTACATTACATAATAGCTCTGAAAATCCCCAAAATGAATTTCTACAAGCGATCACCAGGCCTCCAGGCGGTCTTCCCATCCCCTCGCCCTTGCCCAGCTGCTGGAAGACTGAAAGCTCATCCACCCTAAAGCTCGATTTTAACCATGTCTCCTGGAATATCAAACTGGTTAAATACATAATCCCTGGTTACAATGTGTGTAAAGGAACTGGAACCCCTCGTGTTCCAACCCAACAGTTTCAATTCGTGTTTCACTAGAGAGATTGTCAGGCAACCTCAGTTTCTGAAAGATCTGTGTCAAGCTATCCGGCATTAAAGCCAATACTGTGGCTTTGGTGTCAGTTTGCTTGGTTTCTTTTTCATTCGCATTTCTATCTTTAGGGGGCATCATTTTGTACACATTCCTCTTCACAACTTCCATTTCGATTATTGTTTTTCGTGTTACCATTTTACCGCTTACATACAACATATCCGGGGAAACCTCATAGCCCTTTCCCTGCAACTCTTTACATGACGCTAGAATGGTATTTACTCCCAACCTTGATTTTGTACCTATTTTTACAATACCTGTACATTTAGCATTTGGAAATCGAATATACTCAAAATCGACAAATAGCACAAGCCCGGTACTCCTTTGAAAATGAATAGAATCATACTACGATTCAGGGGTCATGGCATCATCTTTGTCTCAGGCACTCGTTTCATCCGCAATTTTGGGACCGCACTTGATTGAGTACCATGCAATTTCCTTTGGTTGATGTATAGTTTGTCTTTTCTGCTCGACTGAGCATTTACAATACACTGTTCCCTGCTTTAAAGTTGCCCTGGGCTTGAATCGGAGTGTAAGTCCTTACTCCTTATTTCCTCTGTTTGGGTGTGGATGGCTGTACAGTATTTGTGCTGGCCTTCATTTCTCGATTTTTCTTTCTCCTTGCCAGCCTCAGCAATGGCGCCCACTGCTGTATTTTCATGGCACACCCGTTTAGTTTCATCACGATTTCCAGAGATCAGATTATTATGCTTGAAAACCCCCGGGTTGGTTTTTACTCTCAAAAAATGGGCATCAGCTTTTTTGGCTCTTGTTTTTCTGTTTGGACGTCCACTGTGATAATCCTTATTTCCATTTCATTGTCCAAATTTTTTTCTGCTGCCAACTTTCCCGCTGATCTTTTTGCCCGTCTAATACTTTTATTCGATATTTGTACAGGTTTTTCCCCTTCTTAATCTTTGTTGATGGATCTTTCTCACACACCTATGGCAGTTTAATTTTACAGACAAATGGGGTTGTTTCCCACTTCTGGGTCTTTTTGCTTCTTTGATGTTTTTTTTCTCTTGTGTATTTTTTTCGAGAGGCTCTGCCAACAACTGAATCTGCTGTCTTTTCCATCTCCTCTTTGTCTTCCTATTTAACGTACTGCTTGTTTCTGCTGAATCCTTCCTTAGATGATTTTCCACTCGACAAGATGACCAAATGTTCAGGTTCTGCTGGTAGTCCTCTTCTGATATTTGCACCAAGCGCACAAATTCCTCAATAGTCGACCCCGACAGTGGAGTATCATCCAAGAGATGGTCCGTTTCCTCCTGGATTACTTTATCCACTGTGAGTCTACATTTTTTCTGGTGTTGACAGCGAAACTCCTGTTTCATGTCTTTCATTGTCTCATTCAATATTCGCAATTCGCCATTCACACCCTCCCAATTTCCCTGCAAGGTCATCAACACTTCTGGTTGTTGCTTTGTTTCTGATTTAAGAAGTGCCAGGGTGTCCTTAATGGTTGAGTTTATTGCAGTTTTTAAGCCTACTAAGGTGCTTTCACTTTCCTCCATGTCTTTTGGCAACTCTATAAGAATTCTTGTGTGCTGCTGTACCTCACTTCTCAGTGATTCAAAAACGTTCACTGGAGATGTTAGTACAGAATTGAGCGCAGACAGTGTGGGGTTACTATCTACTGTAGGGCTGACCATTGAGGAATCTTTGCATTCATTGATCAGGTTTTTCTCCCTCTCCTGCAGTTCTTTTGGACTTCGGTCCACCTGAGCAAAGTCAGTCCTTGAGACTGAGATGGCATTCAGCTCTAAAGACGTGTCAAGGGACGTTTGTAGTTCAGCTTGTCCTCCAGCCTCTTCATTCCAAACCTTCGGGGTAAATAAATTATCTTTATTAATGGCATCACATGGCCTCCTCAGTTCACTTAACTCAATGATTTCAATCTGGGCTACATCATTAAGGCTGTGGTTTTTCCAAATTGGAAAGAAGTTCGATATGGTCTTTTTTTAACATAGTTGCCACAAGTGTGGATTCAGCGTTTGTAGCTTGAGCTTCGGCCCGAGTGAAGTGATTCGGTGTAGAAACGATCATTACTTCACTTTCCACCTGGTCATTAAACCTAAGGATGAGGGATCTTGATTGTCATTAATTAATTTTCCCTGTAGGCTTAATACTTTAGACTGCACACTAGACATAGGCTTGAAAATGGACTTTAAATGTTTCTTTGGTCTGATCCCATCCCACTTGAAGTCTTCCATTTCCGGGGCTCTCAAGTTGTCCACATTGCCCCACTCCTTAGGTTATAAATGTGCATCGTACTTTGGCTCATTAGAGAAGAAGCCCAAGCTAGCACGCGCCATTAGGAAATCTCCAAGAGTCCAAACTGCTCACAAAATGCAGGTTCTCCACTGCTTTGTGATATCTTTAGGGGCCAGCGGGAACGACACACCAAACACATTGCAATAACTGCAGTGTAGCAAGGCAATCACTCAAATGCAATGATAATTGTATCTTTTTTGCAATAACACTTTTCCCACTCACCACAGGTCCTGATGCAATAACATGGAGGGGCATGACCATTGACCTCGTCCCACCGCGGACCACAGCAGACCACTCTGTACTTCACTCTCCACGCCGCGCTACGCACTTGTTTGGCAGTTTTAACTGCTTCCTTTGCAGCTGATGACACGCTCTGCCTCCGACAAGCAAGGACTGGAGAAAGCCTCAGAAAAACTAGCCAGCACCACAGCAGACCACTCTCTGCTTCGCTCGCCGTGCCATGATATTGAATGTTCACTATGGAGGCTCTGAGCTTGCTGCCTGCCTGTTTACAGTTAAGGTTAATTAATCTATGATCCATAAAACCTGTAATGGGTTCTGTGTTCGTTGCAGTACATACAGTGAGTGCAGTCAGTATGGCACAACTTGTGTAGTGTTTTTACCTTTCTTTGTGAAATATATTGAACATATGCAATAAGCAAATGTACAAGTCATAGCAGTAAATGTGAATGATTTGATGTTTCATAAGATATATATTATGGGCCTCATTACAACCCTGGCGTTAAGGGGTTAACGGCGCAGTAAAAGGCTGCGGCGCCGTTAAACCCTTAACGCCAGATTCACACTTTAACGCCTGCTTTTTGCAGGCGTTAAAGTCCAACCCGCTAAGGGACCTTGTTGCTAATTACGGCACCGTAATTTACGGTGCCGTAATTAGCGCCTTCCTCATTCCCATTGTGCCCTGTGGGCCAAAAATGGGAATGGGGAAGGGGCCATGGTGAATGGGGAATTACCGCCCCACCAACCTTGTAATGGGGCGGTAATTCCGCCATCCACCATGGCGGAATCCGGCATGGACCATGGTGCTAATAGCACCATGGTCCAACGCCAGGGTCGTAATGAGGCCATATGTGTTAAGCACTTGTTGCAAACATCTGTGTCCAAATGCAGATCTCAGTCCCAAATAGCAGCAAGGCAGAGTCGGATCTGTGATGAAGTTCAGTATATAAACTTTGGCAATAGTAACACCTACTGTGCTGCAAAACAATGTACATGCATCAGAAAGCGTTCGTTATTCCAAAAAAGTTAGCATAGCATCAGTATGGTGCAGGTCTAGAGCTCAGCTCCTTCAGCTTAGGGTTACAAAAACTGGGAAGCCACCCCAATTTAAAAGTATAAAGCATGTGTCAGGAGAGGCCAAATTTAAGACTGAAATCAAAGAGTCAAAGCTCATACCCCAGCTTTGTAAACAGACAGTATGGCGATCCCAAATAAATCATCTTAACTCACTGTAGAGTAGTGTCCTGTCCTCAATGAAAAACATTTGCCTTCTTCATTCTGGTGGCATTTATTTTATTTGATTTATTTATTTATTGTTTCCTTGTTAGGTGCTTATACAGTAAGCACATTCAGTTTCAGAGCACACACAGGGCAACAGGGAGGGGACATGGGGATCAGAAACATTAAAATACACACAAAATATTAAATACAGTGGGGGGGATACCAACCTACTTTGCCCTGTGATTGTTCAGAACGTGCAATTGCAGGAGTGAGAGGGAATGGGGGTAGGTGCTGGGGTGCTCGTGGGAGAGCAACCAGTGAAATGCAAGGTATGGTAAGTGCGAGCATCCAGGATGGAGGGTGTGCCGAGGCAAGTGCTGAGGATAGACAAAAGCTGGGGGCGATTCGGTGTGGGAGGTCAGGGCCCGAGGATGTATAAGGACCCTGGACACCAATCAAGCAACTGGGAGATTAGCAGAGGAGAGAGGGGGGCAAGGAGAAGGTAAAGAGGAAAGTCTTGTGGAGCTTCCAGAATTTAAGAAAGTCATGCTCAAGACGAAGAGGAGGGAGGGGGAGTCTGTTACAAAGAAGGGAGCCAGCTGAGGAAAGCAATCAACCTCCTACGCTCTGTTTAGCGAAACGCTTTACGCACAAAGAGTTGATGCCAGAGGAGCGCAGAGATCTAGAGGCGGAATATTTAGTCAGAGAGAGTTGCAGATAGTGTGGTCCCCGGCCCCAGACAGACTTTGGGATGATAGAGGGATTTGAATTTAATCCGCGAAGCAACCGGGAGCCAGTGAAGACTTTTTAGGGCAGAAGGAATGCGGTCCCTGGGCTTGAGGCCAAGGTTAAGTCTTGCTGCCCTATTCTGGATTACCTGGAGGGGTCACAGAGTGGAAGAAGGTACATTCAGGAGGAGGCTATTGCAATAGTCGAGCCTAGATAGAACCAGGGCTCGGGTGACATTGCTTCTGGGGGAAACTGAGAAAAGGTAGAATTCCTTTGAGAAGGAAGAGTTGAAAGTGGGACTTCTTGGCAATATTCTGAGTGTGAGGGAGGAAGGAGTGAGAGAGGAGTCGAAGATGACTTCAAGGTTTCTGGCTTCAGAAGAAGGAGCAGGGGGGGAGCCCACGGAGGAATGCCAGAGTGAAAGGAAGAAGGCGGGAGCAGGGGTCCCAATAGGAAGTATCTCCATTTTGCTGGCATTGAGGCAGAGATCATTGGAAGAGCACCAGTCCTGACTGGCAGATAGGCAGTCAGGGATGATGGAAGGTGCAAGAAGGTCAGCAGGAAGTTTGAAAAACTGTTGTGTGTCGTCTGCATAAGACTGGAAGTTGGGGGAGAAGGAGGAGATGAGGAGTGCCAGCTGAAGTCGGGAGCAAGGGTCCCAATGGATCCCATTGCTTAGCTCATAGCCTGCTGTCTATTTACATGTTGACCATTTGAGTGGAAGGAGTACTAGACAGGAGGGCAGAGGTGTTGCTAGATCTGGATAATATCCGGGGCTACACTAATGGGACTGTCCAGACTCGGGGCTAGCTAGGCCTTTGGTTGTAGCCCCTGAGCTTCCATCCGGGGCTACAACCAAAAAACATGGGGATATAGCCCTCTCAGCCTCCACCCCCAGCAATGTCTCTGCAGGAGAAAGATGGTAATGTCAAAGGCCCATTGGAAGCTTATTTTTAGGTCCACTTATTAGACACCCAAAAAACATTTCTTTAATTACAAATGCTCTTCTTCACATCATAAATAACAATCTGAAAGTCAAACAATGACTACAAGCAGGTGAACGCTTTTGTTGGGTGCATTTAAAGACACTTTTTAGGGTGACGCAAATTGATATTATGGTACTTCTATACTTGTTACAATGGAGAAAACAAAGCTTGGCCCATTCTCCTTTTGTATAACGTTTTTCTAGAAGGATTTCTTTTAAAATAATTGTATGTTTGGTTATCATGTGATTTGGGTACTTTCCGAGTCAGATACGCAAAACAGGGTATTATCTGAGTTCATGAAAGTCAAACTATCACAAATAACTGTTTGATGGTTTTTGTTCTACGGCAAGGTGCAATGTGGTAAAGTGCCAAAAGTAGTGACTGGGCTTAAATTCGAACATCAATACTTAACCAAAGTGTGTGGCTCTGAGCAACTCAATTATTCTCATACTACCTAGAAATTCAATATAACCAGCAGATAAATATTTCAAAATTCTCATCCCCAAGAGTGATATAGGTCTGAGGGTGCACTCTTCAAGAAGCCTCTTTCATGGTTCAATTGGCTATAGTGTTACTTTATATATAGAAAGACTGTGCAGTAGCAATATTTGGGTGCGTCTATGCGCAGAATGGGATTACCATAATAAACAGTCTTGGACCCAAATGAGCAGACAGACTCAAATAATATGGCAAAGTACCAATTTATTATCAGTTCAATAAAGTAGGGCAATCTGGTGAACAACGAAATGCAGTCCAAACACTCACAATGAATGTTTGGTTACACAAAAGCTTTATACATCAATATGCATCAGCTATGAGGTCATCCTACGTGGCGAATACAAAAACGTAACAGGTCAGGTATTGGTTAGGGGAACAAATCTACTTATAGAGTCTATGAGTGTTAGCCATTTTATTGGCTGCTCCTCCTCTGGTAAGCAAGCCTCGAACTTCCCTCCAACTATGTATAATACAGATTATAGTAGTATAACAGTAGCAGATTAGCTCATGTAACATTGTATGCTCATCGTTGGATCGGCCCTCATGATAGGTTGGCATCCTCTCCCAACCTTGGACACTCGGCTCACTAACAGCACGCAAGCAAAATAAAACTCGGGTGCAGAGAACAACGTCAGACTACTACCCACTTGCCCAATTAGTCCATCATCTCTCATCGGTCAGGCCCCAAGCCAAGGCTTCTTCTTTGTATTTGACCTTGCAGACTGTTCTCTGCTCTGGGACTTTCAAGGGACTTTCAAGGGAGTGTAGGTACACCATTATCTTCACCTGGAGCTTAATGAATAGGCTTTGTTTTCGAGTTATGAATCACATGCGAGGAGACCACAATTTTGTTCATTTCGACCTTTCATTTAGTGCTATTTAATTCAACTAGGCTGGGTGTTATTACTCCTCTTGGCCTCTGGAGGCTTCATTGCTCTACCCACAGAGGCTATTTATGTGTCTTTGGTTTTCCAATACTTGGCACTTGCAGATGTTTTCTTCTTCGCTTAATCTAAGAGAAGAACAAGTTACTTATCAACTGTTACGTTCTTTTGACTGGATGTTCCTCCCACGTATTCCTTATCTTTGATATATTCATTTCCAGCTTGCTGGCCTTGGAAAATGTTTTCAGTAGAGGGCGCTGCGCGTCGATGTCCCTCGAGTCGATTTCCCTCAGAGGGTTCCGTATCACCGTCGACATCATCATAGGTATAAATAGTCGCACAAAGCGTCTGTTGCTCAGTTCCATTTTGAAGTGCTATGTTTATCCAGGATGATATGGTTAGTACCCTTGAGGGAGCCTAGGCTGCAACCACAAGCAACGTTGGGAGAGGCGATAAGGAATACGTCAGAGGAATATCCAGTTGAAAGAACGTTACAGTTGGTAAGTAACTTGTTCTTCAAATGGATTGTGTCCCCCCATGTATTCCTTATCTTTGATAGACTCCGAAAGCAGTAGTGTGTACACGAGGCAGGAGTAAAAATTAGTATGGTTTAAGTGTGCACAGAGTGCAATACAGCTTCTCCAAATTTAGTGTCTTGGCTGGTGGAGGAGTCTAGACTATAGAATCTGGTAAAGGTATGTGCAGACGACCATGTGGCAGCTGCACAGATGTCTTTTATTGGAACTCCCCTCTGGAGAGCTGACGGCGCTGCGATACCCCTGGTTGAATGAGCCCTCAGATGCTGAGGGGGGGTCTTTTCCTGGCAATTTATAGCATTCTAGGATAGTTAAAATTATCCATCTTGAGATAGTTTGTTTGGTGATGGCTAGGCATAGTTTATGTCCTGTATACCCCACAAACAATTGGTCTGCTTGCCTAAGTCTTGCTGATGTAGATGTCTGTGCAATCTTTCCTCCTCTTTCCCAGGATGGGGGGGGGGGGATAGAATGAAGGTAATGTTAGTTTCTGCACAATATGAAATTCTGACACAACCTTTGGGAGGAAATTAGGCTTCACTTGAAGAACTACCTTTCCTTGTGGAAGATAGTATGTGGAGGTTTGCAAGATAAAACTTGTAGTTCGCTCACTGTTCTGGCAGAAGTTATAGCCACTAGGAAAACTGTTTTGAGAGTGAGAAATCTTAATGGGCAGGAATGGAGGGGTTTCAAAGGGAGTGCCCATTAGAAATTTTAGAACTAGATTTAAGTCCACAGGGGAACTTGAAAAGTAGTTTGAGGGTAGACATCAGTCAACCCTTTCAGAAATGGAATGACTTGGGCATCTTAAGATATGAAGGTTCCTCAGCCATGCGTTTGAAAATTGATAGCTCAGCGAGATAACCCTTAATTGTGCCGACTTGTAGCCCTGAATTTGCTAAGTGTAGTAGGAAAGATGATACTGTCTGTGTGTTGCATAAAAAAGGGTCAATATTCTTATCTCTACACCTGCTGCGAATTTGTTCCAAAGGCAGCGGTAAAGTGTTTTGGTTGCTGGCCTTCTGGCCGAAAGCAACACCTCCATTATGTCATCCAGGAGGTCCCAATCTTTGTATCTCAGCCTTTCAGAAACCATGCATGAAGGGTGAGAGTCCTGATATCCGGATGGAGAACCTGACCCTCCTCTCGTGAGAGAAGATCCCCTCTTTGTGGAAGACGAATCGGAGGACAGATGGACATATCTAGAAGATCTGGGTACCATGTCCTCCTGGCCCAGTCTGGGGCAATTAGGATAATGGTTTTCCGGAATCTTCTCAACCTCCTTATTACGTGAGGAATGATGGGGACTGGAGGAAATGTGTATAGAAGTGGAAACTCCCAGTCCACCACAAACGCATCTCCTAGAGCTCCTCTCTGGGGAAATTCCCTGGAGCAGTACCGTTCGAAATTTCGTCTTGAGACGCGTTGCAAACAGATCCAACTCAGGGGTTCCCCAAAGGGTGAAGATCTCTTGAAGGACTTCCTGAGTAAGTTCCCACTCATGGGAGACTGTGGTCTGCCTGCTCAGAGCGTCTGCCGCCGTGTTCTTCTCTCCGGCTAGGTGAACTGCCAATAGAGAAATTCCTTCTTGAATTGCACAG
Source organism: Ambystoma mexicanum (assembly GCF_040938575.1). Taxonomy (NCBI): domain Eukaryota; kingdom Metazoa; phylum Chordata; class Amphibia; order Caudata; family Ambystomatidae; genus Ambystoma; species Ambystoma mexicanum. The sequence continues at coordinate 192,748,786 of NC_090932.1, forward strand.
AACCAGAGCTGCATTGCCTCTGCACAGTGGCTGTGACCCTACGCCTCCTCTCTTGTTGAGGTAGTGCATGGCCACTGTGTTGTCCATCATTATCTGAATGTTTTTTCCCTGTACTGATGGCCGGAAAGCTTTCAGTGCTGGCCTGATTGCTCTCAGCTCTAATATGTTGATGTGAAGCTTGGACTCCGATGGAGACCAACGACCGCTGATGGTCAAATCGTTGGCATGGTCTCCCCACCCCGTGAGTGAGGCGTCCGTCACCACTGTTATCTCCGCCCATGGTTGACAAAATGGTTCTCCTTTGAAGATGTTCTCCCGACAGGCCCACCACTGAAGGTCCTGTGCAACTCTGTTTGGAATTTGTAGGAGATCTGAAATCTTTCCTGAGAATTGCGACCATTGGGTCCTTAGAGCCCACTGGAGAGACCTCATTCTCAGGCGAGCCTCTTGCACTAGAAAAATGCAGGATGCCATGAAGCCGAGCAACCTCAAAAAGTCAAAGGCCGGCAGATGCTGAGCATTTTGAAATCTGGTCACCATCTGTAGAATATCTTGAGCTCTCACCTCTAGTGGCGAGACCGTTCCCAGGGATGTGTTCAGGACTGCTACAATAAACTGGCGTTTCTGTGATGGTATCATATGGGACTTCTTGAAGTTAAGGGAGAAGCCCAGCTTGTAACATAATCCAGATGATCTCGAGCTAGTTCTGGGGACACTGCTCTGATCAACCAGTCGTCCAGGTAGGGGTAGATATGAATCCCTCCCCTCTTGAGACTTGCTGCCACAACCGCCATTAGCTTGGTGAAAACCCTTGGGGCCGAGGTCAGCCCAAATGGCAGAACCTGAAATTGATAGTGTGAGCTGCCAATGGCGAACCTCAGGTACTTTCTGTGCTTGAGATGGATTGGCACATGAAAGTAAGCATCCTGAAGGTCCAGAGCTACCAACCAATCCTGAAGTTGTAGGACCTGAAGGATCTGAGAAAGGGTTACCGTCTTGAACTTGTCTTTCCTGAGGAATTTGTTCATTTCTTGTAGGTCCAAGATGGGTCTCATTCCTCCGTCCTTTTTCGGAATTAGGAAATATGGGGAGTACCAACCCTTGTTCCTTTCCGCTACAGGTACCGGTTCTATAGCATCTTTCTCTAGCAGGTCCAAAATCTCCTGCATAAGGAGCGGGTCTGGAAACATCAAAGAGTTGTTCCTCGGTGGATGATTCTGAGGAGTGTGTAGGAAAGGCAGGCAGTAACCTCGGACAAATGTTTCCAATGCCAATGCATCTAAAGTAATAGCCTGCCATTCTGTCATATGTTGAGTTAACCTGCCTCCTACTGGTGTCTTGTGTAGTAAGACCTCAGAGGGGATTTGGAGTGGCTGACGCAGATCCTGAAGGCAAGGTAGCACCTGCGGATGCAGACTTGGTACCTTTGCCCCATCCACCACGAGTGAATCGTCTCTGGCCCCTTTGAGCTGGCTGTCCTCTGCCTTTTCCGAAACCGGAGTAAAAGTGAAAGGACCTACACCTCCAGGGCATACATGTGGGGTGGTTTGGAGTTTGTTGAATTGCAGCTCCAAGGGATTTGGCCACCACTTTGGAAGTTTGCAACTTCTCCAAACTGTCATCAGATATTTTAGCAAATAGACAGGTGCTGTCAAATGGCACATTCAGAAGTCTGGATTGTACATCAGGAGCAAAGCCAGTTTTTCGCAACCATGCAAATCTGCGGATTGTGGTACTAGCTGCCATGGCCCTGCGGATGCTGTCAACAGAGTTGAGACCTGTTTGGAAGGACTCACACATTGCATCGCTCTCGTCCTTGATAATGTTCAAGAAACTGTCTCTCTCCTCTCCTTCGGGGGAGGTGGTTAGCCGCCATTGAAGCACACTCCCAAAGGGTGTGACTGAATCTTGCCAGCGTGCAAGCAGTGTTAGCAGATTTAAGAGCGATGCTGCATGCCGAGAAGACCTTTTTGGCCATGGCGTCAAATTTCTTGTCGTCACTATCCTGCGGTATTGTGGGGTATGCTGATTGTCTGCCTGATGAAGTTGCAGCTTGGACTACTAGACTGTCTGGAGTCGGGTGCTTAGATAAATAAGGAGGGTCTGTAGCCAATGTCCTATATTTTGCAGAGAGTTGTTTACTGACTGCAGGAATTACTTCTTGAGTCTCCCGATTTGTGGTTACTTTTTTCTGCAAGGCGGTATGGAAGGGAACTATAGGGTCTTCTTGCGGTCCCTTATCTAAAATGTCCGTTAGGTCATCTGGTCAAAGGTGGGGGTGGGTGTCGTCCATCCCATGTACTCCATTACCTTGTTCATAAGTAACCTATAATTTCCTTCTGCATGGTCACCAGGTTCCGGTTTACTAAACTCTACCTCTGGAGAGGTATCAATACCACTGGCCTCCTGTAAGGAATCTTTCAGATCTTTTAGCCTGACCTCTTCTGGTATACATTCTTCTGGTAGAGAAGGTCTTGTACATTGTAGACCAAAGGGCCTTTCTGAATCTGAGTCTTCCCCTTCTTCATATATGGAAGATAAAGCCCTGAAATAATCAGAGCGTGGAAGAGGTGTGAAGCCCATCTCAAGTGATGAGGGGGCTATATTAGTCATCACTGGCCGAGAAAGAGTAAAAATCATTGAGGTAGACGTCATAGGTCTCGATGTAATCGTGAAAGGCGTCCATGTACTCGTGATTGGCCTCGATGTTGTTGAGGGATTTGGGATTTTCTTCGATGTCGCCGATGGGGTCGACAGCGGTCTCAATGTTCTTGAAGGAGACTCCGATGCCTCGGGTGCGAACGGCATCGTAGGGGCACGAGGCATCAGTAATTTCTCCTTCAACGAAGTCGTCGATGGCGTCGATGAAGCAGGTTTGGACTTCGAAGGTAAGGTCGACGTCTTATGCGTCGAAGAGGCTTTTTCTCTACTGGAGGGTTCATGATGCTCTCGAGGAGTATGTTTTGCCGAGGTCGACGACTCATGGCTTTTATGTTTATTGGGTGTTTTACCTGAGGATCGCCTCTAGGTATCTCTGAGGGGGCCAAGGCCGCGTTCTCGAAGACCCTTAACATTTTTAAACAAAATTCCTCCCACTCAGCTGGGGAGATGTACTTAGTGGGGTAAGCAACTTTTTCTGGGGAACTGGAGGATGAAGATGAGGGCTATCTATGGCGCCTCTTCTTATTGTGTCTCAAAGTGGATGAGTGGTGTGATCCACTCCGAGACCTCGAACGGGAATGCTTTCTATTTTGACGAGGAGACGACCGTCTCGACTCGTCAGAGGTCAATTTTGAAGGGGTTACAGATTTTGCGGTCTTACCTTTCTCCAGCTTCCCTCTACGCTCTTTCAAGGCTTTCACCGTCATAGAAAGACATTCTTCACACTCGGAACACGGGTGCTCTGGGCCCAGGCACCATAGACAGATCCTGTGGGGATCAGTCAAAGACATCTTTATCCCACAATCCCGGCATTTTTTAAAGCCGTATCGGGGCATCGATGGAGCTGACGAAGATGCCATTGTGGATAGAAGATTCAATGTTTTTTCTTCACGAAATGTCAACGTTTTTGATTCATTGAGGAACCAAGCTTTACTTCTCCAAGGCTTACGAAGCGTGGAAAAACAGAACTGAGCAACGGACACTGCACACAACTATTTATACCTCTGATGATGTTGATGCTGATACAGAGGCCTCCGAGGGACATCGACTTGAGGGACATCGATGCACAGCGCCCTCTAGTAAAAAAAAATGTCTGAGGCCAGCAAGCTGGAAATGAATATATCAAAGAGGAGGAATACGTGGGAGGACACAATTCATTCAAAATATGTCTTATGTACATAGCTTATCCAGTTTGACTCCCTCTGATCTCTAACCAGCAGCTATTCTTTGTTTGTGCATGGATTTGTATTTCCAGCCTCTGTCAGCGCTGGTCTCTCTCCTTCAAACACTTTGCTTACTATCATTGAGAGCCAGCGTCCATCTTTTCAATATGGCCACTTCACCTTTGTTATGTTTTCTACTCCAGCAAGCTTCTATATGGTTCATCTACCTTGTGTTTCTGCGTACATACATTCACTACTCATCTGGTTACTCATCTTCTTACTTGTATGTATGTTTACCCTTGTTTCTTCAGTTACATCTTCCTTCTTAAGTATTCTTATATCGTTTCAGTGTGTCATTGTATCTTCTCCTTATGACATCACTTTGCACCTGCCAGAACTTCTTTACAACTCCTTGATAGTCAGTGGTGCCTGCAGATCTCCTGATACCACCTCAGTACGAGGGTACATTCAATACGGTTTTCTGAGTGCATAAAGTCTCTCACACACTCGATGCGGAATTGCAATGATACCTGGTGTCATGCACAGTGTCTTCCTGTTATTCATTCAGTATGATGGAGGTGAAGGGGCGTGTCTATTAGTGACATCACCACAAAGGTTTTTGTTTCTTTGTTCACCAGTGGCAGCACCACTTGACTGCACTGACTCAATTCAAAGGAGCATTCTAGATTGAACTGCCAGGTCAAATCCCTTCTGCACCTCCCCTCCCACTAACCATTTTCTGGCATGGGCATCAAAATCATGCTACATCTTCCACTGTAACACTCCATACCTGTCCCAACTAAGACACACCCAGCAATGGGTTGGTTGCTCATAAAGATCCCACAACAAATTAACCATACTTATTAGCTCTGCCATCCAACCATGCTGCAGTTATACATCTACTCGTGCTCATGGAATCACTCTTCTTAGCATGCAGTAGAGCATTACAGCAGGGGATCATATGGTAAAACAAAACTCATGGGTCAAACTTACCTAGAATGTCAAGAGCACACACACAGTGGGTACTTAGAAATCTGCTCCCACCAACACATCATGCTTCTCACAGCCTATCCCTCTGCTACCACGAACCCCCTCCACCCTACTCTTGTACAACCTAGCACCAAGAGGCCACAAAAGCTCACAATGGACTAGATCCAGGTACTCCTTCAGTCACTTCCTACCGCCATCCTGTTTGTCTTACTAGGTCGACTTTAATCTCCCTAAGCCCCCTGCAGCCACCTGTCTTGCACTTTAATCCCTCATACTTTACCACACCTTCTACTCCATCCATGACCAGCCTGCCAACTCTGGTGGGAACTCTCTTGACCTTGTCTTTCTCCCTAATTCATCCTCCTCTGCTGACCTCTCCATTGAACTCTCTCCACCTGATCACTCCATTGTTTACTTTAACATCTCGGTCAATCCACCTTCTACTTCCATGGAGTGAATGGAACGGATGCAATGGATGGAACAGATGCAGTGGATGGAACAGATAGAGTGGATGGAAAGGACGGAGTGGATGGAAACGGACGGAGTGGATGGAAACGGATGGAGTGAATGGTGCGGATGATATGGATGGCGCGGATGCTACGAATGGCGCAGATATTAAGGATGTTGCAGATGTCACGAATGGTGCAATTGGTGCGTATGCTATGGATGGTGCGGATAGAGACAACACCTGTTCACCATGATGTTACCTAATATCTGTAATTCCCTATATATGCCATGTACCTGTATCCCTTATTTATCTGTATCCCATATATACCCCTATCCATCCTGTCGCTATACATATTTATGTCGCTATTACGTGCCCACTGTCCTGCTCACGTGGCCGGTCTCAGGCGCTTGTACCGATAACCACCATATCACACCACTATACTTACCCTCTTCTATACACCATCATTCAACTACAACACAGCTATACCCCTGATAATTCGGCCTATCTGTTCTCATACGAACACGACCCCACAAACACCTCATCACCCTATTAAAACTCAGCTAGCTGATCACATTCCAGCAAGCTTAGGCGTTACTCAGGTCTAATGCAGCCAGAACCCAGTCTGGGTGTCCAAACCACCAGACTAAACACATCCAACGGATTTCCTCAGCACCACACCTATCACTATAAAGCAGCTATCATCCAACAAGCACACCAGCTGCACACATATCCAGTGCACCCACGCACCATACAACACTCCTTTTCTCTATTGACCTGAACTTCGGTTGCCAAGGGTGTTCAACCTACCAGCACTTTGAAGTCATACCAATGATATATAAGGTCCTATATAAATGCCAAGAAACATAACATTACATATTTGCTCTTCAATGATTAACAGGAAAGTCACGCTGGAAATTCTTGCCCCTAACCTTGATGGTGTGATGACCTCTCTCCTGCACTTTAACAAACATGCGCTGTGACCTACAACACTGATGCAAATTACGGACACCTACTCTACTCCTAGCCTACAAAAATGATCTTCCTGCCCTAACCTCTACTCTGACAAATCCTCCTACTTCACAAACCTAATCTCCTATCCTTCGCCATCACTCCTGAAAACGTTCATCTATCCTCCAATCTTTGCTCACACCTCCCAAGCCAATATCCATCACCTCCTCTCTTTCTGTGAATTACTTTGCTGGTATCGGGCGAATTGTAAAAAAAAACACATGAAACAAAATGCCGAATTCAACAGTGAAAAAATAAAAGAAGACTCAAAATGTCAAAGAAGGGGACCGGCGGCTGCAGGAGTTTCCCCGACTCCCCTGCTTTGACATTAAGGGAATTCGGGGATCCCCCACTTCCATAACAAGGAAAGCACGGGACAAAAAGAATAAAAAAATTTAAAAAACAAGCGGACCCTCCAGCAGGAGTTCTGTATCTCAATGAGGAGGCATAACTCACGTCGCAGGGACGGAGCCGTGGCCGTGCAGAGGTAAGTAAGGAGCAAGAGGTACTATTTTAATGGTAGTGCATGGGGGGATAGCGGGCAAGGATCATGTATGTGATTATTTCTATACAGTCATGTCGAATTCGTGATTCTCAAATTCAACATTTTCGTATACAAAATGATCACGTATATCCGACTTTGCTCACTACTCTTCCTCTAAAATCTCTAACATTTGTGACTCTCCTACCTCTCCTTTAACCTCTCTCTCTCCACTAGACTCTTCCCTGCATCCTTCAAATCTGAAAATATCTTATCCCTATTGAAGAAACCCTCAACTAACCCAAATGTCCCCCAAATGATCACCCAATTTCTCTCTTAATCAATTTTTCAAAAGTCCTTGAGTGGATGGTATATGACCAGTTCATTAAGTGCCTTGAGTATAATTCCCTTGAAGATCCACTTCAATATGGCTTACATAGTAAACACTCCACCAAGACTGCACTCAGGCATGTCTCCAACCTTCTCTCCAAGATCTTTTCTATATTCTTCCTTTTGGACCGTTCTGCCGCTTTTGACATAGTCAACCACTACGCTCTCCTTCCCACTCTCCAAGTCATTGGGTTGCACAAATCTGCTTTTGCCTGGATCACCTGCTCCCAGGAAGGCTGATCCTTTAAAATCTGTTGAAACTCGCAAACCTCTGACCCCACCCCTCTTTTCTGTTGACGTCCCCCCTTGTTCCTCAGCTCTTCACCCACTATAGCTCTGCCCTAGGAAGAATTACCTCATCCTTTGGTTTTCATGACAACCTTTTTGCTGATGGCACTCAAATATTTTTCTCATTCCCCTCATTCACACCACCATCTTGCAACAGATTACAAACTGCCTCACTACAATTTGTCACTGAATGGCTCTTTGCTGCCTCATGCTGAACACTTCAAAAACAAACAAAAGTCATCTTTCTCCTTGCTTCCAATGCCATTCCTCCCCTCCCATCGCCTGACCTTCTTTCTCCCTCACCCAAAACTCACAATCTTGGGGTTCGCTTCAACAATTCATCACTACCACTGCTGCTCATATTACCCTCCTCAACATTCAGAAAATGTGCCCTTTTCTTACTAACCACTCGACAAAAGCTCTAATCTCCACTCTCATGCTCAGCAAAGTTGACTATTGTTCATGCCTGCTCCATGGCATTCCTATCTACTCTTTCCTCCCTTTAGACAAAGTACTCAACTTTGCTACCCGCACACTCTAAAATCTACCGAGATCCCCTCCTCCCCCCACCTAGCGACAACATGCTGGTTGGCTCGCTATGCACAACTGCTCTCTTTTGAAGTACCTTATCCAAATCTACAGAACTATAAATGGTCTTGCTCCTTAGTAGTTGAATGATTGTATCTCAGTTTACTAACCATCTCGTTCCCGCCAATCCACCTGTGAAATCAACCTCATGTCCCATACCCTCCTTCCGTTTCCTCTCGCTTCTGCTCTTTCTCCCTACTCGCACTGCTTCATTGGAATCCACTCCATTGGAATTGTTTCGGGAGAATAGCTCAGGGGCAACGTGTTCACCTTGGAAAAAGACGACACACAGCACCACAGGTTTGATCCCCGGGTCCGCGCTTAGAAACCTCTGGGTATTAAGCACATTATAAATAAGCTATCATATCATATCACTGAACATAACAATGAAAGCCAGCCCAACTGTGGATCTCTCCAAATCGTGGCTTAAACATCACTTACTTTCTAAAGAGGGAGCTCACTTACCCCCTCTCTACTTGACCCCACCACCACCACCTCCAGTGATGCTTAATAATGTAATTTTGTATATTTACATAGCATTTTCCCCTTAGGTTAACCTTACCTTTGTAAGTCATTGTAAGTCACCTGTTTCTTACACCCTCATAAACTGCTTCACCACTTGTTCTGATCTTTGTGCTATTGTACGGGCACCCTTCATGGGAATGCCTGTGCCATCTGTTAATGTGTTATTGTAAGTAATTTCTGGTCATAATTGACATCCGAGTCCTTCAAATAAATACAAATTAGATTGAAGGTCTCCCCAAAAAGCAGCCAGTGCATGTCATAAATGCGCATCTTAGATATGTCTGTCATGATCCGCCAAATCCGCCCATTTTGGACTTCATGGTCCATGATGCACCGCGGTGTAAACTCTGCGGTTCTACCAACATGGCCGATGCTTCCAGAGCGCTGTACACCAGCCTCTTCATGCTACAATCGGCTTCCTAGAAAAAGGCCACGCCTCTGCGGCGCCGCCCGTCTCAACGCTACTGCTTGGTGTAGCTAGACGTGCGTTTCCGAAGTTTGCTTTGCTCTCTCCGTGATATCTTGTTTCCTTTCATCCTTCCTGGTATTCATTCATTCCTTTCCCCTTACCTTATTCTTGTGGCTATTCTCTTGGAAATTCCTCGTGCTCATAGTCGGAGCTCTGTCTCCTTTCGAGCCGGCTCGTCTGCTTCCTGGTTCCTCACCCGGAGACTGAACGCTTCCATTTGAAGGCTATAACATCACGCTGAACTCCGAAGACCGGCGTCCAGGGTTATACAAATCCCGGACAGTAAGAAAGAAGGAAGCTACGTCCAAGAACGTCACAAGAAAGGAAAAACAGGTGAGAAGGGGAGAAACTTGTGACAATGTCTCCCTTTCGCTCCTTCTTGAATGTTTGCATTTTCCTTCATTATGAGAATGTACAGATCACCTCAGAGACATTGGAGAAGGATCACTAAGTGCTTATGAATGGGGACCACACCAAGCCAGACAGATGAGGGTTAGGTAGCTGATTTTTGTGTTATAGGAAACTACCCTCATTAACCTGTGAGAATTCAAGGTTTAGGGGTAACCTCTCTTCTCATGACAATGGTAATATATCAAAGAGTGCAAAGAGGGCATTGGGTTAAACGTGTGACCTCAAAAGCTCTGGAGGTTGAAGACCCCCTGTGGTGGGAGGAGGGCAGGCTTCCCGGCCCAGATGAGTCATTTATCACGACATATTGTGTGTGGCATACCTTATGTACTCTGCACACCTCACACACAACCACTTTGAGACACAAAATAATTGTACGGAGAAACAATAATGACCCAACTGCTTTGGTTTTTCTGTAAAAGGCGTTTCAGCAGTGGTGTCACTAGGGGCCTGTGGGGGTGTGGACTGCACCGGGTGACACCATTTCAGGAGGTGACACCAGGTACGTTTTACCCAATGGAAGTGACTGCCGAGGGGCACTAGCAAACGCAGCTTGTAAGCGTACGGCGAGTGCCGAGTGTTGCAGGAGAGGTGGTCACCTGGAGGTAGCCATGCCTGACTGTGGCAAGGGGGATGGTGCAGGCAGAACTGTTGACTGATGGTTACAATTGTAACAGTTTGCAGATGCCTTGCACAGAGGAGCTCAAGCACAGAGCAGCCCGAGGTATCCTCACTTAATGCAATGTGCCCAGCTGCCTGCCATTTCAGAGTGAAGATCCTTTTCTGACAGAATGCTGGAACTGGAGCCGAGCAGAGCGCACACACATCCCCAGCTGGCTCAGACGTTGGACCCTTCAGCAGGATAAGGCAGGCCCCCTCAGCAGCGCCTGCCTGAGACTGTCTCATTACGAGGACGGCAGGAACCTGCCAGTGCTACCAGCGGGTTACCACCGTCTTCGTAACACCAAATCTGCCTCCTGATATCAGGCGGCGGATTCGGAAGTCCCCATTCCCGAGCGGGGGACCGGAACTGCTCTGCCGGTGTTTTTTTACAATGCGGCTCCCCCATGGCAGATTGCTGGAGCCCAGCAATCTGCCATGGGGGAGCTGCGTTATTAATGCAGCACCGGTCCCCCTGTGCCCCTCTCTCCCTGCATCCCCCACATTGGGGGGCATGCATGGAGGAGAGGAGGCGAGCGGGGGACCGGAACTGCTCTGCCGGTGTTTTTTTACAACGCGGCTCCCCCATGGCAGATTCCTGGAGCCCAGCAATCTGCCATGGGGGAGCTGCGTTATTAATGCAGCACCGGTCCCCCTGCGCCCCTCTCTCCCTGCATCCCCCACATTGGGGGGCATGCATGGAGGAGAGGAGGCGAGCGGGGGACCGGAACTGCTCTGCCGGTGTTTTTTTACAACGCGGCTCCCCCATGGCAGATTGCTGGAGCCCAGCAATCTGCCATGGGGGAGCTGTGTTATTAATGCAGCACCGGTCCCCCTGCGCCCCTCTCTCCCTGCATCCCCCACATTGGGGGGCATGCATGGAGGAGAGGAGGCGAGCGGGGGACCGGAACTGCTCTGCCGGTGTTTTTTTACAACGCGGCTCCCCCATGGCAGATTGCTGGAGCCCAGCAATCTGCCATGGGGGCGCTGCGTTATTAATGCAGCACCGGTCCCCCTGCGCCCCTCTCTCCCTGCATCCCCCACATTGGGGGGCATGCATGGAGGAGAGGAGGCGAGCGGGGGACCGGAACTGCTCTGCCGGTGTTTTTTTACAAAGCGGCTCCCCCATGGCAGATTGCTGGAGCCCAGCAATCTGCCATGGGGGAGCTGCGTTATTAATGCAGCACCGGTCCCCCTGCGTCCCCCAATAGCGATAACCCCACATTCAGGGGGAACCGGGGTGCAAAGCTCCTGCTCCCCTGAGAGAATTGAGGGCCTCTGCCAGTGGAGTAACTTTGCTTAAAACGTTGGGGGGGACATGACATCTGAAGAAAAGGTGCCCCAGCCAAATGAATGAGGACAAAATGGTATGCCATGAAAGTTGGGGGGACAAACACCCCCGCCCCCCTAAAATTACACCCATGGCCTCTGACCCCAGGTCTCCCAGAGTCTTTCCCAGAGCCGCTGAAATAATCTAAAATGGAAGTAACACCAGGGCACTAAACCCACAATTAGCAAGAGTGCTTCGGGGCACCCCAGCAAAACAGGAAGTAGCATTGTTCCCAAGTACTTTAATTTTCCACATAAATTTGCTGGACTTCCAGTCCCCCTTATGTCCACCCGTCCATTCCATGCACCCCCAGTCCCCTCTCCAGATCTTGTAGTCCGAAGCGTTCTAATCTTGTGGCTGTGCAGTAGACAAGGAAACCACAAGCAGAAATTATTAAACTATCGAGTGATGAAAACATTAAGGTTCAGGTGGGCTCATGAATTAAGTCGCTTGCAGCATCAGTTCAAGAGGGATGAGTTGGGTCCGCTAGATGTTTTTAAAAGAGGGACTGGACCGGAGCTGCTCCCCTTTGCTGTTGTAAACCACTGTCTGGGGGAATGGGGTGGCAGCGCCACGCGGGTCATGTATTTGAATCAGGGATTTCAACCCTATCTACTTCTGGGGCTGTACCTAACTCTAATGCATTTTACCCAAGAGCTGGGTTTAGCTCGTGCTCATCTAATCCTAATTTGAAGTCTCAGGAAGACCCATATATCCTTGTCTAACTATTCTGTTTTCATTGCAGCAGCATTGCTCCATGTAACCTTGACTAACTGTTCTGTTTTCATTACAGCCGCATTGCTCCAAGCGTCAGTCTATCAACCAAACTACCTGTGTTCCGGCAAGAAAAACCCAGTAAAGCACTTGCCCCAGTCACACAGGTAAGGATTTATTTTCCCTGTGTGCCATTGGATGAGTAAATATGCTGATGTTTTATATCCACCCTGTGCAAGGTTGCACCTGCAACCTAGTCCGGGGCCACACTGCAAAAAGAAATTAGAACTGGGCCTGCATGATCTGAATAGTAATTCTTCTGAGACTTGTACCAATGTATTTTAATCCAACCAGTGTTTCTGACCCATTTTTGCTTTTTTAAGATCTCCCCTCCTTTTTTCCCCACCCCATATTTCTGACCCTTTTTTGCATGGGGTGTTTCCCACCAACACCAACATTTTCACATGGTTCAGTTCAACTCTTTGCATGTGGTGTTTGCCATGTTTATGCTTTTTTTGGGGTGCATTTTTACTTTTTTAAAACCGTTTGCAATGTTTCGACAGGGTCAGGCTCCTTTTCTCGATGGATCGTTTTCTGGTGCCCAAAGATGGTAGGGATCTGAAACGTAAAGCGGAAGGAGAGGTGGGAACAGACAAAAGAAATGCAAAAACACGGAAATATGATCACTCTTATTTGGACTTTGGGTTCACATGCATCACAGTCGCTGGGGAAGTGAAGCCGCAGTGTGTGATTTGTGGTCCTACATTAGCAAATGACAGCCTGAAGCCAACAAAATGAAGGCGGCATTTGGAAACCAAACATGCCGATTTAGCAAAAAAGACCAGGGATTTCTTTGTACGGCAGCTGCAAGGCATGAAAAAGCAAAAGTAAAAGTGTGGCATCTGCAACTACAAATGCTTTGAAAGCATCTTACCACATTGCGTACTTTCTTGGCAAAAACAAGAAGCCTTTTACAGATGCTGAGAAAGTGATTCTCCCAACCATTCTCGCTGTCAACCGGGTAATGCTTGGTGAAAGTGCAGCAAAGAAATGCAAAAGTATCCCTATGTCAGACACAACAATTTGCCTCTGTATTGCTGACCTGTCCTCTGATAAATATCCAACACTATTTTTTGTCGAGTCCTCTGTATTATAGCAAAATAATCGGAATGCTTTGTTCACAAATATTTGTCCTCATCTGATTTGAATTATTGCAAGCAATGATTTTGAAACAACGTGGTGTTTGGCATGCACTCCTTCGTTGGAGGCACCATTGTACTCCAGCGCGCGATAACCGTTCGCAACCGAGTACAATTTTGGAGTACATGTGTATAGGGGGGGCCTGGGCCGGAGAAATTTTTCTTAGGGGGGGCTCGGGGTCAAAAAGTTTGAAGACCACTGGTCTAAGGTGTCATGAGTGATCAGTTTCAGCGGCTTCACACTGACGTCTCTAGGGAGCTCGAGCTGTGAGTAGATTCATGGATTCCTATTAGATTTGTGGGCGAAACGCTTCGATCGAAATAAAGGGGATGTTCAGGATCCATCAGCAGGAGGATGCAGGCCGTTGTACCTTCAGGATAGTACTTTCACCTCTTAGCACGGGCTACACATTATTTTGAACAGTTCTTTCCCTTTCAAGGATCTATTTTTTAGGAAGGTGCTTGCACTTTTCAAAGGTCTTAAACTGATTAGCTTTATTTAATTTTTAATTGTTCATTTACAACGCGCTTAATACCAACGAGTGGTTTCTTAGCAGATCGGGATTGGACCCTGTGTTGCTATGCGTTGTCTTGCTTCCAAGACAAACACGTTGCCCCTGAGCTATCCTTCCTCCACTAATGCTGCTAAACATTAACTAGGAATCTCCACCATTATCTGCCATGATCTTTAGCCTGGTACATGCTAGTTTCTATCAATACTCCCTCTCTATTTTCACAGAATTCACTATTTTGCTTAACACTTTGGCAATCTGCTGAAATCAGGATCTGTACATGGCTACAGTGACTTTTGCAGGATTTTGAGGGCCCGATGTGTTTTCCATTTTGAAACCTACTTTGCTTTTGGCGGAGAACTCTGTGGAGGGCTAACAACACATTTCTAAAAGTCTGGTTAAAACGGGTAGGGCCTTCCTTAGAAGGACTGGAGGGCTCTTCCTTCACTAGAGTTCTAAGCTCACAAGTGTTGCTGCATGAATAGCAGAGTCATATTTCAACAGTGCTGCTATTTCCTTTGCTCTGGTTAGTGTTATTTGGCAATCACAGCAGTAAACTACTGCATCTGCCTGTTGCTTTATCATTTCAGTTTGAAATACTGATACGTATATTAAATACTTGATCGACCCATGCCACTGGAAACTTCAGCTACATGTTCCTCTTACCTAATTATCTGAACCACTGGATCAAATGCCAGTTAATACAACTACGGCAGTCCATGGCAAGTGCCTTTCCCATGCGTACACAAAAGGCCAAACTGTTGGCATTGCTAATACTTGTTTTGTTTGTTTGTGCCTGTTTTTAATTTTAGTGCCAGTCCTCCCCGCATTCCCGGGCCATGCGTAGTCACGGGAAAGGCACTTACCAGGCACTACCATAGTTGTATTAAGTGGCATTAATGGTAACTGGCCAGAATTTAAAAGGTCAGCACAGTGTGCATCGCACGAGTAAATGGTTGGCACACCTTAATCACCCGAACCAGCAGTAAAGCCAAACACATAAACCACCTGAATAGGAAATTCTGGCTTAGTCTCGAAATGCCTTCAGCATCCCACTTTCCCCAATGCCTTGGTAATGTGTACGCACTCTGCTGCAGTAGCCCGCGTATCTCGCTCCTCGGCGTGAACTTAGACAGGCAGCATATCTATTGCCAGTTACATTCAAGGCTCTACGCGCGCGTTGGCATCCTAACGTTCCATTTTGGAATGCCATCTCGCACAGTGAAGGTGACGGTTCGGAATCCGTTATTTGTAGCCTAGCGGACGGACCTGTGCTGGGGTCCTCCTTGAATAAACTTGTATTGTTTTACAACAGTAGCTTACCTGACTCCTCATGACATCTTAATGGCAACACAGGTGGATGTGTGGCAAGACCCCAACACTGTTGGAAGGCACTTTGGAGATCTTGGTGAGGAGTGGTGGTAGGGAGACCAGACGTCCCAGTTTTCCCGGGACAGTCTGGGGAAATCGCCATCTGTCCCGGGGTCACAGGAGTTTTTTCATTTTGCATACCCCGTCTGGGGTTCGCAAGGGTGGGTGCCCAAGGTCCCTGTTTTTGCCGGGACCGATTTCGAAATTGGGTCCCGGTGCAACTCTAAATGCGCGAATGGGGGCGTGAAAAGCATTTCTCGCCCCCATTTCCTTTCCCTTCCCCTCCCAGGCCACTTTCCTCCAATAAGAGGGGTGTGTATGTGAGCACACCCGCTCTGCGTCCCCTCACAACCTCGCAACAGGCCAGCGACATGGAAGTAGGACTATATTTCTATTTATGTTAGTCCTACTTTTATGTCTATGGCCTGTCCGGGTTATCTCTGTGAAAAATCTGGTCACCCTAAGTGGTGGGTGTCGCCCTGTGGCCCTATGGAGGCCTGCGGTGTAGAACGGTGAGAGTCCCGTGTGCCTTTCCCGACCCACTACGGCGGGTAGCGGAGGGGCAATCAATCAACTTTGCCGGCGGATGCGACAATAGTGGGGAGGTGCACCGAGAGGAGGGCAGGACACCTTCATTGTAGGAGCAGACTCCTTGCTGGTTTGTGGAGTGGTGGTGACATCTCCTAGTTTTGCACTAGGTTTATGGTACAACATATTTCAGCAATGAAATTCAGAGATTTTGGCATTGTGGTTTTGGGTGGCAGTGGGAGATCACTCCGGCACCCACAACCTTAGTGGCTGTCAGAGTTCTATTTTCTATTTGTTTGATGTATTGCGCAAGCCCAAGGGATTGAAAGTGTGGAGGCAGTGGGAGGTCGCTCCTGCTTTCACAGGTGTCTGCGGTTGTGCAACCAGATAACACACTTTGCTTCCCCAAAATGTTATTGTTGACATTTTTGTGTTCATTATTTTAATATGCAGAGCCTGGACCCTCCCCACAAATTTTTGCCAATGCCGGGCGACCCGTTCATTCCGTGGGAGGTCTGGAAAGACCTTTTAAAATGTTACTTTGCTGCATCAGGTTTTGAAAGATTTTCCGATGAACTGAAGTTCTATAATCTGATGTGTTGTGTTGTGTTGGGGCTGAGGCTGTCAGGGTAGTCCAACAATTGTCTGATGTACAAGGTGGGGATGGGTTATATGGCAAAGCTATGAGGAAACTAGAAGCGCAGTATGGTAGATAGGTAAATGTATTGGACAAATACAAATTCCGTTCAAGGAAGCAAGGCATTGGGGAGTCAATGGATTCATGTGTTGCTTATCTAACAGGATTGTTAGCATCATGCAAATACACCAGACTAAAATTCAGGTAGTGAAGGAGAGGGGTGATGAAGGCGAGTTGACTAAGGATGAACCCAAGGTATGTGCTGTGAAAAGATTCAACAAACCTGCTGGGAACAGTTTGAGCATCCATCAGGGCATACGCAAGGGGTATTGTCCAGGTGTTGGTTTGAAAAACACGCTCTCAATCCCAGTGTGTCCGGCAGTGAGAGGAAAATTTGGGATTATGGGCCATTTTGCCATATTTTGTAAAGTGAATACGAGTTCATCAGTAGGGGAGGTGGGTGTTAAAGGTGCCCTGGGGGAGAAACAGGATTGGGCTGGTAAGATTGTTCACATTGTGGGGGAGGTTGACGATGCTGGGGAAGATAATCCCGCCCCCACAACCCGAGGTGGAGATTGTGGTGGCTGGGAGCGCCATTAAGGCTTTGGCGGACTCAGAGTCCTGACAGAGGGAAAATGCAGAGAAATTTGGGGTGACAAAAAACACACTTTGCATAACACTGACATTCAACCCAAGGCATTTGGAGGAGGGAGGATTGATATACAGGGTTTTGTGTGGTGCAATGTGTCTTACGGGAAAAGAAATATCCATGCTAAGATTTATGTGGCTGCTAAAGGTGATTGCTTATTGGGATGGAAACACCAGGGTAAGCGGGTTCTGGAATTACATCCTGGTAAGGATTTGTAAGTGTGAACAGAGGGGAAAGACACATCTGAGAGGTTTTGTGAGGAGGTAGGAATGGGTTTTGGTAACGTCTTTCACATAGGCTTTGGGAGGTTACGGGGATACGCACATAAAATTCAAATGATTGAAAATGCTAAACTAAATGTGCATAAGGTGAGGAATCTACAGTTGAGTGTTAGAGAAAAAGTAAGAGTAGAGTTATGCAATTTATGTGATCAGGGGGTCATCAAACCCATTGAGAGCCGTGCGTGGCTGTCTCCCATTGTGGTCATGCAGCACCCTGACGGGAGGATCAGGTTGTGCGTAGATTTTCGGATTTAAACAGGAACATACTGGTGAATAGACATCCCCTACCAAGGTTAGCGAAATGCTCATTACTATGGTGGAGGCTGTGTGGTATTCTACTTTGAACCTATCGTCTGCTTACCATCAGGCTAATCTACACCGATCATCCATAGCGCTGACAGCATTTGTTACACCCATTGGGGCGTACCAATTTAAAAGACTACCATTTGGCTTGGCATCTGCATCCTCAGTGTTTCAGGAGATTGTGGAGGATCTATTAGGGGACATACCTGGTGTTCAGTGTTTCCAGGATGACATCTTGGTGGAGGCAAAGAATGAAGGGGAGCATGATTGTAGAGTAAAAGAGGTCCTCAGGAAGTTGGAAGTTATGGGGTTGACTGTCAAGAGGGAGAAATGCCAATTTAAGGTTCACCAAGTGTAATTTCTTGGCCACAGATTGACTAGTAATGGTCTAGAGACACGCCTTGAGATGGTGGATCCCATCCTCAAAATTAAGTCCCCATCTAATGGGGAGGAGTTAAGATCATTTTTGGGCATGGAGAAATTTTACGCTAAATTTGTAGAGAATTGTTCTGCTAAATGTGCAGTTCTTAAAGACCTTTTGCAAGGAAGAGTAGAGTTTTCATGGAGTAGGAGGGAAGAGGAGGTTTTTAAAATGATAAAAAAAGGAATTGGCTAATGCCCCACACTATATAGGTTTGATCCTTTTGATGAGACTATTATTACTGTGGACACATGTTCTAGGGGAGTAGGGGCGGTATTGTCCCAGTGCAAAAAAGGTATAGAGGTTCCTGTGGCATTTGCCTCACGTTCTTTGTCTTCATCAGAATCGAGTTATTCCACTATTGAGCGAGAGAGCTTGGCATGTTATGGAGCATCAAAGTATTTCAAGACATATCTATGGGGTATTCCCTACAACATGAGAAGCGATCACAAGCCCTTGATGCACCTATTCACCACCAGGGGTTCAAGTTTGGCTACTCCCAGAATTGCCAAAAGGCTATCAGCCTTACAGGGTTTCAAATTTAAGGTGGAATTCTTGCCAGGTTTCTGCAATTCTGTTGCTGACTGTTTATCTAGATCACCCAAGAAGGGGGTGGCGCAGGGGGAAAGGATATGTGATGAATGGATTGCCCAAATTGGGGATACTGCACATGCTGCATTTTCTAAAGATGTTGGTTGGCGGGCATCGAGGAAGATATGGGCTATCTCCAAAACAGAAAAGGGGTGGTGAGTGGGAGAAGAGATGAGCTTGCCATTTTACAAAATAAAAGATGACCTGAGTAGTTCTGTATGGGGTTTGACAAGAGGGGAAAGTTGAGTGTCTCCTATGTCTCTTCGCAGGGAACTCATCAAGCGTGCCCATGAGGGTCATCTGGGAAAGAGTTTAAAAAAACACAGATTAAGGTCAACATTTTGGTGGCCGGTCATGGACAGTATGGTAGATGAGGAGGTGGGATTTCTTGCTCCACGCAATGCCAGTGAGATGTCTTAAAAGACCCAGAAGCCAGAAGAGTGAGTTGGGTTGTGTTGAGATCCCTGAGAAAGCATGCGAAAAAGTAGTGATTTATTTTATGGGTCCAATCAGCATAGTGGGTCCTGATCACAGATTTGCCATAGTACTGGTGGATTACGCTTCAAGGTGGTTTGAGGTGGAGTTTGTTGCATTCATATCCACTAAATCGGTCAGTCTGTTCTCTAGCGAGGGGTATCACAAGGTAATCATTTCTGACAATGGAGTGCAGTTAGTGTCAATGGAAATGTAATATGCAATCTCACTTCATCAAGATCATTGAACAGCGCTGTATAAGCCCAAAGCCAATGGCTTGGTTGAATGTATAAATAGAATCATTAATGAGACCTTACAGTTTGTCTTTGCCAACGGCCTGGATTGGAGGAATTCCATACAAGAAATGGAAAAAGCTTATAGGGACACACTGCATGTTCTCACAGGTGTGTCACCGTTCCAGAAAATGAGGAGTAGGAAAATGTGTTCACAATTATTTCCACAGTGGTTAGAGGTTGACAAAAAGAATGAAGGTGACGTGAGGCCTGCTTGGGGAAATGTGTTGTCTGTTGCGGATATAGTTTGGATAAAAAAACATTTAATGTACCTAACGGATGCTCACATTATTTTGATCCTGTCAAAGTAGTGAAAGTAGGAAAGAGACATGTGGTGACCAGCGATGGTAGATGTTGGAGTATGGATCGTGGCGCCATTACACGGCGATCAGAGGATGTAGTCACTGATGAACATATGGTGTGTGATCATTTAGGAGTGAAGGGATGGGGTGAATGGTATGAGGGGGTTACTGCCTCGGTGGCGATGAATGTTTGAAAGCATTGCCTGAGGTAGCGGGGTGTGTTGGTCTGCAGGAGGTGGTTTTGGAGGGAGCTGTGAGTGGTATTGATGTCGTTGTTGAGAATGGTGGGAGCGAGAAGGATAGACCGGAGAACAAGAAAAACCTGTGCGCAATTCAATGATTATGAAAGGTCGTACATCTTCTTAAAATGTGTTTGGTTTTGTTTTTGCCTGTAATATTCCCTATGTTCACCGTTATCTGCTAAGTGTAAGAGGAAGCATATGTCATATCTTTTGGCAGTTAAATTAAAAGTTCTGTGCGCGCAATTTCATCGCAATGTTCCATTTTGGAATGCCGTCTTGCGCAGCGGAGGTGACAGTTGGGAATCCGTTATTTGTGCCCTAGCGAACGGACCTGCGTTGGGGTCTTCCTTGAATAAACTTGGATTGTTTTACTACAATGGCTTAGGGCTTGCCCAGAGTAACGTATGCATGGTCTAATGTTGGCCATTGCAGAAACCTCAGCAATGCACGTGTGCTGCCCCTCATAAATAACAGCATGAACCATATCACGTGGGCACAGCGCCCTCAGATCTTGAGCACCACTGCCGTTTGCTGTGCAGCACAGGGTCATGTAGCACTGCACCACTGATTCATGGCATGCAGCACTTTGCAGAGCTCTCACGATGCACCCAGTCATGATTTCTTCTCTGCATTCTGGGGCTTGCATTTATAACGCGAACATCAAGCTGCAATTGGCAGGCAGCTGCACAGGAAACACTAAGGACGTGATGGACCTCACATGTAAAACAATGACGTAACCTGAGAGCTCCGATATTGCTATGTTGGGAGGGGGCGCGGCAGCCCTGCCAAAGGTCTCCCACTCGCCTATGATAAGGGGCTGCTTATAGCTCAGTGCCCAGGCTTGAGCACTTATTCTTTCGACCATGGAGGAAGTCAGCAGGGGGTGACACGAGGTGCCACACAGGGTGACAACAAACCCAGTGACGTCATTGCATTGCAACCATTACATTTCTTGAAAGGAATAATAAAAAAATGAGGCGTTCAGGTGGGGAAAAGCCACTTGTTTGAGTTCACCCTTTTACACCTTCCTTCGTCCATAACCAGCCACCAGGCTCTATGTCATCACACGCTAGAAAACCTGCACTGGGAACCCATTAACTCAGACACGCGCATGTACCGCCCCACCCCCATGACGTCTGACTTTAAAAAAAACAGTTCTAGGCAAAAGGTTCAGTTAAGCGTTTGAAACGTTCACATCTTGAGAAAGCAAACTTGATGTGAACATGGCTCCGTGCACCCCAATTCCCAAGCCCCCCCCTCCCCCCGAAAAGCAATCCAGTCCTATACTGGAGCCGTCATCATCCCGCCACGGCATCCTTACATGGGTAGGCCGCTCCTCCATGTAAAATCACAGGGGAAATGGGCAGAAAAGCAACTCTTCCAGAGTCAAGCAACAACCGGCTGCTGGCTTCCTTCCCCAAGGCAGATCTCTCGGCTCCTTGCCACTCGACGTCTGCCTGGCCGCGTGCGGTATTGGGAGGCGTAAATATTGCTTCAGAAACCAGAGGCACCTTCCTTCCCGCCGTTTCCCTACTGCAGTAGCGTCGGATCCTAACCCACACGCTTTTTCTTCAAAACAGTAAAAAACGATATCGGTTTTAAACACAAAAAGTTGGGCCTATTTACGAGTTTGGAGGTATTAGAACTGGTAATACCGCTAAACTCATTTACTGTTGTTGCATGTGGTAGTTATCGGGTGCCTGGAAGGTTTGCATGATTACAAGGCTATTCATCAGATTGGAGTGTCCTAGGACTCAATGGGGTCCCTGTAATTACCACATGCACTAATAATTAAGGCACGTGGTGCTGGTTTTGTGTGAGGGTAAAATCCACCACACTGAAGCAGGCAGAAATATGACTTTCAACTCATAATCGTGCAAAGTGATAAAACACCCGGTGACAGCAATTACCAGGTGTTTTACCAATCGCACCGAACTTGTAACCAGGCCCGAAAAGTTCATGAATGTTTAAACCGAAACAAAGATAATCAACAAATGAAAAAAATTAAGGCCAACTGGCGCAGAATCCCAAAACCTCCCAACCATGTCCTGCCACTTTAATCCATCCATCCTCAGCTTCTTGAGTGACGTCTTCAACCACTCTATTCAGTGACCGAAATACCCCGATGGGCAAACGACCACATGCAATCAAATGAACCAGTGAAAGGGGTGGGTTGGGGTCGCGCCACAATAGACCAGACACTCTGGAGAACACTAGACGAACAGCAAAACACCCCTAAAACTTGTACAGCTCCATGAATCCGGCCTACATCTCTTCATACATCACGCTCTCGCCCGATTTCTCAAATATTTTCTCCTCATGGTCTGCAAGCCTCAACATGTCTCCCAACCAGTCATCCACTCTTGGCGTTTTGCAAATCTTCCAGACCCACAACTAGCAGGGCTCTCAACAACCACATCTGATACCAGCCGCTCCCTTTCACCGAGCAACAAATAACTACAAGGCCGTCAACTTGGGTGTGCCCATGATCCACTATTCCAAGAGCATCTAAACTCAGTCCAGAAATTCCTGCCACTCTGGGACATCTGCACAGTATGTGGCATAAGGTAGCTATGTTCTGGTCATAGAGCATCTAAACTCAGTCCAGAAATTCCTGCCACTCTGGGACATCTGCACAGTATGTGGCATAAGCTAGCTATGTTCTGGTCACAACCCAGGCACCTATCAGTATCCAGCAGCCCAAGGGGCAGCAGCCTGGGCAAGTGTCCAAGACAAGAAAGGTACATGCATTGATGGATCAGGCTCAGCAGAAGACCCATCTTGCCACCAGCGCATGTCCCAAGTAGATTTTCCTTCCAGTAAGCCCTCACCCAGTTCATGCACCCAAGCAGGTTTCATCTTTTCTAATGCAGCCGTACCCTTTGCCTCGTGGGGGAATGTATTGCAGTAGATCAGGTGCCATGAGGCCATTATGTCTCATATCGCCCATTGTTGCTCTCCAGCCAATACAACCAACCTCCTCTGCAGCTTATCCCTCAGCAGGTTCCCTACCACGCCAGCGGTGCGTCCCCCAGTCTCTGGAAAGCCAGACCCATGCCGAAGGTACTCAATGGGTACCGTGAGTTAATGCCCCATGCATACTCAACCTGAAGAATTCTCTCTTCAGCCCACCACTTTCAGTCCAGGCTATGGTTACTTATTTCAAGTGCCAGCGTTTCCCCACGACATTGCCCTACCTCCCCAGCTTGCTCAAAAGCCAATCCCTCAACATCCAAAACGTGCATGAGGACTGGGGCCTCTCGCATGAGAGGTTAAGGGGGGTTTAGGGGGGAGCATAAACTCTGAAATCCACAGGAACACATCATTAGGGTACATGACCTGTGTATCTAACTATACCCATGCTTGCTCATGTGTATCATCTCGTTGCGGGATGTGGTGAAATGAGCACAGAATGAAGCTGGGAAGGAACCCCTCAAGCCGCGGGAGGTCAAAGCCACCCCACTTAAGACCATGACCAGAAAATGCCATGGAACCCGAAAACTCCTAAATCCCCACAGGACGTTTTTATTCGATTTGTACAGAGACGTATAGCTCTTCGTACTTATCCTTATGGGGAGCAGACGCGAGGTAAGAACGATCTGTGGCCGAATACACATTTTAACTACAGTGCCTATTTCACAGGTTGTGCTCATTCATTTATCCCATTGGCAAAGTCTCTCTCCTGTCTTGCAGTCAAGCTGTCTATGTTGAAAAACATCACTTTCTTTGGGTCCCTTTCAATATGAACCCCTAAATGTTTCACTCCATCTTTGGACCATTCAATGCTCCAGTTCTCGTGTGTCACCATGAAACACCTCAGAGACAGTTGCACGACTTCAGATTTTCCGCAGTTTACTTTATGGCACGCTATTCTCATGAATTCTTTCATTACTGGCAGGAAGTGACGTTCTGACGTATCCAGCTCTGAAAGGAAAGCCACCATACCATCCTCTTGCAACAAGGTATTGCCACTTCCCCTCCCGGCCGTAATCCCAACAATGTCCCCCCTTTGTAGAATTGCCACTGCCGGGAGCTCACTAGCTAGGTTAAAGAGAAATTGACATAGTGGGCAGTACTGCCTTGTACCTTCCTGTAGGTCTTACACATTTGAAATAACACTTAGTTAGAATTCCAGCCAAGACCCCATAGTAAAGGGTATGGAACACCTTTATAAAGACACATCAGCATTCAAATGTCCTCATGGTAAAGGCCAGGTATGCCCAGTCCATGCAGTCAAAGATCTCTGGCACATCAACAAAGATATCAGCTATTGGAATTTCCTCCTCCTTCCTGAGATTTGGAGGGTCTCACAAATAGTCCCAGCACTGTATGCAGCAAAGCTATACCCATAGATCCAGAACGAGATGAGTGGATCCATTTCCCTATGCAGGTGCCCAGCCATCAGGCGAAAACCTTCTCTGAGATCTTAACATCTACATTCATGAGTGATATTCGCCTGTAGTTCTCGCATTCTGTGGGATTCCCCTCCCAGGTGTAGCTATGAGCACGATCAGGGTCTCCTTCATTGAGCTACCCAATCCCTCCACCCCCCACATTTATTGCAGAGATCATGAAGCACCGAGACTAACACTCTCACAATCTTCTAAACTCACTGGTGAAACCATCCATGGCAAGGGATTTTGTGGCATTGATCAAATGGATGGCTTACCAAACCTCCCAAGTTGAAAGCAGGACCTCAAGATGCTCCCTCTTTCCTGGCTCCAAACTTGGGAGCATTAAGTCAGCTAAAAAGGACTCCAACTTGGCGTGATCAGTCTACATTTGGATTTGTGCAAGTGTTTATAGAAGAGAAAAACACAGCCATTGATATTGGAAAATGCATAACCAGACTTCAATAGCTCCAATGGACGTATCAATTCTTATTTCCTCAAGCTTTCTGCCAGTAGTCTCCATACCTTTTCTCCATTCCGTGTGTCCACCGTTGCAATACTTTCTTCATTCTGTGGCACAATCAGGTGGCTCAGACTTGCCACCCCATTAAAGACAGGTAGATGGCATATCTAAAGATGTGTGCCTGAAATGGATATCTGCATAGTTCCATGAGGCTTCTTGCAATGTCCTTCAATAGACTGTGCCAACATGCGCTCTCCCTTTCACGAGTTCCTTTGTTGCAGACATGCTCCAGCCAGCCAATCACCTTGGTAACATATGTCTCTCCTGGTGGGCATGTTGCTTCTGGTGCAAGATAAAAAAAAATATGCGCAAAAAGCATGGGTAAAACCTACTCATGCTTGTTAGGTTCTGCCCAATTTTCATGGAATTCCTGCTTCCAATCCCCCACCCACTCCACCATACAGTTCTGCATGTGTTACCGCCATCATTTTCTCTTGATGCTGGCAGTACTGCATACAATTCCCACAGAATCTGTTTTATATACCCCTAAAAGAAGACGCATTCCACAGGATGTCATTGTGAATGCTCCCTGTCATGCATAGATAGCGTGTGCCATTTACACAGTTTGCAGTACGAAGTTCAAAAAGTATGAGTGAAGTCAGTTTTGCCAGGTTTTACTCCTCCTTTTTTCACTTTTTAGTGCAAATGTCAAAAATTGCGCAGAGGGGACCTATGTTCACTCAAGTGCAAATGGGGCAGGTCCTCTCCGTACACAGAAAGTGACCTGTCATGTGTTTTTGCAATAAATGCCGGTAACCACATTTTGGCTTTCCTTTCTTCAGTGCCCATCAGACAAATGCTGGTTTAATGGAGCTGCCACTCTTGACATCCAGTTATCACTTATACATACAAGTTCTGATACCACTCGCTCGTTTAGTGCCACTGCAATCAACCAAAGAGCTCAATGGCCTCACGCTGACCTTAGAGCCCTTTGGGTAACATGCATGCAGTCGATGGGATGCAGAATAACTGACACCAAATAATCGAAACAACTCAGGAAGATGGCAAAGTTTTTCTGTTTTATTAATTGTCTGAAACAGGGAGTTACAACGAACATCAACGGACGTTCGCTTGAGTCTCTCATATATTTCATAACAATTTACAGTTATATAGTAAAAATTCATCATAGGTGACGTCATACTAAGTGGCAAATAAGAGAAACCTACAAGGGATTGTGATATGCTCAAGGGGAACATCTAAGTACAACTCCTATACTGTATTGGGTTGTGATTGTATCTCTGCTGTCAGGTGGACCACTTATGCTTACCTCTACTACAAGTCATCTTCAACACTATTAGGTACACAGTATATTATTGTCTCTCAAACTATAAGGCCCTTCGTTATACGGCCCTCTACAATTGGGTAGCACGCTCAAGCCATCTCTGGAACATTCAGTTCACATAACACGGAAGCCCATACACAGGTGCCTGAAGGTGGACTCGACTTTGCTTCCCCACCCAATTAGTCCAACGTCTCTCATCACCCATGCTTTGTACCATGAAGATTGTCTTTGAACTTGGCCTTGCAATGTATTCTTGTTTGGGCGAATATAAGGGATTGCGGGCACACACTATTGCTTGTTCTAGAACTCCAAGCCCAACTCTATTCCCATCCTTGGCTCACGTGACAAGAGACCACAATTTGGTCCATTTTGCAGTCATTAATTGTTTTAAATGATTTAAACTTGGCAGGCTTGGTGTTCTTTCTTCGCACCTTAACAAGGGATGATTCCGCTTTTTATATTCACTGCCTTGAGAATAGATAACCGGCCTTGGCTTGCTTCAACTTTGATACCAGGCCAGACAGCTTCACCATTCAAGTACGCAATCTCAGCCTATTCTTGCCTCGACAGTTCTCTGTCCTTCTTTTCCATGGGTCAGAATTGACTAAATTCATGAAACTGATGTCCAGCTTCTATACAATGGTGGCTCTGCCTACAGTCTATTCAGTACGTATAGCCAGCTTCTAAAGGTCACTTAGTCGACTTGCATTGCTGCATCTGTAAAGTTATTGAACGGCTTGCTTATTCTGCAGTGCGTCACACACGTGCAATCCTCTTCTTCGCATATGGAAGTTTACTTGATTCTTAACTTCGTCATCAGTTTCTGATGCCCATGCATTCTCTTCTCTTTTTAGTGCTTCACGCTCGTCTCTTGCGACGTCACTAGCTCCTCTTTTGCTCTTTCTCATATTCCATCGGGGAGTTGCTCCCTCAAATGATCATCTCTTAGGGAATACATTTGATACAACTTTCTCAGAGGCTATCTTCTTTCAAATATTCTCTGTGGTATGGTCACAAATGCTGGTGTCAGGCATAACATGATCTCAGGCTCCCAACATACCGGAAGTAGGGGCGGGACTTCCTGCAGAGGCATTCAGCTGCTTCTCTGTAATGCTGTCACAGAAAAGTGACTGGTGCAGAGTGGTTCAGATTAGAATTAAAACATATGTAGAATGACGCCTTGGCACTGATGCTCAAAAGGTCTTAGTAGCACTCTACAAAACACTTGAAATGCATTTAATTAGCTCTTAGCGCTAATGCCCAAACTTACTTCAAAATGTTTACTAAAACTGGGAATCCGCCCCCTCATGCAGATTCCTGCAAAATGCACACATACAAGCACGCAGATTCACACATTTCTTTTTGTTTAGGATAGAGGGAGGGGGGCCAATATTTCACCAGTTCTACTTGTGCCCCTCTCCCAGTATTCTCGAACTTTTTCAACCCCACATCATTTCACGTCAAGAGAAGGCCTCACAGCTACCTCAATTTAGTTCCCTGTATACACATTCTGGGTTCAGCCGTTGCCCCCTTTTCTTGCAAGAAGTTGAATGCAGAACAGCGAAGGGGGTTGGGAAGTAGTGGTACAAGCAATTGATTCCTGTCCTCAAAACACCACTGGAAGCCCAGGAGGGGACTGGCTGGATGAGTCGGCTGAGCAGACACAGGACACAAAACTCAGTGTGGAACTTCCAAACTGAAGCTCGTCCTCACTCTATGATGTCCTCGTGACCATTCAATAGAAAAGGGCATTTGAGGGTTCTCAGGGGCCTGCAGGGCATAAGGCTTGAGGCTTAATCACAGTCTCTGTAATAAGTGATGCATGCAATGTTTATTGCGGCTGTCCGAACGTTCAATGTTTCCGGCATTGCAGCATACTGTCTCCAAGCACCCAGAAGCCACTATCAGACGGTATGTTAGTGCTTTGTAAAACAATCAAAAAACACATCGATTTGATGAGATGCCTCATGACAGCCCACAAGGTCATGATGGGTGGCTCCGGGGCAGGTTTTATCAGAGCCTTCCCCTAGGGCAGAGGTCTGCAACCTGTGGTTCTCCAGATGTTATGGACTTTGACTTCAATGATCCTTCACCATTGAGAATGCTGACTAAGGCTGATGGGAGTTGTAGTCTAAAACATCTGGGGAGCCAACTATTGCAGATCCCTGGCCTGGGCTGTGATGGGATTTTCCGGCACATCTGCCTATCAACTGATTAAAGGTTTCAGAGCACTATAGGAAGATCGAGCACAGCTGTGAAGAGTGTGTGACGTGGAAGTGCTGGTGATACTGAACCCTAGAGTGGGGGGAATATAAAGGGCCCCTGTTTGTTTCTGTTGTTCATAGACCGAAGGGCGTGTGCGAAATCCGAAGGAAAACAGAAATGTGAACCCTGCATGGTGGAAAAGCGTTATAGAAATAAGTGGGAGTTTTCGACCTTACAGCAGCAAGGTAAGCACTGTTGAGAGCCTGTAAGGGCAAAAGAAAAATGTTTGGTTCGTCTAGACAGATGAAAAGGGTGAGGCACTGATTGCTGTTGATTTGATGTCCCTCCCCCCCACAGTGACCGTGCGATGAAGCCGGTCGGTCGGCGTACCATGCGTGTACGATATAGACAAGGGTGCAAAGAAAAGCTGCCAGAATTGTAAACAAAAGGAACACCTCTGACTACATGTAGACAAATAGACAAAGCTAAGATTTGGGAATGAGTTATCTAAAGAAAAATATGGGGGCGTACCTTTAGAAATGATAAAACGACTAGGTGGGTGTTCTTGAATTCATCCTCCTGTTTTTTAAAACGAGTCCCCGCCACACACTAATGTGAGTGATTGATCAGAACCATCAAAAATGTGGTTGATGGAATTAATGAGCTTTTGAGAGAACCTATAAAATAAGGCGATATGAGACCTTTCCATGTGTCAATGGGTTAAAGCCTACGGACAATCAGAGCCCCCACTCTATGGAACTCGCTTCCACCCCACATTTGACACACCGAAGACTACCTGTCATTCCGCAAATTATTGAAAACATGGCTCTTCCCTTGAAGAATCGACACATAGAGCAAATGGAATGAATAGCCACAACAAACAGAAATCCATGGTTGTTGGAACAAAGGAAATAAAAGAGCAAAGGGAGTCGATGGAACGGATAGAAAGACTAAAACGGATAGTGTAACTAAAACGGATAGACTGAGTGAAACGGATAGAGTAAGTGAAATGGATGAAATAGATGGAACAGATAGAGTAGATGGAACAGATGGAGCGGATAGAGTGGATGGAACGGATAGAGCGGATGGAACGGATAGAGCGGATGGAACGGATAGAGTGGATGGAGCGGATAGAGTGGATGGAGCGGATAGAGTGGATGGAGCGGACAGAGTCGATGGAGCGGATAGAGTGGCTAGAATGGATAGAGTGGATAGAACAGATAAGAGTGGATGAAACGGATACCCGAGGGCGTTCAACCTACCAGCGCTTTGAGGTCATACCAATGATGCATAAGGCGCTATATAAATGGCAAGTAACATAACATAACTAGAAGGAAGGGTGTGTAATAACCTTTTGTAGTCTGGAAGACTAGTGATGTTTGATGCTGCATGGGCCTAACGACGTGACAAACTCACAGGAAGAACACCAGAGAGAGAGAGATTGGATAAGGAATTGAAAGGAAGTTTGTGTTTCTCCTTTCTGTGATTAAGACACACTAATGTTATAATTAAAATGTAACGAGCATGGTTAATAGTAAACCAAAGTTCTCCATACTTGTCTTTTCAGGAAGACCCCGTGACTGGCATAGAATAAGGGGGAGCGAGGAGTTGAACCACTTACCCCAATTGCTCTGGAAAAAGAAACCATAAAGCAGACAAGAAGCTGTAGGATCAGTGTGGGAAA
Source organism: Ambystoma mexicanum (assembly GCF_040938575.1). Lineage (NCBI taxonomy): Eukaryota > Metazoa > Chordata > Amphibia > Caudata > Ambystomatidae > Ambystoma > Ambystoma mexicanum. The sequence continues at coordinate 192,778,797 of NC_090932.1, forward strand.
TGTACATCCCTGAAGAATTTCCTGGATAGAGTGTGTAGTTGAATGATTGAGGAATGAAGCATGTTGGCATGTGCGAGTTGTTAAGAGTAATTGGGTGATTGAGTAGTATCACTGGAATTAATGCAAGCAAGGGACTGTTCTGTGTTCTTCTCATTTCAAGGATGAGCAGAATAAAAGATCTGATGAATTATGTTTGAGAAGTCAAAATCAATTAGCAATGTACAGGTTCTACGGACTGATCGTACTCTTTGTTTTGCACCAGTGGCTGTGTTGTATTTAAAAAAAAAGGTGTAGTATTTCTATATGAATTTGTGTCATTATTGTAGAATAATTAAATATATTTTTTTTTGTATAAAAATGTTAAGCATTTCAAACATTCATTTTCTGTACTAGGAATGAAAATTGGAAGTTAGTGAGACATAGAGAATAATCAAAAAGAGATATATGAGCTAGCTGGTGAAAGAATGAAAAGACAAGGGACCATCTAAAAGTTTATGTACCATGTTGTTTTAGGCTGAAGAAGGCTGTTTAGAGAGGTCCATAAAAATATACCCTGTAGTCTCTTTTAGGTTGTGTGAGGAAGGTCGTGCAATGGCATCGTTGGCTGAACTCTGTGAGTTAACTGGTCTCAATGGCCATCCCTAATCTAAACACAAGGGGTCCCTGGGCAATCGCCTCCAGTGTTTAGGCTTCTCCACAGTTTGTCTCCTTCTCAATCAAGACGGCTCTGGGGCCTCTTGTCTAGTTCTCTCCCATGTCTCTTGTTTTAGCCTATTTTCGGAATAACGTGTGAAATGCAAGTTTATAGCCACGAGGAAACTCTACATTATAAATACAAAAGATAAAAGAAAATGCATCTTCTCTAATAACCCATTCAACATAATAATGCGTGGTGAGCTATTCTGGGGGGATGCAACCAAGTTTTTTGATTGCATGTTTGTGTTGTCCTAGTTACGCAAAAAGCATTTAGAAAGAGTAGCCAGATGTTTGTCAATTTGTCTCTTTTAACGGAGATGCGTCGGTAATAAGCCAAACGTGTTTCGACCCTCACACGGGGCCTCTTCAGGGCTACCATACCAATACAGAAGTGCTATGTTTACATGAATCAAGAACAGAACAAGTTTATACATTGCCAAACCAATTTGCATAAATGTTCCACCACCCCGTTATCCATACCATAGTATTATAATATGTAGCTTTCTCAGCAGGTCAATATTCGAGAAGGTGTCCTCCTCCTCCAGACTCCTTAACAGGTGCATATCTTCAATGTCCGAGATTGAAAAGTCACTAGCGGGTTCATGTCTATTTCCCTTGTATATCAGAGAGTTTATATCAGAAAGTTTCCTGGCAAACTTAAACAGATCTGTTCGGAAAGTTACCCAATCACTCCTAGTCGTACAAGGACGAGTAAGTGCTGGGACTTCAGCTCATTAAGATCCGAGATGGGTCTAGTTTAAAATGGGTTTAACGATGGTGTTTTCTGTAGGCTTAATGAGACTGCATGAGTTTGAGAGCGGAATATCACACATGAACAGAAGGAGGATAATTAGCCAGCGGGTCTAAATAAGGTAAAGGTTTGTTTGGTAGTGGCATTTCTGGTGATGGGGCACTTTGAAAGCTAGCCATTCTTGAATTAGGTATGTCTTGTATTTATGTCTTTATGGAGTGGAACACTAACGCAGCACGCAGAGCGTGATTGCTGTAAGGATTAAGCAACGGTAATTACCAGTTGGTATGTTTAGTGCCAAGCTGAGGGTTGAGCATGCAGATTGGTGACGGGTTTTTGTTTTTTTTTAGCTTTAGGATAGTGGTAGTTATGAGGCATGAACGCGTTGCAGCCTGGTTGTGGTGCACACATACCAATGGTGGTAGCTGAAGGGCTCTAAAGACATTTAGGAGACACAGGACTTTTGAATTAAAAATTCTAAGGGTGAGATTCTATGTAAAGGGTCTGTTAATATATGGGGGGCACATTAATCTATATAACACTGTATGCTAAGTCTTTATTCATTTCTTTTTTTATAACCATTGGACAATGCTGATACTGTTGCATGTTGGTGGAACCCGGTTACAAACTTGTTTGGTAATGTATGAACTTGATTTGTGTTTGTTTTTTGTAATTATAATACTATGGTATGGATAACGGGGTGGTGGAACCTTTATGCAAATTGGTTTGGCAATGTACGAACTTGTTCTGTTCTTGATTCATGTAAACATAACACATCTGCATTGGTATGGTAGCCCTGAAGAGGACCCTGTGTGAGGGTCGAAACACGTGTTGGCATACTACCGACGCATCGCCATTGAAAGAGACAAATTGACAAACATCTGGCTACTCTTTCTACATGCTTTTTCGTAACTATTTATTATTATTATTATTATTATTATTAACAAAAACGTGTAATCAAAAAACTTGTGTGCATGCGCAAGCGGTCAAGGACACCAACGTGTTCTGCGAAGTTACGATGGAGGTGGCGACAGTGTACTTCCCAAATCAGGGGCAGGTGGCCTTCTGTAGAAGTGCTCTGGATTTGATTCTGAAGGACGCGTAGGGACCTCTGGTAATTGGTGGGCACTTTATGTGGGACGACTCAGAAATGTATAGGATGGCCCTTCGTTAGGGGGCCACCAGGTGTCATCACAAGGAAGGGTCCGCTTTAAGGAAATTCTGGACTGGCAGGGGCTGATAGATGTATGGAGACTGACGTATCCAAGTGCTAGATGCAATATGTTATCTTCTCCACCACACGATGCATACACTAGGATAGACTACTTGTGCTTGAATAGGGGGATGATGGGTAGGGTGTGAGGTGGTGATGTGTGGTCTAAGTACACACAACTCTCTATGGAAATGTAATGACTCCCTCTGGAGCAACACAGTATTTGCAGATGAGCTGCAACGTGAAATTGAGGAATATTTGAAGACCAGTGGCGCTGGGAAAGTGGATTCCTGCATGGTGTGGGAGGCAGTGCAGGTCTCCTGGAGGGGTATTTTGCTGAGAGAAGAGGCGAGTAAAAAGAGGGAAAGTCCTTGAGGGGAGATAGGTTACACAGCGAGATTAGGGACTTGGAAGTAAGAAGGGTTCAAGCTGCAAGGGGTCTGGAGGGGGGGCTTCTCTTAGAAATGAAAGAAAATGGATAGGAGCTTAAACTGATGGGGACAGGAGCTGTTGTCAGGAAATTACAGCTTTAAAAACAAACATTTTACGAAAAAAGTGATAAGGCGGACTCAATGCTCACAGCTAGGTTGAGAGCGCAGAGGGTGGAGGAAATAACGGGACACACAGGGGGATCAGCTCTGCTCCCGAAAAGATAGCTCAGAGGCGCATTTTATGAGAGCCTCTACAGGAGGGAGGGAATGTAGATGTGGAGAAGGTTGAACAGTATATAAACGGAATTTCTCTTCCATCGTTACGCCGAGAGAAGGCTCTCATGATTGACACCCCATTTATTTTGAATGAAATCCAGTTATCCATAGCAAGAATGCCGGCTGGCAAGGCTCCTGGGGATGATAGGTTCACGATCGTTTTTTATAAGAGGTTTGCAGTCTTATTGGTGCCCCATTTTGTGAAATTAACTCTTTTCTGGACAATGGCAGGGCTCCTAGAACATTCTGTGAGGCACTGATTTTGGTCATTCATAAGGAGGGAAAGGATCTCAAGTGTTCGTCCTATAGGTCGATTTCACTGCTTAATGTGGATGCAAAGATTTTGCCTGGGACGATTGCTTCCAGGCTCGAACATATTATGCCACTATTGATCCATCCGGGTCGGGTTTATCCCGGCGAGGCAGGAGGTGGACACGTTGAGGAAAACATTGAATCTTATGGATTTGGCGAGAGGGAAAGGGGGGATCCGACACTCATCACCTTAGACACAGAGAAGGCATTTGACAGGGTGAGGTGGGAGTTTCTATCTGTAGTTCTAGGGAAATTTATTTTCGGTGGTAGGGTTCTCAATGGGATTATCACTCTATACACAGAGCTGTGGGCGAGAGTGGTGGTAAATGGGAAGATCTCAAAGCAGTTTGGGTTGCACAGAGGGACGAAGCAGGGTTTCCAGTTGTCCCTTTTGCTGTTTGCCCTATCCCTGGAACCGCTTGTGGCGAAGATAGAGTGTCCCCCCAGATAGAGGGAATATGGGCAGGGGATAACAAATTCAAACAAGGCATGCATGCAGATGATATCCTTTTCCACTTAAGGAATCCCCACACTTCGGTCGCAGAACGGTTCGACATTATTGGGGAATGTGGGGCGCTCTCAGAGTTCAAAATAAATAAGAAAAGGTTCATTCTTTTTCCTTCAGACAGTGATTCACAGAGGGATGCCACCTCCTTAGAATCCCGCGATCTGGAGGTCCACATGGATAACCTTAAATATCTGGGTGTGATGGTGACTAGGTCACTGGACGAGCTGTGTTGTGCCAACTTCCCGCCAATTTTTGCGAAAGTATATAGGGATGTGTACTCCTGGGTTAGACATACTCTTTCATGGATGAGAAGGCTGAATGCGCTGAAGATGAATCTCCTAATCAGGGTCCTGTATATGTTCCAGATGTTGTATATTAGGGTACCAGAGTTGATGGTAAGGGGCGCTAGAGGGCGGATGGTGAGTTCCCTCTGGCAAGGAAAGGAACAGAGAATTGCTTATGATATATTGATTCCCCATCTGCGGATGGATCGTGAAAAGAAATAGGTGTACTTGGAGAACCTCCGGTGGCAATCTGTTACAGTTGGGGAATGTCTATGGGTTCATAAAAGAAACATGCCCTAGAGGGCCAGGGAACATGGCATTTTGGAGCTGATATGGGACATTTGGAGTTAGCAATCAGGGATGAAAGGAGTCACCACATGGCCGTCCCTGTTGAGTCATGTATGGGTCCCTCCAGTGAGGGATGAACACCCAGATCCTCAGATATCAAGAATGGTTCAAGGCAGGACTGGACAGAATAGGTCAGCTGTGGGTGAAGGGGAAATCCAGATCTATACAATCTCATACAGGACCTGGGAGCTTCACTCCATATTGGCAAGCTTTACATGTTCTCTTGCTTGCAACTGATGGGAGTACTGACTGCAGAGAAATGGAAGTCTGAAATCCAACGGGATCTCCTTCCAATGGAGAAAATACTAGACGCATACTCAGAAATGAAGGGACTGATATTGACATTGTATACTGCCTTGGTAATGGCAAGGGGGAAGGACACTAAGGGGTTAAATACCAAATAGGATAGGGACCTGGGTAGGGACGTGGATGGGACCTTATGGAGCAAAATGGGTAATAGGGCTTATAAGACATCAATAGCGTGCCAATATAAGTTGCATGGGGTCAAGTTGTTACACAGGTGGCAATATGACCTGGTGAGGCTTTCAAAAATGTTCCCAGCAGTGAGCTCGCAGTGTTTGTGGAAATGTGGGGAAAGAGCTCAAACTTAATACTGGCATATGGGGTGATCTTGGGATAGACTAGGAGGATAGAAGGAATTGACAGAAAGCAAGACCCCCATCCTGGTCTTTTTTGTGTTGGAAGAGGGGGATTAGGGGTCTTTACCGCACATTTCCCATATCACATTGTTAGCTGTCAGAGCTTGCTTAAAGACTACCTGGAAGAGATTTGTGCCAGATCACAAGTAGTGGTAAGGCGATAAATCCCCATTCTCCATTGGGTACATTGGATCCAATGGGGATGGGTTGCACTATTACCGCTAGCGTGAATACCTACGGCGGTAATAGCACCAAAATAGTGCATACTGCCAGCGCATTCACCTCCAGCTCTGAGCTGGTGGTGAATGTGGCCATACTCGGGATTGGGCCAACCCTTAAATGCGGCAGTAATAGTGTTACTGCCGCATTTAAGGGCTACCGCCCAACTTGTGATGAGGCCCATATAAACACTTACCTGAATCCCCGGCGGGGGAAGATGGCAGCCTCCAGCAGTATGGTGGCTCGGAGCAGGGATTACCCCGTTCTGAGCCTCCTCATTGACTGAGAGGCTTCCAAACCCCTGCCCCCAGCGAAAAGAAGGAACGTAATGGGGAGAAGGATTCCAGGGATTCTCGGTCGGGTAATGCCCCAGCAAGGGCCAATGAGATTGCTTGTTACAATCTCATTGTCCCTCGCTGGTTACTAATTAAGTAAATAGCATAACCGAAGAGAACAATTTTTAGTCAGATCATAGCATACTATTTGAAACAACGTGTGCAGAATACATGTTTTTGAATTGTTCTTGCGCGTAATGCAGCGAAGGATTAAACAAAAAGACAGGCTTGTCTTTGGGAGGTGGCCGTGCGTGCTGCCGAAAGCATATTCCGGTCCGAATCTCGGATGCGCGTTGTGTCGGTGGTGACCAGCAAGAATCAGAGCCGAGGTATCTCCAAGAGTTTCCTGGATCGTATCACGGTGAGCCAATTGCATTTGAGCGTTGAATGCGTGGCCACGCATTCAACTATCAAATGCAATTCAGACCGGAATATGCTTTCGGCAGCACGCACGGCCACCTCCGGCAGGCTCCAGTCACAAAATTGATTTTGGATTTAACTGTGCTGAGTTAACATCAACATCTGTGAAATATCTGGCAATAGTTGTTCGACCACTGGAATAATTCCAGTCTTGTTTCTCAAGATTTAGAAATCCTGTTGAATTTTCCTTGAGCCACACTTACGGGGTTGACTATTTAGAGCATATGACATTGGGAGTCAGTGGTAGTAGAGTATCAATTGTTTCTCCTGACGAAGACGTTATTTCTATTATTTTTCAAACATCGAAACCGGTAGAGAAGAACATCCGGGGATGGGATTTATCATTTTCTGCTGAATGTGCCCACTCAGTGGAATAGAGCACATTTCTGGATACCTATTGTGCTGATACACATTCTATGTGGATGAAATGAAATATTTAAGATTATGTGGGGCTAACTCATGAAATGCTATCACATATGCATTGTACTAATAGTTTTAGTCCACATTTTTTACTGTGAGTGAATGAGGTTGATTGATATGAGTTGCAAATGATGCTTTGATTGTTGAAGAATGATGGTTGTGTTAGGTTTTTATTATCTGGTGTCTTATGCTCTCCTGCAATGTTAATGTAATTTAATGTGTGTGTATTAATTAATGATTAATTCATTGTGGAAAATAATGTATCTGAATAAATACATTTTTGATACCTTTAAAATAAATAAACAACCTCTGGACATGTTTTCAGTATACTGTGTTACACTAATACCCTAGTCCAGGGTGTGGGGTTTTCCTGTGCCTTTCAGTGTGCCTCACAGAGGCTGCCATCTAAGGGTTTTCCTCAGACCTCCTTATGCATCTAGGCCATGAGGTGAATTTGATAAGCAGCTCAGGATTGAGCATTGCCGGATTTGAGCTCACTCAGGTCTTTGTATTGGTCCCTTCCCCCAATGACATTCTTAATAGGCTTCTAATATTGCCATTGTTCCCCCCCCCTTTCTTATTGGCTAACAGATACACTCTCTCTATTACTCATAACTACCTGTTCCAAGTCTTTAAATATGGGCAGGGATAGGAGCACCATCTTGAAATACCTTGCGTGCCAGTTTGCAGTGCTGCCCTCCTGTACGTGTAAGCAGGGAGAGTGGATGTAGCGTTCTCGCTGGACTACGTCATCTTCGTGCAGTTGGGCTTTCTGCCATCCCGTTGCATATTCAGTTATGTTCATTTTACCAAACCCTTGCAGTTTGGGAACTCTGCTCCACGGTCTGTCTCTGTCAGCCTGCAGGACTGCTGGGACCTGTAGTCCACTGGCAATGGTTTAGATTATGGTGTCCTCTGAGAGGACTTTTGTGCATTATGACTCAGAGAAGCCCATGGAGTCCTGCGCCATCCAGCCTCATGGAGGCACCATGGGTAGCAGCCAGACCATCTGTGTGCGCTGTGACTCCGCTCCATCATAAAGGATGGGCAGTTCCTTTATATCACCACAAAGCCTACCTATGCAATAGTGTGACATGGCGGAATGTCTTGCTATGGGATGATGGGATGCACCAAGACATCTACCAATCTCATGATTTGACCTACCAGAGCATTGGACACTGATGTGATGGGATGTGTTTTCTATCTTGTGAAATAAGTGTCAAGGTTTTCTTCATCCTATGAGGGGAAATTCGAGAACTGCCTATCCTTGATGGAATCTGTGCGAAATGTGTTAGTCATTCTGGGACACATGCTTATCTAATGATGGGAGTTGCCAAAGCATTTATTTAGGCACTGATACTTTTAGTATATCTGCCTATGACGTGATTAGATGCACCAGGAACATGGACTCTGGCACAGCATAGAACATCTATATTCTACATATTTGTCTGGGCCATGAAGTGACATTTTATTCCATGTGTCTACCTCATGATGTGTTGTTGTTCGAGGACTTAACGATTTCATAAGGACTTGGATCTCCAGGAAAGATAATTTGCTTTAGGCTGCAAACAGAACAACCTTTGTGAATAGTGATCCGGTGGAATGAGAAGCCTGAAGGGGGAGGTAGACGGAGCACCAGCTTTCCTGACAGCATGTGCCATTTAGCAGCAGCAGTGAATTCTGACACTAAAGCAAGCCAGATGCTATCTATTTTTACCCCAAAATTTATTGTAGGTGTGACGGATTTCTATCTGGTGAGAGTAAAATAGTCTGAGCTTTGTTTGTGTTTTATTAAATAAATAAAATGATGTGGGTAATTCTGTTTCTGAACGGGGATTCTGCTCATCAGAACCCACCTTTTATAAAATGCCATGCCCAAAGCATAGTGCATACATGTGCCTTTGCTGCACTAGTCTCTTGACAATCGCAGTGCCTGCTCTCCAGTGGCACAGGGCAGGTTTAAGGGTCACATGAGCACTCTTCACAGCTGATTTGTCCCAGAGTCACTGCCTAAAGACAGGTGCTGCATTTAACTTCTTCAACTCTAATCTAAAAAATAATAATTGGTATCCTCATCATTCGGGTGGCAGGTTAAACTCGAAGAATACTCGATACATGGATATGGTATAGTGACTGATAACTGCACACAGTTATTAAAGGCAGCTTGGGAGGAAGATAACACCATCGCCCAAGCAAGGATCTCTCACTAAGAGATCTCCTAGGAAACTTGCTTTCAGAGGGGCCCACCCCTAACAAAATCCAGCCTCAGGCTACAGGGTTCCACACCAAAGGGTCTTTGCAGTTGAAGGCACAGGAAGGGAGCTTAGAGTAGCCAGAGAGGAAAATGGGACTGAGAGAAGGGGTCCCACATCTTGGTTTTCTATGGGGCTCTTTTCTTCCTGCACCTCCGCCTATTTCCTGTTGAATGAGGAACTCTGGGTAGGAGGCAAGGCAGCAAGGGTCACTTGTTACAGTTACAGGCATTGGACCCCTTACAGCAGGCTTGCTCCTCTCCAATCCCTTGGATGTATGCGATTTCTTCGAAAATATTTCACCTAATGGAGATTTCACCAAATCCATTTCAACAAAAAACGAAATCTTCTTTTAACTTTTTCTACTTTTCTTTTATATAATGTGGGGGGAGACCCCCCGTAACTCCCCTCCCTACTCTAACTTATACCCTTACCCCACACCTCACCTATTATGCATTACACATATACCATTTCCCCTACCGTTTTCGGTGAATATAAATCGGTGAAATCTCATTAGGTGAAATGGTATTAGAAGAAATCGACGGAAATGCAAACCCTCTGACCTTTTAACTTTATAAGGAAGGGGTCTCTCTCTCCTTCCATGATATTTTCCTGGACACTAAGACAACATCTCTGGCATCCTGTTGGGAGCACAGTCCATTCCATAGATCTCTGCCATAGAAGTTAAGAAAGGTGCATCCAAGGCAGAGGAGAGCTCTGTCCCCTAACAATCCCCTGAGACCAGTGGAAGTAAATTGCTGTGCAATAAGGTCTCGACTGCTGGCCACAGTGGAGCCAGGCTCTTGTTCCCTGGAGGTGAAGGATGTCCTGTGCAAGCCAAGCACCCACGGAGTGGCAGCTCAACAAAAGAACTTAACTTATCCCTGGAGACCCCGGATTGGTCCTTCCAACAATCTAGAAGTCAAAGAAAAGCTTTGGGCAGATTCCCACATTGAACCTCTTGTGAGCTCCACTGAACCGAATATTGCCCGCCTGTCTCAAGCTTTTTCGTGTAAGGTGCCATTGCTGCTTTGACCACACAGAGTGATGGGCCCAGTTGAGCAGATCACTAACCCAGCATCTAATCACCATCTCAGGAATCTCCTAGAAGTCTGAATCAGCTCCCAAAAACACAAATAAGGTACTGTGGAGAGACCTTGTCCCCTGATCCACTTTCTGGGATCTATGACCGATGGACTTTATTCACAGAAAAAGTTCAAGGAGTTTTATTTCTCTTAAACCAGTTGAGATATATTTGGATTGTTTATTCCAAATATGAGCAGATTCTTGAACGTATGGGCTGGAATTAAGGGGGGTACACTCATGTGTGCCCCTCTAACCTCCTGTGGACTTTCCCTTCCTAGCCCAGGCATTCCTAAATCTCAGGTTTCCCAAATGGTGATTGGTTAACATCTACTATTTAATCTATCCATCTGATAGTAGTATCGAATAATAGCTTAAATGAGGGCCTAATTGTGAATGCCATACACGCCCATCTCCCTTCAGAGTTCATTTTCTATCCCCCGTGTTTCTAGCAGAGATGATGGTTTCTATGTGCCAATTCCAGACACCCTGGATCTTTCTCACACTCAGAGGCTCCTTTCTCTCCCTTCCCCTCTTTTGCCACTAAACCTTTCTCATCTTACACCCCTCTCTCCTGTCCCTTCGATGTTCCACACTCTCACGTCACCTCCAAGTACTTCTCCTCGCACCCCTCTTTCCTCCTTTACTCTTGCATCTTCCATTCAACCAGGGATAGTGCTCCACTCACTCAAAGCCCAGGGTTATTGTGCTCTTGCCACTTTCCTCTAGTTTCCTCTCTCAGCCTACCTACTACACTCACTCTCATTAGTCTCACCCCTCACTACTCTCGTGCATACATCCTCACACGCCTCTCCTACACCCCTCTCTACTATCCTACTCTCTTCCTGCACCTACTCCCTCTCATACTACCTACTACCATACTCCTATCTCCCACTCTTCCCTCACTACTGCCCGTGCCGCCAAAACCACTCACCCACTGCTTCATTCTCACAAACTGGTACCACTCTCCCTCACAAATACCTCACCTGAACTCGTCTCCGATTTTGCCACCAACTCCTCAGCATGACGACTCCTCCAACTTTCTCTTGGTCCATCTCCACACCTCCTGACCTCACCCCTGCAGCCCTCATTCACCCTTTCATGCTTTCCATTTTATACTGTAGCTCTCCTACAAGCAGGAAAATCTTAAAAACACATGTAGCCCTGCCTCCTCTGGGTTACAACAGGAAAAGCTTTAAAAAACATGTATCTCCGCTTCTTATCCAGCACGGTTTTGGAAACAGTCTATATTGGTGGTTCCATGCTCCCCTCAACATGGCTTTGGAAACTGTCTTCAGTTGACTGTGGTGAGTCGTTTGCTTTTTCTAAGTTTTGTGGGCAGTGTGTACATGAGACTGGTCAAGAATCGGACCAGTGTTGGTTGGTTCCAGTCTGGATTTTCGTAGCTGCTCCCAGATGGAGTCTAGGAGTCGTGATACTAAAAAAAGAAGACAACGTACCTGGGCCAGTAATAGTGTTCAGAGGGTGAACACTTGCACTATTTCAGGGTTTTGTGCCCAATTCTCAATTTGACAGGCAACCAATGTAATCCCCACCTAGCTGCGGAGACGTGGGCCCGCCTGGCCGGACCTGAGACGGCCCGCACAGCACCATTCTGCGTAACCTGCAAGGCCACTATAGTGGAATGCGTAAAGCCACTGAGCAGGCTGTTGCAATAGTCCAATGAAGTATTGATAAGGGCTGAAGCCAGAGTGGCTAGGTTCTTGTGAGTAAGGAAGGGGCGAATATTACAAAGGAGTTTAGTGATCAACCCACAGGAAGATCTAATGGAGGCCACATGAAGAATCATGGTCAATTCCGCATCCAAAACCACTCCTAAGGTTTTGACCTTCTTAGCCACCGGGATCAATCGCCGTTCCCAGGAGTGAACATTTTTCATACTCAGAGAGAGACCACAGCATGCAACTGGAAGCAACAATTAGAAGCTCTGTTTTACTGGTATTAAGGGCCAGGGAATTGGCTGCCTTCCAGGCTTGAACATTTTAGACTTTTTAGAGATTGCTGCTTGACTGACTGACTGCCTGCCTGCCTACTCGGGTCTTCAAAACCCAGGTTGCCTTTTCACTACAAAAGTCTGCCATCTATGTGTTCTCTCCAACAGGAGTGGGATGTTGTGTGCATTTAATGTTTCATGAAAATATCCTATTTCTATAGGACCTTGAATAGACATTCTTTTGTTCTGGATTAATTGGGTGTCTAGTGTTACCTGCTCACATCCCCTGCTTTGGGCCTATGGCACTGGGCTGATGAGACTCAGCCAGTGCGAAGGGAAGAAGGAATCAGGAGATGAGTTTCTAAGTGGGGTGCCATCCCTATAACCGGAGTCTCTGGTGGCTTTCGGATGTGGTCCGGGTGGCCAGGCATGAAGAGATGTTGTGAGTGCATGCAAAGTAGGACAACAAAAGGCCTTAGTAAGACAGAGGGTGACGCGTTGGTTCACTGGCTACAGGCAATATTGATGAAGAGCTTCTTCATTAAGGGTTCATGTGATGTCCCAAGTAGCAACCAGGGGTCAAGTGGGGGGGACGCATTAACATATGCAATGGGTGTGACTTCACCAGAAAATTAGCATATCCAGGTGAAATATGTAAATTGCGTGCACCTTGCACAGGACGAATGGCGTTTGCCTTCCAAGAGAGGATATTTTCTTCCAATAGTGTTCTGATAACCTTAAAAGCTGTGCATATTTTGAACTCCAAGAATCCATACCAATGTTTTGCCTGGAACACGCAATCCCAAATGTGACATTTCACCTTCAGGGGTTTGCTGTATTTCATCAGGTTACATGGGTAGTGGTGAAGTGCCCAGCTTGCAAAGCTGACAAACAGTGGCTCGAGTCCTAGGTTGGCATACATTCCAAAAATCCAGTCCATGTTTTGTATTTTGCACACGACCCCTAAAATAAATGGGGAACGGCGTTGCCCTCTGAAAAAAGTGGGTGGATGCCGTCCACCCGCGTGTACCCTCGACTTGAGCCCCGGCGGCGACCCTTCTGGGGACCCAGTGGACGAAAGAGTTGAATTGCATGGGATGAGTGGAAAGGGGGGCTCCCCAAGAGAGGAGACTAGGAGTGCTGACAGTGGGAACCCCTCTAGGCTACTGGCCGAGTATCACTGTAGAGGGGCAGTCCAAGGGAATGGGCTAAGCAGGCCATGGAGCAAGGAGGGCAGGATAGATGGGTCTTGAATGGGGCACAGGGAGGAAGGCAGCTAGAGGAGGGTCCCCTGCTGCCAAGGTAAGGGGGGATAAAGGTGAGGAATTGGGCTGAGGGGAGAGCAGTTAACACTCCTGTGGGGAGCTGGGCTGGTTACATTGCAGGAGAGAGCTTCCAGGAAACGAGGACCCGTCCACGAGGCGGAGTGCGGTAGAAAATGGAGAGGCAAAAGAAACAGCTGTTAGGGTGAAGAACCCTTCTGAAAAAGGGGAGGCATAACTTCTTTCCTGAAGCACAGAAGGTTCTTTTGCATTCTGTGCTCGAGGTGCAGTTTGTTGAAGGCCATGGGACCAGTCACATCACACCGAATCAGCTTGCAACTTTTCGTTTTGGTTATATCTGGTAATCAGAAGGAAGAAAGTGTTTGGTGTCTGGGTGAAATTTTTAGCAACACAACATAAAAGCTATTTGCCTTTATATATTAATCTTACCTGGACAGGACAACCAGCCTAACAGTTTCGCGGTTTGGTTGAAAATCTAAGAAGGGGAGACCTCTGTGCGGGCTATGAAGATGCAAGTGTGTCACTGTGCATTCCACACTGTTCACAGTCTGTCATTTTTAAACTCCTAGTTTCTTGTACCAGGTGTTGGTATCGTCTAAGCACGAGTTAAGACGACCTCGAACCACCAGTTCATGCTGTTCTCTGGGTTCCATGTGTTAAAATCCCTGCAAAAATATCGCCATACAAAAATATCAGCATATTCTTGCGGCGACATTAAGGCATGGAACCTGCGGGGGACACCCCTGCAACCCCCGCTCCCAAAATCCCCAAAAATGATCCCCCCCAGAAATATCGCCTATTACCGTTCCAGACCACCGTATATACGGCGATATTTTCGGTGGGGATAATATGTAGTGATACCGTTCTTTGAGGATTAGAGGGAGACAATGTTGCGACAAACTGTGCTGGAGAATAAGGCTCCTACTATTTTGTTGAGCCGAGTATTGATGGAGAGGTATGTCCCTCATAAGATTCACAGGTTTATCACCTGTTGGTTTAAGGTTACTCCGCAGAAGGTGGGAGCTTAGAAGTGAGTGCATCTTCCCCCAGGTTGTATTGTGGCTCAATTCTTACCATTTCTAAACATTTTGCGAAGCTAGACTTATTAGACCCGAGGCATGGGCAGGAACTAATGTGGGTGCATGGTACACTACTGACTACACAACTACAGAGGGGAGCATGTTTTACATTATTTATTTAAAAAAATATATATATATATATTGTGAACCTGGAACAAAGTCAATGGGGTGCACTGCAATATTTTGAAAACATTTCTATTTTAAACCAACATTTGAAATAAATAATCTATCTGATACAGAAATGAAAGGAAAACGGAAGAAACCCTACACTAATTAGGAGAGCATACAGCCCAAAGAGACACCTAGAACAGCGAACAGCCATCTCGATAGGACAAGAGGCCCACTCGTAAGCCTAGTGCCGCACACGATCAGTCAATGGCCTGACTCCCAAGGACCTTGCAAAATGAGAACCCCTTTAAGCAGAGGTGCCACTCAATGAGAGAAGGCGCCAACTGAAGATGAACTGCGATAAACGGCCCAGACCCACTTTGAGAGGCCGTGGCTGGAACTGTTGGGGTGGTCAGCAGGACAAGTCTTAATTCTGAAGTCTTTAGGGCAGTCAAATGGCAGTGGGTTTGGCTCTGGTTAATGCGGGCAGAGAAGAATAAATACAGAGGTCACTGCCCTTCTGTCCCAACCATAACCATGTACTTGGTACAAGGAAAACCACAGCGGCGCAATGAGGGACTGTTGCTTAGGTGAGTTCTAGATCAGAATTGTGGCGTCTGGGTTGAAAATGATTGGAGGAGTGCAGTCACAATGCCCTTGGTTTGAAATCATCCTACCACTGGGGGATTGAGGGAGTTCCCCCTTTTCACTGTTCTATCTGAAAAATACCTAAGTAAAGTGGTAGTACTGGCCTCAGCCACTCCAAGCAGAACGGGTGCTCTGGTGGGCATCTTTGCATCAGAGAAATGGGATCATATAGCACTGCATTCCCTGGAAAGGGAGATGATGTGGCATAAGTGGGAGTGAGAAAAGAGTGCGAGTCAAGTGTCAGGAGAACCTCCAGACTGAAGAAAGCAATGAGGTGTCCAAAAAACAGCACAAGGAGCCTGTGCACTGTGCAAACACGTGTGTTAGACTCCCTCCTCCCCCCACCCCATCTCCTCCACTCCCCCATGGGCATAGAAAGCAGGCTGGCTTAAGGGATCCCAGTAGGGTGACCAGATGGCCCGGTATTTAGCTCTCCGTTCTGGTGTGCCGCAACTTTTTTTAATTTAAAAACCCTGTGCAGGGATTTGGGGGTCAGGTGCATACAGTCTTGCTAGACCAATGGAAAGAAATACTGACATTGGTCCGGCTGCCAGGTTGTCCGTGATTTAACCGACAAATGACTTTCGGTTTTCTCTCCCCCAAACATTTCTGGTAACCTGCACCCCCACCTCCCAAACCTCCTACTTACCTTTTCGTGGCAACATTCGCTGTGTGCCACCAACTCCTCCATCCCTCTGTGACGCTGGTTCCCTTCACTTACGTGCATGGAAACCGGTGCTGCAGGGTCCTTTTTTTAACTTTATCTTGAGTGAGCGGGGGCCACCCTTGCAACCCCTGATGCCATTGTAACGAAAAAGGGTGTGGGGGACACCCCTGTTCCCCTTGTTTGCTACACTCGTACTGAGTGCTAGATGTGTTCAAAATTTTCATACTGCAGAAATTCAAGCAAATCTCCCATTCGGCTTTCTTTTGCATATTTTGATATGGATTCGTGGCTGCCGTGCTGAACACCCGCTTTGCAGCCCATCCCCATACCTTCCCCCTTCCTCCCGGTCCCCTCTCCTCCAATCAGCTTTCTGTGGCTCCAACATTTGCCGGGACAGGCCAACGACAAAGAATAGGACTAGTCTAATTAGCACCCAGTTTGTATTTTAGTCCTTCTTTTGTGTTTATTGTCACTGAAACTGTGGTTCTACTTCTATGTCAGATGACTGTCCCAGGTTTTTATTTTGAAAGTCTGTTCACGCTAGATCCTGGGCTTCTAAATAAGAATGTTACATTGTGATATGCAGAAGTATTCTGGTTCCCTCCCTCTACCAGGGTGGATGTTGTTCAATCTGTAGAAAGGTGGACTGGGGCGCAGGTATGTACAGGATCCTTAATTTAAAATTCATAATTATACAGCGCTACGAACCTTCAGGCATCAGAGCGCTGCTTATTATTACCCACAGTGTGTGGTGCTCATTTATCAAACTCGGAAAGATGAAAGGCTGAGTTTGGCTCTGCCGGGATTCGAACCTGCAGCTGCAGGCTTTGCACGGATGTAGGGTGACAAAACGGCACGGTTTTCCCAGGACTGTCCGGGGAAATCGCCCACTGTCCTGAGACTTTTTAAATTTAATGCACTCCGTCTCGGGATTGGATGGGCGTGTGGCAGCGGTCCCAGTTTTTGCCATATCCGATTCAGAAATCAGGGTGCGGCGCAGCTCTTGCTATGCGTGAAGGCTTTTCACGCCCTCATTTCCTCCCCCTTCACCTCCCTGGTCGCTCTCCTCCAATGAGTGGAGTGTGCCTGGAAAACACACACCCCTAGGACTCCAGTTTTATCTGAGTCATGTTTGTGTTTTACTGTAGTCCTACTTCTAGGTCTATAGCCTGTCCAATTTTTTTTTTTTATCTGGTCACCCTACACGGATGTCAAAGGGAGCGCTCTACTCGTTGTGCTATCTGACCAGCGATGACAGTCTAGGCTCACGTATGAGATTTTTGCACGTGTCACAAGCCTTGAGGGATGCAAGAATGTATAAGGCACACTGCGCCAAACATTTAAAGTATGTAAACTGAAGACACTTGGCAACAAGTAAAAAATAAAACACGCACAAATCTTTGAAATATTTCCAGTTTATTAGGGGCCAAAGCTGGCGCGACACAGTTTCAGAAACAGAGGCACCATGCGGACGGTACCATTATAAGGGCCCTTTCCAGCAAAGTAATGGGACCAAGAGAACAGTGGTTGGGGGCGTCGGGCCTATATTCTCTTTGCATGCCCATCCTTTTCCAAAACCTCGCGATTGGCCAAGCTAAGAGACGACATCCCCTGGCAGATCCATGGGATTGGCCACAGAGAGCCAGTACATAGTTCAAGGAAGCCAATCAACAGACCTGCACACTGAAGACTTAATCTCCCGTGTGCTTCCATCCAAAGTCTTAGCAAATATGTTCCAGCAAGAAGAGGAGTTGCTTGTCGGGGGCCCTGACATGCAGGGGCGACAGGGGCGGTCAGCAAACCCATTTTAGCTATATGGATATGGCTCTCAGGAGTGCAGGGCAGGGGAGGACTTGGCTGCCGCCGCCTGGTGGCGTTCCCGTGCATGCTTTTCACAGTACATGCGGTCTCCTGCCCAGAAGTGCCCTCGCATCTTGAGGTTCAGGCCGCAGTCAGAGCAGACATAGCAGGCTGGATGGCGATACTGGTCCTCCTGGATCCGCACTGCCTGATTCCTGTGGGAGAAAAGAAAAAAGCTAGTTACTCCAGACAGATTAAACTCAGAGCTCAACACCAGTGGCGCCGCTCAGACATGTTTCATAGGGGTGGCCTGATGAGGTTCCTGAGGTGGCACATTCATTGACTCCAGTTGTCAGGCAGGGGTTGGAGGGGCAGTATTTTTATAAGGATAGCTGTGCCCCCTGCCATGGCCGCACCTTGGTGGTGCCACTGCTCAACACTCAAAGATTGGCAGGCTTCCTGCTACTAATGCCATCCCGTACACATGAATTGGCTCAGAGCTGGTGACTGAAAGGAGGACGGGCTCAGAGCCTCAGTTTAACAAACCATTGTTTAGGATACATTCTCTCAAGCAGGCAATCGTAAAATATCTAATTTACTGCATTTTTATTCGAGAAAGTATTTAAATTATCTTTAAGATCAAACCTAAGAAAAAATGGCGGCTTTTAAAAATCATATCCCATTCTGTTGTTTCATGGTCACCATCATGGGCCACTGATGCGTCTATAATTACACAGCACATTTGGTGCCAAGGGTTAATCAGAGAAGCCGAGAAGACAAACGCACAGAAATACTGGATGAGGTAGCAGGTTTGGCCCCCTGGGTGAAATAACTCCTATGCTGTGCTCGCTGCAGTGCTGCTCCGGATCCCCTGGTTCATCCACGCCGTCAGCTCTGCCTGCCACTTCTCCACTAATGGATAGTTTGGTGCAGGGTGGGTGCTCTGTGGATCCTCATTCTTTCCCATCTACTCATCCCGTCACACCTTTTCTCCTCATCTGCCCCTCTCCTTATTCCTTCTATTATTCCTTCTTGTTCTTCTTTACCTTTCTCCTCTTTAGCCTCTACTCTTGATTCCCTCCTTTCCACTCCTTGTTCAACCACACAACTCTTCCATCAAGCCCTCCCACCCCAGCTTTCTGCTTACTCCGATATCACTTTCTCATCCTCCTTCCTCCTCTTCTCACTTTTGTTCTGCTCCTTCCCACTGCTCTCCTCAACCACCTCCATGGTGCCTCGTTCTCCCCCTTTTCCTCCGTGCACCCTCTGTCACTATTAACCACCTTGCACAGGGGCTCTCCCTCTCCTACATTCTCCCTGCATCAACGTTTATCTTCCTTCTTCAACTCTACCCTCTTCTCACTCACCTGCCTTCCCTCATAATGCTTCCCCTCCATGCTGTTCTTTGTCAGGAATCAAGGGACAAGAGAGAGAAGGTGGAGAGTTTGGAATAAATGTAAAAGATACAAGAGAGAAACAAAAAACCCAAGGGTGGGTACCTCTTCTACGCTGGCACTCTGAGGTAGAACAATAATGAATAGAACAAATGTGGTGCCAGGTGAAAGAATTAGAAGAAACTGGAAAGATAGAGACTAGAGCTGTAAATGCTGATTCATCGTTTCATTTTATTCTGAGTTTTCATATCGTGGTGTTCACTAATAATTGTCCACATTAATGTTTATAACGTGGACAATTATTAGTGAACACCACGTGTCACCAAATATATTGTAATTGAATAGGTTTACATGAAAACTTTGAGTTCCTTGAATAATGAACTCGTTTAGAATTGAATGGGATGTATGCAGTATGAATGAATGTGTTATTGAATTGGAATTTACATTTGTATACTTTTTACAATTTGAATTTATAATCTATATTTAATCAGAATGAAATAAAACAATGAATCAGCATTTACAGCTCTAAAAAAAAAAATTAAAAAAAAGCATTTACAGCTCTACTCTCTATCTTTCCAGTGTCTTCCAATTCTTTCACCTGGCACCACATTTGTTCTATTCAATGATACAAGAGAGGACAGACTCTATTCAAAGATGGCCACCAGAGATGACAAGAATAATAGAGACTCAAAAAGGGGAGTGTATCTGGGTTAGGTCAGGAAGACATTTATAAACCAGTTTAGAAAACCAAGATGTCTGCCACACAACGTTTTTCCTAATGGTTCCTGGCTCTGGAGTTTCCCTTTCTCTGGACAGGTTTTGATTTTGTTCCTGAATATCTTTTTGGTCTCTTTTTTCTGTTTTCACACACTTCCTTTTCAACCCACCATTAGAGAAGTGTTGCTGTTTACTAATTGGATGGGTTCCCTGGTTTCTCTGGGCAGTGCAGATTACTGGGTCTACCCTTTTTCCCTTCATAGTGGGTCTGTCCTGTGCACCCCACTGTGGACTGGTCTCGTTTTCACTTCTCGCAGGACAGAAACTCCCATCAACGTTCCGGTCTCCCCCATGACCGTGCTGATGATTCCTCATTCCTTCTTGTCGATTTCCTATTCCCTGGCAGCACCCATACTTCTCACAGGTAACTACTCACCATTCCCACAGGAAGTACCTGTGCCTCTCTGATTGCTGGGGTTCTACCAAGCCTCCATTGTCAAGGGTTTTGGGGGACACTGTTCCCCTCAAACGTGTGGCAAACGGAAACTCCTACATCTCCTGTACTATCTATCCCTATACTGGACGTAGCCTCCTCCCATGTTGTGGGCATCTCCAGAGGTCTGCTTGCACCTTAGTCTGTTGCAATGAAATCCCGTCAAAGCTTGTACATTTGGTACCATTTTTTCTCTGGGCTTGCTCTTTTCTGTAAGAGCTGCCCTGTCTCTGGGAGTCCAGCCTGTCCCTTTTCTTGTTTTCACAGCTCTGTTTTTATTGTTGTATATCCACTGCAGAAGTCCCACAAGGGTCACTACTTCCCTGTTCGGTCCCTGCTCCCCTGACCAGCTTGGAGGCAGCTAGATAGTGGCGATCAGCACCTCCAAACCTGGTAAGCATTGTTCTTGGCATATCTTTCCTAAAGTAACCCACTAGAAGGTAGGACTCATTGTTTTTGTTTGTCCCCCGTAGGGTTCCCGCCATGGACTCTCCTCGGTCCTGTGTTTTATTTCTCCGTCCCTTGAAGAATGTATTGGTCTTTTGTACAAGGAATGATTGGTCATTTTCCTGGGGTTGTAGTGAAGCGGTCTTTGAAACTATATTCCGCAAGTGAAGAAAATAATTGTTTCAAACTACACATCGTCCTGCATTCTCTCTTATTTCTTTCACTGCAGTCTTTTTTCCTCTTACTCCACTGCTCATTTAATTCCACCAATACTCTTCTCTCCACCATTGCTCTTCATGCTCGCCACCGGTCCTCATGTTCACCCCGCTCTCCTTATTTCATCCTTCTGTAGCTTTCTCCTGGATTCACTCCTCTCTCCTCCTCTCCTCACACTCGCCACCCCTCCTCTTCTTTCATCCTTCTGTAGCTTTCTCCTGGATCCACTCTTCTCTCCTCCTCCGCTACTCACACTTGCCAATGCTCCTCTGCTTTCATCCTTCTGTAGCTTTCTCCTGGATCCACTCTTCTCTCCTCCTCTGCTACTCACACGTGCCAATGCTCCTCTTCTTTCATCCTTCTGTAGCTTTCTCCTGGATCCACTCTTCTATCCTCCTCCGCTACTCACACTTGCCAATGCTCCTCTTCTTTCATCCTTCTGTAGTTTTCTCCTGGATCCACTCTTCTCTCCTCCTCCGCTACTCACACTTGCATATGCTCCTCTGCTTTCATCCTTCTGTAGTTTTCTCCTGGATCCACTCTTCTCTCCTCCTCCGCTACTCACACTTGCCAATGCTCCTCTTCTTTCATCCTTCTGTAGCTTTCTCCTGGATCCACTCTTCTCTCCTCCTCCGCTACTCACACTTGCCAATGCTCCTCTTCTTTCATCCTTCTGTAGTTTTCTCCTGGATCCACTCTTCTCTCCTCCTCCGCTACTCACACTTGCATATGCTTCTCTGCTTTCATCCTTCTGTAGCTTTCTCCTGGATCCACTCTTCTCTCCTCCTCCGCTACTCACACTTTACAATGCTCCTCTTCTTTCATCCTTATGTAGCTTTCTCCTGGATCCACTCTTCTCTCCTTCTCCGCTACTCACACTTGCCAATGCTCCTCTTCTTTCATCCTTCTGTAGCTTTCTCCTGGATCCACTCTTCTCTCAACTCGCTCTCTTCTTTCTCCTGCATCCACTCTTTTCTCCCACCTCTACCATGCTCTCCATCCCCACTCCTACATTCTGAAGACGTAGGCACAAGTGTGGCCCTCGTGACCCCCACTCGACTCGCAACCCAAAGGAAGAGGAATGAGAGATGTACATCACTCCTGGGTTCTTCATCACCATCATCGATGTATCGCAGATGGGAGAAACGTTACTCGCTCAGACAGACATTCAAACCGTACCCGACTGACAATATGTAGGAGATAGAGTTGTCATTGATCGAACAAGTCGACTGACTAGAACCTCCAAAGCTAATGTCACTACTGACATCACGAAATAGATGCATTTAGACATGAAGCATATAGGCATCCATGCATGAAGCTACATGAACACGATAAGTTTATTGCTGCTAGACATGAAAAATGCTTATGACTCATAGTAGTTAGAGGAACGAGACACTTTCAACAGTAAATCTTAAGCTATGCGGAAACAGTAATGCGCCAAGAATACAATACATCTTGCACATGCTTAATTACAACTAAAATGGACGGCCATAAGTACAAAGATGGAAGGCTTTGGTGCATTGAAGTGAATGGGGAAGGCAAGACAGACTTTGAATACATGGGGATGCTGACAGCCTGATTCAGCTAAAGTCAGACAGAACAGAGCTTCCAGATCAGACACATTGCACATCATAGTCAAGGACAAGCAGGGACGGAAAGTTTCCAGTTTACCAAGGAGATAAGACACCTGCAAGAATACAGCTTAAAATCCTCATAATTACAAGCTGGGTAGCTCAATTTTGTGCTCCCTACACACGTGACCTGGAAGACTAGGACAGCGCCTATTCATTTGAGGCAGATGGAGGAAAGCTGTTGGCATTGAACCAGAGGTGGAAAGATACAATTACAGCACAGGTTCAAAGCTGGATTTACGCTCTCAGGGCTTAGGCAATCCGAGATGGTAACATGATGGGAACATACAGCACCATTGTGATTGTTCCCATTGCCTTGAGCAATTCCACTCAGCCTGGTAGCTGTCCAAGGTCCCAAGGCTGGGTAGACACGTTCCGTCCAATACTTAGCTTTCACATTAAGGCACACTATGTTTCAGTGGCCAATAATTTCCCTGTTAACCTGCAACTTTGTATTTGTTACTTTTAGAGGTGGTCCCAGGAGGAGTCACCAGATATGACGATCCAATAACCAAACTAACCCTTATGTATTACACATATAGTTTTCCTAAACTGACCAATCCCCATCCCTGATAAGGTTTGGGGGATGCAACTTGTTCTTGTGATGTCATTTATGGTTAAAGCGGTGTTCGACACGTTTGGAGGACGAGAACCTGTGGACTGCTATGCTGTTCTAGTGTGATCCCTGTCACTTTGCTTGATAATAAAGACAGTAAACTTTGCCCTATGGTCGAGTCTTCCATTCTTGCGGCAGGGATTTTGTTGGGGCCCAAGTACCCACTTGCTGGTAATCTGGGTAGCTGCTAAGAGTGCCCCTGCCACTCCTTTACAACTCTTTCTTCATCCTCCTGCTGAATTTGCTGCACCACCACCCTCCAAACTCCCCCTCGCCTCCTCATACTCCTGACTCCCACACTCTGCTGCCCCTGCTTTGCTTTTTATCCCTGGATAGGCTGAGATTGGGTTCCTTAATTGCACCAGTGAGTTCAGGTGTGAATGCTGTGTGTTCGTGTTGGGCTAAAGGCTGTTGCTCATAAGTTCAGAAGATTCGACATATTAACCACAGGTAAGCACCACGGCTCTGCTGACAACATGATAAACAGTCAGCCAAGATCTTTAATTAATTCCACCTGCAGGGATTGCAGTGGCCATGTTTAAAGGCTACTTTTCTATTTTGGCACATTGTCCTAGGACCTTTTGCAGGCAAGTTCCTTTCATTCTTGGAAGCAGACCTCTCTCTTGGACAAACTGCAAATGCCCGTGGAAGTGACCCCATAAACTGCACGAATGGTGCTGGTAGTCTAGCCTTGCAGCCAATGACTGAGTTTATCTATATGAGTGGCGATGGTATGGTGGGGCAAACACTCCAAAATACGGATCGACTGAGGAACCTGGGGGGGGGGGATCTTCAATACAACCACTGAGGCCTACGTTACAGAGCAACTGGTGGTCCGCGGCCCCCAGTGTCACCCCAGTTCCATCTGCTAGCATCAAGCATGTGACTGTCAGAAAGGGTGTTAACAAGGCAAGCCTTGCAAGACAGACCCCGATATGCATCAGAGCAGAGCCGACTACAGTGCAGTTATCGCCTGTGAATATGTTAATGTTATGTTATGTGCAAGGATATTTATACCACACACTATCACCACCTGAGTGGTCCCTGGGTGCTCTGGTGGATCTGAAAAGCAAGAGGGTAGGGTAAGTTAGTAGGACGAACGGGAAAAAAACACAATAGAGCTGTGATGTGCTGTTGGCAGCTTCAGTTTGGTTTTGGTTAACACCGTTCGCTGAACGTGGGTGTGATTTTGCAGTCGGTAGTTGTCATGTGCTGTTGTGCGAGGCTATGTGTGGTTAGTTTCGTTGTTTGTGTTGTAGTGAAGTGCGTGTGGTTTGTTGTGCTGTATAGGTATGGTTGTGTATTGTTTTGAGTTTGTGAGGTGTAAGCCGCGGGATGAGTTTTTTAGTGGGTATGCTAGTGGTGGGGTGGGCCTCTTTTCTGTGACCTTGAGCTCCCTGGGCACCATGGTTTATTATTTATAATAGACCATTCTAAAAAGAAAGGCGTTAAATAACAAAGGTTTTGCAGTTTGATATCTGCTATTGGTTATTACCAACAAGGTCAGGCTGTTGGAGGGTATGCAGTTGTTTCTGATACTATCATTTGAAAGAAAAAAACACTTTAACTGGTGCAGAGGCATGTAGCATTGTGGTGAAATACGCATTGCGCGCCTCGCACAGTGGCAGATTTAAGACAAAGGGCCCCGTGGGCAGCACGTGATAAAGGGCCCAAGATGGGTTGGTCATAGAGGCAGATCTTAGGGTGAGCGAAGTTAATTGTGATCACGAGTGCGGAATGGCAAACTTTAGGAACAAAAGCAATTTTTTATAATGTTGGCTTTATTGCGGGAATGTGTTAATTTATTCACGTCTAGCCCATGATGTGTTTGGTCTACTTGGAATAAACTGGGAGGTGAAATGGAAAAACAGCAAATGGCCATCATCTTACGTGATGCCTTTTGTTTAAAGTTCCTTCTGGGCATGGAAGGGTTGTGTATTTGCCCCGCCACCCATTGACACCCAGAGTAGAAATTCTCACCAGGGGGAAAGGCCTGGCTATGGGGAGGCAACTGCTGCTCAGGTGGAGATAATGGGCCCTTGTAAATGGTGGGAGACCACCAACTGCCTATTCACAAGAGGGCACATTGCAAACCTGTTAGTTATGCATTTCTTTGGCATCACTTGAGACACCCCCCCCCCATTCATTAAGAGCAGTTAGGGCACTTCTATGCATAGTGAACTTGGCAGCCCCTCCACTTTAATGGATTCATTGCTCAGTCAGTGTTCACACAGAACACGCGGGGCCCCATGAGCGCTGCTGCCTCTGCCTGACTGTGAAAACAAATGGGAAGGAAGGGAATGGGGGGAGGGGCCCGGTCGCCGTTTGTCTGCCTAGCGACCGCTAAATCCGCCCCTGGCCTCGCATCAACATTTTCGACGATCCTGTGAGTAGCCACTAGATGTCAGGATCACGTAAAATGTGTGTATTTAGAATAGTTACAAAGCCTGCAAAATAATGCAGTAACTTCTTCACCAGCCCCCTTGCAAGTGATAGCGTACCAGTTTAACTACATGGCACACACCTTTCACAAAGAGCGTTTTATCGGATTCTGCAATGCTATTGCACTAAAGTGCACCCTGCCAATTGCCCCTTCTGTGGTTGGCAACCTTTTAGGTTTCGTAGAAGATCCCCATCACTGACAACATTTTTATGTCATGTGACATTTGAATAGCGCCTTAGTGCCGTTGTCAAGGCCTCGAAGTGCTGTGGTTGTTTGGGGGTGAAGTGGACCGTAGTCTGAACTATATCAATAAACATTTCATTACACAAATAGGACTTCAGAAGATAAACTTTACATTGCACGAAAATGACAATTGCTTTGTGAAGGATGACTAGGACTGTAATGTTATCTTTAGCAGTTGGAGCGGGGTGATGTGTGTTGCACTAGGTCAGTAAAAAGTGATTGCATGTGAATTTTCCCAACTGGTTGGGCAATGCTTCATTACAGTGTGGAGCATGCAGTGAGTTACATGAGACTACCCTGAAGCAAATGATTGCAGTTATGGGCTCTGCAATTATATGATCAATTGTAGCGTATATTGCATGGAAATTCAGGAGATCATAGCCTGCGCATTACACGATAAACGGTACATCGCATTCTGATGATATTACTTGGTAAAGGGTACATTGTACTGCCGAAAATAACATGCCCAGGCCTAGCAGTTCAGGCTGGGCTGCTCCCGTTGGCGGCAGTACCTGACTGATTTGCATATGGCTGGAAAAAACCTTTTGCAATGGGGCAGACGGGCTAAAAAACGGTGGTGTGGAAGATTGCCCAGAGCAGTGCCAGTGGTTCAAGATTAAATCAAAACCTTCCACCCATCACTATTTTGGTTACTGCCCCGCTTTGAAAGATTGCTGCTTTGCATGCCCTATGCCCTTTGATTCCTTTTCATAGAATACTAGTTCTCTGCCTTGTTCCTTACTTACATGATGCCAGTGCCACACTTCTCACAAGTGCGCAGGTTCTGCACTGCTGCCACAGAGCTGCGGACAGGGTTCTGTGCGTTGGGTGAGAGGCGGCTGGGGAGATGTGGGACTGCATCTGAAACAACAAGAACACCACGTGAACTCCACACATGGGACTTCCACTACCTCCAGCCTTCAGACTAGGCACCGGCTCCACACAAAGCACCCCCACAGACAATACAGGTATCCCAAAAAAAGAAATCACCCGCTAGACAGGCCATCGATCGAGACAGAAGGGTAGCACCCTTTACAGTTTTCTACCTTTGATGTGCCTGCTCCTGGGGCAGACTCAATGCAATACCCAGAGCATCAGAGGGGAAAGCCAACATCCCATGTCGAGTTGTGTATGCTTGGTACAAAGTGGATGCCATCCGCTCATCCAGCCTCGAGCGTAGTCAAAGCCTGCAATTGTGTTCCTACTTGAAGACATTCGATAGCCTCTCCAGAATGTACATTTTTGGGGTGTGATTGTGTGGGGGTGTCTGTTCAAGAGTTCCCATGAACTGCAATTCCCTCATCACAATTGAGCTGGAAAGCCCTTACACAAAATTCACTAATTTGGAGGTTGTTGTCCAGGAACCAAAACAACTGGGAAGGTGTGGAGTGGTCGATGGATGAGGATAGCGGACAGGGTGAAGAGATGGAGTTGGGGTAATCTTTCACTAGGGCAGAAACACGATTGCAAGACGCACCCTATGAACACAGTGAACTGGATAGTCCAGCCCCTTTGATGAGCAGCAATTACCATTGAGCTGGATGGGGATGCAGATCTTACTCATACACCAAATAATAGAGCCGACTCAGGAAGTTGACAAAAGGAAGATTGTTTTAATGTAAATGATCTAAAACAGGGAGCATAACGAACATCAACGCAAACGCTCGATCTTCAAACTCAAAGCATTTAAGAAAAAACTGTACTTTTATAATCAAAATGTATCATCACTGACGTCTAAACTACGTGTTACCAACGTCATCCTACGTGGTAAACTGCAAAAACCTAACGGAGGGAGTGATTGGCTCCAAGTGAATATCTAAGTATATGATCCATACTAGTCTAGAAAAGTGTAACTATGTGATTGGTTACTTATCATCAGGCGGGCAACTAAACCCTCCTCTAAAAATGACCACTATGAATGTCACTAAATACATGACGTCACATTGGTTTACACACTATAGGACCCCCGAATACCCAGGTCCTCTACAATTGGTTGGAACTCTATCCATCTTCAGTACTTTTTTACCTACATTAGCAGCCTGCAGGCTGGCCGTCCACATGCTGGTGAGGTTGCCTTAATTTTAGCTTCCCACCAATTAGCATATCAATCCATCATCACCTCAGTGGTCTGCTGTCAATTAGGCCTTTGAACTTCGTCCTTGGGAGTGTTCGTAGCTCTGAGAAAATTAGGGAGTGAGAGGCACAGTGTGCTTCCATGTGAATAGAGACCATAAAATCAAGCCTTTTTGTGTATTTAATATTTTATTCCAATAGACATCTAAAGTCTTCCTTGTTATGTTCACTCCTTCTGGACAGGAGGTTTCTTCTTTCACACGATGTTGTATCCAAAGTCAGTTTACTCCAGTTTGATAAGACCTTAGATTCTTGGGACCATTCAACCTCGCCTTTCTGAGCTCTGCTTCTGTAATTCAATGTTTGCTTTTTTAACTGCGACTCACTGAACTGAGACCTTTTTGCTAGTGTCCAACCTGCTTTAATACGTTTAGTGGAAACATCCATAATTCTCTCATTCCTATGTATGTATACGTTGGCGCTTGCCACAATATACTTTCCTATGAGCTTAGAGCTAGCTTCATGATTACTTTGCTGCTTGCGTTTCTTCTGCATCTGTACACGTGTAAAATGATTTAATATCTTCGTCTGCTTCTGTGGCATAAGTTTCTTCACCTTGAGCCCAAGATGTCACTTATCTTTATTGTTTTCTTGATTCCTTATAGAATATCTGCATTCTCTGATTACTGCATCCTTTTATGTACTTCATCTCCAGCTCCATAGAACATAAACTAGGTAATGGCTAGTAATACTACCATTCATCCTTGCCGTTTATTGGTTCTGCTTCTTCAGGAATCTCATTCAGATGGCCTTCATATTTCTGTGTATGCAGATAAGGTTTTCTCAATGGGTACCTTGGCTCCCAGATCTTCTTAGGTACTGGCCCTTTTATTGGCACTGGACTGAGTCCATATTCTGCTCTTTGTCAATATTGTCCACTGCTACAACAGAGGTGCAAAACATGCTGCTAGGCTGTCTTCAGAGAAAAAAACACAAATACATTTGGGAAAATCTTCAGGAGCGACATCAGTCTGGCCTAAGGGACCACCAAGGCGATGCAGAAAGCAGACAGGGTTTTTGTATTCAGTACATACAAGCATTGTTACAAAACAAAAGAACAATGATGCGCGGATGCCCGTTCTTGTGATAAATAGCTTTTTATTGGCTCTTTCAGAAAAGTAACAAATGCTTCCAGACTTCAACTCCCATAGTTCTAGATAGCATAGTCCATGTGGTAAAGGATCAAGGGAGTTGTAATCCAAAACATCTGGAGTGGAACATTATGAGTAATCATCAACACTAACAAAGCACCATTGGGTTGCCTTCTATTTTTGCCTTGCAAACAAAAGTGTGTTTTGTCCTGAAAAGTGATTTGCTGAAATTGTTCACAAAGAACATAGAAGCGCTTCCAATGCAAAAAGAAACCATCAACGTGTTTGTAAACAGATGCAACAATGAATTATTGGCAGGGTAGCCGGTTCCTCTTGCACTGCAGAACCCTTTGTGATCATTGTTAATCTCTGAAGCACAGTCACTGGAACCTCTCTGGAAGGCTGGTAGAACTTGCCTGTCAGTTAAAATCGAAGCAGGTGGAGGTGGGGCTGGGTTCTGGGGGTGGTCGGATATAGATGTGCCGATCCAGTCCTCAGATGTCGCATTCAGGGTAGGAAGCTTGACCAAAAGACAATCAGTCCTGGGTATTTACCAAACCCTGAGTCATGACTTCTTTTACAAGGTGGCAATCATCTGGAAAATGGGACCCACACGTGGCAGGCAGCTCAATGAAATTAGATTTACTGAGTTGGAAAGATAAGGAAATTCAATCCCCCTAACTAGGAAAACAGGGAGCACCCACCAGCCACTTAAGGGAATCCTGTTCAACAAGAGAGGCAGGTCATTGGGGGCGAATATTTCCCTCTCCCCCATTAGCACATTCCAATATCAAATGGCTTTACCGTCAGACAACAGATGCACGTGAATTACAACCAAGAACAATCCAACATAACCCAAAATTAGTAGAAACTTACCGACCAAACAGCCTTACTTATCCCAGGACAAGCTCCCCAACCGGCAAAGGAAACGCAAGTCAACAAAAAGGTTTTGGGAACTACTTAAATTAGCAAAAGGAACCCCAATAATGGAACTCTGACAAAACAGGGGAAAGGCACACGCAGAGTCAGATTACTCATTTTACGTTTTCACTTGTTGGAAAAAGGGCTGTCCTTTTACTTTAAAAATAAAAATACCCAACACAAAGTCCCAAGGATCCATGCAATACAGCCCCACCCCCCACCCAATATTAAATTCATAAAATCTGCAACAGACAGACTACAGGGAAGGTGTTGGGGGAGGGAGTGGGGAGAGCTAGGCGCAACACTATTATTTTATTATTGTTCATAGAAACCAATCTTTTGGGAGGAGTGCAAGATTCTGTCGCAATGTAAGATTCTCAATGAATGTTATGGTGGCATCCCTTGGCAATGTAGCCAGCAAGATAGCTCAGTGAGTAAAGCACTTGCTGCAGGACCCAGGTTTGAACCCCAGCAGGCACCTTTTCGACGTGGATAAATGGAGTACCATTAAATTGGGTAATAATAGCTAGTATTGCGCCACTTTGAAGGAGGAGGAATCTGACGCAAAGGTCTATCTAAAACAAGCAGGATATTTTTATGACTTGATTCTGGGTTTTAGTGGCATAATAATTCAGCTCTACACTGAATTATGATATGCAGGAAAGCCCGATTCGGACCATTCAGTGGTCAGGTTTTATATAACAGAAAGGTTCTCTTTATTCAATTTAGAGATGCAGAAACCTCAAATACCTTCGACTGGGGATAGTAATCCATGAGAAGGAGTGGAGAGACGGGCAGTGAAATACAACCTCTGACCACTATCATGAAGGGGAGACCAAAATACACTTTTCCCATTGGCACAAGGGGTTTTTCCTGCCCCAAATTACTACTTGCTGGTGACACCTGTGGCAAGTATCTCAACTGAACCCATGCAATCCAGGCCATTCCACCCTTTTGTCATGCAAATAAGGTAATAGGATTGGAAGACAAAAAGCTTTCTGAATTCTGACAAATGACAGGCCCCTTTTGTGTAAAGACCTGACATGCGAGCCCCTAAATAGTTTCCTGGAAAGTTGCATAAAATGCACGATTTGATACTTTTATCCGCCTGAAGATCTATGCAGAGATGAAACGAAGCATTAGCGTTCAAAGCCCCAGAGACTTCTTCATCAGACGGTGAAGAGTGAACTGATCAAAAGCATAATGGAAAAGCGGGGGACAGACTTTCCATGGAAAGAGACCCTTCAGAAAAAAGGCTGCCAACTCTCTGCCAACTAAACAGTGCAGAACCTACCATAATCACAGCGGGCCCGTTAAAACATCGTCTACTTTTGGGGAAGGAGGGAAGTGGCTGGCAGTCCGGTTGTCCGTGCATGAAAGCTCCGTTTCAGGAAACTCCTTATTGGCAATCCTGCTCCGCTGAGAACCCACTGTGAATTGGTGGACATGCAGTGACTACTGCTGAGTGCGTGTCAACGACTCAGAGAACATGGTGGCCTCATGTTTTTAAGACCTGTCCGTTGGCCATAATATAAACATAACAGGTGTATTTGTCGGGAGCACGTTCACCCCGAGAGACATCTTGCCGGTTGTATACTAATTGACCTTTTCACAATTGACCTCGGGAGAATTGACCTCGGGAGAATTGATCTAATTTAGAAGGTCAATTAGGACATATATGCGAGGGGAAACCCCCTGCAGCCCCCCACCCAATCAAAACCCCCCTGCAACCTCCCACCAATCGCCTTATATTATTTATAATCCAAAACCAACCCACTACATATATAAGATAACTAAAATGATATAAAGGTCAATTGTGCAGAAGGTCAATTGTAAAAGATCAATTTGGGTAATACCATCTTGGTACTATTGACAGATAACAGTTGTTTGTTGTTAACGAACTTAATGGTACTCGTTTTATCGACCTGGATGAAGGACTGAGTGGACCTGCAGGGATTCGACCTGTGATTAAGAGGACAAAACACAGGTCCATGTAGTGGATGCCTTAGTTCACTGAGCCACAGAGTTCACTTGCCTTTGGGCCCAAAGTATCCCCAGGAAACAGTGGGGTTGACACTGCTGTTGGACCAAGGTCTCTTTGTTGGCTGTGCACTACAAAAAGGTTCTTATTCACTGCAGGTGAATGACCCCCCTCTGGGTGCCAGACAACTTCCTGGACTGCCAGACAACTTCCTGGACTTGAAGTGCAGAATTGGGGACTCACATCTGTGCATTGAGACCCTGAATTGGGCATCCCAGCAACATAGAAGACCTAGAAGAAGCTGGAACCTTGTTTCATTGCCCCAAGACACCTTTGCGCCAACTCAACCATGATCGATGCACTTTGAGGGCCTACAGTGCTGCTTTTGCCACTCTACGCATCTTCAAACTGCTTACCTGCCTTTTAAGTATTCCGGATGCTGGCTTGAACTATTGCAGCAGACAGCATCAATGAACCAGATTGCCAGTTCGACTCCATAAAGGCAACTGATTTGCATGCTGACTCAACCTGCCGCAAGCCATCGACCTGACCTTCTCAAACGCCAAACGGACCCAACAGAAGCATTGTTTTGCTGCCTATTCAACTGCTGCCTCAAACCGTTGGAAGCCATAGACTCAACTATCTCGAAAGTCAACTTCACCCAACAGAAGCCCGCACAGTGACCCGACTTGCCAGTGGGACTCAAACATCACGACATTGACTCAATCACAGTAAAGCACCTAGAAATCTAGCCTGACATGGTTAAGCCCAAGATAAGAACTAAAGGTATTTTGAATAAGTATTGTCCCTGAATCCCCTTTAAAGGACCAGTGACTTTTAAGCCCCCTAATCCATGAACGTTGACACTGCTGCTGACATCTTCTTGCCTGAACACGCCTGCTTATCAACCCACAGTGCCCTTTCTTATTAAAAGTCTGCACTCTTTGAGTTTGTTGGACAGGAGAGGGTAGTCAGTGTTTTTGATTAGTAGATTGCAAAGTTGGTGGCAAGGTGTGTCCTGTTGGTCCTCTTTTGTCATGGGAGAAGTTGTCATTGGCCAAGGACAGCTGTCCTGTCCCGATGAGAATCTTTGGGAATGGCATCTGCTTCAGGGAGTGGAACCACTAACAAGCCAGTCCCAAACGGGGCACCTGCCTCAACAACTGCCCCTGCAACCCATGGACCTCCTGAAATGGGACAGGCAAAGTAGATGAGTGGCACCAGCACATCTAACGTACATGGGAGTGGTGGTTTGGTAAAAAAGTGTAAGGGGCCAGAGTTTGCATACCCCACATTGCCCCCCCTTTTGCCCTGTAGGTATGGTATGTGTGCAAAGTCTTCTCTCTTAACATTACTGAGTACTCTTTCTTCCTCCCCTCCTCCCCTCCCCTCCTCCCATCCCCCTGCCACCCTTGGCCTCTCATCCACTCTCTCCTCCTTCTCTCCTATCACATCGGACAAGGTCACTAGAGTTGTCCGCTCTTCCATAACCATTAAGGACAACATCGGCTCCCTTGCCCCTGCACTTGCTGATTTCTGCAATCACTTTCTTGCTACTGGGTCTTTCCCCTCTTCCCTCAAGCACTTCCTTGTGCACCCCCTCCCGGAAAAGCCATGCGCCCACCCCTCGTGTCCGGCTAACTAGCGCCTCATCTCTATCCCTCCCTTCTTTGGGAAACTGTTGAAGAAGTGGATCTTCCACAACTAACTCATCATACTGAGCTCTTTGGTTGCCTACACGACCATCAATCTGGATTCCAAGCATCCAGAGGCATGGCAACGGCGCTCCTGAATACCCGTGAACAACTGCTTGCATCTCTTGATTCTAACCCACCCGCGGTTCTCATTCTACTCGATCTCTCCTCTGCTTTCAATAAGGTCAACCACTCTATTCTCATAAAACGGCTCCATGATATCCTTGGAATCTCAAAGCAGTGACTGGGCTATCTGACCTCTTTCCTCACTGACCGTCCCGCCCAGGTTATCCTGGGTTCTTTCACCTCTCCCACCTCTATCTCCAGTTGTGGCATTCCCGAGGGCTCTAAACTTTCACCCTGGCTCTGCCACATCTATCCCGCCCTGTTTGCTCACCTTATCTCCACCTTCTTCACACACTTCCAGTGTTATGCAGACAACGCCCAACTCTTCTTCAAACTTTCCTCTGAACTTCTTCCTATTTCCTCTACCATTCCTGACTGCCTATCTGCTATCCAGTCCTGGTGTGCCTCTAATGATCTCTGTCTCAATGCCAGCAAGACTGAGAACCTTCCTATTGGGAATCATGCTCCTTCTTTCCTCCCTTCACTCTGGCCATCCTATATGGGCTCTCCACCATCACCTTCATCTGAAGCCAGAAACCTTGGAGCCATCTTCGACTCCTCCCTCTCTTTCCTTCCTCACATCCTGGGACCTTGAAGAGAAAGCCTGTTTACAACTCCAACTCCTCAGAGTTATCCTCCTTTTCCTCACTTTTCCTCAGAAGCTTAATGTCTCTAGAGCTTTGGTACTCTCTAGGGTGGACTACTGCAACAGCCTCTTCCTCAATCTACCCTCTTCCTCTCTCGGCCCCCTTCAGCTAATCCAGAATAGGTCTGCAAGACTTATCCTTGGCCTCAAGCCAAGGATAAGACTGCATTTCTCCAGCCCTAAATTCTCTCCACTAGCTCCCGGTGGCTGCAAGGATCAAATTCAAATCCCTCTGCATCATCCATAAGGCTGTCTGGGGTCAGGGATCACGTAGTCTCCAACTTGCTCTCACCAAATACTCCCCCTCCAGATGTCTCTGATCTTCCGGCTCCAACTCTCTGCATGCCAAGTGCTTCTCTAAGCAGCGAGTGGGTGGCCAATCTCTTTCCCCAGCTGGCTCCCTCCTCTGGAACAGCCTCTCCCCTTCCTCTGTGTCTTGAGCTGGATCTCCTCAAATTCTGCAAGCTTCTCAAGACTTTCCTCTTCTCCTCCTCCTTCCCCCTCTCCCGCCTGTGCTAAACCCCACAGTCGCTGAGATTGGTGGCCTGGGCTCTTACATGTCCTTCTGGGGCCTGGCCTTCCATCCAATCGCTTTCAGCCTCCGTCCTCCCCCTGCACTTGCCTTTGGGCACCCACTGGCCTGCACTTATTGTATTGGCAGGTGATCACTCTTTACCAAGTGGACTCTGCCAGGAATTTACCTGTTGCCCTACAACTGACTCTCTGGCACTTGCCCCTCTGTGGAACCTCTAGCACTTGCCACCCTTCTCTTGTCCCTTCTCTCTCCCTGCACTTGCACATTTTGAATGTTCACGAGGCCTAGTAGGACCGCCTCTGTGTTTGCTCATCATTGTTATTTTATTTGACTTTTGTTACCTTGGTCCCTTCCCTTTGCCCTGTGGGCGCTTTTTAAACACAATTTCTTGATGTATAAGCACCTTACAAATGCACAATAAAATAAAAATAAATATATTACCCATACCTGGCCGTGAAAGGTGGCGCTCTACCCAGAATTTCTCCCTAGGTAAACCCCAGTTTGTAGGAATTGGGAATGTACCCTCATTTAATTTCTAAACCCATTTGTAATATTAATTGTTTTACTTGTAAAACTACTTAGATCTGCTTAAGTTAAAGACAAGTGGTAAGGCATGTTGTTTTTTTATTATTTAAACACTTTTTCTTCCCCTACTTTACTTGTTTAAGGTTTTCACTATTGCTCTGCTTTACTGTTTATTAGTGTAAACTGTTGCATAGACCCCCCTGTACGGGTTCCCGTTCCCACCCAAACACCACCACCCCCCCACCCATCCAGTGCAGGCCTCACTTTCACTCTGTGCAAGTTCCTCTTCTTCCCCCACGAGCTTGGACACTGGGAGTATGAAACACTGACACATCTCAGCAAGG
This sequence comes from Ambystoma mexicanum, assembly GCF_040938575.1. Lineage (NCBI taxonomy): Eukaryota > Metazoa > Chordata > Amphibia > Caudata > Ambystomatidae > Ambystoma > Ambystoma mexicanum. The sequence goes on from NC_090932.1 coordinate 192,814,739, forward strand.
TACATGATGAGTACACGGGTGTAGAACGTGGCTTCAAACCTGCTCAGCCTAACGAGTTGCTCGCTTCTATGCGGTTTGGTCGAGTTTTTTTTAATGTAGAATTCAATTTCGTCACATTCTTTTTTTTCAACTTAAATTTGGCTGCAAATATATGTGGGTGGAGACGCCCTGCAGCACCCTCTCACCCCCCACACCTCCCCCTTTCTTTATTAACATGATTCCCCACATTTATTTGCAACCAAATGCGTCTAACAAAAAAGACAAATTCCACAAATTCAGCCGCAATGTAATCTTCCTATCCCGAGTTGCTCTGCCGATTTTCAAGCAGAGAAAATCTTCTAAGCAAATGGTTCTTACATACCTGTTGTAATGTAGTCTTGTCATGTTATATCACTGGCCTGGTGTGCTTGCTGTCGGAATGTTGATGCATGAATGCAGCTCAGGAGAATGTTGAGTGGATCGGTGAGTGAATGTTCTGAGAGTGTCAGTTGGGGGCCTGAGCTGGGTTGAGAGGATGGCCAGTGGGTTCTTTCCAGGGGCGTTGCTAGGGGGGGCTAAGGGGGCTATAGCCCCTGATCTTTTGGTTGTAGCCCCGAATAGAATCTCAGGAGCTACAGCCAAAAGACTAGCTAGCTCCCAGTCCAAACAGTTCCGACATCAGCTTAGCCCCGGGTCTTTTCCAGACCTAGCAACTCCCCTGGTTCTTTCCTATGTTTGTAGGTCCATGACCCCTCCCTGTTCCTGTCCTGTACTCCATTGTCATGTACATAGCTGAAGAGTAACTGGATTGTTATATATATATATATATACTGTACATCAGTAAATAAAGCTACCTGGAACAATACCGACTCCACAGCAGGTCTGTGTCTTGAATACCAGCTTTATTACCACCAAATATACATTATAACAGTAGCGACGAGGATGAAAGAACCCTGAAAGAAAAGAAACTAAAGAAAAAGGACAGAGGGATTTAAGGAGAGGCTGCAGCAGCTAAAAAGTAGCTGTGGGGGGAAACAGCTGTGAATGAGAGACCCACCGTTCCCCCAATGCCTATAATAAATCATCCTGCTCAGCACAATGGAAATAACAAATTACATTTGGGCTCTTGGAGGGAGGCCTCCACCAACAGAAAAATCCCCAGAGGCTCCAGTGTGGGAAAAAAAAATATATAAGAATTACTAGGTCTTCGTTATGGGATTCGGATTATTGCACATAAAAAAAAATACCGAAGAAGGAGCAGCGGCCCAAAAATGTTTATTGCCCAAATAGATGGCCAATAATTTAAAAAAAAAGTGCCAGTATATTTTTTTAAGTTCCTATGTAAAATTTTGAGCAACTGAAGCTCAAAATTTACAAAAGCAAGCACATGGGGGCATCCATTTTGTGAAATGGATGCCTGCCTGTGCTCGCTTTTGCTTTTGCTGCACTAAGGAAGGAAAAGTCAGCCAGCTGTAGTAAACAATAGCTACCACTGGGTGGCTTTTCCTTCATTGGTTTTTCTTTCTAAGTTTCTCAGGCTCCTCCGAGCCGGAGGAGCCTGAGAATCTTAGAAAGATTTCTGCCTGCAGCTGCTTTCCCATTTGGGGCTCTCTCTCTGGCTCCCCACAGGGAGCCCGAGAGCCCCAAATGGGAAAGCTGCTGTAAGCAGAAACACTGCAGCATGGAAACTCTACCGAGGGAGCCCGAGAGCCCCAAATGGGAAAACTGCTGTAAGCAAAAACACTGCGGCATGGAAAAACGACTGCGTTGTGTTTCTGCCTGCAGCTGCTTTCCCCATTTGGGGCTCTCTGGCTCCCCACAGGGAGCCCGAGAGCCCCAAATGGGAAAGCTGCTGTAAGCAGAGACACTGCAGCATGGAAACTCGACCGCGTTGTGTTTCTGCCTGCCTTGGCTTTCCCATTTGGGGCTCTCGGGCTCCCTATGGGGAGGCCGAGAGCCCCAAATGGGAAAGCCAAGGCAGGCAGAAACACTGCAGCATTTCGGAAAACAACCGCGCTGTGTTTCTGCCTGCAGCTGCTTTCCCACTTGGGGCTCTCGGGCTTCCGAGGGAGCCAGAGAGCCCCAAATGGGAAAGCTGCTGTAAGCAGAAACACTGCGGCATGGAAACACAACCGCATTGTGTTTCTGCCTGCCTTGGCTTTCCCCATTTGGGGCTCTCGGGCTCCCTGGAGCCCGAGAGCCCCAAATGGGAAAGCCAAGGCAGGCAGAAACACTGCAGCATTTCTGAAAACAACCGCGCTGTGTTTCTGCCTGCAGCTGCTTTCCCATTTGGGGTTCTCGGGCTCCCCACGGGAAGCCCGAGAGCCCCAAATGGGAAAGCAGCTGCAGGCAGAAACACTGCAGCATGGAAACACAACCGCTTTGTGTTTCTGCCTGCCTTGGCTTTCACTTTGGGTCTCCGGTGCTCCCATGGGGCAGCACCGGAGACCCAAAGTGATAGCCACGGCAGACAGAAACACAACGCGGTTGTGTTTCAATAACGCTGCTGTTTTTCTTTCTAAGTTTCTCAGGCTCCGAAAAACTGCAGCGTTTTCAAACACAATCACGTTGTATTTATGTTTGCGATAGTTTCAAAAGCTACCGCAAACATAAATACGTTTTTAAATCTGAAGTTTTATTTCTAAGTTTTCCGGGCTCCTCCAGCCTGGAAAACCTAGAAAAAAAAATGCAGCTAGTGCTTTAAAAAAAAAAAAAAAAAATAGCACTTACCGAGATACAGCTGCAGCTTTTCTGCCTGTAGTCTCCGGTCTCCGTCCTGCGAGTCCCGGCACCAATGAAGGAAAAGCCACCCAGTGGTAGCTTTTGTTTACTACAGCTGGCTGGCTTTTCCTTCATTAGTGCCGCAAAAGCAAAAGCGAGCACAGGCGGGCATCCATTTCACAAAACGGATGCCCCCATGTGCTTGCTTTTGTAAATTTTGAGCTTCAATTGCTCAGAATTTTACATAGGAACTTAAAAAAAAAAAGTGCCAGTATATTTTATTATTGCCCATCTTTTTGGGCGAACCATTCCTTTAACATAATGGCACCGGTTTCCTAGTGCGTGTTTATTTTACATGCAGTTACATGATTTGTTTGCGCCTACGGGAATCCAGCAGATGGCGCCTGTGCGTCATTTAACTATCAAGGAATATGGTAAACAAAACGGAAAGAATGCTGTTGATGGAAAGGTGCTGTGCGAGACAGAATGAATTTAAAACGGTGAATTATGGAAATCGTGATGTTTCTAGATATCATTTGCAACAGTGCCCGTATTTTTTTTTAAACGGGATGAATTGCCGTTTTGTTTGGCAACCATGGACAGTTATGTGTGCATGCAGCCCGTTTTAAGAACGCTGCATGTAAAGTGACGGTTGCTGTGCACAGGACCAGCAGTGTCCGTTCTCTTCAAGGCCGCTGCGATAACGATGACATATATTAGAAAGTCGATGGTGTTAGTGAAGATTGGAATGCGGCCGAAGCAGACCTCTTATGAGCGTTGGCTTTCCTCTGCCCTCTGAAATATGTGTCAACAGGGGGTTAAATTAAAGCACGTCTGCTCAGAATAACGTTGTTCATCCTGTGAGCGATGGAGCAAACATGACTTCTGATGCTTAATTCTATTTTATTTTTGGTGCGCACATCGTGAAGGATACGGATGGCGGACGAATGAACTTCTTGCACGAGGAGCTATGCTGCATAATGGTTATAATTGATATGTGTTCAAGTAACAAAATAGAAGCTGCCTTTATGAGATCCCGTGCGGAAACTAAAACAATATTTGTCTACAATGGTGAACTTTTTGAATAATTGTTTACTCATTGTTCTGATGAGTTACAGGATTGAAGCAAGATTATTACCATGCTGAGTTAGGAATGACACTTAAGTATATATTTTTTTTGGCTGAATAAATGAGATGATGAGATTATGGCATGAACAATGAAATGCAAACTGTATAAGCCACTAAGCACGGGTGGCAAATCGGAAACACTTATTAAGGTTTGTGGGAGAACAATGTAATATGTGTCATTGCTGTTTTTTTTCTTTTAGGGAATTAGACATTATAACAGTCCCTCTCTTAAATCCTCTCCATCAAAGAGAGCAAGTGCTCTGGTGGGAGGCTCTAGCGTGTCCAGGATCAGGGGATCGCACTGGCAGCTCTGGGAACGGGGGTTGCCTGTTCCGCAGGGTGGGGCGGGAAGGAGATCTGATGCGACACTGGAGGAGGGAGCAGGCAAAGCATTCCATGATGAAGGCTGCAAGAGGGTACTCCTTTCTCGTGGTAGAGATTAGTGAAATATTTTCATTACCTTGTCACCATATAATTGAGTATCGGTACTCTCCATCAGCTTGCAGAATTCCTAGTAGTCAATATTGGCAAAATGTAAAAGTGCTGGTCTTGAGAGCCAGTTAGGACAGGCCCATGTAAAACACTGCATCACAGCTAACAAAAATAAAAGACTGAGAAACAAGGTGAGGATGAGTTTAGAAAGTGTGCTTAGAATAGGGTGTAGTAGGGATGGGGTGATAGGTGACCTGGTGGGATACGAGGGGGGTTTAACGGCATAACGTTTAGATGGATCAACCAAAAGCTGCACTATAAATCCTAAAGTTAACAGGATGTTAAGGGTTTGATACAGTATGGTCAAAGATATCATGGTCCGGATGGCTTCTCCAGGAGGTCAGTCTTCTCTCCAGAACACCTTCCTGTGGTAACCGACTAAATAAGAGATTTTGGACAATGGGCATCTCATTGTCTGGTCAAGCTAGGGATACCAGGCTTTTCCCAACCACTTGCACATCCATCACGTACAGTCTTGAGGTCAATGTGTGCTCATACTTCCTTCTTGATCTTCCGGTTTTCTTAAAACCTTCCCCATCACTATGGTGGACGAGTGACCTCTGTCCTGGATTACTCAAAGTGTATAGTGCAGCTTTGTTTTATGGTCAAGCAAGGAGAAGGACTTGGGCTACAAACCGTATACACACCCGGGGCTTCAGGTGGGAACCTGGCCCGATTGGCAACTGGAGAGGCCGACTTCCTACACTAACACCATTTTCCTGTCTCACCGGCTTGACTCCACTGCCCACCAGGATACTCTCACTTTCCTCCTTGACTTCACGCCACATGATTGTATCTAAAGGACCCTCTCTTATCTCGTTTCATATTGCACCGCCTCAACACTCTGCCGCATGCTCGTTCCTGCACTCATCCCGCGCTCAGCCTTGCCAGGCTAAGGGTTTGCTTCACTAACCTCTATCCCTCATCTCAGAGCCCACCGTGCCCTCTCGACCAACCTCCTTCCTCTCGGTGATTCTCATCACCTTCTCTCCCCTCCGGAGGGTGGTTCCCCCAACTCTACCACTTGCCTTCTCTTTCTCTCGTCCTCACTGCCTCTGACCTCCTTCTGCACCTAGTGGATTTCACAACCTCCTCCTGGTAAGAATCTTAAGTCACACCCTTAATATTATCACCAGCCTCCTTTTCATTCTCCAAGTCTCTCCTTCCTCACTCTGGCCTCCAACCGCCTGTATCCTCTCCTCCTTTGTACCTTTGATGGCACTGACAACCACTTACCTCATCGAACCTACTTTGATCTTACTTCCTTACCATTTTGGATATGACATGGGACGGCAGAACGTGCATAACTGATGTGGCTGTGTTTGGGGAGTAGAAACTGGTGTTTTGGGTGCAGGTGGAAGAAAGACTGGGGTATTGCATGCATGCCTCATGTAATTCCAGAGATGCTCACCCAGTCCTTTTTTGGCATTCTGGAACTTTCAGTCTTGCCTTTCTTTTAAGGTTTCCGAGACTAAATATCCCCAAATGCAAAGAAAAGCCCAACTGGACGAGAATCTCCCGACTGATGTTGGGCAATGCGGCTTGTGTGGCACTGGCACTCAGTGCTGCCTGCCATCCCATCCCATTCCATCCCATGTTGCGTATGCATTCTCCACTGCCTGTGCTTACCCGGGCACGTGTGGCTTGGGGTTACAATGTATTAAAAACAAAAAAGAGGTACAATGAGCTTACTACCTGCCCATTAATGTCAGGGAAGCCCGTAGGGTAATGGTTGACATGTGTCACTAAGGTTCACTTTGATTGGCAATCCTAGAGGACACCAGTGTGCCCTCTGCTGTTATGGCCATTCCATATGATATTGGGCACTGTTCAGTTCGAAGACGATTCTGGCAAATCCATCTGTGCCTCAATGCACTTTCCAAATCATTGTATCACACCTTTCAACTTGCTGAGGCTCGGAGGATAAACTAAGTTGTTTTTGGAGTTGACCTATTGAAGTCAATAGAGAAAGTACTTTTTGGAAGATGGTGGCAGAGTAATCGCATTGACGTCCATGGAATGCATGTGGCTTCTTTAGAGTGGGAACAGGAGTCCAAGGCGGGTGCCCCTGGCGCCCACATAGAGAGTCTGGCACCCACACATTGATCCCTGAGCCCCCAAAACACTTGCATCTATGGCATTGTCCTAAAGTTTGGTGGGACGCTCTAAATAGCTCTTTTGCGCTATTGTGGAGCAAGGATGGGTAAGTCCAGACATAACTTTGCACTGCTTAAATGTTGCCACCTGTGGCAGCAGTAGCCCCAGCCTCCTTCCAAAGGGGCACGCCACGTGTCCCTACTGATGGCAGGAATCCCATCTGCCTAATAGCATTTAGGCTGTCAGGGGTGCATGTGTGTGGTAGCACGACACTTCTTGGCAGGCTTCTAGGCTTTGCTTCTTTGTTGCCCGTACTCAGACATGTTCTGCCATGTATTCAGACTTCACAGAGGCTTGGTTTCTAATGCAGAGGTTTGCCTTCTTGCTCAATATATGGCAATGCCTTTATTCTGAAATCCCACTTTTCTTTAACTGCCAGAATTTGGCTATTAGGCTCATCACATCCATCCGCATAACATATAACATATGTATTTGTAGAACATATGTATTTGTAGAGCGCACGTTCACCCACGAGAGGCATCTTGGCGCTATTGACCAACAATAGATGTTTAGTTTTACCCAACTTAATGGTACTCATTTTATCGACCTCGTAAAGGATGAAGGGCTGAGTGGACCTGTTGGGATTCGAACCTGTGACCATGAGATCAAACACAGACCCCTGTAGTGAATGCATTAGTCCACTGATCTCCAGACCCGGCTTCCTCCTGCAGGTTACAGAAACATTGTTGCAGGTTTGCTAAAGGTTCATACCTGGTTTTACTCCTAGTTCAGCAGCAGTAACAGAATGGCACTGTAGTGTGGATTTCACATCTCAAGTGGTGGATGGTGTTTTCTTGAGTTGGGGGCATAGTGGTCTGTTATCAAGGTTGTTGACCAACAGAAATATAGATTTTCATGTGGTGGCAGTAGATGAGTGGATCACGTGACGGTGATCGAGGGGGCACAGTCCGACACTTCCTCGTCACAGTCCAATGACCATGAGGATCCAGAGTCTTCTCCCGGAGGAAGATAACTTTGCTTGACTCAACTATAAAATAGTTTTAAGCTCGTCCCCCAACCCGATTGTTCCATCACAACACATCTCCATACCCAAGACAAGTAGGGACAGGTCACATGTTCTACAGTAAGTCAGAAATGGCAGGAGGTGAGGACCACAAGGAGGGTGGCAAGGAAGAGTAGGAGAAGCGCAAGGCAGATTACTAGCAAGTAATCCCCCCCATTATCACAATGGGCCTCTTCCCCATCACAATCATTATCACAGCGAAAAGACATTCTACCACTGTACCTAAAGCCATTACTAAGCAAAACCACAACACACGTTCATTTTCATACTAAACATGCCAACATGTGCTTTAACGGCCATATCGGAAATGAACGCAACACTCTTTTGGAGCGCCCAAACTCCTTGGCACTCGGTACTCTGGTCTACAGCCTGCAATTTGTAAATGCTGTACAAATGCATGTGGAGAACGCCAACGGTGAGTGACACCTCGCACAGGTCAGAGTTGGCCACAGATCACTGTCTTGAATGCCACTGAACAAAAACACACCTATGCAACTCTTCACAAGTAGTCTTAATGGCCAACTAAATCCGGGACCAAGTGCTAGCACCAGCAGAAACTCACACCTTTGATCCAAATGGCCAAGTGCAACTCAATCTGGGGATGTAAGGCCCTCTCGACATCAAGGGTCCATCATAACCAAACCTAGATAAGAGTTTTGCAAAAATGAGCACCGCTTCCTGATTTGTACAGCATTTCAACATCACCATAGGGACAAAAATCTAGCCCAGGGTTCACCACCACAGGAAATTGGTAATCAGTGACCGACGCACATTCGGCCTCCTGGGTGGCACTAGTGATGCACAGAACGCCACCTTGGCACACCAAAGCACAGATCCACTTATTCCGGACACCCAAAGTGACCCTAGAATGCTAGCAGTAGGAAGGTTATATACAAAGGGCCAATGAGGGACCTCTGGGCGGGGCTTTGGAACTCATGCAGGGTTTAGGATGTATAGCAATTTATTTTAGACGTTTCCTGTGCTTGCCGTGACCCCCGAATGACCCCATATTGAAGGGAGAAAACAGCAACCAAGAAACGCATGATCTAGAACTAAACCCCCATAGGTAAAGAGGGTCACATGACCTAGGGTGCACGGCCTCTAGCATTACTCTATGCTCAACATGGCACCCAGTGCTTTAAGTAAACCTGAACATGAACTGATGCCTGGGACTGCCGCGCGGGTGCAAGCCGAGGCTCTCCACCCTGGTGCCAAGAGGCAAAGCCAGAGAAGCACACTCATAGGATGGAGAGGAAAGCAGGCTGGGGACTAGTACATAGGAGGCAATAAGCGACCACCAGTTTGGGATTGGGTGCGCCCATCTGGCTTGACGTGGGCTTTCCTGTAGGATGGCATGATGCATCGGCCACCTTCAGGGTTTGAAGAGGAAACCCATCTTCTGAAAGAACCACTGTAAGCCTCGAAGTAGAGTTTAAAGTCTGCTGATGAACTTTCGATCAAATCATTCAGATAAGACCATACAGTTTTGTAATTCAGAAAAAGCAAGTTTCATCAACAAGTTCTCGGCCACTGTCCGTTTTCTGGGGCCTGATGCAAATAGGTTCATAGACTAATATTTAGACTTCGAAGGCTGATGGTGTGACTTGCAAGTCGTCAAAAGCCACATCTGATAAAAGCAGGACCTATTTCTCCATCATCAACGAATCACGAACAGACCCCACCCGCCCCCGCGCCCCTGGCACATGAACAAGTATTGTGGCACGAGGTTTCACAAAAAACCACACTGCTAGATACGGTGCTTTTCAAAGAAAAACGTAATGCTGTGTATGCTTGCCACCACAGTGCTGGCGCCAGCTGTTTGCACTGGGTGAAACCACATGCACGGGGAACTCAGTTAACCTCGCAAGATGAGCCGGCCATCAGCACTCACCCTATGCCAGCATGTCCCACCTACCCGGTGCCTCTATGGTGCTGGCATGCACCTCCACTGTAGGGCATGAACAGTCACTGCCAAAAACATGACCTTGTCTTCAACACACCAGAGGCTTAGACAGGGTAGGGCATGAGCGGGCAAGGCCCACCCAAAGTCTGTACATGCCCACTCAGCCGCTCTGTGTGGGCATTTACAGATATTAATCTCACCGCAATGGGCCCAACTACATTAGCTTCAGGCCCCACTTGTTAGACAATCCTGGCTACGCCTCTGCAACACACCGAAAGCCAAAATAATGGTGTTTGGGAAGCGCAGGAGAAAACGTTCAAGCGGGGCAGGGAAGAAATATAACACGTGTCTGACTGCGCCCACCTGGGTATAAAAGTTACCCAAACCCCAAGCTGGAAGGCTCACATCTGGCACGTCACCAATTAAACTGAAGCAGCTGGAAACGAATCAGGAGGTTTGTTTGCAAACAGGGAACATCCCATCCTACCAGATGCACAAAGTTGTGGCAACAACGTTTGGTAGCCGCACTGCTTATGGATGCTACATTTGGGGCCAAGACCCCCAAAGTAAAATACGTTGGCTGAACTGAAAGTCGCGTCGCGAAATAATATGCAATTAGCCTACAGCGTCCCTATGGGATGTCATGGTATAGCAATCGGCAACAGCAAGAAAGTCCAGCAAAGTATGCTGCAAACAGACCCTCCTCCCAATACAGCAATCAATGGAAAAGCATACAGTTTGGGCTGTTGTGTGGGCATGGGATAGGCATTTGCCAGGCAGTGCCATAAAGGCTGGCCATAAGATGGAAACAGCTACCTGGACACATGATGGCAGCGCCTGGCAAATATGTTAATATGCTTTTGTACTGTGCCGAATCACCATTGTAGAAGTTGCAAGGCGCCAATGCCTGTCTACCTGTCAAATGCCTTTACAAAAGTGAAGCCGTTGGCTTTGCCAATGCTTGTTTTTTAACAGTTATTCAGTGCAACTAACAGATATATTGCTTATATATCAGGTAGTAAAGGCAAACTTGGTCAAGATGTTTTATTTTGACAGGAGCAGATTTACAGCTGTAATTACGCCATTACCTTTCAGGAGACCGCTTAGAAGTAACAATGGAATCCCCATACAAGCCCAGGGCTTGATGCTACAGCATGATAGAACTAGCAAAAAGAGACCTAAGGTGAGGGGCGGTGTAAGAATGGCCATAGGGATTAGCATAACCAGGACCACTCAACATTCGCAGGCTGTGTATGCCTCCTCAATTCCAGTCTCCCTCCACTCTGTACCGCTACCCCAAAAGCTTTGTCTTATTGGTAGCACGAAGGTGCCACCAAAGAGCCACAAAAAAAAAGAATGGCTTGAATCATGCAAAATGGAGAAGCTAACATATGAGGCCTACACAATGGACATTCCAACCCTAAAACAGCACAGCATCTGGGAAACCAGGCAGGGAAGACTTTCCTTCTTGTGGACCACTCCGCAGAAGTCATCATGGTGGTAGGAAGGGGCTTGGCCAACACCGGAAGTAAAAGAAAACATTGGATCAAAGAACGAACGCAAAGCAACCCAGAAAATCAATTAGGTGCTGGTTTGGACTCCATCGCGCACTTTATCCTACTCATCTCGCGGTCACTCTTAATTTTCATAACCTCGACTCCTGGGGGCCATGAGTAGAGGCTATTATTCAAGACTGCCAACTAAGCTTTTCATTCCTCCCTCACTTCTCTTTTTAACGTCCTTTTGTTTGTACTTCAACTTTCCCATGGTCTATTTTTATTCTTCTTCCCACTCTATTCTTCTCTCGTGTTGCTCCTTTTTAGTTTTAGCTATTAGGTGGTGCTTGAGCACCACCTATTAGGCAAAACTATTGCATTGGAGTACAGCTAGGAAGGAGATGACGTGTGAGGAAGGACACAGTTGGCCAGAGTTTGGTTATTTACTCACCCATTGACTAGCCATAGACATGCTAATTCCTATGGCCATTCCTACCCCCCGCTGCCTGTCTCTCCCCTTCCAAAACACATGCTGCTGCGATCTCTTTCACCTTGCTTTATCAAGCAGTAACAAAATATGGCATGCCAGTGTTATTTCTAAGCAGTCCGCTGAGAGCTAATGGCTAATGACTAATGACTAAACCAAGAGTGCCTTCAGCCATTTTATTTATATCTGTTCCTTACATTGAAGTCCTGTCAATAATACGCAATGACAGTCCCAACTGTTTTGGTGGTATCTAGGGATTAGATTGCCAAGCACTGATCATATGCCAAGGTAATCACATCATTTACCAGCTGTTGCCATCTTATCACCAGGTAATATTATCCAGTGCCTGCAAATGCTTATCTTGGCCATAAAACAAGCCACAACTGTTGGCTTTGCTAATGCTTGCTTTCTTTATTCACTGTGTTACGTCTTCGTAGATGAAACAGGCTCTACAAAACCAAATCACGGTGAAGCATTATGGTGGCTACTGAGGAGTGGCGTGAGGATTCTAGGAAGCACGGAGTTATTCACCAGTTTTATCGGGACCTTGGGCATTGAGGATGAGGAGTAGCCTTGCGGAATGTTTAGGATGTCAAAGTACCTTGTTTGCTCTGTTTTGCTGCCCATGGAAGGTGCACAATGAGCTCCAGGTTAAGCAACACAAATCTCACCAATAGCCCTACCCCCCTTCCCAATATACACAAGGCCACAAGTGACAAGTCTGGCTATTGATGTTGAAAGCGATTATCCACGGTTTGCGGATTTGCCTGTTATGTGGGGGTCTAAGGAAACGCTTCTTGAAACCTAGGCTTTTACTTTCAGGGTTGTGGGTGTCGAAGATGCGCTCTTCTACTGCAGTGGAAGAAGCGACGATTACTTCATTCGCAGAAGTCAAATGTCTGCAAGTGGCCTAGCAGAGCAGAATACCATTCATCGCTGTGGCTCTTTAAGATTAGATTCACTTCGATATCCCACTAGGTCCCTGATGAAATTGTTTCTGCATTACGATGGCACTCTTTTTTTAATCTCAATTAGATTTTTATCGTTCGTTGTATAACATTTTACATTTAATATTTTATCTATTTGCCACTATGAATAATTTTCTATGATTGATATTGATTATCTATGGCAAACATGTCGATATGATAATAACGATTGATTGGGATTGCTATACACCACAAATGCAGGGTGATCTGAAATGACTTGACCTTTAAGAACATCTCCGAACAGAAAAATGTGCCCCACCCCAAGCTGTAATATGACATGCATTTTATCTTATCAAGTAGTACTATCTGTAATAGTGTGGCCAGGCAACCCATCTGGTTGCCACAACTGGCCTGTCCACCACTCCTAGGGACACAGCACAGTGCAAATGCCCTCTCCTGGGCAGCCATTTTAGAATTAGCTTTACTTGAAATTCGTGAAACCCGTTCAAGGAACGGAAAGACAGGGTTATTGGGGTGGGGGTGGGGGGTATTGTGCATTATCTGTGGCCTGCCTAGAAAGTCGTAAGGCAGCAAAATATCTGCATTCGAGTTCCCCTGAACCCGGAAGTGCAGGATTCTGGGAAGCTGGACCTCAAATAAGCAAATACTTGTAACTTCCGAGTCTAATCTGCAACATCAGGACCAATTTCTCCCTATAACTGCTAAATGAAGAAAAACATGTACAATAGTTAGCAGCAGTGCTTTGAGTGGCAGAGGCCGGGCCCTGGCAGTCTCCAAAGAGTGGGGCCCCCGGTCCTACCACGCCGGGACACATTATCCTGCCACTGCCGTAGCTGCGACGGGAGATGCACCTGCCATTTTAAAGTCAGGCATCTGTGTGACAGACAGAAGTGCCAGCCAGGAACAGCATCGCTGAAACTGGAAGTTGCAGTTTCAGCAACGCTGTGGCTGGCTGGCACTTCTGTCAGTCACTGTAACTTCCTCTTGAGACCCCTCTTGTGAGGGGTCACAAGAGGAAGTTATGGTCCCTTTGTTTTCCCTCCCCAGGTCACTGACCCTCTGCGAACCTGGGGGCTCCTTTATCTAATCATGGAGACCCCAGGTTCGCAGAGGGTCAAAGACGCCTCAAGCTCAGTGATCTATTTGCTCTGCAGAACAGAGCACAGATCACTGAGCCCGAGGTGTCGTTGTCCGTTGGCAAAGCTTTATAAAAGATGGCTTGAAAAGTACACTATAAAGCTTTGTCGATGGACAAAGACACCTCGTGTTTTGTCCGTCCTCAAAGCTTTATAATAGATGGCTTGAATTGTGTAAGTTTCAAGCTAAATAGAAATATGTTACATATGTTTATAAAAGATGGCTTGAAAAGTGCTGCGGACCTTACTATGGTTTGCACACTTTTCAAGCCACCTTTTATAGACATAGAAAATCTGTTACATATTTCTATGTTTATAAAAGATGGCTTGAAAAGCACACACACCATAGTAAGTTACGCATACAAATATATAAATGCTTACATATATTTATATATTTGTTTGTGCACCTTACTATGGTTTGTACACTGTTCAGGACACACCCACCATGGAAGCCCCACCCTCAAATGAGCCCCCCCTCCATTTCCTACCCCACTTAAAGCACTGATTGGCAGATCTTGAAGCAGCAGTCCACGTCCTGCAACTCCCTGCACATTCCACCCGTCTAATCTCGCAGCCCATGACATTGTTTATTTGAAACATTGAGGAGGGCCTACAAATCTTGGGCCCTTGTGTGTTTGGGGGGCTAGGCCACCACGCAGTGTGGCACAGCCTGGAAACACGCTCCATCAGGTCCAACACGGCGGCCAGACTACACCCAAAAGCCGACATGAAAAGAACTCTGCTATAGTCCACATCTGGCTCACCTTGCATAAGAGCCCTTTGTTCACTTCAGGGAACAGAACAAGACATAGTTGTAGGGGCCTTTCAATTTCAGTGGCGTTTTGGCATTTTCATAATTCACTTCCTCAAGCGACAAACACATTTGGTGGCATTTTCGGCCATTTTGTCTTTTCCCCCTTGCCAGAATACCCAATTGCACCTGGTTTTAATGAAGCACAAGGGGCCGTTTCTCTCAAAGCATTTTTCATGTGTGCATCTCACAAAAATGCTTGAGAATTAGGTGTAATGTCTGTATTTGCCATTTCTGTGTTTTGACAGCAACCTGGTAAGACCCACAGTGGATCTAGCTGAAGACAATATGCTGTCTATTATTGTGACCTTTTCAATAGACTAGTTGGACCACTTAGACCACTCTATTCCCTTTCCTTCCGTCACCAACACAATTCACCTTCATACACATTCTATTCCTTACTAGCTCACGTGGGTCTCTCTTACCAGTCCCAGAATGAACATTCTGGGGCCAGATTACAGAACCTTTCTTCTGACACAAGTGTCATTTTTCACAGCATCAGCAATAGGGCAAACTCTTCAATGCATTTTTGCATCAGGGCAAAGTTTGCTATAGTACTAATATCCTTTCGTGTTGGCAGTAACTTTACCCTGGTGCAAAAATACATTGAAAGTATTTGTTTTTTGATATAGTGCTAACACCGTGCAAAATTGCATTTTCTGCAGTGCAAAGTTTCGGTTATCTGACTCCTGAGGTTTGACCTGGGAAACATAGTAAAGATGCCCAGGGAAATAAGACACAAAACTTCCAGGACTGCCTGAGCACTCTCAAACCCCTCAAGCATCCAGCATTACACTGTGTACCAATTTAGAATTCTCTAAATCTGCCTTGGAAACTCAACCCAGTGGTCACAGCACTTAAGGGCATCTCCTCCTCTCTTTTGCAGAACCATGGTCCACCTAACAGGACTGACAGACATTCTTCCCCAACTATCCTTCCCTTTGTAGTCTCTATTTTCCTCGTTCCCATCCTCATATCTTTCTAATTTTCTTTCATTGAGCAGACAAAGATCTGGACATCCTTGGTACAGTGCCACTCCACGGACACACCTAGGTGATCTGAAACTACTACGTTGGTGATATGGCATAATATATTAATATATGCGTAGCCGAATGGCTTTGTATATACAGGACGACAGCATATATATAAAAGCATATTAAAATAACAGTTCCTTCGCCCTGAAGGTGCCTTGGGCCAGGTGTCTCAGGACACGAGAGCAAAGACGGCATGAGTCTTGGCGGCATCAATCCCTGGGATCCCAGTACCTTGGACCCCAGCCAAATAATGTCCAGTCCCCCCTGGAATTCAGCGATAGGACCCAGTGGCCAGGATTTCATGTGTGCTGTCCTGGTATCCAATCTCAAATACTCATGCCCAGACAGCCACACCAGAGGACTGCTGTCGCTTGGCATCTTTGCCTTGAAGAGGTTTTGCTAGCATTGATCTTTGTTGAGCCCTGTCCCCATGCATTCTTAGGACCCCACAGGACCATTTGTAGAACTGTCCATAGGCATTCATCCAAGAGACCCTGGTATCCTCGAGCAGATGACCGCATGTCCATCCCACGGTCATTACCTGACTCTGTGTCCAGAGCTGCCTGCAGCATGCGGAAGGAGCTGGACTGCCTCGGTGGGGCCCGCGTCTCCTGGTTTTCCTGGATCATCTTGTACACCTCAGAGTCTTCTTCAAAGCGATTCATCCTGGAGTCTAAATCGACACTAAGGAGACAAGAGGACATGATCAGAACCAGAGCAAGTACAACAGAGACAGCGACCGAATGAACATCCGCTCAAGCACTACACAGAGTAGGGCCTGGAAATTCATTTATTAATAGAATTGTATAAAGCACAACCATTGCTGTGAAAAACTGAAGGGTCAAATGAAAATATAAAATAATACAATAATACTTTGAAAGAAAAACAGTAAAAGAACAACTTGTTCGAAAATCAAGAAACAGGCTAAGAAATATTAACAAATAACAGGACAACCGTTTCGTAGAAAGGCATTGAAAAATATTGCTTACTCCTGGAAGCTCAACAACGACATAGTGATGCACGGGAAGAACATTGCAACGGCATGGAGCTGCTTGCAAAAAGCTCGCTTTGAGATGGACACTCCCCCACCCCAACCAACACACATCCCCAATAACAGTATTCTCTTCCCTTCACTCCCCACTCTGTTCCCAGCTTGAGAAAAGACCATGTTGTGTCTTTTCTGGCATGCAACACATTGATGCGAATCAGATGCTAAACATATTGTGACGAAGTTCCTTGCGTGGCAGTGGGAGCCAGTGGCCCAAGAAGCTGTGGACCCCCTATGTACCAGGATGGTGGCCCCCAGAAGAGGTGTGGGGGGAATCGAATTTGTTTGGTTTTTGTTTGTTATCAACTGAATTCATTTCATATCAGTTTTATGTCCATCTAACTCGTTTAGTTTGCATTTATTGATAATTCTATTGAAAATGCCTTTTTCTTTTACAAGCACTGCCGAATATGCTTGACCCGTAATGATATGTTTGACCCCAATGTAAAGAGTTACATGATTAAAACATTGAACAACATACTTGATTTTTTCTTGTATTGTTTTGCTCCCATCCGTGGACAGATTAGGTACAGTTGATGGCATACTCCAGCATAACATTTATGTTAGTATGGTGGTTCAACTATCCCCCCGCCCTCCTTTTTGTTTGGGGGGGGGATCCCCTTTGGCACTGCGCAGTGGTCCAGTAACAGTCATAAAGAGCCAACTCTCCTCTGCCATGAAACCCAAATGGGGGGCACAGACACCATCACCTGTGAGGACCTTACACCGTGAACCTCTTTGCATTGATATGGTAAAGAAGGAAGTGGTTTGTGCTTTTCCACGAGAAATGAGTCTCTGGCCCTTTAGGACCACCCCACCCCCACAGGTCCAGCTAAACCCTTCAGAAAAGTCAGAAATTAGAGAAAAGGCATTAGAGATTGATTTTGCAGTTCCCAGAATCCACAGACCTGAACTATGGTCCATGGACCTCTGTCGGATCCACGTAAACACCAAAATGTCACCGATAACAGAAGGATGTCAGTAGAGTGGTCTTCCCCACCTGCAGGGGAGGTTTTGTAAAGTGGGAACCTTGGAAAGGCAACGAGTAAGAAAACCACAAACATTCAAAGGGGAAAACCACGGGCATCCAGCAATGAGTAGGATTGGGCATTGTGCTGCGAATCAGGATGGCTGCAATATGATACAGCCTCTTTCCCTGTAAGTCCCACTCCTGAGCAGGTACGACAAGTACGCACCAGAGGCCAATCACAAGGGAGCCCTCCCCTGCCCACACAACTGAAATCTGTTACACCTAGAGCCATCCCAGGGAGAGGTTAGGACAGAATGAAAGTGGACCACAACCCAGTCAGTCGGTGGGTTGTTGGAGCAGCAGCTGCAAGGCACGTGGGGAGTCTGCAAAGGAGCACAGTACCTTTGGAGCCAGGAGGAGGATGGGGAGCAGGGAGTGGAGGGCTAGATTCAAGGAGGGATATTGTATGAAGCCATTGGAGGAGATTTTGACATCAAGAAGTGAGATTACTTACACGTTATTGGAGGAGGTTGAAACAGCATGGAAGGAGGTTGGTAAAGTCAAGGAAAAGGTGGGTCAGTAGGGGATTGAAGGGGAAACTCCAGAGAAGTAAAGAACTATTGGAGGCTGAGGAGAGGGACCAGGTTACGGGAAGAGTCCTTGATGTGAAGGGGAGTAGGCAAGAGCATGTGGCATGGCGGCGCAGAGGGCAGGACCAGCTCAGATACTAGGAACTTCATAGTCAAAGGAAATGCCTAGGCTTATGGAAGCTATCGAGCCACCCACACTCTGTGACACAGGGACATCATACAGCAGGTTTGAAGGATCTAAAAATGATCCCTACAAGAGAAGTACCTACCCGGGACTGCGCCCCCATGACTTGGCTTCCCTGGAAATATGTAGTTGCCCACCATTTGTGTGTAAGCCATAGGGAAGGATTTGCTAGGGGATTCAGGATCTCCCCAAGCAAACCCAAACAGAGACGGCGGAGAGGGGGGAGAACTAGCACAACACACCCAGACTCAAGACAAGACGACAACTGCAGGTATCTTGTATGAATCCAGAACTGTATTCCTGAGTCTCATAGCCCTCCTTTTTGTTATTCTGAATAAAGGAACTATATAATCGACTGCCTGTGGTGGCCACTAACACTATTCAGTGCTCTTAACCTTGGAGGGAATAAGTTACAATCTTTCTCGCAGCGTAAAGTAGATATGGCATCTACATAGCTGTAGAATGGGATGAGGCATCTCAGAGGATGGTTCATCTTATCAAGTGCCATCAGAGACCTTTAATTGTGAGGTCTTGAAATGTACTTCTGTTGAACAAACCTAAGCAGAACTTTATTCATCCTTCACATGTATATAACCCCTCTAAAAATCTAAAACTCCTTTGACATTTGATGTTGTTGATGATTGTTATGTAGATAAAAATGTGCACCAACAGAACTTAAAATACTACGGTAATCCTTTGGACTTCAAATCCCAGAAAGGGTTAAGCACTGGGACGAAGAAGAGGAGTAAAGAGCCAATGAGGATCAACCATAATGTCAATAGTAACGTGCAGTCTAGTTTGTGTCCATTTCATCAACTGCACGGGACATTTAAATCAGAGAAACACCAGCAGACATGGGAAACAGAAAGTGAAGAAGCCAGATCAGGCTGTTGAGTTCATGGAGCGGGAAGCGAAGCTGCAGAGAAAGGCAGGGACAGCACCAGGCTGAAGGAGAGAGGTGCCCCCAGACTGTCATTTGTCATCCCAATGTACCTGTGTGGCGGGAGACCCAACAAAGGTTAACGGGCTCCAGAGAAGTGCAGAAAAGGTGTTGAAAACCACAGAAGGGCCGTCCACGACGCTGTCCAGCCAGAATGCAGGAACCATATGGATGAGAGACCACAACGCCAGCAGAGGACCCTACATGGGTCTCACATGCTGCATACAACATACCCAAAGCGAAAATCTGCAGCTACAGTGACCCAGGAGTCAGAAAAAACAGGAAACCAGTGTGTTGGCCCTTTGATAATGGTGACTCCAAGGTATTCAGACAGACATATGAACAATTAAGTGGAAGTTTTGAATACCGACCAAAAAGACTTTACAGAGAAAACAAGAGGGCAAACATCGTACAATTCTCCTGATAAGAGTTGTCAGTTGGGGGAAACCTGGAATCAGCACTGCTATAAACTGAAAGACATTACAGAAGAGGGGAAACATGATGCAAGTCTCCTGATAAGAGTATCAGTTGGGAGAAACCTAGACCCAGCATTGCCATAAGCCAAAAACCATTGTAAAGGAAACAAAGAGGAAGAAGTTGTACAATTCACCTGACGTCGGATGTCAGTTGGGGGTAACCTGGAACAAGCATTGCCAAGAGACATTGTAAGAGAGGTTGACAGGAGGAGCTTGAACAAACCCTCATTGGGTATGCCAGTATGGGGGAAATTGGTGCAAGTGCTAACTGAAGTCAACAAGGTTGTGCCACTGAGGAGGTGAAATTGTGAGAACATTTAAGATAAAAGTGTATGCTGTGGAGAGACCGGACAAGAGTATCAGGTGGTGGAATCTTTTGAAAGAGATACCTGGCAGGAGAGTACACCAGGGGATATGTGTGAGTCAAAAGGGGGATATTCCTGGCAGGAGAATAAACCAGGATATCCAGAGTTTTCAGTTGAACCTCCTTTAGAAAGAGATACCTGGCTGGAGATTACACTAGGGGGGATCTGTGTCAGCCAAAAGGGGGATATTCCTGGCACGGGAGTACACCAGGATGTTGAAAAGGAGTGTTTGTTCTATTAAGCCTTTGTTGACATTTGAAATTTTAGTGGAGGAGTTCCTCTTAAAACTGAAAATGTTTGCTTGGGCCATTCTAAAAGACGATAAAAGACTTTCTTTCAATATATTTCAACCCGTATTGTAAAAAGAACATTTGCTTTGCCATCTTAAGGTAATTTGCATTA
This sequence comes from Ambystoma mexicanum, assembly GCF_040938575.1. Taxonomy (NCBI): domain Eukaryota; kingdom Metazoa; phylum Chordata; class Amphibia; order Caudata; family Ambystomatidae; genus Ambystoma; species Ambystoma mexicanum. The sequence continues at coordinate 192,835,029 of NC_090932.1, forward strand.
CCCTTTGGGTGAAACAGAGTATTTAAAACATCTTTGTTCCTGAAACCATTATATGGTGTTTGCACAACTTGATTGAAGTGATGATGGAAAGAACATTTTAGGATTGTGTATGTTAGTGTGAGGGCTAGATTCATTTTGGACACAAGGTCAACTTATTTTATTTTAATTTTCACAGGTACGGACATTCTCTTTTGGTTAGGGCTAGATAGGCCTTTTTCCAAACCCATTTTTCTTTCAATAAAAATTGTGAATATTGAGAACATTGCAACTTTGTGTCCGCCTCTCATTGCTGACCCCTCACAGTCCCCGTACTGTGTCCCGCTGGCAATTTTTGCTGTGTTGTGTGATGTGGCTGGTAGAATAAGAAAAGGATCTTTGAGAGTAGGAATGCCCAACTACTGCCTCAATCATGGAACTTACTTGTAGACAAAAACGTCTCAAGTGCGTGTAACCCCGAGTAACGTGCAAGAAGGACCCCTTCAACCCACAGCCCTTCCCCTCCAGTATGTGCCACCCCGCCCCACATAAAAATGGGTGTACCGAGAGGGGAAGGGCTATCACAATCCGCCCAAGCTCATCACAAGGTGACAACCGCAGGCATCTTGGATGAATCCAAAACTGAAGCTTTCATTTTTGTCTTCGTGAGTCTTGGGGACCTACTTTTTGTTATACTGAATAACGGAACTATATAACGTACCGGCTGTCGTGGCCATTCTAACACTATTCAGTGCTCTTAACCTTGGAGGGCAAGTAACTAGGTTACAGTCTTTCTCGGGGCATAGAGTAGTGTAGTGCCATCTATACATTAGCTTATCCCGAAGTTCTGTGCCATGAATATTAACCTAGTAGTCCAGTGACATATGTCCTTCCACGTTTCGTCAGGTATTAGAATGTCCAGATCTTGCTGCCACCCTTTTCTATTGTTTTCTTTGGGGTCTTTGTTTCTTCCTCGTAATAGTTTATATACATTTGCTGAGAAAACCCATTTGGTGGATGTTGAACCCAAGACAACCTTTTAAAAGTTCTGTCAGTTCTTTTGCTACCCTGCGGCTTCACTTCCCAATGAGGGGTGCAGCGCCAGAGTTCCAGCTAAAAGCGGGGAGGTCTGTCCATCTCTTCCAAGCCAAAATTGTTTTTACAATTGGAAAAGGATTTCATCAAATGTCAGCAGGTTTTGTGCACACTACCTTTTGCCATATCTCAAAGATGCTCCCCTGCCCTCATTGGTGTAAAGGCTGGATTGTGAAATAGAGGTTCTCATCGATACCGGTTTCCATCTTGAGCAGATTGATAATATTGATTCCTGGAGATGTAGGCCTACTTGAATACAGAGCCATGATTCTTGCCAAATGCAGGTGCTTCTTCCCACATGTTTTATAGAAGCCATTTGGTATTCACTCTCGAGTTGCGGCCATCGTCTTTTACACTTAATTGGGAGACTGAGAAGTGACCTCCAAAATCAGGGTATCCAATAATCCATCTTCTCGTTCCCTGGCTGATGTTTCCTGCCACACCAAATAAAAACAATGAAACAACTCTGAATTACGGGCAGATCATATTTGGGTAGTTCCCCTGGTGGTGCCTCAAACATATATAAAATATGGGGTAGGGGCTTCACTTTAACAACAGATATTCTCCCATCCATGGATAAAGCCATTCTTCTATTTATCCAAACCTATTCTAATGGAGGCCTGGGTAGTTCACTTTGTAGATCTTCTTGAGAAGGGATGTGATGGCTTTGGTAAAGAGCTTTGCACAACAAACGGATGTAAAGGTCTTTAGAGACTTTGCTATATTCGTTTGTACGGATGAATTCACAATCTGATCTAAATGTGTATAAGAAACCCATTGATCAGTGTTACGAGAGGGCAGCCCTGTTTCATGCCCGGTGGCAGGTTAAAGAGGTAGGCGGAGGACCTGTTTACAGCACACCAGGCAAATACCTTTCTGTCCAGAATGAAATCCGACTTATCTGGATCTTGAAGTAAAGATTAATATTGTACAAGGGGACTCGCAAAACATTCTAGAGCTTAATTTGGCATCTAAACTAATAAACACAATAGGCCTCCAAGAAGTGCAGTGCAATGACACTTCCTATTTTGAGATAAGGGACATGTGGGATTCGTTTTTGGATTGTCCCACCTGATCTTTCTCATGGAACAAACTGAAACACCCACTAGATGGATGAAACCAGGAGCTGTAAAGCCAGGCGGGCCAGAGCTTTATGAACCTGGCAACTACCTCTTCCTGCATAATGGGGAAGAACAAGTGTGAGATGGACTCTGAATTTGGAAATAGCTCACTCTTTTAGGACTCAATTTTTAGAATCTGTAAATTTCGGAGACTTATAACTCAATTTAATGGAGAATTCTTCTAAGGCTTTCTGCTTCCCCTGCTCTCTTCTCACCTTACTACGGAGCCCCAGCTCTCTTCTCACCTTACCATCCAGCGCCAGCTCTCTTCTCACCTTACCATCCAGCCCCAAATTCAATCCGTGAGAAGGTACTGGTCTCGTTTGCCTTGGTTTAGTGAACTAAAATGACCCTCTGCCCTCTTGCCGTTCTCATAACATAAAAACATGGTCTATCGTCTAACAATTTACTCTATTTTGTTCATTATTAGTTTATTTAGCTAGCAAATGGAGTTTAGTGCTGCAGCCCTCCTGTGGGTTTCCTAATTGTTAGTCTCGTTGTGTCCAGTTTCTAACCTTTCCAATTCTTCTCAGAGGTCGTCCTATGCCTGGGATGGCAATAGCTTCTACTATTTGGACAGGTCAATTACTTGCCCCCTTGCTACCACCCTCATAGTGACCATGTCATTGCCAGTCTCAGAGCAGGTAATCCTGAAGCCTTCACATCTTTTCCCTTCTAAACACATTCGTGTGTGGTCATTGAGTCTAATTGTGGCATGGTCACAAATGGCTACAGCACCATTTCCTATGAAACACTTCCTTTCATGGGCTTACTGGAAACCATTATGTGGTCCAACCTAAAATACAATCTATGGACATGAGAAAAGAACAGACATGTATAGACTACAAGTTGTGCTGTGTCTGCCAAGCATCCACCAAGTGAAACTCTAGGGAAGCAGATGCCATCCCTCCTGTATTCTGGAGGTCGACTGGATTCCCATCCATAGTAGCATTCATCGCTAGCTTCAGGCCGCCTGAGCATAGGGCTTCACCTGTCTTATGTTTGTCCAGTTCAGATAGAACCCAATGAAAACAATATTCCTACCACTGATGTGAATGTGATCCCCGGCTATACCAAATCGACCTATCTTATTCTTGAGTGTCTGGGCTGATTACAAAGAGAAAGCAGCAGTTAAATAAGACTGCACCCGGCCATCTTCCTATTGCCCCCCATATGAATCATCCAAATGAAGTGTTGTTTGTGACACGCCATTCCAGCATCCCGTGTCTTAGATGGGTCTTCTGTAGGCGAAATATACTCGTACAAGATCTGCTCAGTTCATTAAAGACCTTCGAACAGTGACATGGGGAGTTAAGACTCCCAACTTTCCACAACCACATGACATCCTGAAATGTAGGTGCCCCTACTACCCAGTGGCACCATATGCTTACATATTGGCTAGTGCTGGCATTGGCTATCATTCACCATTTAAGTCCTCCCCGAGTCTCAACATTATCTTAAATGAATCACTTGCTTTCTCTAAAAAACAGAATTTGATATCTTAGTACTGTTAATGGACACCGCCAGAGTCGGGCCGACATGTAGGTCTCCCAATCTCAAAGGTATTGCTTCCCAAAACCCTGCCTCACATTGTTCTCAAAAACCTTTAGTACCTTATATCTGATGACGGCGTTATCACAAGGGTGTGGTTTTAGGAGTCAAAGAATCCCAAGGGCGTCAAAACCTTGCTTGGGTATTTAATACAATCTTCACCAAAGTCTTTATTTCCATCCAAACATAGGTAAACCCGGAGAACACTGGGGCCAGGGAACGTGCAGATTATATAATGAGTAGATAATGGGGCGCATTACCTAGTGCCCCTGGCACCAGTCGCCAGCATGCCCATGAAGGGCCTCTGGGCGGCTAAAGGGCTCTTCCTCAATTCATACGCATTTGTTTCTTATTTTCACGTTTTTAAGATCATCTCAGTTTTTTGGTGACACTGCATTGGATCCACCGTCTTCTCCGTCAGAAACCCCTTGGTCATTAGTGTCCTTCTCCCCCTGCATCCCTCGACCTTTATCCACTGAGGAGATTGCAACTTAATAGCCATGAAGACAAAACAGCAGCCCTGTTAGAAGCATCCAAGATAAAGCACCGGTTATGGGGTGAACTCCTCTTCTTTTGTGACGAGTGGCCTGGAAGAGGTTCTTGCAGGGTTATATGAAACTGTCCAGGAAACCAGAAAGCTGGCACTCATCCTAATTCATTCTTTGACAGAATAGTCATGCACTTTGTGTCCCCTTGTTGTACTTGGTCGATCGCACTTGTGTCAGCCACCTCTGTGGGCTGTTCTAGTTTTGATCTTCGTGGGTGCCATGGGTTTCTGAGTCATGGTAGGATGCACAACCAGAGTGAAAGGCAGCCCGAGTATCCAGCACAGCTAGACTTCAAGGAGTGGGATCAGGTCACACCAAAACTCAAAAGCCAACCTATGACTGCGAAATCCCTCCTTGGACCAAACAAGGAATTTGGAGGCAGAGGCGTAGACAGGGTAGGGCCTGCGCGGGCAAGGCCTAACCACAATATGTAAATGCCCACTCAGCAGTGCTCTGTGGGCATTTACAGATTGTAATGTCATTGCGGTGGGCCCAACTACATTAGCTTCAAGCCCCCCTTGTTAGACAATCCTGGCTACGCCTCTGTTGGAGGACTGATGGCAGCTCATGGACTGGGACTGTGTATATGCCATTGAACATAGCGTTGGCCCCAAACTGAGAACAAGGGGACCATAGCCTGATTGCAGGAACGCACGTGCACAGAGACACTAGCACAGGAGGAAAACCAGACCACAGAGAACACTTTGGCTCACAAACCACCTGCCAACCCGTCCTGATAAAAAAAGAGGTATGGTGGGGAGACCGACCAAGCACTGAGCCACACCAGAATCATCTCGATTCCACCAGAATTCAAGATGCCAGCAATCTTTCTTACATCCTCAGACAACTACTCTGCTGGCTGTTATGCAACTAGAAGTAGCTGGAAAAAGGGTAATGCACAACACCTGCCCAGGGGGGCAGGAAAACATGGGGAGGGGGTGGGCCTATGTTCTGAGGACCAACTACGAGACACGACATAATCAAGAAAATGACACCAATCAGAGCCGGCACTGACTAATCCACCTGCGTATAAAGGGAGGGAGAAAGCGCTTTGCATGGTGGGTGCTGCTTTAGGAGATAGGGTGCCATCCCTGGGAAAGGAAGCAGATCAGAGAGTTTAGGCGGAAGAGGCAAAGGACAATGGTGCTGCAGACAAGGAAAGAAGCGCCAGTACTGAGCTTGTGCCAAGAAGGCCAGTTGGGAAGTGGGAAATGGACCAGTGCAGACTTGCTCGACGGAGAACTAGCATTGGAGAGGCCTATGATTTAGATCTCAGACTGGCAGCTGAGAAGCTTTACAATGGTGCAAGAATTGAGAGAAACTTTGGAAGAAATTGAGAAAACTATTGTGGATCTATAATCCAGGTGCTGGTCTAGATAGCAAGGGCGCAGCCCAACTAAAAGTAAGGCTTGCTGAAGTCAGAGCTAGGTAGACATCAAATAAACTCTAACCAGAATCATCTGTGAGGGTGGGAAGAACTACACATCTTACTAAACAGTGATTACCCTATGGGCAAGAGGAGGGGTGGAAGGTCTTGCCCTGGTAACTGCTAAGAGTCCGGGCCTTTGTTCCTTTGGGAAACAAAGATTTTCACCAGATGACATTAACCACAGGTCAAGCCAGGACAAAAGCCCCAGTTTGGATGAAGAGAGGCCAACTTTGTTCAAGAAGTGTTTCCCGGGATACTGGACTGTGCTAACCAGCCTGGCAGAACATTATCCTTGCTGGAACCGTTGGCTTTTCCAAGAAGAGTGTTGGACTTTGCACCTCTGGTCCCTTAGGATTAGGATTAAGGATAGAGTAGGAATTCAGACCTTCGGTCCTTCCGAGTAGTCCCTCTCTCACAGGGTTTGTGGAACGCCTTATACCATGCGCTATTTTTCTTGCAAATCTCTCCCTTTGAGCTACCCAAAACCTGTAGGCTGCCTCTAACCAAGTCTCTAGAAACAAAACCGGGTTTTGCCTCAGTTGAAAACTTTGAACCCATGGGTAAACTTTTTAGTTCCTGAAAAGAAGATGGTTTCTGAGGCGCAACATACTACCTTTAAGAATACATCAACTGTTGGAGGGAGGTGAGATGCCAAGCAGCAAGAAGGATTATTTAGGATGTGTTTCTTGTTTAGTCATCAATCCTGACTTTTGAACCCCCACCGCCAAGAAGGCATTTTATGTTGAAATATCTTTGTTTTATTCTTTAACATGGCACGTGAACTAAATGTCGAGAACCTATTAAACCGTGTGTGTTTATTCCGTTTTCACCCAACTTATGAAAAGTTGCAGTCTCTTGGCGCAATGTCATATCAGTTTCCAGACTTCATTATCTTTTAGGCCCTTCGTTAAACCTTTCACCAAGTTCAGCAATTTCCTTTTTATCGTTTGAGCGATTGTCCCTCATGGTCTTGACTTCTTGATGATCATTTTCAGTTGTTATGGTAAGTGAGCGAGAGAGGGATTGGACATGCTGTCTGTCCTCTTTTGCCATGGCCCATTAAGGACAAACAGGAAAAGTCACAGGACTTAGGTCGATGTACTCAATTGTCTAAGTTCCACCGATCACCCATGTGACTCTGTGAAGACCCATTTCGAGAGGGTTGGCAGTCCAATCAGCAGCGCATTGCCACCGCAGACTCCGCAGGTAAAGGAAATGGACCAGAAACAGCAGACATTAGAGACAGGAAGAAGACCCGCACCTGAGCAGGCTTAAAGACAGGAAGTGGGTCCGAACAAGGACAGGAACTGCATCAGAACCAGAACAAGCAATACAGGGAATGAGTGAGAAGCAGAGCAAGCCCGGGGAGCCTTGAAATGGCGTGAACCAAGTACAACCCGAAGCAGACACCCGAGAAACGGGAACTGGTTCAGAACCTGCTGGGATGCTCTGAAACACCGATGCCCCAGATGCAAACATAAGCACCTGGCGAGACAGTCAATAAAAGACAGCACGGTGCAGAAAAGCAGCCAGTGTCAATAATTGCCAGGTGGAAATGAGACCTTTGATCCTGCAAACAGCTGATAAACTAACAAAGCGGTCAGGAAATTGCGTGGGGGTGGGGCAGGATGCGAGTGCTGAAGCATGCAGTAATAGCTAGTGCTGTGAGGTGCAGCACTGGCCCTAACTGACTATGAGCAACCGCACGGCCAGGACACACCCACTTAAAAACAAGTGAAGGGGCGGGGGCTGGAGGGGATTAGTTTACAGAACGCGACGTCAGAGGACGAACTCACAGCAAGGCAATGATTACCTCCCTTAGTAAATTGCATCGATTAGACCCCATAAACGTGCTCAATTAGCAATAAAACATGGTTTCTCTTTTGCCAAACAGTAGTGACCTGCATGGAGACTGACTGATGAGGATGCAGTGATACATTCCGATGCACTAGTAAGATTCCCTTTGATCTGCCACCTTTATTTAAAAAACACAACACAGAGCTCCCAAGTGATGTTCTCCGTGCCTAGGCTTCTAGTTCATAAAATGTTATATTGTGGTGTTTTTTTAAATAAATGTAGGACTAGAAGTACCAGAATGCACAATCGTGCAAGGTTAATAGACAGAACTGCCTGAACAACTTACAGCAAGGGACAACTTCAGATACCTAAACTCTCCAACTAGACGTAAGAGATATGTGATAAAGACACCTGCTATTTGTCACTCTTTCAAAAATGAATTCAGCTGGTTATGCAGATTAAATCGACAATTTAACATACCAAATTGTGTTTTTATTTAGATGCCAAACATGCAGACATCACTGGCATGGAATACATCGCCTTTACTAGCTTAATGCATTTTTGTTGTTTTATGCAGGTAAATAGTGAGCAGTCAATTGCAGGATGTGGTGGTCTTTGAGATGCATATGTGCGCATAGCAACTCAAAACAAATAGCGACAGGAAGCCAAGTCATTGCAGCCCCGCCTGTGACCCTGGCGAGTTGCTCAGCTCCACCAGCTCACGCTGAAATGGACCATCTCATCCTCCCTCGCTTGGCCAAAGGCGGTTGGAGTCCTCACTCCAATATAAGTAGGGGGGATTCTGTCCGCTCGTTCCTACTTGAACACCCCCTCCTTCTGTTAGCCAAAATTCTTCACTGGACAGAGCCGATGGGTCTAGCAGAGGAAGCCCAACATTGCCAAGGGGATCGCGGGGTGTAGTGAGGAAAACCACCTACCAAAAAAAGACACGTCTCCACAAGCGTCTCTGTGCATAGAGGTTATAGAATCAAAATATTTGGAGTGCTAGACATGAAGCCGATAAGCAGAGACACTCAAGGGGCTGGGAGGGAGGTGTTATTTCACTCATTGAGGAGTAAACATATCTCTCGACCTTAACATTTGCCAGGGCAGGCCATATTAGAAGAGTTTGGTTTTGGTGGGGGTGAGCCCAGTGAAGTCTACGGACAGGTATGGGGGTTTATCGTGTGTGTGTGTGTGTGTACTGACTCCACGGGGAAGTGACACACGTCCAAAGTGTGAGTTGAGAGAACGTTTATCCAGGCTGTCGCCCCTCCCACATGCACTTTCCCCAGTATATGCCATAGGGACACACAGGATCGTGGAAACTGAAATAACTACTCATATGTACATAAAAAGAGGGCTACAACTTGGCTTGGTTTTTAGCTAAAGACTGCAACTAGCCTTTACTATCAATTTAGAGTGACAAACAAGCCGCAGGTGAAGTCTACATGCATTATACTGCCACCAAGATGGTGGTCATGTCAAGGGATGCCAAGCTTTTATTGGATACAATTCGGTTACCAACCGTGAACTAGTCATATGACACCGGTCTTCTCTTTGAGGAATTTCCTTTGGAAACATGGTTCAGGTGTGCCCAGTGGGCCCATCCGGTACTAAGTGGGGAACAAATATCTGCATTTGATAGACCCAATGCATACCAAAGCAGCCTAGCAGCATGCGCAGCCTAGCAGCATGTGGCGCGTCCGTAAATCTAGGCATTTGGAAAACTCTGCCCCACGGATGCAACAAGGTCACATTCATCACTTGCATTTCTTAGGTCATGGGTTCACTTAGCAATTTTGATCCCTCAAGATAAGAGGGGTTTGGGCATCATTTTAGACTTGGACAATGATTGCTGGAGATGGCGCCCAAAGGCCTTTTTTTACCTTTAAACAGAATTGGAAAGATATTCCTGCGTATGCCATGCAGCAATTCTTGTTAAATCCCTTTCACAGCGATTTGATAATCAGGTGGGTATTACGAGACGAGTAATGCGTATAGCTTAAGAGAGCAAGGAACTTTTTTCCCGAAAAATCTTCGAATTTAACGTTTTTTGGATGTTAATTGCAATCGTCTCCTGAAGGTGATCAGTAAAGATCCGAATTTGTGTGATAATCCTGACTAAGGGGAAGAAAGATTTCCTTATCGAACTATATTGCCAGAGGCATGTCAAATTGTAATCACAACACAGTGTGGTCACCCCATTTAGGACACTGCGAAAGGTCAGAAACTGCAAATCATACGCACCCAGGTGTATTTATACAGGGATAGAATACTCGGATGCTGATTAATGGACCAGGGATGATCATGTTGCCATTACACTTTGCAAAGTGAATCTCTATAGAAATTGTGTGTGCAATGTCACTTAATTAAATTTACATTACCTACAATAAATTGTGGAATTCTCTCCCTCCCGCCCCACAAACACTGTTCTTACATATTATGCACAGGAAATTGTGGTCTCCTCTTCGCTTTCTTCCCCAGGTAAGTGTGCACCACTGAAGTGCATGAATGGCTGTGACGGAATGCTGGCTGCTCCATCCTCGATTGCATGATCCCCACTAAATCGCGGGATATGACACCTGTCACATGCACCACGTTTCTGAGTTCCCTATTGTCGAGGATGTGTTCTGGGCCAGGCTTAAGATTTGTGAGCCCCTTTATGGCAAATGATGTGTGGGGTTCTTTAATTTGCATATGCCTTGACCTCGCTGGACTTGACAATACAGAAGATGGCACTACATGGAGAGAATCAGTCTTTAATACTCTGTTGTGGGATTCGGATCAAGGTGCCACACTCTCCGACCTCTCACAACTACTGGAAACAATGTATGCCAAAGTCACTGCCACATCGAAAATGTTTGCCACAGGGACCACGAAATGACTAAGGGGTGCAGGCAGTAAGAGGAAAAATTAGTGGTTTTCCAGCTGGTGTAGGTCTGGAAAAGATACTGGGCTACGCTAATGTCGGGACCCAGGGATAACTAGCCTTTTGGTTGTAGCCCCTGACGTTCGATCCAGGGCTACAACCAGAAGACCCAGGGCCATAGCCCCCCTCAGCTGCTCCCTAGCAATGCCTGTGTTTTTCAATACACTAAAAACCGAGAAAAAAACAAATAAAGAACGTTTGGATGGGGCGAGGAGGAAAAATTACGATTAGCAGGCAAAACGTGATTATAAAAGTAATCTGCACATATTTTAAAAAAAAGATTATGCAGGCAAACCAGAACTATTGCTCTACTCACACCTTCACTAAACCAAATACGACACTCTCCTCTTAGCTGCTACCCCTGATCAGAGACATCCTTGAATCACTCACAAACGCCAGAATATACACCAAACTGGGTCTTTGGGAAGCATACCACCTCATCCTGTAAAAGCCAGGGAGATTATGGAGTACTGGATGATGCCTTTCAGTTTATGTAATGCCCCTGCGGTCTTCCAGAGGTTTATGGATTCCAGATTCTCTGATCTTATTGGCCTATATGTCTGGGTCTATTTAGACCACATACTTTGCCTCTCTGGAAGAACATCAGCAACATGTGTCCAAAGTCCTACAGCAGTTGGAGGAGAACCACTTGTATGTCAAAGTGGAGAAATTTGCCTTCCATCGACACAGCGTCGAATTCCTAGGTCATATAATAGAAAACACCGGAATCCAGATGGATCACGCCAAGGTACAGGCCATAAAATACTGTCATGGTCCGCAAGAAGAAAGAGCTGCACAACGCCTTTTGGGATTCGCCAGCTGTTTTCCTGGACTTTATAGTCAACTTCACAGAACTGTCCTTTGCATATTACCCACTTCTTAGAAGCCAATCAACACTTTCAGTGGGATGAACCAGCCAAAGAAGCCTTTCAGACCCTGAAGAAAGCCTTTAAGACAGCCCCAATACTCCATCATCCTGCTTATACTTTTCTTTCCATCATTGCAGCAGACGCATCAGACAGCATTATAGGAGCTGTATTGTTACAAACAGATCCAGAAACATCGGTGGAGCACCCAGTAGTATACTACTCACGCAAAGCGAAGTTAACTATGAGGTCATAGAAAAGGAGCTCTTTGCTATAAAAAGGGCATTCAAACAATGAAGACAACACATACAAGGAGGATGGTACCTGCCAATGGTATGGACCTACCACCGTAATTTACAACAACTACAAACTCTACAATGCGGTAACAGTCGCCAAGCCCGGTGGGCATTCTCCTTTAGTCAATAGGATTTTCTCCTTACCTACATCTCTGGGACCGCTAGCCTGCGAGTCGATGTTTTGTTGTGATCGTTAATCCCAGATGCCATACCAGATCAGTATCCTCCATCCCTGCTCCCTGCCAAACATTTCATGGGAACCATCCAGTCCTATTTATAAAAGATCTGACACGCAACCACAACAGACAACATTGCTCCTCATCTGTCCAGGCACTAGGAAATCAAACAACAAGACTGACTGCTCTTCTTCACGAACAGGCTGTACTTACAGTCAGGGACGTCATTTCACCAAGTTACATTGCACGACCCTTGACCTCTGATGACATCAGAGGAAGTGATGTCATGTGACCTCACCCCAATGACATCATGGGAAGTCAATGGAACACAACCTTTCCCCACTTAACAAAACAACAGGTAGCATCACATAGCATTGTTCCCAAGTACACTACGAAAAATATGGTTACGATATCACTGTAATGTGATATATATTGCATAGAAGAATCGATCACCATATGTATCGTTAATATCAGTGTAAATAGGCCCATATTACCAATTTACTGTGAATGCAAGCAGACGTGCAAGGGCAAATGATAATGATGTGTTATTATATAGCACTTAGGCTTAAGTTCTTTATATAGAAAAAATATACATACAATATCACCCAACTGGCGTTGGTACTCATTTATCAACCTCAGAAGGATGAAAGGCTGAGTTGGCCTTGCCGGGATTCAAACCTGCAGATCACACGCACATCACAGAAGTAAGCGCTCAACCCACTGAGCTATTTTACCGGCTATAGCTATCTTACCGGCTATAGTAAAATGATCAATTAAAAGTCTGCTCTCAAAGTCAGAAAGCAAATTTACCCTGTAGTGGATACCATTAAACTGTTAACTGAGATTTAACAGCAAGCCAGTTCATCTGCAGGTCTGGTTCAAAGTTGGCCACATGTTAAGCCTGCGTGGATCTACTTTTCAGGTTTCAGAGGTTGTCAAAATACATATTATTGGGAGGGTTCAGAACTCTGTATTAAATCATTTAGAGTAGCGCGGAGAAAGCAGCACACTAACACAGCATTCCATACTCTGGGCACTCGTTACCTCAAACATGCAAACAAACATCCTGAACAGCATGTCAGGGAGATAGGAAAGATAGACACATTACAACAAAGCATTCATTGTAGCACAATTAAATCAAGGGCCACTTTATGTGCTATGGTCAAACAATTCTACACTGTCACAAGCTTTTAGGCACAAGAAATTTGTGAAGTGACCGAGGACACCGAGATTGAATGTTTTGAGATGACCGTAACAGAGACAACAGCAGAAACAATATGATACAACTGCAACTTGCGAAAAGCGAAATACATAGACCGAAATGGATGCTTATTCCACTCTAAATGATTTTTGGAAGTTTTTGTCTGCATTGTGAATTTGAGGTGTTTAAGAACAGACTAATCAGTGACTCACCCGCTGAAGTGTGCCTGAAATAAACCTTTAATGAGTCTAGCATTATATGCATATAGTTCCAGAAAGACAAATGATTTGTTATTCCTATTCTTTCTTATTTAGGGTCACTGCTCAAAGTGTTACACTTGTGGAACACCATGTTTTTTTAAGAGGCCTGAACAAGAAAGCCAGCCACTCCAGAAACAAAGAGCCACATGGCACTGGTCACAGCCCAGAAGCTTCGATTTAAAACAAAAATACAAAAACATTTCTATGGGGTAGCAAGGGAGACCACAGGAGTAGCAATGGAGACCTCAGAGGTCGCTGGTGTGACCCCTGGTAATCCCTAAATGACGTCCCTGCTTACCGTCCCTCGAACACCATTCAAGTGGCCCTCAAACCTACATGAGTCCTGTGTTGCTAGTCATAGAGGTATCCAGGCCACCCGCAGTCTAGTGTCTCGTTATTTACATAGCCTCATGCCCGGTGTGTACCCAAACCAAAACCTCAAAATAAAAATCTGTGGGGCTGCTTCAACCCATCGAACAACCTTCCTACCCATGGCTTACCATTGCCACTGATTTTATTGTGGACCTCCCGGAATCCAACAGCAAGACTTGCATACTGGTAGTGGTGGATTGTTTTTCTAAATTGTCCCACTTCATACCGCTAGCATCCTTCCCTACAGCCATCCAGATGGCAGAGGCTTATCTCCATTAACATTTATCGATGACACAAATTGCCTGACAAGATTATTTCAGACTGCAGCTGTCAATTAATGGGTCGGTTCTGGGCTTAACTTGGCAAACCTATTGTAGAGGAGCAGCTGAATGCCTCTGCAGGAAGTCCCGCCCCCCTCCCACCTGTATGTTGGAGGCCTGAGATTGTGCCATGCTTGACACCAGCAGTTGTGACCATTCCGCTGCGAATCTTCAAGAAAAGGTAGCCATTAAGAAAACCCTATCAGATGCACTCTCGAAAAGATGACAATCTAATGGAGGAAATCCCTGAAGGAATATGAAAAAGAGCAAGAAAAGGAGTTCGTGACATCACAAGAAGCGAGTGTGAAGCACCGAGAAGACTGGCTGAAGAATATGTATGACCCTTATAGAAACTGATGATGAAATAAAGAATCAAGTGAACTTTCATATGTGAAGAAAAGAGTGCACGTGTGAAGAGCACTGCAGAAAATTCAAGCCATTTAATAACTGTACAGATGTAGTAACGCAAGTAGACTAAGTGATCATAGAAGCGGGCTATACGTAGTGAATAGACTGCAGGCGGAGATGCCATTATATAGAAGATGGGCATCATTGTCATAATTTTAGTAAGCTCAGATCCATGGAGAAAGAAGGTTGAGGGCTGTGTCGCAGTAAGAATTAGCTGAGATTGTGAAAATGAATGGCAAAACTGTCTGGCCTGTTGTCAAGGCTGAAGCAGCCAAGACTGGTAATCTATTCTTGAAGATGGAAAATGTGCAAAGCTGAATCATTCCTTGTTAAGGTGCAAAGAAAGAACACCATGTGTGCCAAGTTTTATTAATTTAAGACTTAAATGCAGCAAAATGGTCCAAATCGTGGTCTCTTGTCACGTGAGCCAAGGAGTTGGGCGAGGAGTTTTAGAGCAAGGGACAGTGCGCGCCCGCACTCTTATATTCTCATAAACAAGAATGCATTACAAGGCAAAGTTCAAAGACAATCTTCATAGCAGAAGGCATGGGTGATGAGAGACGTTGGGCTAATTGGTTGGAGAGGTAAAGTCAAGTCCACCTCCTGGCACCTGGGGTATGAGTTTATGTGCTGCTAGTGAGCCGAATGCTCCAGACTGGCACAAGCATGCCAATCAATCGTAGAGGGCCATATAACGAAGAGCCTTATAGTTTGAGAGCCAATGATATACCGTGTACTTAATAAAGTTTAGGATGACTTGCACTAGAGGTAGGCACAAGATGTCCTAATCACAACCCAAACCCTTGTAGAACGTATACTTAGATGTTCCCCTTGAGCATATCACAATCCCTCATAGGTTTCTCGTATTTGCCACATAGTATGATGTCACGTATGACACATTTTTGCTGCATAACTGATTTTTTATGAAATGAATGAGAGCTCGAGCGAACGTCTGTTGATGTCCGTTGTAACTCCCTGTTTTAGACAATTGATATTAAAACAGACAACTTTTCCATCTTCCTGAGTTGGTTCGATTATTTGTTGTCAAAGTTATTCTGCATCCCATCAATTGCATGTGTGTTACCAAAAGAGCTCTAAAAGCTCACTATCAAGATCCACTGCAGGCTCA
The DNA here is from genome assembly GCF_040938575.1 of Ambystoma mexicanum. NCBI lineage: Eukaryota > Metazoa > Chordata > Amphibia > Caudata > Ambystomatidae > Ambystoma > Ambystoma mexicanum. Next base: position 192,850,506 of record NC_090932.1, read on the forward strand.
GTTCTGGCTACCACCCATAGAGCAATGGCCAGATCGAGAGGACCAACCAGACACTCTAGCAGTACCTTTGTTACGCTAATGTCACACAAGACAATTGTGCCTATTGCTTGGATACGGCAGAAGTAGCCTACAATATTTCAAGGCACTCGTCCATCAAACATAGCCCCTTCTACGTCACTTACGGACATCATCCCTAGATTCTACTGATGCAAACCATCTCCAGCAGCTTTGCTCCATCCGCTGATGTGAAGGTACGCCAGATACAGTACGCCCATTAACAGACGGCTACTATACTTCAAGATACGAAGGACTGGCAAAAGCAACAGGCTGACAAACATCGAACTCCTGAACCCACCAATCGAGTTGGTGATCTGTTGTTGCTGTCCTCCAAGAATATTCCACTCCGAAACCTGCATGTCAAATTGGGACCTAGATTTGTTTGTCCATTCCCTGTGCTGTGCAATATAACACTGGTGGTCTGCCATCTGTGATTACCCACTGCTTGGCGGATACATCCTATTTTTCATATCTCACTCCTGAAACACTTTGGGCCACCCGAGCCAGCCCCATTGAACATTGAGGGGAACCCTGAATATAAGGTTTGTTCTGTAAGTGACTCCTGCTACTGCAGGGGTCGTTTGGACTAACTGATTGATTGGGAAGGCTACTCTGCTTCGGATCGTACAGGAAACGTGCAGCACAAGTCCATGCCCCACAGCTTGTGTACAATTTTGATGTGAAATATCCATGGAAACTAGGTGCTTCAATGGGCCCGGGAGAGGGGCAGAGTGTCGTGCATCGCCACGGCACCGCTACCTCTCACCTGCAACAGGCTGGTGCCCTATCCACAATGGTGCGGTTTTTCGCAAAGGCAACGTGGGACATCTTTCCTGGCAGCAGCCGGCCGGGAACGGTGGTGGCGACCCGCTTCCATTCGGCATGATGCCGAGGCTCACAGCCATGATTCCCATGCGTCATGCGTACAATGCGTACGGTGCAACTTTTTTATGGCATGTTGCCATTTTGACGTGCCACAGCCCAACAGTTTGTTGTAAACGGTGCATCTCAACTCTTACATTGTCTGTAATCCCCTGGTCAGCTCTGTAATGCTTTCTCTTCCTCCTTTCTCCTGCTCTGTGGTTCCCTCCTGGTTCCTTTCATTCCTGCTCTCCTCCTGGTACATCCTTGCTCTGATCTCCACCAGCTCTTGCTCCTGGTGCCTGGCTCCTTGTAGGTATCCTGTTGTCAGCTACTCTTACGCCTCCTAGACCAGTGTCCGCACTGTTCCTAAACTATGCAAATTTCAAGAGGCGAGCCTGTAGTGTTGAGAGCTGGTCCCTGACCATTCCTGAGTTTCAACCCCTCAGGGTGGGAAAGGGTTGTTTCTTCCTACTACCTTATCATCAGGAACGAATTGGAACTACGTCAGATAAACATCACAGACAAGACTCCACAAACTCTGCGTACACGAAACAAGGTACTTTACAGGGGCCCACTTCCATTTCAATGGCGGCCCGCTATGTGACTCCCAGGGTAATCAGGTAAATAGGGTGGGGAGACCCGATGGAAGAGGAGGCGAGGAGAAAATGGTGGGGCGGGTGCTCACATTTCTGAGCTTGCTCGGAACGCGGCTTTGGATCAGTGAATTCAGCCGGTGATCAGAGCAAGCTGATTGGCTGCAGCGCCTGCCCCAGGTGCCAGTACTAGTTACATCATCACTACTACATAACGGGAATAAAAACTTCAATGCAGAAATAACGTGCAGATCTCACGCAGCAACACTGTGAAGGTAAACATCAAGATGGCCACATTAAAAACAATACACAAAGACAATAGAACAATCCCTTCTCTATGTCGTTCTGCTTTAGTACAAGAGATAACAATGGGGGAATGTTCCAACATTTGTGCCAAGTAAAATAAGACGAGTCCTTTATTTTGCCAGCTCGGAAAAGGCAACAGAAATGACCATTTAGGAGTGGGAATGTGATTCAATGATCAGGTGTTGACCGAGGAAGAAGCACAGAGACTCCGTGTCTCCGGGCATTGCATAAGACTAGTTTCTGGACTTGCGGAACCCTGGCACTTGGAGGCAAAACTCAGAGACCTGTAAAAGCCATACAGCTGAATGCTACATTCCTCTTTTTTTGTATTGTTTCAGAATGTGGGCCCACATGAAAATACATGTGCCACCCAGAACTGACACAGCATGCAGATTAAACCTAAAACGTAGAGAAGACGTTGAAGTAACTTTTTTTTAATACATATATTTCCCAGGTAGGTGCTTTGCAAATGAAAAACCAAAAATATGCCAAAACATCAAAGCATTAAAACATGATTTAATACGACTATTGTGTAAGAACATGTGTTTAAATTTAGAAGCGGAGCCCGACAACAAAGCAGGAAAAAGTACTTCCACATGAAAAAGGAAAAGAAACGGAAAAAGAGTGGCACCACACCCAAATGTCCAGACCAGCTAGACCTATTACCAAGAGGGTGATGCTATTTCTGTCCTGTAGAACAGTCATTTGATCCAGAATGTTTTATATTGTCACCCAGAAGCTTAAGAAAAACAAACGAAAAATAACTAATGGCAATTGAGGAGCAGTTGAATCAGGCTGTAAAATTCCCGTCGGTAACATTGTGACGGTAATTTCTAATCTCTTTACTTGCAACCAGATGCACAATCCAGGATGAGAGCAGTCAAGTAAATGTGTAATAGCATTCCTTCACACGGAACAGAGCGATGCACACATGTTCTATGCGGATATTTTCTATGCAGTTTAATGGAGATACCATCACGGTGATCTGAGGTGAGGTGCCCTAAGAGGGTACAGATTGAACCCAAATACGCCCAGGGGGCACGGAAAAAGACCACGCTTAATTTGGAGTTGTACATACAGAGGTTGCAGAATCTCAATTCTTGACACTGAAAAGATGGCGTATTATCAGACCTGTTTCTGTGAGCATATGGTGGCAAACATTGCTCAGGGATTTCCTCAGAATCCAGGCAATGTTAAAAAACGGTGTTGCAAACAGACATTTGTTGGCATAAAGCACTCACATGTGAATAACCAGATTCACAATTAATTGAAATCGGAGTAACTTATATTAGTGGGCTGAATTAACCAACCACTGCTAGCATGAAATATTTGATGACATTTAAAAAAATGTGTACACACCATCTTTTTTTTACATTCATGTTTTTATTTCTAGGTTTTATTTTTGTCTGTTTGCAGCCTGTATAAAGTGCAGTATTATGCGAAACATGGGTTGGCTGTAGCGTCGGGAGAAGGCCGGTGGAAAAGGCCTTTCTCCCTCTCTGCAGCTCTCCGCTGCTCGACGTGGCTGGACGTGGAAGCCTGCCCAGCATTCCAAGGTAAGGGTCATACTGCAACCCTACGTACCATCAGTTCACCAACCTATGCAGTTCCTGTGGTCCCCTCTGATATCCCTACATACCTTCGTTGTCAGTATTGACAATGAGAAAAACGCGCCTCCGTGCGCGCCCCCTCCCTACCACACCCCCACCATTGTAGAAAGGCGCGTCTAGGTGCTAGATGTACACGCCCACAGAAGAATCCCCATGATCCTAGGACCCACAGACTGGCTCTTAGTAAAGATGTCGCACCTCTAACTCCTCCTTTGTTGTCGGTAGAGGGACCAGTGCCGTGGGCCTCTTTCACGTAGCCAGTGCCACCATACATTCTAAACATTACCACCAAAGCTCATGTTACCTGCGCCGCCTCTTCCAGTCCAAATATGCTGGCCCCTGTGCAATCCGTAGAACCAACTACCGTACAGTTGTACTCCTCAGCGACGACCCACTCAATATCTACGCTGCCCGACGCCATTGTGACAACTGTGGATCCCCCGTCTGAATTCGTCTTAGAAGCGCTACTACCGTCAAATGTTGGGAATACCATAGGGGGGGTGGTAAATATTGCAAATGCAATGCCAAATATGGCCAAATCTGACCTTCACCTGCCAGTTACTTTCAACATGGATCTGCATCTGCCCTATAATAAACACTACAGCAGGCTCCACTGTGCAAATGCCTTTCAGCCATGATCTGGACCTGCCCATTATTGCCAGCCTGGGCTCCCCTGTGTCATTGCCTGTTAGTTTTGATTTACATCTGCCTAATACAGCCAGTGCTGATTCCACTGCACCAGCGCCTGTGAGCCTTGATCTGCTATTGCCCAATACCGATACTGACGATTCACCTATGCCAGTGCCTGTCAGCCCTCATTTGAACTTGCCCAAAACTGCCCCTGTTCATTCAATTGTGCCAGCGTCTGTTAGCCCTGATTCGCATCTGCCCAATATTGCTACTGTTGATATACGTAAGCCAGCATCTGTTATCCCTGATTCGCTCTTGCCCAACACTGCTACCATTGATTTACTTGTGCCAGCGTCTGTTAGCCCTGATTCGCTCTTGCCCAACACTGCTACCATTGATTTACATGTGCCAGCGTCTGTTAGCCCTGATTCGCATCTGCCCAATATTGCTACTGTTGATATACGTAAGCCCGCATCTGTTAGCCCTCATTCGCTCTTGCCCAACACTGCTACCATTGATTTACTTGGGCTAGCGTCTGTTAGCCCTGAGTCGCATTTGACCAATATCACTACTGCCGATTCACCTGTGCCACTGTCTGTTAGCCATGATCTGCGTCGGCCCAATAATGCTACCAATGGCTCCCTTGTGCCACTGCCTGTTAGCCTCGATCTGCATTTGCCTAATACTGCCTATGAGGGTTCCCCTTCGCAAGTGGCGACTAACCTTCAGGTTCCCAGGAATGCCTTACCATCTCCAACCTCTACCCACAGGGCCGCACCCAATGCCCCCTTATGTGTGCCCTTATTAATGCCCGCCCCCCTCCCAGCCCATGCCTTAAACGTTCATGACCTTATCATCAGTGGGAACATTGACCTATTGATACTTAGTAAAACCTGGTTGAACGAAGCACCTGGGCCAGCCCTTGCACTCGCCATCCCAGCAGGCTACACTATTTTTAGGCAAGACCATACCCTCCAGAGAGTTGGCGGGGTAGCTCTTATTGCCAAAGAGACTATCTCAATCAGAATAATAGAAGGGGAACCTGGCTGCCATTGCGACTACCTTCATCTTAAAGTTAACCCCTCCCCTAACTGTACCATTAGCCTCTATGTTGTCTATCGACCTCCTGGTTCAGCCTTGGGTTTCCATGAAGCCCTGATTTACACTCTCAGATAATTTGAAAAAACTCAAAATCCATGCTCTTGGGTGATCTTAACTTAGGCCTAAATGACCCTAATGATGCCCAAGCTGCTGCGCTTAATAAAGCCTTATCCACCCTAGGGTTTACTCAAGCTATCTCTGAGCTGACCCATATTAAAGGTCGTACACTCAACTTGGTGGCCATCACAATTGCCCTGTTTTGGTTACCGAGATTTCTCCTATTCCATGGTCTGATCACCATTCCAATCAATTTGACCTCAATACTACCAAAGGGGCTTCCAAGCAAGTGACTCCGCTCCCTGCGGCACTCACGAGAAGCTCCCGACAGCTTACTAAGGAAAAGCTCACGCCTTACCTTATGGTACCTGCTCTTCAGCCCCCTTTTTTCCAGGGACCCAGAAACTCTCGCGAGTGCGTTCAAATCGGTCATCACGCAAGCAGTGGATGCCATTGCGCCACTCACCCTAAGGAAAGCTAAGCGATCCAGGCACTCTAATGCCTGGTTCTCTCAGGAGCTTCTGGAACTACGTGCCAAGAAGAGGGTAGCGCTCTCCTGGAAAGTGAACCCTAACGCCTCTAAGGAAGATTTTAAGACTATCTCTAAAGAATATAAAAGTGCCATAATCAATGCCAAAGCTGCTTCTTTCAATACTAGGATAGCAAAGGAAAAATCAGGAACTAAAGACTTTTTTTCCATTTTCAGAAAGTTGGAAAATCCTACCACCCCGCTTCCCACTCTCCTCAAGGATGAAAATTGGTGTAATAACATCCAATCTGCTATGCTTGACAAACTTGATACTCTGCTAAATAAAATCCTAGCTCACCAACAGGCTCTCAACCACCAAATATCTAACCTACATAGTAGTACGTCTGCAGAAACTGAATCTGTTGAATGCCCGCCTTGACACTTCAGGGATATGAGTGAACCTGAAGTCATTGCCCTTCTTAAATCTATTAAACCATCCTACTGTAAAGGGGACACCTGTCTGGCTCAGCTTGTTAAAGACTGTGCCCCTACCCTTGGCCCCTTCCTTACAGCCTTCCTTAATGCATCCTTCCAGTCTGGCCATGTCCCAACTGGTCTTAAGGAAGCTTGGGCAAACCCTCTCCTTAAGAAACCCAGCCTTGACCCAACGGTCCCAGGGAACTATAGACCCATCACCACTGTTCCCTTTTTACTAAAAATCCTGGACAAGGCAGCTTATCTGCAAGTCCAGAAATTCCTTGATGCCAACCTTCTTCTCGGCCTCCGGCTGTCTGGTTTCCGTCCAGGACACGGTACCGAAACTACACTGTTAGACCTTAAAAATCAAATGGATGACCTTAGACATGCAGGCAAACCCGTGCTCCTCTTACTCCTTGATTTATCCGCAGCGTTTGACCTAGTGGATCATAGGATACTCTGCCACCATCTCTCCTCTGCGGTGAACTTGTCGCCGAAGGACTGTGCTTGGATCACCTTGTTTCTTCAGGAGAGGGTTAAGAAAGTCTTCTCTGACTCAGCCTGTGCCCATCCAAGGCACATCAAATGCGGAGTCCCACAGGGCTCCTGCATTTCGCCTATCCTATATAACCTATTCACAAGGCCACTGCTCAACATTCTGGACGCACTGGGCATCTCATACACCAATTATGCTGATGACACTCAGGTGCTTATCCCCCTTACCGGGGATTACAAGTCGAACATGAAAACCCTCGACTCCATATACTCAACTATCCAAACCTGGATGGCAGAAAACTGGTTGTGCCTCAATGGCGAGAAAACCGAACTTCTGTTAATTGGATCCCCTGCCACCCATGGTAAATTGGACAAACATTACAGTTCCTTCATGATTGACAATATACTGATCACTGATCCTTCATCATTGACAATATAATGATCACTGTATCCCATGTAGTCAAGACCTTAGGTGTTAATCTGGACTCAAACCTCACTATGAACAGACAGGTCAATGCCATTGCCTCCACCTCAGCATACCACTCTAAACTGCTTAATGCAGCCAGACCCTTTCGATCTGAACAGAACTGCCTTACCATTGCAAGGGCAATATTGGATTACTGTAATGCCCTTTTTGTAGGGACTTCTGGTAAAAACATCTCCAAACACCAAATTGTACAAAATAATGCCCTTAGGGCTGCCACCGGTATTTTAGAAAAGGGACCCCCATCTCTAAGGCCAGGAAGCAGGTTCATTGGCGCCCTGTTAAAGAGCGGATTGTCTTTAAAACCCTCGCCCTTACGCATAAATGCGTCCATAACTTGGCACCTCCCTACCTGGCTCTAAGAATAGCCAAGCCAACCTCTGCCAGACCGATTAGGTCGGCCTACACTAACAGAATTGCTATTCCCAAGACCCGGAGAGTTTGCGCAGGCGTGACTAGCTTCCCTACCATGGCCGCGACCCATTGGAACTCTCTACCCCCCACATTAGGAGGATTGATTCGCATCTAGCCTTCCGCAAAGCGTTAAAAAGCAAGCCATTTACAAGACTTAGTACTTCCTGTGCTTCTTGCATACCTCTGGCCCTTTTTAGGCTGCGCGTTAGCACTATCCACTTTGAAACCTGCATGTACTGTACTATACTCTAAGATGTAAGCATTTGTGTATTCATTCTACCTTATTCACTGTCAGGTTAAAAGTACACTGCTGCTATGACTTTCCCCTGAACCACCTGTAATTGTAACTAAGAAAATCTTACTGTTGGGCTGCCTGTTCAATGTAACCCTGAACCAAGCCCTGTTACAACCTCATGCAATAGCGCCTCGATGCCTCTGGGCTGTAGCGCGCTCTACAAATAAATACTTATAAATAAATAATGTTCTTTCTGCAATTGTTTTTCATGACAATTAACACTGAATGCTTAATTCTCATCAGGTGCACAGGCACACATATGTGGGAACTCTTCATAAACTAATGTTCAGGGCGGTGTAGGCAGTCATCTCTTACCAAAGTATAAGTCTAGCTCTCCCACTCCATCATCACAAAGCCATCATTAAACCACAATTGGAAGCTTGACAGCACTGCTCTTCAATAGGTGTTTGAATCCCTCCAGCCGCATACAGCGCGACACACGCACATCAACTAATGCAGGCGAAGGGAACCCCCCCCCCCTCCCAGGGCTGCGCAGCCGATGCTGGAAGCCAAAGCTAAAAACCAAGCGGCAGGTGACAACATTCCTCTCTAGGCGGGACCGATGAGCTGTCTCCGTGCAGGAAACGAGCCTGAAAGGCAGGAGGCCCCAAGCACGTCACTGGCCTGCACGTTATTCACACACTGGGGGGAGGCGTGGGGGGGTGGAGGTGGGGGGGGGGGAGCGGGGGAAAAGTGAAAGCAGATGCCTAATGCATTAGCCTTATGCATGCAAGAAACGTTTAGCAAGGACACTGCCACCTAAATGGCCTCAAGTTGTGTTTTCCCGCTTAGCAAGCAGCTCTTGGCTTCACAAAGGAAGCAGCATGTGTATTTCACATCTGAAGGTGGATGCCAGATTACAGGGGGGGCGGGGAGATGGAGAAGGGGAATGGTAGTCGCATTTCACTGCAATTGAGCCCCCCCAACCCATTTGCGTAATTTAATCAAAATTATTAGAGGTTTTCCGTGCGTTCCGGAGCCCCCCCCCTCTCCCCATTAACCCAGCGATCACTATCATTCACGGACACGGCTCGGCACTTTCAGGACGAAAAGGGACTGTCAACATGACATACGAATAAATGGAGAGGGCTGGGGTCACTCTTTCCAAGCAGACATTGGTACGAGTGCACAAAGCCCAAGAAAATGTGGATACATTTAAGCACATGTTGCAGCCCATGCCTCCCCCGCTATCCTCCACGGTTCTCTCTCCAGCCAACCCAAGCCCTATTTCCACTTCCTGGTGCAGTGGGACGCAGCCAGCAGGTGCTGTCTTTTGCCCCCACTCATGTATTCCTGTACTGGATGCGCGTACCCTTGTAGGCCACTCCATAGCATGACAGAGCAAAAGAAAATAATGGCCTCATGGCACGTGATTGCCCTAAAAAGGGAGAGACGGTGAAGGATGGGCAAAGCGCCCTAGAGGTAGGGACAGCAGTGAGGCCTTGAGCATGCGTGTGGAAATATGGAACGTTGTCTCTAGTCCGGATGTTCAGTGGAAGAGCGTTGAAGAAATCTGAGGCACGGTAAATTATAAACAACTTGATTCTGGACCCAGAGCAGGCAACCGCAACAAGCCGCAGAGAAATCAAACTAACTGGCCCGTGTGGAATGTTGATCCATGAACAAGGAACAGCATTGCACACACGCCAGTCGACAAGATACAACATATCTTCTCCCCTTACTCCCCAAACACACCATAAGATCAAACATATAACAGTAAATAAGAAAGACAAAATTAGGAAAGAAAACAAAAATTAGCAAAGAAAACAAACTGTCAATATTACATTAAAATGACCATGAAAGTGCAATGCAGAAGCAAATACAATGCACTGAATACAATCAATCAAATAACCCTACAATGCACTGATAACAACAAGAGCGTAAATTGTCACCAACTCTGACACCCACTGACGCACATAGTCTCTGAGTTTAACAGGAGGCACGCAACTCCTGACCGGACGCCCCACGGCCCCACCATTCTCCACAGACAGGTCACATCCCTTGCCCACATGCACACCATCCACGATCAAATCTCCAGCCATGACCGCCCCATCCAGAACATGTGCAGCAGCAACATCTCTCAATCGCCCACCATTCTCCTCCAAAACACGATCTTCCTTTCCCTTGGGTGCACAGCACCATCACAAACAAACGCGGCCCCCTTATCTACACCGGTTTTACCGCCATCTTGGACCACAATATGCCTTTTGCTCCACCTTGAGCCATCCTCCAACTGTACATATCCCTTTGCACATTTCACAACCCTCATCGAAGGTAAAAATGCACTAGCTCCTTTCGGAACAAATCTGGGATTTTCTACACAAACAACATCCCCCACCTTGACCTGCAACTCCTTTCTATCCTTTTGATTAATCCTCACAGCCTCCTGGCGTGCCTAAATTCTCTGTTGTACACCATTTAGATCCAACTCACATGGACCACCACCGCCCAATGCCAAGGACCTCAATCTAGATCCAGGCTTCCTTCCCCTCATCAATTCAAAAGGTTTCCTTCCCGTGCTTACAGACAGGGTCCTGCGTTAAGCCGACAAATATTCAGAAACCACATCCTGCCACTCCAGCCCATTAGCAAGGGTCAGTTGAATGGCACCTTTGATCACCCCATTCACTCTTTCCACCAGGCCATTAGCACTGGGATTATAAAGAGCAGTGCGATGGTGCTCTATACCACACTGCCCCAAAACTCCCTCATGAGTCTGGAGGTAAATTGAACACCATTATCAGTTACCAGACTGGCTGGTATTCCTTCCCTATTAAATATTTCTTTTTAGGAAAGCTATGACGCACTCCGTTGTCACCCTGCCGAACACCGCCACTTCCACCCATCTGGGCGTGTAATCTACTAACACCAACAGAAACATACACTCCGGCTGTAAACACTCAAATGGACCCATAATGTCCAGAGCCACCTTTGACCACACCTCCCTGGGAATTTCAACAACATGGACCGGCTGGGGATGAACCACCTTGCTCTTCTCACTCATGGCGCACGCATAACAATCCATCACCACCATCTCAACCTCGGGATCCATAGAAGACCACCAATAATCTTTGCGTAACCTCCTCTTGGTCAAAGATCATCCTAAATGCCCCTCATGGGCTAACGTCAGGAGCCTACCCCTCAGGAAAACAGGTGGAACCAATTTCTCACCTCTCGACACACCCCAAGGACCAACCGCCAACTCATCCAACACCTGGGAGTAACCTTTACCCTGTGGTCTACCCTTGACAGCCTCCCAACCCTTGCCCAAACCTTCTCTAACCCAGCACAGCTCAACATCCTTTTCGCTTTCTGTCACCCAATCAAACTTGTCAATCGTGGGAATAACACAGGCAATTTGGAACTCCTCTTCCCCAACACCCTGTCCTTGAGTATTTACAGGCTTCAACAACCATGACAAACAGTCAGCCACAACATTTTGTTTCCCAGGCACATATTCCATAGTGAAATTATACTCCTGTAACTCCACAATTCACCTGGCTATCCTTGGAGATACAGCCACCGCACCACGAGTGGTGAACACATGCATCAGAGGCCTATGGTCTGTCCTGACCACATATGGAATGCCCCACAAGAACGTTCCAAAGTGTTTTGACGCCCAGGCCACCGCCAAAGCCTCACGCTCGATCACAGAATACCTGCTTTCAGCATCTCACAAAGTTCTGGATGCAAACGCCACTGGTCTACATTCACCCGCACACCATTGCTCCAATACCGCACCCAGCCCCGCCTCACTGGCATCCACAGTAAGAATTGTTTTGCATTTGGGGTCAAACGACTTTAAACATGGAGCATTATCCACATCATTCTTCACAGTATTGAACTCCTCTAAACATTTGTCGGACCACTCAAACCTGACACATTTTTTCAGTAAAGCTCTCATGGACATTGTTTTCTCAGCATAGTTCGGTTTAAATTTCACTTCAACTGGTCTTTATTTGCAGGTGCCGGTGTAGATTTCATCACCTGTACCAAATCTGCCTTAGGACTGACACCCTCGGCACTGAGAGTGTGACCCAAATACGTCACCTTATCCACCCCCACCTGACATTTTGCCAATTTCACAGTCAATCCTTTTTTTCTCAGCACCTTCATAACCTCATGTACCCTGACATCATGTTCCTCCCGACAAGTGCCCCACACCAAAATATCATCTTGGAAATAGCACACGCCAGCCATACCACCAAACAATTCATGCATTAGATGTTGAAAAACCACAGATGCTGATGCAAGGCCAAAAGGCATACGGCAGAAAGCGATAGGCACCAAAGGGAGTCACAAAAGAAGTGAGTGGCCTGGAATCAACATGTAAGTCAATTTGGTGATATGCAGCAGAAAGGTCGAATGTTGAAAAACATGTTGCCCTACCCAGGGTAAGCAATAATTAATTGATGTTAGGCAAAGGGTGGCGATCTACCCAAATACTCGAGTTTAACTCTCGAAGATCCACGCACATCCTGAGACCGCCATCACCCTTCTTAACAAGTACCACCGGAAAACAACCACTCCAAACACTCTATTTGCTCAATGACCCCTGCATCCATCAACTTATCCAACTCAAACCTTAAACCTTCCCTTGCCATTACCAGAACCCCCCTCCCCTTATGTACCTTGGGCACTGCACCCCTTTTTAGAATAATGCAGTGGGAAAATCCCTTGAGCCTCCCCAATTTGTCAGAGAACACTTCCGGGAAATCAGCCTTTAGTGACTCAGACGTCATTCGACACACCTCACCCCCAAATGCCTCCTGAATCCTCAGCACAGCAACATCTTTCCCTGCATGAATTTTAATGCTTAAGGCAGCTTGTTCATCCCACCCCAACACACTGGTACCCTTGAGCGCAACATATAGTTTGCAGATGGTTTGTCGACCCTTGAATTCAATGCAGGACTGCTCAGAACCAAGAACACTAATGGGATTCGGCCGATAAGCACTAGGACTAATATCAGATGCATGCAAGGCTGAGACCTCTTTCCACAACTTCTCTTTGTAAATCTCTGGGGATACTATAGTGTAAGGCAAACCAGAATCTACTAACATCTCCAAAGGGTGACCGTCGACCAAAACTGTAACCCATGGACCCTTCCGTGCGGCCCCCTCCACATGAAGTATAACACCCTGCTCTGCTTTAACATGGGCCCCACTATCCTGGTCCAGTCCACAACCATCAGACACCACCATGCCAATGGGGAGGTTAGCCCCTCCCCATTAACTTTGCACATGCATGCATAATGACCTCTACATTTGCATCTTCTGCATTCAATGTTAAAAGCAGGACATTCCTTTCAACCAGTTTGATGACTAAACCAGCCACATTTCCTGCAAGGCCCTTTAGCCTTGGACAACCTTCCTCCCTGGTTGTTGCCCTTGTCAAATCTCTTTTTATTGTCCAAACCTCCTCCTCTATTCCAAGGCAAAATAGCTTGAATCGCGTCCCTAGAACCCACCTTCTCAGTGGCAATTTGCACACTCGCTCTGGATGTCTCAATGGCCCTGGCGATCTCCACAACCTTCTCCAATGGCGGGTCGCTTTCAATCCAAAGCCTTTCCCTAATCTTCTGACTGCTGGTCTTCATCATAATTTGGTCTCTTATGTATTCATCAAGAATCCCCGAAAATCTACAAGTGGCCATTAATGCCCGCAAGGCCGTCACATATGCATCTATAGATTCACCCGACCCATGCGCTCTGCAGAAGAACCTGTAGCACTCCAGGATTACATTGATTCTCCTACCAAAACGACCATCCAGCTTTTTTAAAGCAGTCTCATATGCGCTCACCACTCTTTCGCCTTCTCCACCACCAGGAACTGTCACTTCCTCCCCTGACAAATGGCGAAAAACTTGCAAGCCCTCAGTGCCAATACAGTTCAAAAGCGCTGCTTCCTTTTCATCGTCGCTAAATTTCGCACCAACAGTTGCCCTCAAGTATACCTTGAAAGAGTCAATCCATTGGTCCCATGGGGACGCCGGTTCACCAGGAGCAGGCAAAAATGCAGGAGGGGGTCTAGCAGCAGTGTGGGACATGCTACAGCAGTTAAAGTGGGTGGAACACCCTAGCCACACCTGGACTTTGTGAGAGACCAAAAACACTTAGCCCGAACCAATGGAGTCTCCCCGGGCCAACTCTCAGCGATAGTATAGATGCAGGCCAACTGTCACTATACCTTACTGTGGGTAATCTCGAAGATCACAACTAAACCGGGGATGACAACTCCAAAAATGCACCGGGAATGCGTAAATGAATACAACCACACCATGTGCTTGATTACCAAACACAAATGCAGTCCATGGATGCCAGGTATTGCAATATCAATGTCTTCTCCAATCCAAACTCAGGCAGTATGATGTGCACGTGGGCGGGGCTGGGAATGCTCCTCAATGTGTGTCCCGCCCCCCACAGCTGACGTGAGCCAAGCGGGGCACTGAAGCGCCAGCGGAGCATATCTACGCTCGTCTCCGCTAATCTGGCTTCAGCCACACCTCCAGGGCAGACGCACCCGGACCACCGGGGAGAACGTGGGGTGCCCATAACACCACCCGAACTCCCCCGGGCATCAGGCACTGCTAGACAGGGGTCCCTCCTACTGCTGTCCAGCTGTAGCCGACGGCACCTCCTTCCGCCTCTTCCGCAGCCGGAATGGGCACCGCGGTGACGGCCCCTCCTTCGGCCGCCCCCTCCGACACACAATCCTCAGCCTCCAAAGCCTGGTGCAGGGCCTCTGCACACCTCCGCGATCGAAGGCAGCACCGCTCGGCCTTGGCCTGAAACGTAGCTCACACCTCACTCCTGGGCTCACGTCGCGGCCAGGCCCAGCACCGATGCGCCCCGCGGCTCCTGCTCCCGTTGTCCGGGTCAAGTCCGCCTTCTGCAGCCCACACGGGCACGGCAGGACGTGACAGCTGACCCCACATGCGTGGGTGGTTGAAGGGTCCAGATTTCCTCCGTCGCAGGGAAGAAATATGAGGCATAGTAAGTTTTAAACAACTTTATTCTGGACCCAGCGCGGGCAACCGCAACAAGCCGCAGAGAAGGCAATCTAACTAGCCCGTGTGGAATGTTGATCCATGAACAAGGAACAGCATTCCACACGCGCCAGCCGACAAGATACACCAAGCGTTCCGAGAACCTTGTTTTAGGCAGCCGGGTGGATTGAGAAGCATCAAATGTGAAGATCTGCGGTCCCAGCTCGTTGATACTTTGTGACGCAAATCCTTAAGTCGCATCTAGAGAGTGCCACATTGGGATAGTACTGTGAATATTAGACTGTGCCACACTGAGATAGTACTGTGATTATTATTCTGTGCCACACTGGGATAGAACATTAGCCTGCGTTGCACCCTTAAAGAATTGTTAACAGTGCCTTGCTTCACATCTAGAGAGTGCCACATTGGGACAGTGCTAGAGTTTCCCTTGCTATATAAACCCGACTAGACCATTCCGACAGCCACCAAGTACACTTAGTCTGTCTCATGTTAGCCACATATTGAACTAGACACACGTTATCTAGTAAATCACACCACCAGACAGCCCCTAAGCTCGTATCGGACAAACCCACCTCACCAGACCAACCCCGCGAGACAGCCAGACCAAGCACGAAAGACTGATTCTACGCGATGACAACAGAAAAAAGCGTACAACCGTACAATCATAACAAAAACCGAGCCAACCAGCCAAGCACTTCCCGCCAGCTACCACCCCTGCAACCGCAACCTCAGCCCAGATGGAAACCCAAAGGAAATATAAACCTAATAACTTACAAGGAACGCAACCGCGACAACCCAAACAAAAAACCAAAAGGGAGAAACACTCCGACACCAACCCCAGAGCGGGCCGCCAAAAAACCCAAAATGCCACAAAACGAATTGGACCACGAGAAAGACAAAGAGCAGAGAGAACAAACCCAACTGAACACCACCGAAGATACACAACTATGAGACACACCCCTTCGACAAGAACGAAAACAGTACTAACGTCGACAGAAGAGAAAAATCCTCATACCTAACACCATACCTCACAAATAACCACTCACCGGAACAAACCAACCCAACGAACGAATCAAAAAAGACAGACAACCAAACACAACCATGCAGAAGTAGAACGGACAGAGCTAGAGGGAACAAGAACACGATTGATGCCCTAACCCCATATATCACCAAAACAAGAGGAACCCCCCTTCAACAGCCACAATATTTAGAAGAGGAACCTGATGAAAACAAAAACCCCAAACTTAATCTAGAAGAGCTGTTCGACGACGACACAAACGCAACTGTACCAACACCACAACCGGAGATCTTCATGGAAGAAAACCAAAACACCAGTCAGAAGAGAACGCCGATAATAAAGCACAAACCAAATAATACCATAAAAATCCACTGCAACCTAATCAACGCAAGATCAATATCAAAACACTCAGGGATCTTCGACCTGCTTTGCGACAACGGTATCGATATGCTATTCATCACAGAAACATGGCTGGACGACAACTGCCTCCAAAGCCGCTTCCCCACCGACTTCAAATGCCTACATTTAAACAGAAAAGAAAAAAAGGAGGAGGCCTCGCAATAGCATTCAAAGAACACCTGCAAATAAAAACAAAACACCTCTAAACGTCATGAACTGCGAATACATAGTCATACACCTATCAGTGAATCCAAAAACAAACATTAAATTCATACTGGTTTACAGACCACCGACATACAATGCAACCTTCGTCGACAACTTCATAGAAGCCATTACCAACATAGCCATCCAACATGAGCATCTGATAATCCTGGGAGACTTCAACATATGGTTAGAAGAAAAACACGCCAACTCACAAAACTCACTAATCGGACAACTAACAACCATGAAACTACAACAGCTGGTCGAAGAAGCAACACACTCGGCAGGGCACACACTTGATGCAATCTTCGACAAGTAAAAACTTACCACCGCACTGTCGATACAAATACTTTGGATCAACCATCTCATCATTCCATTTGTGTTCACGCTACCGACTAAAGCCACCAACCAGCCCCTCCAACTCCCAACCACCACAAAAAGAAACTGGAAAACCATCAAAGCAAGACACGTAATAGAACAACTGGAGCTGACAAAGCCATCCACGACTGAACTGGAGAAGGCAGACCTAGATGGGAAAACTGACCTACTACATAAATGGATTGCTGATGCAATCGAAACCATCTCCCCGGAAAAAACGTTTAAACCGTCAAAAAAAAGAGCAATGGCAAAATGGTTCACACCACTACTAAGCACCGTGAAAAAGAACAAGAAGCTGGAACTAGAATGGAGAAAAGAATATGACCAAGATAAGAAAACTCAGTTCCAGAGACAAATCCGAACGTACAAGAAGGAAATTCAAAAGGCAAAGAAAAAGCCTTATAACGACAGAATCACCAAAGCCACTGACACACAAAAAGAAATGTTCATCATAAATGAAATGAGAAACCCACCAGGTTGCGACAACACTCAATACCTTCACAGAACCTATGCAACAACCTAGCAGACCATTTCAAAAACAAAATCAACAACATCCGACAAATCATACAAAACAAACTGACCAATCCTAACACACAACAAACGCGATTCAACGAGGAGCCAGAACACAAACTCCAAAACTTCACACAAATATCAGTGGATACATTTGTCCTGGTAAAACATAGCAAGAAAGCAGGCTAGTCCATGGATCCCCACCCCTCTGACATCTACAAATCAATCCTCACACAAGGAACGCCATCTGAATATTACAGAAATCACTTCAATCTGTCGCTCGCGACAGGGACCGTACCACGATCCTTCAAATCAGCATATATCAAACCACTTCTTAAGAACACAAGTAGCGACGTGGAAGATCTCTCCAACTACAGGCCGATTTCAAACATCCCCTACCCGGCAAAACTCTTATAAACCTACGTATACAAACTAACCCAAGAACACGTAGAAAAACACCAGTTGCTAGAACAAGGACAAGTCGGCTTCAGACCTGCAAGAGGAACAGAATCGGCACTCCTATCCATCTTGGATGACTTAAAAATAAACCCTGACTCCAACACAACCTCAGCCCTGATTCTGCTCGACCTCTCTGCAGCATTTGACACAGTAAGCCATGACACCCTGATCAAGAGATTAGAAGAAATAGGTATAACGTACATGGCACTACTCTGGATTAAATCATTCCTAGCAAACAGAACAGAAACTGTATGGATAAATCCCTTCAAATCTACTCCACGAGTTAACGACTGGAGTACCACAAGGACCTCACTATCACCACTGCACTTAAACATCTACCAGACTCAGCTAATCCAAATTTTCAAAAGATACAACCTTACGTGCTACAACTACGTAGGCGACACTCAAATCAACTACAGAATCGAAGATACACAAGCAGATCACTCAACACTAGGAGAATGTCTAAATGAAATGTATGACTGGATGCCAACAACCCAAAAATCAACCTAGGAAAGACAGAAATCATGATCATATCCAAAAACCAAGAGAACACCACCTACATACCCTAGCTGATAGAACTAGGAACCACGCCTACATCATCAAAGGTAGTAAAAAACCTGCGAGTCCTAATGGACAACACACTAACCTTATAACCGCAAGTAAACACGATCATTAAGAAATGTTTTTTCCTCCTTCACTCAACAAAAATAATCTTACCTTTCTGGTCCTTCACCCACAAAACACTGACAATCGTCGCACTCGTGTCAAGAATCGACTATGCAAACAGCCTCTACCTCAGGATGCCGGAACACCTCCCGAAGAAGTTACAACGCATCCAAAATGCAGCAGCTAAGCTCCTCCTCAAACTATCTAGAAGAGATCACATCACACCAGCACTATAAATGCTACATTGGCTTCCAATCAAACAACGTATCACATTCAAAACAATGTGCATAGCACACAGAGCAATCAGCGGACAGGGAGCAGAATACTACAAAAAGAAATAATCTACAAGCCAAAGAGACTCCTCAGATCAAGCAATGTAATCCCCCTGGAACCAAAGCCATACGGCAAGAAAAAACTAGGGGGCTACTCTTTCTCCCACCTGGCGGCAAAAACCTGGAACAATCTCCCAAAAGAAATAAGAAACACCAAAGACCACCTAAAATTCTGAAAACTACTAAAAACCTGGCTCTTCAACACCTCGGAACCAGACGGAAACAACTGAAACAATCAAACAGGAAATGCAAAAGAACAGGCTGACAGAACCCATGACGGCACAGACAACATCTTGAACCGACAAGGTGGAAAGTCCCACAAGAACTAGAGAGACAATTGTAGGTAGAACTAACCAGGAGCGACAACCCTATCAGGACGCCAATGCCACATTTGGGTAGAATTGTGACTCGTGGCTTGTGTCGCTTCTAGACAGGATTGTGAATGTTAGCCAGGGGCCCTTTTGGATAGCATTGTGAATGTTAGCTTTTGTCGCATCTGGACAGGATTGTGAGCCAGTGGCACACTTTGGATAGAACTGTGAATATTAGCGTGCGTCATACCTAGACAGGATTGTCATTGTTTGCCGGTGACACCATTGGATGGAATTGTGAATGTTGGTTGGCGTCACATCGAAATCGGATTGTGAATGTTAGCCAAGGCCTCATTTGGATATAATCGTGAATGTCGATCTGCGTCCGATCTGGACAGGATCATGAATGTTAGCCGTTGCCACGTGTGGATGGAGATGTGAATCTTGGCTTGCGTCGGGTCTGGAAAAGACTGAAAATTACCTAATGCTGCATCCAGATAGAAATGTGGAGATATTCACTCGCCACATCTACAAAGAAATTGAAATTAGCGCATACCACATCTAGATAGCGAGGCCAATAACCGACCCACTAACAATCTCAGCCTTCTGCATACACCTCTCAAACTCTAAACCAAACACAACCACAACCCTAAAGCACACCAAACCGCACAAACTTCTCTACACTGCAACATCAAAACAAATCACAATAGAACAAGATGGCTACCAACCGAAAAGTACACCTAAACTGAGCAAACAGTGCTAACCGAACTGAAGCTGCCAACAGCACATCACTGCTCTCTTGCATTTTTTACCGCACAAGCCCATTAACTCACCTCTCCCCCTTTTGCCTTTTTTCCGATCTGCCAGAGCGCCAAACGACCACTGCGGTAGTGATAGTGAGCGGTACAAATATCCTTTAACATTAACAAAGGTAGGTGGGACCCACATTATTCGTTTGCCAAGGGGTGGCAGAAGGCAAAAAAGCGCTAATTTCCATAACATTGCCCCAAAGTTCACGTTAAAGACTAGGAGGGCGTTCCTTTATTGCGTGTGGCTTCATGCTGCCCTCTACCTTGTCCACACGCCGATATCTTCTTGAGAGTGTAGCCTGGACTGCTCTGCCAAGCTTACCCTTTGGAAAGTCAGGCCATACAGCAAGAAGCTCTGCAACTAAGTTGTGGATTCATAATTTCTGACCCTTAAATTCAGGGTTTAGAAAACTCCTAATAACATACGTTTAGTAGCTTAGGGGTCACTTGTAATTTTAAGACAAGATGCAGTGTCAAAGGCATACAGGTTCAGTGCCAGAGAGGCATTTATAGTTAAAGAAATGTATTTTGAAGTGGATGCAGACACTCTTAGGTAGCCAGCTCACCGTTTGTAAGAACTGGGCAACTGAATCTTCTTTATTCAAGACCAGTGATGTGTCCTGCTGAACTGTTATGAACTATTTGCAGTCTGGTCCAGAGGATGGAGTTCAGGCTTGGGCACAGTCTACCAGTCTTTCAGATAGCTGGGATGGGGATGTAAAGTAGGGAAAGGAGAGGGTCTTGGGGCAGAGGTGGCGATTACAGTGAGAAGACAAGGTAAGTGGCAAGGAGAAAGACTTGTTTTAAATAGTTATTTTGAGCCGGCTATGGCCATTTGTCTCAAAGGGTTGCTTGCCAATTTGGACACCAATGCAAATTTGTTTATGGTGTCCACATACCTTAAGGTATGACTAAAGGAACACATTAAGGAATCCACTGGATGTTTTCGGATTTGGATCAGGTGCACGAGAGGAATAAGGACCATTTCCAAGAGAAGGGGGAGGGGGCCTTACGCAAGGCTGCAGGTGAATAATTGTAAGGGGGGGTTGATAAACTGCACCCAGGTCAATGGTGATTTCTTCCACTGAAGGGGCCTACATATCTACCACAAATATAGCGACACAGCAGGGCGTGAGCCCCAGCCAGATTCTTTGCAAATTCAAAGACTGAATTTGCATTATGACACCAGAGAAAGAAAAAACTGGCTGGATGATGCTTTTGTGCAACCCCCAAAATACATTTTGTGACCCAGAGGGTCTTAAATATAGACAGGGTGGCGCGCAAGTACCCCCTATTAACGAGCCACCACTGTTTCAGGCAAAACAGAAGGGAACCCAGTTGGTCTATGTTGACGAACATCTAAAGGAATCGGTCAAGGGTGTGGGAGAGGACACCGTCGCAACTGAGACAAATTATCTTTCTTTACCTGGTGTTTAGGTCAGAAGCCGGCCAGGCAAAGAAGTATGTATGTATGAGATTTATAAAGTGCAAAACTAGCTGGGAAGCAATAGAGTGCTGTACAAAGGGGACCCACCCACTGGGTTATAGTATGCGGCGGAAGCAGAAGAGTAGAGATGGGTAATAAGAGCTGGCGGAGGGGAATGGTGTCAGATCCAGGTTGTGACACATTTCCATTAAACAACTGTTTAGTGCAGATCCCAACATTATTTTACTCTGCATTAATCTTATTTAGGAGAAAGTGGGTTCAACAGAGGATTCTGAATTATTGTTCACTTCCCTTATGGGAAAGACACAAACTCACCATTCTAATAATTATCAGTGGCACGTCTACAGAGTCAGAAAGGCTTTTAAAATACTCCAAACATGATTTGAATTTAGAAAACGTTTGCAAAGACCAGCAAAGCTGAAAGATGCTTTACATTCTTTTAATAGCCCAAAATGAGTCTAACGCCCAGAGATAGAGCGTCCCCAGGGAAACCAAAATCACTCCAGTTTCAAATACTGATCCTTCATCTTCTATAAGGGCGCGGAAGGAGGAGCATGACACACAGGTGGCATGGTTGTTGGCAGACACTTTTTTATTTAAGATGAAAATTAAAGATAAAATTTAACTTTCCCCAACTCTAAGAGGGGTTTCAGTACCTCAAAAAAATACTAAATCAGGATGTCCATGTAAACCAAGAGTCCACAGTCCTGTGCCAAAACCTACTTCTGTCCCTCATATGTATAACTAAACTAAATAGGTAGTGGATATTCCTGGTCCAGAAGAATGGCTCCCTTCTTCTGGACAGCGGATCACAGTTCCCATTGTTAGGTGGGATCTTTACCTGAAGGAATGACTCCCTTCCCCAGTTCCAGGTTGTAATGACAAAAGGTAGTAAGGTTCTCAATTCAAACTCAAAAGGTAAAGTTCTGGTTCGAACATCAACATTCCTTATTGCCCATAGTTGCTTCTTCACTATTGGGTTCCTGGAGAATAACTCCCTTCTCCACGTATCGTAACACAAAGCCTGGGGGAATTACTTCCTTGCCCTGGCCTTTTTCTCAGTCTCAGTTTTGCAGTTCACAATACCAGGGGGAAATGACTCCCGTCTCCTGGCTTCTTTCATATTCATGTACTGCCATGAAGAAGATGGCATGCAAAAGTTCCTTTAGTGTTTGACTTTGGTAGACCTGGTTCACTCTCCTGCCAGGCACTATGGCAAAGAGGCTGGCTTGTAAACATTCCGTTAGTTTCGGCTTTGTCAGGCCTGGTTTACTCTGCTGCCAGGAACTGCCACAAAGAAGATGACTTTCCTTCCTTTTTGGGTGTGGGTCCCAAACCTGTATTCGTATTACCTCCTTCCCACCCAGGGTTTCCCTCCTCACCCCTGTTCGGTAGTCTTGGAGTTTTCCCCAACTCCCTTATGCCCTCACCAACCTTCACAGCAACCCAGATACATTTTGGGCTCATGCTGGCTTCCTACGGTTGGTCTGCAGCTCTCCAAGGTTTGGCTTCGGTCTTCCCCCGGCTTCTCTGGCTTTCCAACATGCTGCTGTGCCCACACAGCGTGCCTCTGCTTTCCACGTGCGTGTTAGAGCTTGCGTGCACTCTCCAGGTTCTTCTTGGGCCTGAACCTTCTTCTAGCCAGACTTCCATCCTGTTCCTCCTCGCTGGAATAAACAAGGAAGTCTTGTCTCGATTCCTTCACTCTTGCTGCCCTCAATGGTTTCTTCCCAGGGCTCTGCCGAACCACTTCTTCACTTGTGGTTCCTCCAGGCAGGGCTTCTCCTTTTGGTAAGTCCTTTGTCTGTTTTTACTTTGAATTTAGAAAAATAACTAGAACGTGTATGTATGTTCTCTTGAGGACTCTTCATTGCTCTACATGTTCTCCTCATCCCTGTACCTTCTTTGGAAGTCTTTCCAAAGTCATCCCTACTCCTCCACATCCCAGTTAATCTTGGGTTTTTAATGCTACAGAGGCAAATCGAAGTGTGGACAACAGAGGGTTGGGTGAAGGGATAGGAGGGTGGGTAGGAGGTGGGTGGAGGCAATGAAGGGTTGGCATACTGCGTTTCCCTTTGATGGTCATTGTTCCTAGAGTGGAGTCTCTCCCCATGAGATCCTCCCATTGAGTACCACCCCAGGGATACAATCGGGAAGCACTGCCACCCCCCGCTCCATGGCCTCATGGTAGGGGGCTCCCCCTCGGTGAGAAGTGACGACATCCAAGGATTCATCACACTACCCACCTCATGCATCAGGCAGGTTTACAGGAGGAACAACATTACAGTAACAATAGCACATACTCCTCAGAGGCAGATTATAATCGTCTATTCCTTTTTTTTAGTAATTCCAAGTTACTTTACTTGTGACAACGATAGGTTTGATCCAGTGCCATAGCCCTCAACAAATGAGGCATAATGCAACCAAAATGCACCTGTGAGTGTGACCAATCACCCAAAACATCAGCCATGATAGTAAATGAGTATCGGAGCAGAGACGTTTGACTGTTTGGGAGTTACTTGTGCCAGCAGCAGGCAGCCTCACATTGCTATTGTTCGGGTATTTATTGAGCACTGCCCTATCTTCCGAAACAGAGCACTTTACAAATCACAGGGGGAAGCGCATGGTAGGGGAAGCAGATCACAAGGGATCAATACAAAGGAAAGGGGAGGTAACAACGGGTGGGGGCTTGACGGGGGGCAATTGGGCAGCAATGGATCTACGAGCAACCAGGGGAGCAAACAGGGGTAGCAGACTGCCCAGCCTCTGGCTGGGTGTGGGGTGGACTTGGGTATTGGCAGCAAAGATGTGGATGGACATTAGCAGCAGTCCTGAGGCTCGCAGCACCTTATTTATACTACGGGCTCCCTTCTCCATATCTGCAGGTAACCCGGCAGGTATCTCCATATCTGCAGGTAACCCCGCAGGTATCTTCTATTGCCATTTTTCGGATGGAAGCTGCTGAAGACAAGGGACTGTCAGACTCTGCTTGGAGCGTCAATGGTTGATTGCTGTGGCCAATCTTTCCAGTGCCGAAAAAGGAGCAATTGCGTCAAATGTCAAGTGGTCTATCACCTGCACATACATTGGCTGGAAACAGCAATCCAGAAGAAGCCGTTTTTGTTCCTTATCAACTACCTCAAAATGTCTTCCCAGTCCATGTGCTCTACCACTGCGAGTCTGTGGTATGTATCCAGCTTCCCACCTTCTGCAGGTTTACCCATTGCCCACTGACCGTTCCGCCCCCAAGACACCTCCCCTCTATTAGGATTCCCAGAAACACATGGGTTAGTCAAGCAGTGCCACCCCAAATCCATTAAAACAAAGTCGACCCTTTCTCTGACCTCTTTCTGTGTTAAGGTCCAGAGGAAAGAAAACACAGCAATGGAGTGATTACAATGAAGGTGTATGATCGCCTCCTGCACCCCACATCATACGGGACCGGAGGGTGGGGGTGAGAAGGGGTCCTCACAGATACTGCACTTGTCATATGCAGGTAACTTGAGGATGACACCTCTTACACAGGCCGCGCTAGCATTAGCCCATCTGAAGGTGGGACTGTGCATAACCCATAATGCATGGGGGCATTTTGGATAATGAAATGAAAAGTGAGTGGCCAGTGGCATCACAAAGGGTTGTTACAACATTCTTCCTATTGAAAGTACTATTTGTTGTTTGTACAAGGTTGAACGAGCAGTATAAACTTTCAAGATGTCTTCACAATTATATGGTGAACAACACACTCACTGGAGGGAATTGCTGCGATTTGAGAAGCTGGTCTCTTAGTTATGTATTCCTTCTGTCCATGGGTGTTGCTAGGCCTGGAAAAGATCCGGGGCTACGCTAATGTCAGTTCTGTCGGGGCTAGCTGGCCTTTTGGTTGTAGCCGCTGAGGTTCTATCTCGGGCTATAGCCCGCCCCAAGGCTGCCCCAGCAATGCCTCTGCTTTGGTCTGTACTGCGCCCTATGTGTGTTTTTCTGGAGGAAGTCAGCTGCGCCTGTTGTTGTGCTGGCATATATTTCCCCCAGAGGGAAGTCTTGCAAGTGTGAATATCCTACGACCATGAAAGTCTCATTGAAGTGGGAGATGCCTTTATGAGTGGATGTCGGTGTGGGGAAGAGCAGTGTGTAGCTGGCCAAGAAAGACCTGAAGCTACTAGAGCAGAGTTTGGCCTTTGGTGTGAGGAGGTAGAGGTTTGGTTTGGTCTTTGCGGGGTGGGAAAGACGGAGCCTGGATCAGAAAGCAGTTAGATGAGGCTGGAGTTGGTGATGGTAATGAGAAGGTCCATGGCAGCATGGAATCTAGGTGGTAGACTATGCTGTGGGCCAGAGAGGTGAGATGGAAGAGATCCCGGACACCTACCTGTTGCTGAGTTTTGAGCTTGAGTTGGTGTCTGAATAATTTATCCAAAGATTGATTTCATCCAGTACAAGGTTTTTTCTGAAGCGAGTGTCCTGGAGGCTAGAAAGACTTAGGGGGTAATTCATAGAATTCAGCGCACAAGTGGCGCACGCGGCTGGCGCACAGTGTGCGCGTGCGAATCCCTGCGCCAGCCGCGTGCGCTAAAATCCATTTCCGCGCACAGCGTATTCATGGATTCCAGCCACCAAAACCAGCCGTGGCGCACAGTGGCGCAGCGACCCTGCAGCAGCGCCAGTTACGCCCCCAAGAACCCCAAGAACGCCTCTCGCGCAGGGAAAAGCCATCAAAATCCCCAATCCAGCGCAAAGGGCTGCGCTAACCCTGTACCAGCACGGCAAGCGGGCTACGTGTATCACTGGGGTGCGCGGGAAGTACCTCACGCGATTGGCCCCGTGCGAGCAGGGCACGTGTATTTCAGGGGTGCGCGGGAAGTTCCACACGCGATTGCCGCATGGTACGTGTATTTCAGGGGTGCGCGGGAAGTTCCACACGCGATTCCAGCAGGGTACGTGTATTTCAGGGGTGCGCGGGAAGTTCCACACGCGATTTCAGCAGGGTACGTGTATTTCAGGGGTGCGTGGGAAGTTCTACACGCAATTGGCCCCGTGCGAGCAGGGTACACGTATTTCAGGGGTGCGCGGGAAGTTCCACACGCGATTCCAGCAGGGTACATGTATTTCAGGGGTGCGCGGGAAGTTCCACATGCGATTTCAGCAGGGTACGTGTATTTCGGGGTGCGGGGGAAGTTTCACACGCGACATCAGCAGGGTACGTGTATTTCAGGGGTGCACGGGAAGTTCCACACGCGATTGGCCCCGTGCGAGCAGGGTACGCGTTTTTCAAGGGTGCGCGGGAAGTTCCACACGCGATCTCATCAGGGTACGTGTACTTCAGGGTGCGGGGGAAGTATCACACGCAATATCAGCAGGGTACGTGTATTCCAGGGGTGCGCGGGAAGTTCCACACGCGATTCCATCAGGGTACGTGTATTACAGGGGTGCGCGGGGAGCACCACACGTGAATTGCACGTGTGGGTCCTCCCAGGTGTTCCCTCTACACCCTCCACTGCCGCTGCAGGTGGCTCACACCACAGGGGCCTACCCTGCACATGTCCTGCAGGCACCCCATCCGCCATGGCCATGCCCCCCAGCCAACCCACATGTCAACTTGCACTACTGCCCACCAACGCATGTCCCCCTGCACCCCCAGCCACCAGTGGCACCCTCCACCAGGCCCCCACCCATGTCTCCCACCACCCCCACCCCCCAGCAGTGCAGGGGCACCCTCCACCAGACCCCCACCCATGTCTCCCACCCCCCCCACCCCCAGCAGTGCAGGGGCACCCACCACCAGGCCCCCACCCATGTCCAACTCATGTTCCCCCCCCCACCTCCCCAGCACTGTGGGGCACCTGCCAGCAGGCCCCCACCCATGTCTCCCACCCCCCCACCCCCCAGCACTGTGGGGCACCTGCCAGCAGGCCCCCACCCATGTCCAACTCATGTTCCCCACCACCCCCACCCCCCAGCACTGTGGGGCACCTGCCAGCAGGCCCCCACCCATGTCCAACTCATGTTCCCCACCACCCCCACCCCCCAGCACTGTGGGGCGCCTACCAGCAGGCCCCCACCCATGTCCAACTCATGTTCCCCACCCCCCAGCACTGTGGGGCACCTGCCAGCAGGCCCCCACCCATGTCTCCCACCACCCCCACCCCCAACAGTGCAGGGGCACCCTCCACCAGGCCCCCACCCATGTCCAACTCATGTTCCCCACCCCCCCCCCCACCCCCCAGCACTGTGGGGCACCTGCCAGCAGGCCCCCACCCATGTCTCCCACCACCCCCACCCCCCAGCAGTTCAGAGGCACCCTCCACCAGGCCCCCACCCATGTCCAACTCATGTTCCCCACCCCCCAGCACTGTGGGGAACCTGCCAGCAGGCCCCCACCCATGTCCAACTCATGTTCCCCACCCCCCACCCCCCAGCACTGTGGGGCACCTGCCAGCAGGCCCCCACCCATGTCCAACTCATGTTCCCCACCCCCCCCACCCCCCAGCACTGTGGGGCACCTGCCAGCAGGCCCCCACCCATGTCCAACTCATGTTCCCCACCCCACCCCCCAGCACTGTAGGGGCACCTGCCAGCAGGCCCCCACACATGTCTCCCACCCCCCCACCCCCAGCAGTGCAGGGGCACCCTCCACCAGGCCCCCACCCATGTCTCCCACCCCCCCATCCCGCTGCAGTGCAGGGGCACCTTCCACCAGGCCCCCACCCATGCTACCACCACCCCCACCCCCCAGCAGTGCAGGGGCACCCTCCACCAGGCCCCCACCCATGTCTACCACCACCCCCACCTCCCAGCAGTGCAGAGGCACCCTCCACCAGGCCACCACCCATGTCTCCCACCACCCCCACCCCCCAGCAGTGCAGGGGCACCCTCCACCAGGCCACCACCCATGTCTCCCACCACCCCCACCCCCCAGCAGTGCAGGGGCACCCTCCACCAGGCCCCCACCCATGTCTCCCCCCACCCCCCACCCCCCAGCAGTGCAGGGGCACCCACCACCAGGCCCCCACCCATGTCCAACCCATGTCTCCCAGCCCCCCAACCCCCCAGCACTGTGGGGCACCTGCCAGCAGGCCCCCACCCATGTCCAACTCATGTTCCCCACCACCCCCACCCCCCAGCACTGTGGGGCACCTGCCAGCAGGCCCCCACCCATGTCCAACTCATGTTCCCCACCCCCCGACCCCCCCAGCACTGTGGGGCACCTGCCAGCAGGTCCCCACCCATGTCCAACTCAAGTTCCCCACCACCCCCACCCCCCAGCACTGTGGGGCACCTGCCAGCAGGCCCCCACCCATGTCCAACTCATGTTCCCCACCCCCCTCACCCCCCAGCACTGTGGGGCACCTGCCAGCAGGCCCCCACCCATGTCTCCCACCCCCCACCCCCCCAGCAGTGCAGGGGCACTCTTCACCAGGCCCCCACCCATGTCTCCCACCCCCCAGCAGTGCAGGGGCACCCTCCACCAGGCCCCCACCCATGTCCAACTCATGTTCCCCACCCCCCCACCCCCCAGCACTGTGGGGCACCTGCCAGCAGGCCCCCACCCATGTCTCCCACCCCCCCACCCCCAGCAGTGCAAGGGCACCCTCCACCAGGCCCCCACCCATGTCTACCACCACCCCCACTCCCCAGCAGTGCAGGGGCACCCTCCCTCCACCAGGCCCCCACCCATGTCTCCCACCCCCCCACCCCCCAGCAGTGCAGGGGCACCCACCACCAGGCCCCCACCCATGTCCAACTCATGTTCCCCACCCCTCCCCACCCCCCAGCACTGTGGGGCACCTGCCAGCAGGCCCCCACCCATGTCCAACTCATGTTCCCCACCCCCCCACCACCAGCACTGTGGGGCACCTGCCAGCAGGCCCCCACCCATGTCCAACTCATGTTCCCCACCACCCCCACCCCCCAGCACTGTGGGGCACCTGCCAGCAGGCCCCCACCCATGTCCAACTCTTGTTCCCCACAACCCCCACCCCCCAGCACTGTGGGGCACCTGCCAGCAGGCCCCCACCCATGTCCAACTCACGTTCCCCACCCCCCCACCCCCCAGCACTGTGGGGCACCTGCCAGCAGGCCCCCACCCATGTCCAACTTATTTTCCCCACCCCCCACCCCCCAGCACTGTAGGGACACCTGTCAGCAGGCCCCCATCCATGTCTCCCACCCCCCGACCCCCCAGCAGTGCAGGGGCACCCTCCACCAGGCCCCCACCCATGTCCAACTCATGTTCCCCACCCCCCACCCCCCAGCACTGTGGGGGCCCCCACCCATGTCTCCCACCCCCCCCCACCCCCCAGCAGTGCAGGGGCACCCTCCACCAGGCCCCCACCCATGTCTCCCACCCCCCCACCCCCCAGCAGTGCAGGGGCACCCACCACCAGGCCCCCACCAATGTCCAACTCATGTTCCCCACCCCCCCACCCCCCAGCATCCCAGCACTGTAGGGGCACCTGCCAGCAGGCCCCCACCCATGTCCAACTCATGTTCCCCAGCCAACATGTCATCACAATCTAGATCCCTGGTCCCTATGGTCAGCCTCCAAATGCAAAACACCCACCCGAGTATTGCATCCACCCACTCATAATTGGCAATTACATGACAGAACACCAATTGCAAGTTCCGAAACAAACACATTTCCCTCAAATACACCCAATGGGTGTCAGTGAATCTCAAAACCCATATCATGATATGCATGAAACCAATGAGATGACACTACACATTGAAGTTTGATAAAAAAATATGTATTAAAGGAAACATAAATAGAATCAAAAATAAAGAAACGTAAATGGGAATGTACAAAAATGAAAAGAAGCATGTCCGTGAAAAAAAGCAAAACCAAAAATCAAAATCCAAAGTAATGGTGTCCAAAGTCACTGTCCACAAAACAAAATCCAATGGGAAATAAAAAAGAAAGCCATTGCTCCATGGTTAAAATGTGAAAGAAAAATACAATCCAACAGTGAACTATGTACATACGAACAAGCCAGGGTCCATTATCCCAACAAAAGAAAGGAAACCTATCTAACTACACTAACTAATAAAATAAACTATATACAAAAATGTGGCCAATGTCCAAAAGGTCCAAAATAAATAAAAAAAAAAATGAAACCTAACACTACCTACATAACTATGTACAAGGGCAGCGGGCTAGTTTGACAGCTCACTTTTGGATGTCCCGGGCCAGGGCATCATCGAACTCCTGCTCAATGTCCGGGAGGCGGTCCTCCTCCATGGCCCCGAGGGTCCGCAGGGCCGTCAACGTGTCCACCTCCAAACCCCTGCGGATTGCCTCGAGGCACTCGGCCCACCTCAGGGCCCTCCGCATGGAGTTCTCTGCCCTGACCATTGTGAGCCGTGCCTCTTCCGCCCGCTGCCTCTCCGCATCTATGGCGTGGCCCAACCGCTGGCACACGGAAGACACTCTCTGTCCTGGGTCCTCCTGCCCTCCGGCCGATGCCTGCCCCTCCGATGTTGAAGGCCCCAAGCCTTCATGGCTCCCACCACGTTGCTGCTGCAGCTGTGCCTCTGCCCGTGCACTGCCTCCTGCTGCCTGCACATCCTCCGCCGGCTGGGGTGCAGTCGTTGATGTGGCCACCCGTGCTGGACGTCCGACCCCCGACTGTGGCAGGGATGCCTCCTCCAACAGCCTGGCCGCACCGTCAGAGGCAGCTCCACAGGGCACCCAGGTGACTGATGGGTGGGAAGATGGCACGGAGGACGACTGGCGCGTAGGGGGTTCAGTTGAGGAGGGGGTTGTAGCAAGCCCCATCATACGGAGGAATCCGGCCTGGGTGACCTGTCCCAGCAGGCTGACGTGGTCAACGAGCCGTTCGAGATGACGTGCAGTCTCCTCATGAAAAGACTGCAGGACACCTCGCATGGCCCGTTGACGCAACGCCACACCAGTCAGAACAGGCTCAACCCGGACCCGGATAGCCACTTCCACAGGCAGAGGAAGGCCAGTTGTCGTGAGCTCATCCCCTGCCTGAAAACGGGTCTGGACGTAGGCATCCCTGCTGGTGCAAGATGATGCAGGGACAGGATCAGGGACAGGATTGCACACAGGCACCTCCGCGGCGGCCTGTGCTGCCTCCTGTCCCTGGTCCTGCACTGCACCACTAGCACCAGTGGGATCCCCACCTCCAGACCCCGTCTCTGTTGCTTGCACGGCCTCCTCCTCCACCAAACCCCCCACCAACCTGGATGACTCCATGCCATCTTCCCCTGTTGGGCCCTGTGGGGTCCCAGCTGCCCCTTCTGCTGCCGAGGAGTCCAACTCCAACCTCCGCCTCTTGGACCTCCCCCCGGCAGCTGCGGCCTGGGACGCGGCACCGGACTCCTCACTCCCCGACAAGATGACAACATGGGAGGGGAGCCGGGCCTTGCGTCTCCGGCTGGCGGTGGGATCCCCGCCGCTGTGCTCCACAGCACCTTCTCCACCCTCTTCATCAGTTGATGCTGTAGACAGGGAGAAATAAAACACAGGCATCAGGGCACTGTACAATGGACACATACAAACATGACAGTTGTACATGAGTGCCATTGGCAAACCTCAGACATGTCATCACAATCCCCAGGGGGGCGTGGCCAGCACGCATGCTGTGAAGTCGAGCTTCCGTGGAGCTCCGGTCCGTGATCCTATCAACAGCTGAATTATCGCTCTAAAACTGCCCACACGACGGTGACAAACACAAATTCACGAAGGGGAACCGATCTCCAGCACTCGACCCCACTCCCGTGGAAAATCGGAGCCGGGAAGGACGAGAACGTAAGACACGAAGACAACCCCCTATGTCCCGCAAGATGGCGGCGCACTCGCCGTGACCGATACGAGGGGAGATCCGCAGGACCGCGGTGCTTCGTCTGACTGCGGCCCGGTTCACTCACTTGCGGGTGCCGGGGGGCGGCCACGTCGGAGGAAAGGTTCCGCCAGGAAACGTAACCAGAAACCTCGAACGGCCGGGGAGGTGCCAGCCGCCCGGAGCATCGTAGACGACGGGACGGCCCGGCGGCGCACCGCCGGTGCCCGGCGAGGCGGCGGGACCCAGCCGGGTACCAGGAACCCGGGGAAAGGGGAAGAACCACCCGGACCCCCCCCCGGACCCCCCCCGCATGCGCCCCACCAGGAGACCCACGAGACGAAGATCTCGGGCGTGACCTGCGGACCGACGCCGAGATCCAAGCGACCACAAACAGGGGACAGCCTGGTTGGGCCCCGCCGACTCCGGAGGCGCCGGGGAGTGCTGGGCCGCCCGGCGCTGCCCGCGCTCTGGAAATTAAGGACCCGTTTGGACCCGGCGGCGGACCGAAGTCCGCCCCACTATAGCCGCTGGGCCCCAGCGGAACCCCAGCACACCCTTGTGCTCAAGATAAGGAGCGCTCCCTGAGATCCTCTGAAACTCAGCGGGACACCCGGGGAGGGGCAGGAACCCGCAAGCCTCGAAACCCAATCCCACATTTTACCAATAAGCAACATACAGTCGCCAGGCTAGAACCAAAACCAACAGAGGAACCACCCTGAACTGCTCAGATCGCAAGTGGGCCGCCGGGGCAGCGCCCAATGTGGGCCATCTGGCATTGACTGATAGGAGATCTCACCCAGCAGATCACACCTGGCGACACACGAACTACAGCACAAAGCACAAACTGCAGGGAAACCGAGACACCCTTCAGAACCTGACTGAACACGCGAGGCGACGAGCCGGGAAACGGGGGATGTCCCCTCCCAGAGGCAAACCCAAATTGGTCACAATGGACGCCTTCACAACAGCCAGACCCCAAAGACAAATACAACCGGATCGGGAGGCACCAGAAGAGGATGATCTCAAACACACACAAGTCCTACAAGCAATAGCGGCCCTCCGCACGTCGGTCGAGGGAAAGATTGAGGAAGTGAAATCGGACATACAGCTCATGCGTCAAGATGCCCGAAACCTAACGGAAAGGGTCACGGCGGCAGAAACTACCCTACAGGACAACGTGGAGAACACCCAGGACCTAAAAACAAAGGTGCAAGACCTAGAACAGAAGGTGGCCAGGTTGGAGGCGCGCTCCGAGGACGCCGAGGGTCGAGCCCGCCGCAATAATATACGCATACTGGGGGTTCCTGAAGACATGGAGGGCTCGGACCCGACAGAGTTTATCGAAACACTCCTGCTACAGGAAATTGGTCCAGGGAAACTCTCCCAAGGGTTCTCCGTAGAAAGAGCCCACAGATCCCTCCAGAAGCGCCCCCCACCCGGCTCACATCCACGCCCTATCATTGCTAAAATTCGGAATTTCCGAGACCGAGAAATCATACTGCGATACTCCAGAGAAGGCGGGGAGATCAAGAGAAACGAGGCGGCAATAGTCATGTACCCAGACTACACCCCCACAGTGCAACGAGCAAGGAACTCCTTTATCCCAATAAAAGCACGATTGCGGAAGCTCAACCTAAAATATATGTTGCTTTACCCGTCACGCCTCAAAATTTTATATAAAGGAAGAGCGATATTCCTTGAGACCCCAGCTGCAGCAAACATGTGGCTGGAACACAACAACCTGGCGGAGGGCAAAGATGAACCACCACAATCGAAACTGGGCTAACCTCGCACCTATCGCGACAAGGAGAAGCGGAGACCACCCCATAAGAATGCATAATACAGACAACCGCACCACACTTTGAGTCCTACTGTGATCTAAGCCAGATCGGACAGGAGCTCGAAGGAACACACGGAAGAGAAGAAAGCGACCCACCCCACCGGAAACTGTGCGGGCACTCTGCCTACACACTGCCTGATCCGGAAGGCCAGGACTGGCCTGGAAGGCTCAGGACACCCTGAGCGCTGCACGTTGAAGCAACTGCTAGGGACAGTTACAATCGTTTGGTTTGTTTTCCCCATGCACACAATGGGAGTTGCCCAAGTTAAAAAGTCTCCGAGAGTAACAAAAGAAGATGCTGGTGAGGACGAGTTGGGAGGGGAAGAGCCGACCTCGAACGAACAAATAGAAGAAGCGGGTGATTACACGACAGCACTAAAGGACAACCTATCAACACACCATGACGACTAAAATAAAGATAATATCTTGGAATGTAAGAGGCCTAGGAACTTATCCACGCCGAAACAGAATTAAGTCCTACTTGAACAGAAAAAGAGTGCAAATAGCACTGTTACAAGAGACACACTGTACTGCGGACTCGCTGGCCAGACTATGCGACCACTGGGGAGGACAGGGAATTGGAACCGCTTATTCCAAATTTTCCAGAGGAGTATACACCTGGATTCACCCTCAACTCCCATTCCATCTAATCAAGTCAGAAATAGACCCGGAGGGCAGGTTTGTGATAATCTGGGGCCGACTAGAACAAGAAGAGGTATGTATAGTGAACTCCTACCTTCCCAACACCAACATTCCGGCATATCTGAACTTGATGTACCCCAAACTTGCACCATATAGGCATGGTATCTTTCTCTGGGGAGGGGACTTTAATTGTGTACGAGACCCCACACTTGATAGGTCCCAGCCCCACCCGAAGGGTCCCTCAACAGCAACGGTGGCCCTGTCCTTAATAATAGATGGATTAGACCTGGCCGACACATGGAGGGAACAACACCCAGACGCCCGGGGATACTCATTCTACTCCTCCCCACATGATCTTCATACGAGATTGGATTATCTCTTTGTGAGCAAAGAATACCTATCACAGATAGACGACGCAAAATTCCTAGGGAGAACTATCTCGGACCATTCACCACTCTTAATAGAATGGAATCACGCTGGCCCTAGAACCCCTATACCCATGTGGAGGATGCCGTCAGACGCCCTGGGTGACTTAGTGTTCAGGGAAGAACTACAGGACTTTATAGATAACTTCATAGAAGTAAACACCGGAAGTGTCAAATACTTGAGCACAATGTGGGATGCCCTGAAGGTGACAACCAGGGGGGAAATTATAGCTAAAGCTGGCGGCATCAAAAAACAGCTTCGGGTGGAATTAGACCATTGGGAACGAGAGATTGAGCAATCGGAGACGGCCCCGGTGAACACACACCAAAGAGAAGACACCCTCAAAACACTTAGAACCAAATGCTCACTGGCATGGGATAGACTAACCAAATTTGATTACGCCACCAAGACTAATAGGGCACACACAGAGGCTGATAGGCCAAGCAGGCTGCTGGCCTGGCTGTGCAAGAAAGAACACCCACGACACAACATCACCACGATACAGGACGAAGACGGCAACAAATTCCACACACAACAGGACATTAATAACACCTTCAAGCGCTACTATGAGCGCCTATACTCCCACACAGACCAAGTTCCCCAGGAACAGATTACAGATACCCTAGAGGAAATAGGCCTCCCTAGATTGACCCCAGAACAAACTGAGGCCCTGGAGGTAGATATCACCACGGACGACATAACTGAGGCGATCAAAGCACTGGCCGCCGGCAAAACCCCTGGCAGTGATGGGCTACCCGCCGAATTTTATAAAACATATGAAAGGTCCCTTACACCGTTACTGCACGAGGTTTTCCGAGAGGCATACGAGAGAGGACGGCTCCCTGATAGTATGAGAGAGACCCTCTTGGTCCCGATCCTCAAACCCAATAAACCCACCGATGATTGTGGCTCTTACCGCCCAATAGCCATGCTTAATTATGATGTAAAAATTTTGACGACAATATTAGCAAAGAGACTGGCCAGAGTCATAGGAGAAATCGTGCACGGCGATCAGTGCGGCTTTATACCAAGCCGCAACACGGCCATGAACTTACGTAGGCTGCAACAGGTTATAAACCAAACGCAGGACCTCGCAGACCCATGTGCACTGCTATCCCTAGATGCCATCAAGGCATTTGATTCGATATATTGGGAGTGGCTTGTAGCGGTTCTAGAAACTTTTGGCTTTGGGCCGGGATTCATTAGATGGGTCAGGATTCTCTACACGGAACCCAAGGCTAGGGTGAAAACCGGAAAATACATATCTGACGCCTGGAACATATGCAGGGGTACTAGACAGGGATGCCCACTATCCCCCATGCTCTATGTATTAGGACTAGAGCCTATTGCCATCTACTTTCGGAAGCAATTTTTTGATGCCGGGATACGCTTGGGGGGAGAGGATCACATCATCTCACTCTATGCAGACGACGTACTACTGTACGTCAGGGACCCACACAACAATGTACCCACAATACTGGACGTTTTAGACAACTTTGCGAAATACTCAGGCATACAATTTAGCAGGGCAAAGTCCTGCCTCTTCCCTCTGGCGGG
Organism: Ambystoma mexicanum; assembly: GCF_040938575.1. Classification (NCBI taxonomy): domain Eukaryota; kingdom Metazoa; phylum Chordata; class Amphibia; order Caudata; family Ambystomatidae; genus Ambystoma; species Ambystoma mexicanum. The sequence goes on from NC_090932.1 coordinate 192,887,161, forward strand.
CCTCAGGAACAAAAACGCATCGGAACTCCCTTCCCTGGGGGTACAATGGGAGACCACCACGTTCAAATACCTGGGCATACATGTGTGACACTCCCCGGCATTGACGCACGAACGCAATACAAAGGCAGCAATCCCTGCCTTGAGAAAATCCATGAACTTTTGGGCAAAACTCCCCCTGTCCATGATGGGTAGAGCCTCAATAATTAAAATGATCGTCCTTCCTAGATTCCTGTACAAGTTTCAAAACATTCACTATTATATTAACGCCTCTTTCTTCCGCCTCCTAGAAGGGATACTCCGCGATTTTCTATGGGGGAAAGGAAGGCGCAAAATAGCGCTCACCACCTTGGTCCTCCCGTACGACCGGGGGGGAATCCAACTCCCAAACCTGGAAAAATATTATTTGGCAGCACAACTTACCTTCGTGTCCAAATGGTTGGCTGATGACGTCACATCTGAAACTCCCCTGCTCCAGTCCTTGATCTCTCCAATTCACTTGAGGGAACTTATCTGGGCTCCCAGCCACCTGGTGCAAAATGCCCCCCTTATAGTAGCTTTAGGACGTAAAGTTTGGCGCAGGGCAGAAACACTCGCCCACGCAAGACACCAATACTCTCCGGACATACCGTTAATTTCGGATGTATGCAGTTCCGACTCGGATCTACAACACCTCAGATACTGGGAAAGGAAAGGGATATACACATGGGGTGACCTATACGCTGACGGCATCTTCAAGGAATTTGATAGACTACGCGAAGAGGCTGGAGTGCCCACAGGCCAGTTCCTTTGGTATCATAGGATACGAACCACAGCACGAAATAAATGGGCAACATGGCCAGAGGAACCAGACTCAAACCCCCTAATTACATTATTGTATAACCTGGGCGAGGGGGGGAAACCCGTGTCCCAAATCTACGCCCAACTGAGTGACATCCCTAACCCACGCAGCGCCGACCTGAAAAGCAGATGGGAAGCGGACTTGGGCCGGGAGATAACGAACGGGGAGTGGGAAAGGGCCCTAGAGCATCCTAGAACAGTCTCCAGGAACCACAGATTTAGACACATCCAGCTGAACCTCCTACATCGGACATACTTAACCCCATCCAGGCTAGCGAAGCTCACCAAATCACCGCACTCTCACTGCACCTGGTGCGGGGCGGATAATGCGGATCTGATCCACCTGTTTTGGTCGTGCACCAGAACACAAGCCCTATGGACCACCGTACAACAGACAAGCGAGAAAGCCGGGTCCACGATATACAAATGGACTCCGGACGAATGCCTATTAGGAACGTACTCCAGACCAGCCAAACTTAAACACCTAGTCAAACTAATGGATATCATGTGCATACTGGCCAAAAGAACCATCGCAATGTCCTGGAAAAAACCTGCAGGGCCCCAACAAAAAATATGGCACAGGGAATTAGAACGCTGGACACAGGCTGAAACAAGGGCATGGGAAGACAGCGTAACTAGATCAACGGACGCCTCGAGCACGACCCTAGCGGCCTGGAAAGAACTCATAGGATCCCTGTCTCATCCCTCGGATGATAAGCCCCCATGAAGGAAATAAACCCAGGACACCTGATCCCACGATCAATGTCATCGAACCCCAAGAGCAACCGGCCTTCACCTCACCAAGTTCCTTCTAGCTCTAACCCCCTCTCCCCCCCTATCACCAGCTAACCTGATCCCCCCTGAACGGACATTCTGGGCCACCGTAACGAATGAAACACTCGGAGACAGTTACTGTTGAATTGTTAATTTGTTAGTTATTAATGTTAATGTTAATATGGATGTTCTCCCACGAAATACACACCATCCTTAATGATGTATATCTCTATGCCAAACTACAGCAACAACATTGTTAAATGCCAATAAACAAATTTAAAAATAAATCACAATCCCCAACACACATGTCATTTCAACTCGCACACATGAGCCATACCACAGTCATATTGCAACTGCCAGCACCATCAATACACATACAACAGCATGAGCAGGCAAAGGTGAGCCAGACATCACATACAACACAGGAAGTGCACCACACATGTACACACACCACCACACTTGCATGCATGTGTACACCTCTGCCAAGTGTCGCAGTGTTCAGATGGGCATCCATGTCACATCTGCCGATCAGGCTTCCACATACCGCTGTCACATGCATCCATGTTGCATCACTGTTGCACCCTTGTCAAATACACACAGATGCACATGTACACAGTGCTGATACATGCAGCTGAAAACAACATACATGCGTGACATCACTGACATGTCTACTTACATACACATTCATCCAAACATGTGTGCCCACACAACTGCATTTGGCATGCAAGCCTACACACACAAGCACCATCCATGTCTCACACATTCCAGCCCTCGCATGTGTTAGCCCCACGGCCCTGTACACCCCCACCCATACTTGACCCCATACAAACAGATGTGCAACCTGCACACTACTGAAAAATCACCACATGCACATCTCACAATCAGGATGCATGTACACTTACCGCTCGACTCCAGACGGGTCTGCCTCTCAAGGACCTGGACGTGGAGTGCTGGGGATATGCGTTCCAAGACCCTCATCTGTTCTTCCGACAAGTGGCCCCGGCACCCCTTGGCATCCGCTGCCTTCAAGAGGCGCCGGGCCTTGTTCAGGGTCCTGGACCTGAAGTCCTCCCAGCGCTTCTTGACATGTTGTAAGTCGCGGACTGCCACCCCCTCCGCATTGATGGCAGTCACGATGTCAGTCCAGATCCGAGTCCGTCCTTCCTTGTCGGCGCGGGAACTTCCGAAGAGGGCATCATACTGCCCCAGGACTTGCTCCACCAGGACACCAACTTCGGTGGCACTGAAGCTGGTGCCCCTCTGCCTCTCCGGCAGGGGGTTGTCAGTGGTCTCAGATGGTGTTTGCCCCGACATGACAACCCCAGAGGCAGGAGTGGGTGGGCAACTGGGCCGGGGCTGTGGAGCGATGGAATCCCAGTCGGGAGTCTTCGGTTCCAGCAGGGGTGGTCACAGCAACAGCACCCCTGGCTGATGTGCAGGCTGCAAATGGCAGGGCACGTGGGCAGCAGGCAGTCAGGCAGCAGCAGATGGCAGGTGGGAGCGTGCTCGGGGCTCTGAGGGGCAGTAGTTCGGCCTTCTGGGCAGGAGCGTGGTCTTCCGTGTGCTTACGCGTGGCCAGCTTGATACGGAGTGATTTGGCACGTGAAAATTCGGCACGTCAGCATGTAATTCGAGGAAAGGCCCTTAGCGCGTAAGCGCGTCTGCACGTATACGCATTTTTATTGGACAGAAGGCCCCTCAAGCGCAAGCGCCCCTGTGAGGTGACGCGTACAGGCGTGCATGGGCATTTCAGTGCGCGTGAAAAACTGCACGTCCGCGTGTAATACGAGGAAAGGGCCCATGCGCGTAAGTGATGTGACGCGCGCGTGCGTTTCCCTCAGCACGGGTTAAAGGTAAGCGGGCCCAGCAATTCGCTGTACGTGCCTTTCGTGGAGACCGACGTGTGTTGCTGCTTCCTGTTTCGCGCGCCATCACAACTTCACAGCTATCAAGGACGTATCTTCTTTTGGCGGGAGTATTGGCTACGCGTGTTTTTCTGCATCGCGCTAGTCAGACGGTGAGTCGCACACGCTCTTTTTCCCACTGCGGGTGCCCCTGTGTATCGCACCCATTTTCGATGTCATAGTAGCCTGCGTGTCCCACGCATACGCGTTATTCATGTTACTGGGTGCCACCGCGTACTGCGCGAGGTTGAATCCACGCACGTAGGCTGCAGGGTTGCGTGCACGGTTTTACTGCAGTTTTGGGGTGCCTGAGCATTGCGTGACCCGTCACCACATCACCGGGGTCACATACAGCCTTGCAGGAGCAGGGGGGCTGTTAACATCTTGCTTCCCACCCCCTTCACCCCAATTGCCCAGGTCAATTGTGGTGTACACCTCCCATTGGCACCACTCCATCTGTGCCAGCACTTCTACATCAGTGCCATGGTTGGGAGGCCACCAATGGTGAGGGGCGCCTCAGCTGGGCGTCCTCCTCGTGGCGGGCATGGTCGGGGACGTGGCCGTGGTGACCAGGGAGTAGGGGGACTCCAGGGTGTCCAGGGCGGCCACAGAGGGGGAAGAGGCAGGGGTGCGCCACTTGAGCACAATGTTGTGCCATGTGTCGGTGCAGTCATGCCACCACCCCCTGTGGTCCTGGGGGATGCAGCTCCTGCATCTGGCACTGGCACCCGTTCGACCTGGCAGTCCGTTCCATCAACTGCCACAGGCCCAAGGGTAGTGGTAGCTGCAGGTGCAGCTGTGGACACTGCCACCCAGGCTCAGGGTCTGCCAGCGCAGGCTGCGTTGGCACTTGAAGAGCCCTTGGTAGATCTCCAACAGGCCAGGGGGGAAACCATAGGGGCAGGCCGGGCTGCTCAGACCAAGACACGTGTCCCTGGGGCAGTCATGTCATCTGCTGCCCCGAACAGCCGGGTGTTGGCAAGTGCAGGGGCAGATGCACCCAACAGCACCCCGGTTGTGAGTCTGCCAACCAGGACCGCTGCGGTCAATCACCCTGCCACAGCTGATGTTGCTGCGCAGGGTCCATTAGTGGGCACCCAGCTGCCACTGACACGAGTCAGGCCTTTGGCCATCCCTCCACCTGCCACTCCCTTGGCTCAATCCACCGAACCCACTGGCCATACTGGTCAGGGCGGCATTAGCCAGCCAGGGTCTGCGCCACAGTCCAAGAGGAGGAAGGTTTCACCTGCAGCACAGGCTGGGACCCCACACACAGCCACGACCTCCTGCACGTCGAGGAAGAAGACTTTCTGTAAGCAGGAACTGGACTTCCTCGTGGACTACGTGCGGGGCCACAGCCGTGACATGCTAGTGGGTGCCAATAGTCAGACTACGGCTGCCCAACGTGACACCCACTGGAAGCATGTTGCGGAACATGTCAGTTCATTCGGCCATGAGGTGCGCACGGCGCAAGAGTGCAAAAAGCGTTGGAATGACATCAAGCGCAGCACTAAGGCTAAGCGTGCCTCTAATTACAACTTGACTCTGGTGACTGGCGGTGGGCCTGCACCAGAGGAGGAAGCGCTCACTCCGCATGAGGCTCTCATTGCGGAGTTCATACCACCTGAATTGGTCGAAGGAGTGGGAGAGATGCTGGACTTTGATGCGCAGTCCAGTGAGTGTTGATGCGTGTTTGTTGAGGACGTGTGTGTTTCACTTGTGGGATGTGTTGTGCATGATTGCTGCTACATGTGACGTGTACATGGTTCTGATGTGTAAGTAATGCACTGCTTCCGTCATGCATGTCTCCTCTGCCTGCATGCGGGACTCCATGTAGGAATGCTCCCTTGCCCCTCCTCCGCCACGCTGCACCCCAGTTCCACCTTTGCACTGGTCTGCTTCAATCTTGCCAATGTGTAGTTTCTTGTTCATGTGTCCTGTGTAGATGCTAACTTCCAGCGTAGAATCTGCCAGACATATGCCGTGTGGTACAGCCTTAGTACTCGATGCAGGGTATCTCACTTGTACTGTGCATGGGTCAGATGTCCCGCAGGGACATGAGTGCCCATTCATGCCATTCATGCTCCATGTGCATTGCACGCATGCCCCTATGTGTCCTTGACTGGATGATCACTGTAATATAGGTCCTTGGTTACATACATTGCCTGCCATCTCATCAGCCTTCCCATGTCAACTGTGGCTCAGTCCTGCGTTGCACACATGTTTAGGCTCTGACAATCTGTGTGGCTCACAGGCCGCAGCCTGTTCAATGGCCAATGACTCTGTCCAACTCTTGTTGTGTCTTCTTCACACGCGGGCGGCCTCTGGAGTTTTCATCATGTGTCCTGCCTACTGTCCCAGCATCATTTGCAGTGTTGTCATTTGAATCACATTAAGCTGTTGATGCCAGTCAACACTGCCTGTCAATAAACAGGTGTATGGTCAGCCTTTTGATACCATGCTAGGCATCCCTGCTTTGGTACTGGGGTGGAGGGGTGCTTGGCTTCTAGATATGGTACACATTGAATGCACAATGCACGTGATGTCTGAATTTGACATTGCACTGCCTTCACATTTCTGTGCATAGACCCACTTCCATGTTAACTGCCACCTTTCAACAGGTCTGATCACAGAAGCTATTCAAAGTTGACCCAGCATGCATGCCAGGTTATATGTTGTGTGTCACATGTCTGCCGGATGCGTTTGCTCTCGGTGTGTGTGTGTGTCGTGTGCTTCTGACATGTTTAGTGACGTTTTTTCTCTCTATTTTTCAGGTGATGACACAATGGAGGCGGAGGATGGTGTTGTCATGCCAGACACCGGGTTGGTAACACCACATCAACCCGGCACTAGTGGGGGTCGTGGGGTGGTAGGCCACGAAAACCCCCAAGTGCTGCAGTCCATCTTGTCTCTGGCTGCCTATGAGTCCAGCCTTGATGACGACTCTGACGTCCATGTTGAGTTGGATGAGCATCAAGTCCATGTGTCAGGGGTGAGTGATTCTGATGTGGACACTCCTCTGTCTGTGACCCCTGCACTGAGGGATCAGACAGTCTTGGATTCTCCACCCGTGGTGGATCGGGACGCAGGGTCACCCTCCACACCAGCCACTGATGTGCCTGGGACATCAAGTCGATGGGGGCATGTAGTCGTGCAGCCGCGGGCGGTGCCAACACAGCGAGGACCGCCGCGCGCAACCGCTGTATACTGAGTGGGAGCAAGACATGACTGCCAATTCCGAACGGCAGGGGGCAGCAATGGAGAACATCGCTGAGAGCATGGAGCGTGTGGCCCGATCTGTGCTCCCCCCTGCTAGGCAGGTGCTTCTCCAGCAGCAGGCGGCACGGTCCACGGCCCGCTCGCTCAGGCTGGGCATGGCGGCCTCAGACAGGGCACGCCAGGCTGAAATGTCGTCTCTGCGTCAAGCAATTGCTGCTCACGCAGAGGCACACATGGATGCCCTGAGGGAGGAGTATGCTTCCCTCAGATCCACTCTGGGTGTCCTTATGATGTCCCAGAGGCAGCAGGCAGAGGAGAGGTTTGCACAGCTTGAGCGTACCATCTCGGCTGAGCTACAGGCTTGCCGGGAGGTGCAGCGGTTGTCCAGCCAGGCCTCGCAGGAGGAACTCCGTGTTACACGTGCTACCTTGCAAGAGGAAGCACGTGTATCACGTGAGGTTCTGCATGCAGACCTATGTCACATCGCCACACAGAACCAGGCTCACCCGTCCGGCAGACTTGCTGCCGACGAGGGGCAAGCTGCGGCTAGGTGTGGCCAGGCTACTGTGCCACGTCCTCCTTTACAGGATGAGCCAGACTCGGCGACCATCTATCTCCCACATAGGTCGGGCTGTGCAGGCGTTGAGCCCATGGAGGTTTTTTTTTGGCTCAGCATCATCGCATGTGGATGTTGAGCAGCACCCTGTACCTCCCCCCTCCTGGGTGCCTCCCCTCCCCCCCAGGTCGTATGTGGCCATTTTTGATTTTCCTTTTAGTTTAGTTAGTTAAGTTTCTGTTTGATAGTTAGTTTAATTAGGTAATGTAGGTTTTCCATTGTTAGTGTAATTAGTTAATAGTTGATTTAGTTTAAAATTGCTAGTCTATTGTGCTTTCATGTGACAGTGCGGTGCTTTGTGGCATTTGAAGGCATCCACTGTCTGTTCCAGCTGGGCCCTTCAGGCTTGTCTTGTGTATGTGTTTGCTGCTTGGGGTCCTTGACTCACATATGCCACTCCTGCCTCCCTTATCCATGGGCTCGCAAGGATGGTTCGGTGTTACAGAATATTACACAAGGGCTTTGGACTGTCATATCTGTGGCATGTCTGGTGCTGTGTGACTTGTGTTGACACCCCTAGTGGGTATGATTTTGGTGTTATTGTCCACTGTTCAGCTTTTGCTAGATGGGGTGTGTCATGATTAATGTGTACATTGATTGCTATGCATTGTGTAGTATGTTTCATATCTTTCCTGTACACGTGCTTGTTGCAATTCATGCTGTAGATAGTGTTCCACACTTTGGATGTGAAAGACCGACTGATGGTGTGATTTGTGATGTGACTCTCTGACATGGTCAAGTAATGAGATGCCTGATGAGACACACACAGATGACTTTGAAGCATTAATCATGTGTTTCATGCCCTTTCTGCAGGGGGATGAGCCTCCAGAGCACCTTTGCCAGCAGACATGGCCCATTGGACGACGGAATTCTGGACCCGTTTTTTGGTGCCCACATGCACATGTGTGCACAAGCAGAGGCACAGGGATTGCAGACCCACATCCTAGAACTGCTGACATGTTCCAAGGAACTCCAGGCAAGGTGAGCAGCACAGGGGGGCCATGACACAGCAAAGCTTGCACCAGGCGAGTTGCACATGCAGGCTTTGTCACAGCACTGAGGACGAGCTTAGACGAATATTGGTGTTGAAGCACACAATGCAGCTCAGATGTGTTGGTGGACTGATGGCTGTTGATAGTAGGGTTGTCTGGGACACATGCAGGGGCAGTGGTACATACCCTCCGGTACACCAAGGTCCATTGAGGCACTTGTATCAACCATGTAGCCTTCCGAGACATGGAAAGTGGCAGCTCACAGGGACATACAGCAAGGGACATACTCGGGTGCAGTGCATGTCTTTTCCATGTACTTTATGATAAATGCACTGCCAACTTTGTTTCGGTCATGGAGGTACGCAACTTGCTCTGAAGTCATGGCTTGCTATATGGGTCTGTCTGCTTACCCAGGGAACATTGCATGTTGTGTGAATTGTGACACATTGGTGTTCCATTTGCCACGCACCCACCAGCGGCTGACTTACTGCATTGACTGTGTCTGACCCGTCACAGGGGTGATGTTATATATGGGTACGAAGCATCTACACCAGATTGTCTGTTTGTAGAGTAGTTTGTTGCTATGGGGCATGTTTGGTGTTGTGTTTTGTGTAATTGGCACGTACAGGTTGTTGACTGTGGCTCTCTTTGCAGCATTGCAGTGCTCCTGTAACCGGACCTGAGAGTGCGCAGGCAGGAGGTCAGCACTCAAAACCAGAGCTAAGTGTCTTGTTGTTTTTCTTTCGAACTGCTCTGCATAGGCTTGCTGGGGAGTGTACTAATGCCTGGATGTATGTGTGGTTCAATTTGGTATGTTTTTTCTCCCTAATCACCCGTGATCCTATGCAATTTTGAACCCTGTACCCTCTACCCGGTGTTCCTGCTTCCCGTACCTATCCAAGCAACGTTCCCTGACCCTCTTTCCCCGCTGGGGTTGCGGATGCCTGTGTAAGCCCCGAACTTGCAGGCGCCAAAACCCTAGAGGGGGTGGTTGGTTCGTACCACTCCTGAGCCTGGACTACAGAAGGCCATGATAATGATGTCCAAGTTTGTTTGGATTGTGTATGTGTTCATGCAGGTAGTACATTTTCGTGCATTCCCTAGTTTCATGTGTCATTCCTCCTCCCCTCTCCTGCCACTCATTCCAGTCATCCAGTGTGTCAACACCTGTCCCGACTGCATATCCCTGAACCTCCTTCCCCACCAGGGTCTCAGGGGCCTGTGTGAGTTTGACCTTGCAGGCACCCGGGACATGGTGGGGGTGGTTGTTTTGTGACACTCCCGCGCCTGTACAGGGGACCTGTGACAGTACACATCCGTTCATGGTGCATCATCCTATGTCATGTACCACACATGTTTCACATCCTGTTGTGACATTTTTTACTGTGCTACCTTGGTTGTTGCATCATTGTGGTAGTACTTGGCCTTTGTGAGGTACTGCTACGTCAAGTCATCTACTGGAGGGTGTTCTGGTTCGTTTTTCTGGCTTTGATTTTGTGATTTTGGACATTGATTATGAGTGTGCAGGCACCTTTTTACACACGAGGTGGGAGATGGTGACGAAGGGTAAAGGTGATCGTGTGGCCAGGTGGAATTGAGGTTTGAAGGCTCCATGACCCAGGTGCAGTTGTTCAGTGGGTCATGGTCATTTGTGAGGGGGGGGGTTGTTGTTGATAGTTGCCTTGCCCTGCAGTGTGATGGGAACTCTGGCATTGTAATGGTGGTATCCTATGTACATGTTGTGTTCTGCTGATCAATGCCTGTTCATGTGTTGTGTTTACCTTTCAGGTGCGAGGGGATAGTTGTGGTTTGACATGCTGGGGTGTACACATGGTGAATGTTCACATGTGATGTGTAGAGAACACTAATGGTCACTTGAGTGCACATGCATATGTGGACTGCATGTCCTTGCAGAACCACACACTTGCACTCTGATGCACTACATGTACTCCCACCCTTGCATATCCACGTGTACACTGTTTTCCTTCTGGTGCCCACTGTGTCCCTGCAGCACATGTTCTGTGACCGATTATGGATCCTGTACATGCCTAATTTGCTGTTTGATGTGGTCTGTCACTTAGATGTGATGCTCGGGGTGTGCATCACACACAATGGCTGTTCACTGTGCTGTGCGCTGAGCAGTGTGTTGCAGGAGTAGGACACTGCACACATGAGCAGCAGTGTTGATTTTGCAATGCACAATGTGCATGTAGACAAGCATTCATTGTTATGTTACGTCTACGACTCTTGTAATGCATTTGGAAATGACTTATTTTGGGTGGGAGATTTTGTTGGTCTGTCATTTCATCTGATTCCGGGTCAGGCATCATTGTCTGATGCCACTGTACATTTAGGACATGGCAATGTGTACCTTATCGCTACTGTGTTGGTGTATGGGTATTGCTTGCCATGTCATGTTGTGGTTTGGGAGGGTTTGAGTGACATGACAGTGATGGCCATGGCCTGTTTTGCAGGTGTGTGTGATGCACGCCTTGCATGTCAGGGTCATCCGCTTCTCAGAGCAACTAGCTGGGGGTAGATCTCTCTCCGCTGCAGGGCCCTCCCTCTGGAACAGCCTTCCTGCCTCACTTGAACTTGAGGGGAACCATCTCCAGTTCTGGAAGCACCTCAAGACCTTCCTCTTTGCTTCTGCTTTCTCTCTGCCTCTCCCTTGCAGAATTCTTCACTGGAACTGCACTGGAGCTGCAACTGGGCCACTCTCACCGACCTCGTTCCCTGGCCCAGCCACTCTCCACTTGCACTGCCTCCCTGGCAACCCCTGCACTGCGGTACTGTCTCTCTATCCCTACAGCCCACCCTTCCCAGCACCTGTCTGCACTTACCTTTGCAGTTGCCACCAGCCGACCTATGTATTTTTTTTTGGGCTACTTCCCCTGTACTACACTCCCCCCCTTCCCCTTGCACTTTTCCCTTCCCCCTACCCCTGCACTTGCACAATCTCAATGACACCTGGCCTAGTAGTACCATTGTCTGTCGTCCCTTGTTCCCCCCTCCCTGCCTCATCGCACCTTGAAATACTTGTGTATAGGCCATATCATGTCATATGTCATATGTGTGCCTTTTGGTCACACGGGATAGCTTGTGTTTAAGTAGCTAGGGATGCAGACGATGTGGCACTTCCATGGCAACTATCTCAGGGTGGTAGGGTTGTGACAGTTGACTGTCCCTTTGTCATCATTGATTGTCACCTGGTATGTGCCAGGCCTGTGTGCACTCCGCAGGGGTGGGAGTTTAGGTGAAAAATGTGGCCACAAGATGGGTCCGGGCTTCCTCGCCACGTGCCCTGTCCCCTCCCATGGGCAGCGCCTGTGCCTGTGGTTGGGGATGTGGGGGCACCACCATGTCCACCGGGACGCCCTGCCGTGTTGCAACATTGTGCAGGACACATGCTGCCACAATGATCCTGCACACTACTGGTGGTGCATAGAGTAGTTGCCCACCAGAGCGGTCAAGGGAGCGGAAACGTGACTTGAGCACTCCGAATGTGCGCTCCACTATGGCCCTGGTTGCAATATGGGCGGTGTTGTATCTTACCTGGGGTGGTGTGGTGGGGTTCCGGATTGGCGTCATCATGTGGTTGCTCAGAGGGTAGGCACTGTCCCCTGGGGAGGTGATAATAGTTGAGATTATTAGGGTTTGGATATTTGTCTGTGTGTGACTTGCATGCATGTGCAAGGGCATTTGTACTGACCTAGGAGCCATGTGTCGCCATGCTGCCCACCTTCCAGGGCCCGGCTCAGGGCGGACATTCTCTATATGAAACTGTCATGGGTGGAGCTAGGGTAGTTTGCATAGACAGAGGTGATGATTCCCTTTGCATCGCATACCACCTGTACATTGATGGAATGCCAGTGCTTGCGGTTTCGGTAGATGTGCTCAGTGGCCCTAGGTGGACGTAGGGCCACATGGGTGCAATCTATGGCACCGAGCACTTTGGGGAAGTGTGCCACCCTGAAAAAATCCAGGACAACGGCCTGCCTTTCTGCAGGTGTTCTGGGTATGTATATGTGCCTGTGGACTGAGGGGCGCGCTGTCATGATTGCCAGTACCTGGTGTAGGCAGCGTGACTGCGTGGCCTGTGAGACCACCCCCCCACTATGGCAGTGGTCCGCTGAAATGACCCAGTGGCCAAAAAATGCATGACATTGAGCAGCTTCTCCAAGGGGCTCAATGCTTGGGAGCAAAGGGTGGGGGATGTAAGGTCATCTTCCCACTCCCTGACCAGGTCTAGGATGACATGTGTTCCACACACACAGCGCCATTTGCCGTGTGTCTCACGGCTCCACAATCACTCGAAATGGCGTCCATGGTTGCCATGGACGCCATCCCAACAAAGAAGCCAGCCGACATCACCGCCGCGGGCCCGAGCGCCCATTTGCTACCTCTCTGCCTGCCCCTCCCCTCCTGCTTTAAACGGAGGGGGAGAGGGCCGAGCGGCGAAGCCGAGCAGGGAAGACCTTGAGGAAAGGCCTCCCATGCTCTTATCAGCTCTGCTGCGAGGACCAATGCGATCGCATCAGCTGGGAGCCGAACGAATGGAAGTCGGAACAACCATGTGTTCCACACACACACAGCGCCATTCGCCGCGTGTCTCACGGCTCCACAATCACTCGAAATGGCGTCCATGGTTGCCATGGACGCCATCCCAACAAAGAAGCCAGCCGACATCACCGCCGCGGGCCCGAGCGCCCATTTGCTGCCTCTCTCTGCCTGCCCCTCCCCTCCTGCTTTAAACGGAGGGGGAGAGGGCCGAGAGGCGAAGCCGAGCAGGGAAGGCCGTGAGGAAAGGCCTCCCATGCTCTTATCAGCTCTGCTGCGAGGACCAACGCGATCGCATCAGCTGGGAGCCGAACGAATGGAAGTCGGAACAACCATGTGTTCCACACACACAGCGCCATTTGCCGTGTGTCTCACGGCTCCACAATTACTCGAAATGGCGTCCATGGTTGCCATGGACGCCATCCCAACAAAGAAGCCAGCCGACATCACCGCCGCGGGCCCGAGCGCCCATTTGCTGCCTCTCTCTGCCTGCCCCTCCCCTCCTGCTTTAAACGGAGGGGGAGAGGGCCGAGAGGCGAAGCCGAGCAGGGAAGGCCGTGAGGAAAGGCCTCCCATGCTCTTATCAGCTCTGCTGCGAGGTCCAACGCGATCGCATCAGCTGGCAGCCGAACGAATGGAAGTCGGAACAAATATGTGTTCCACACACACAGCGCCATTCGCCGTGTGTCTCACGGCTCCACAATCACTCGAAATGGCGTCCATGGTTGCCATTGACGCCATCCCAAAAAAGAAGCCAGCCGACATCACCGCCGCGGGCCCGAGCGCCCATTTGCTGCCTCTCTCTGCCTGCCCCTCCCCTCCTCCTTTAAACGGAGGGGGAGAGGGCCGAGAGGCGAAGCCGAGCAGGGAAGGCCATGAGGAAAGGCCTCCCATGCTCTTATCAGCTCTGCTGCGAGGACCAACGCGATCGCATCAGCTGGGAGCCGAACGAATGGAAGTCGGAACAACCATGTGTTCCACACACACAGCGCCATTCGCCGCGTGTCTCACGGCTCCACAATCACTCGAAATGGCGTCCATGGTTGCCATGGACGCCATCCCAACAAAGAAGCCAGCCGACATCACCGCCGCGGGCCCGAGCGCCCATTTGCTGCCTCTCTCTGCCTGCCCCTTCTCTCCTGCTTTAAACGGAGGGGGAGAGGGCCGAGAGGCGAAGCCGAGCAGGGAAGGCCGCGAGGAAAGGCCTCACATGCTCTTATCAGCTCTGCTGCGAGGACCAACGCGATCGCATCAGCTGGGAGCCGAACGAATGGAAGTCGGAACAACCATGTGTTCCACACACAGCGCCATTTGCCGTGTGTCTCACGGCTCCACAATCACTCGAAATGGCATCCGTGGTTGCCATGGACGCCATCCCAACAAAGAAGCCAGCCGACATCACCACCGCGGGCCCGAGCGCCCATTTGCTGCCACTCTCTGCCTGCCCCTCCCCTCCTGCTTTAAACGGAAGGGGAGAGGGCCGAGAGGCGAAGCCGAGCAGGGAAGGCCGTGAGGAAAGGCCTCCCATGCTCTTATCAGCTCTTTGCTGCTCGTCTGCCGTCCGCCAGAAATCTATGCCGCACTCCGGAGGTAAGAGCCAGAACCACAATTCACCTCGCTCATACCCATGCCTGCATAGTAGATTCATCAGATTACGCACCCGCACGCTGCAGGCCACTCTCTACTCCCATCCCCTACCCACGAACACCCGCAATGCCCGGCTAAGCTCGCGCACCTCACCGCCCTCGCCATATTTCATCACTGCAAGACTCATCCGCCCAAAGCCTACAGCGTCGATGAATACAGACAATAAAGCAGATAATAAAGTCCTGTACCACATCCACAGGTGTGCCACAACCGTACAAAACTTGTCACCACTTGTGTCCACTTCTACTGAAAGTGAGCCCCCCAGTGTAAAAACTGTGGTTAGCAATTCTTCTACCACCATTTTGAATGCTACTGTGCCAAATGTTTTACCACCTGTGTCCACCACCTCTGAAAATAGGCCCCCAAGTGTAAAATCTGTGGTTAGCAATTCTTCTACCACCATTTTGAATGCTACTGTGCCAAATGTGTTACCACCTGTGTCCACCACCTCTGAAAATAGGCCCCCAAGTGTAAAATCTGTGGTTAGCAATTCTTCTACCACCATTTTGAATGCTACTGTGCCAAATGTTTTACCACCTGTGTCCACCACCTCTGAAAATAGCCCCCCAAGTGTAAAATGTGTGGTTAGCAATTCTTCTACCACCATTTTGAATGCTACTGTGCCAAATGTGTTACCACCTGTGTCCACCACTTCTGAAAATAGTCCCCCCAGTGTAAAATCTGTGGTTTGCAATTCTTCTACCACCATTTTGAATGCTACTGTGCCAAATGTGTTACCACCTATGTCCACCCACACCCCAGCCACTACCGAACCCCAGCTTAAATGCGCCATGATTAACGCTAGATCCATCAATGCCCACGCTTTAGACATCCACGACCTCCTAACCACCCATGACCTCGATCTACTCATGATTTCTGAAACATGGCTACACGATGCATCTGGCCCGGCACTCACCCTCGCACTACCACCTGGATATTCCATCACCAGACAAGATCGTCTATCCAAAGGGGGAGGTGTAGCAATTATTGCCAAAGACTGCCTTTCTATCAGGAAGGTAGAGAAATCCCTGCACAACAGTGACTACCTCCAAGTCAAAATTAACCTATCTCCCCAATGTACCATTGCTGTCCACATTGTCTACCGCCCCCCAGGCCCAACAGGTGACTTCCAAGCCTCTCTCATCCACCTCCTCTCTGACAACCTCAAGAAACAATGTCAAGCCATTCTCCAGGGGGATGTTAACCTAGGTCTCCTGGACAAGAAGGACCCAGCAGCCAAATCTCTTGACTCAGCCCTCAAGGCTCTGGGCTACAACAACACCATCTTTAGCCCAACCCACGCCCAGGGCAGAACCCTTGACTGGATTGCGCAACATAACTGCCCACTCATCATCACTGGAAACCTTCCCACCCCATGGTCAGACCACCACATCATCACTTTCAGCATCCTCACCACCTGCTCCACCACCCCCCTACCCCAACCACTGCCACCCTGCCTCGCCAGAAGCTCCCGCCAACTCACTAAGGAAAGGCTACTGCCTTTCCTCCAAGGCCCAGCCTTCAGACCCCCTTTCTCCACAGACCCAGAAACACTCGCAACAGCCTACGAAGCTGCCATCAAAGCAGCCATTAACTCCATTGCCCCCCTTAAACCCTGTAAATCCAAACCCACCACCCATTCCAACTCCTGGTTCACCCCAGACCTCCTTGCACTCCGCACTGAAAAAAAGGATGCTCTCACTCAGTGGCAAATGTCTCATTCTGACAAAGACAAGATGACTTTTAAATCATGCTCCACTAGATATAAAAAGCAATCACCCTAGCTAAGGCCAAATCCTTTGAATCCAGAATCTCTGAAGCCCAATCCAGCACTAAAGAAATCTTTGCCATTTTCAGGGAGCTAGAGACACCCGCGCCTGCCCCCCAGAACTTCACCAAAGACAAGGCCTGGTGTGATGATATACAAGCAGCCATGAAAAATAAACTGAGTCTGCTCCAAAACAAAATACTAGCCACCAAGCAAGCCCTACCCAACACACACACCCCTGTCCCACCACCAGCCCCGGACCCCCCCCAACCCTTTTCATTCAAACCCATTCTAGAAAAAGACATCACCAACATAATGAGGAACATCAAACCCTCCAATTGCAAAGGTGATGTATGCCCAGCCACCATTATCAAAGACTGCGCCGAAGCATTAGCTCCCTTCCTTACAGCCTTTGTAAACGCCTCCTTTGCTACAGGGAAAGTCCTTGCCTCCCTCAAGGAAGCCTGGGTCCGCCCTCTCCTAAAAAAACCTACCCTCGACCCCACCTCCCCCAACAACTATAGACCCATCACCACTGTCCCCTTCCTCCTCAAAATACTGGACAAAGCAGCCTACCTGCAGGTTCAACACTTCATTGAAGACAACAAACTACTAGGACTCCGACAATCAGGCTTCCGCCCCAGACACGGGACCGAAACCGCCCTACTTGACCTGAAAAACCAAATGGACGATGCCAGAGACATGGGCAAACCAGCACTTCTCCTACTTCTTCACCTATCCGCGGCTTTCGACCTCGTAGATCATGACATCCTATGCCCCCACCTCTCCTCTACGGCCAAATTTTCCCCTGAAGCCACAGCATGGATCACTTCCTTCTTACAAGACAGAACCATGCAAGTATTCTCGGACCTAGCATCCGCCTCACCTACTATCATACTCTGCGGTGTGCCCCAAGGCTCCTGCCTCTCACCCCCCCTCTACAACATCTTCACACGACCCCTTTTTCTCATCCTTGACGCCATGGGCATTTCATACACCAACTACGCTGATGACACACAGATCCTCCTCACCCTCACTGGCAACTACGACACTGACTCCATGACCCTCAACAACCTCTACAACACCATCCAAGCCTGGATGGCAGACAATGGACTATGCCTCAACTCAGACAAGACTGAACTCCTCCTGGTAGGCTCACCCGACACGCTGAAAAATCTAGACTCCCAGTTCAGTCATTTCACCATAGACTCCATCAAAATACCTGTCTCAGAATCAGTCAAAACCCTTGGAGTCTACTTAGAGTCCAACCTATCCATGGATAAACAAGTCAACGCTATAGCCTCTGCAGCTGCATATCATGCCAAACTAATCAACGCAGTCAGGCCCTTTCTCTCCAAAGAGAACTGCACTAACATAGCCAGAGCCATCACTGGATCTAGGCTTGACTATTGTAATGTACTCTTCCTAGGTACATCCAACAAAAACCTAGAGAGGTTACAAATCATGCAGAATAGCGCTCTCTGGGCAGCCCAAGGCATTGCCAAAAGAGAACACATCTCGGAAGCCAGAAAACGAGCACACTGGCTCCCAAAAGAAAGGATCATCTTCAAAACGCTGACACTGACTCACAAGTGCTTTCACCTTACTGCCCCCGACTACCTCTCCCAAAGGATCCACCCCGTCTCTTCTACGAGGCCAACCAGATCACCACATACTAATATGCTTTCTGTGCTATTAGTAAAAAAAGCCAGAGCTGGCGGTTCCAGCTTCCCATATCTCGCACCCACTCTCTGGAACGCCCTACCTCCTATAATCCGAGGTGAGGCCTCCCTTTGCACCTTCCGCAAATCCATAAAACCATCTTATTCACATAAGATTCCTCGCACCAGTTGAATACATCTCTTTTGTTCCAGTGCATAAACTGTTTTTAATGACCAACTGTACCAACCAAAATAGCAGCTCTATGCCTGTTGAATACATAATGTACTGCTGAATGCCTCTTTGCCTGTAACTAAGCTCTTGCAAGTAACAGCGCCTCAATGCCCATGGGTTACTTGCGCACTATATACATTTAAATAAATAAATAAATAAATAAATATGGGGTGGAAACCTATACCTGCCATAGACCTGGTCGTCAGGCATCCCAAAAAGGCTTGTCCGTGGTGCGAAAATGCGTGCCCTGGCTATTCTCCTCCTCCTGCGGTGTCCCACGATCAGTGCTGCGACAAATGGGGCATTCATCGTAGCTGTACATACGCGTTTGTTGTTTGCGCGCACTTTTATGCTGTGCGCGGGGACGCTTCCGCCTGCCTTCGTGTGGCGGACGCGTTGACGCCTGTGCGCGTCTTTTGCCGTGCGCAGGTTTCCCGTATTCGGATCCATGAATACGGGTTGTTCGCGTGCGTGTGGGCGTTCCGTGTAGTTCCCTGCAGAACTTCCCCAGTTACGCCTTCTTTTTCACGCATTGTTTCCCATTCCGCGTTTTACGCCCACTGTTCTGCCCACTTTGGTTGTGTGCGCCGCGCTATGTGCGCTTTTGCTGTGCGCGTAGCGCACGCCGTGTATGCCTGCGTGCGCCATGGCTGGATTGGGCGCACGGACAGCGGGAAACACGCGCAGTGTCTTCCTTGAATCGCACGCGTGCGCTGCGTTTCTCACGCTTGCACTCCCTTGCGCCTGCTTGCGCATGGATTTTCGGCGCAAGTTTGTTCCATGAATCGGTCCCTGAGTGTATACATGAGGGCTTATAGCTAGAAAATGGGCTGCATTTTTGATAATGACAAGGGTGAGTGGGCAAATGATACATGCAAGGATTTTTGCATTGAGCATGCAGCGTGGTGAGCGCAGGGTGGAGCTGTGGACAGAAGACCTCAGGAGGTTGGCAATGCTCCCCTGTTAGCAACAGGCTCAGGTCCATAGTTCATGTTGTAATTCAGCGCTTTACAGGTGAGCGTCAGACTGTTGTGCAGAGTGAGTGAGGCCTCTATTCAAAGAGGTGACATTTCATGGCAAGGTCACTTATGTGGGGGTTCTTGCAGTACAATGGTCCAAGCTTTGGGTAGGTCATCTGTCACTAAATGAGGACTACTGTGAGAGGGGTGGAGAGTTATAGGCTGCAAGGCGGAGAAACCAGAGTTGCAGTAGGAAGACACTGTGTGATTGTTGAGGTGAAGTAGCTTATTTTTATTTATTATATTGAGCATTTGTAGGGCGCTTCATACAATAGAAATATGTTTCAAAGCACCACAAGGCTAAATGGGAAGGGAACAGGGGAAATACAAATGGCAAAAACAGTAACATACAATCATGGTCCTACTAGGCCTTGTGGCATTCGGCCGTGCAAGTGCATTGAAGAGAAGTGCAGGGGAAGGGGACAGGAGGGGGAGCAAGGAGTGGACAAGTGCTGGAGGAGGGCCTGGTAGGGAAGTGCAAGGGGGAGAGCCCCAGGCTTAGTGCTAGTAGAGGTGACTCAAGGTGGTATATGGAGCGGCCAAGCAGGGGCCAGTAGGACAGTTCAGTGGGGGTGGGGTGCTGGTATTGACCGGGAGGAAGGGCCTGGGATCCAGTAAAATTCATGAGGAACAGGCCATTGGTTGCAACGGCAGTGGGGTGATTAGCAGGGAAGGGAAAGTGGTAGAGAAGAGCAGAGTTTTTAGCAGTTTCCAGAACTTAAGGAGGTCCTGCTCAAGTCTGAGTGGCATGGGAAGCTGTTCCAAAGGGAGGCACCAGCCGAGGAGAGAGATCTGTCCCCAACTCTCTGCTTGAAGAAGGGTTTGACATTGAGGGAATTGGAATAAGACGAGCATAGGGGGAGTATTTAGGGAGGGGAAATTGGAGATAGTGTGGTCCCAGGCCCTAGAAGGCCTTGTGGATGATGCAGAGGGTCTTGAATTTGATCCTTGCAGCCACACAATGCCGTGGAGAGATTCTAGGGCTGGAGAGATACGGTCCCTGGGCTTGAGGCCAAGGATATGTCTGCAGCCCTATTCTGGATTAGCTGGAAGGGACGAAGGGAGGAAAGGGGAAGTTTGGAAAAGAGGTTGTTGCAGTAGTCCAGCCTGGAGAGGACCAGAGCTCTGGAGACATTGAGCTTCGGGGAGAAGGTGAGAAGTTAGTGGAAGATGTAGGATTTCTTTGAGGGGTGTTGGGAGGCAAGGGATTAGGGTGGCAGCAGGGCAGTTACAGTGTTATCGGATGTGTCCATAAAGTATCTCATGTCAAAAAAATGGGGTTGCTGTCGGTACTCTTGTTCAGAGAGGAATTGCCATAGCGTTTTGGTGCTGGCCTGCCCATGTGGGCGGGACAAAGACTGATATGCAAATGGATATTTCCCATCTGTGAAAGGTACAGTGAGCAAAAGGCGTGTGCTGCACACTCATCTCTCAACAGGTTATCATGCAATGTTCTTTCTGGAGAGGAGCGCCTGCTACCTTTTTTTAAACATTTGCAAGGAACTTGGGGTTGGTCACCCTGAGTTACCTGGGGGCAACCAGACGTGGACCCCTTGCTCACTCTGGTCAGAGAGGCACAGCTTCACCTCACTGATGATGCCCAACAAGGATGAAACACGTGTATGGGGCTGCTGTCGGTACTCTTGTTCAGAGAGGAATTGCCATAGCATTTCGGTGCTGGCCTGCCCATGTGGGCGGGACAAAGACTGATATGCAAATGGATATTTCCCATCTGTGAAAGGTACAGTGAGCAAAAGGCGTGTGCTGCAAACTCTCATCTCAGAACAGGTTATCATGCAATGTTCTTTCTGGAGAGGAGCGCCTGCTACCTTTTTTTGAAATAAAGTATCTCATGTAAAGGACTTTATGCCAGGTACACAGACTCTTCAAACATAACACAGATTAGGTTGTGCAGGTTATACAAATATGCAGAAGCAATTAACATGTGGCTAACAGGGTAGAATTGGTAACAGAAGCTGTGCTGATGTTTTTCCCGTATAGTTGAGTGGGGATAAAAGGTGACCGTGCAAACTATGTGCAGGTAGAGAGAAATCCGGCTTCTGCATGAGACTGTGGCATCATCGACTGGTGGTGTATGCTAATTAGTAAGGAAATATGACACACTTAGATGAACTGCTGGGGGTAGAAAATGCGTTGCACTTAGATGGATTACTGGGTAGTAGGAAATGTAATGCACCTAGGTAGACTTCTGGGGACAGGAAATGAGATGCACTTTGATGGATTGGTGGGGGTGGGAAATGTGTTGCACCTAGATGGATTTTCGGGGGCTAGGAATTGTGTTACACTCCTTTGTTAGCCTGTCCC
Organism: Ambystoma mexicanum; assembly: GCF_040938575.1. Taxonomy (NCBI): domain Eukaryota; kingdom Metazoa; phylum Chordata; class Amphibia; order Caudata; family Ambystomatidae; genus Ambystoma; species Ambystoma mexicanum. Next base: position 192,908,715 of record NC_090932.1, read on the forward strand.
TTTAAGCAGAGGTTTATGATATCATCCTGTCCCCAGTACTCTAAAGATCATAGGGAGATCCGGCAAATGCGCCTTGAAGTCCTTTGAGGACAGACTGCTTATTGCACCTAGAATATGTATTAGGATTGCCCCTTCTACACTTAAAGTTCTGTTAGGATAGCTTCCCACTGCACCCGGCCTTGTACTAGTGGTAATTTGTGAAGGCTACCCAGTGTCGCTGTTTGTCGCAACCACCAAGAATCTGCAGAGGATGACACTACTGAACTAACAAGAAACAAACAAATCAACAAATCTCCATCCCAGTTTCTAGGTACGTATATAAGCACCACTCCGGTGAACACCGGCCACAGGCATGGCTACCTGCACAGAATAGAATGCAGCAACGACTATGACAAATTTAGTCTTGCTAGTCACATAATTGTTACACCTACTTACACTAGACTACACCTCGACACCTCTTCCATTAGTATGCAGCGAAGACCTGCGTCAAATTCGGGCCAGCTGGACACATAACAAGTCTCTTGATCTCACGCTTTCCTCTGACCTCATTCACATGCCCGACCTTGTGGGATGCTTTTTATCGGAGCCTGGGCAGGCCTCCTAATCCTTAGAATGGCCAAACGCGTGCACGCATTCCCTACCCACTTTGTGATTTCCCACATTTGGACATCGGTCCCCGAGGGTGTTCCCATCACTCGTGCATTGATACTATAATAATGGTAAACCGCGCAATATTAATGACAACTACAGTACAATAATAGAAACCATCCAAACGCATTTCACAAAGTTAGTTGACTTTCAGCTTCATTGTCCAATTCTTACGCTATGACCTCCTATGATGCCGCATAGACGATCAAAGACTGATTTTGCTTCCTGCGACGCCATTTTCTGTAATGTAAGTAGACATGCAAATTAGTGCTCCCACTATACTAAATAGTACCTCTCTAATCTTAGACCGGGCCCTGTCGGTTTACTATAAAAGAAGCTCCTGCATGTATGTATGTATGCATGTATGTATGCAGGCAATTTATGAAACGCAAACCTAGCTAGGAGGCAATGGAGCGCTGTATAAATGGAACCTAACCCTGTATTGCAAAGTAGAATGCAGGTGTAGCAAAGAAGCTGGAATGGGTGGTCGGTGCGGGTGAGTGTAGGGCAACACAGGCAGTCCTGAATCCTGAATATAAATATCAACCAATAGATACAAAACACGGATTAGCAAAGCACCAGGTTAGAAAACTAAAGCAGGAAAGGATTCCTAAAGATGTCGCAAAACTTTTGAACGCTTTTCCTAAAAGTGGGAACAGCGAGCACTCTTCTCAGACGGCAACTCCGAAATCCTGAGCTAAACCTACCGCAGTTCTACTGAGGAAACGGGACTGAGAGGCGGACGTCAACCTCAACTGTGCACATTTCAGAGCCTAACCCCAAGGCCCCATGGGTACGTGTTGCCGCGTGCGGGAGGAGGTTAAACATCTTTGCTGAATTAAAGCAATTCTCCCTGGGCCCCTTTGGCAATATATCTGGGTTCGCATTGTGTCTCTAGCTCCACCAAAGATAGAGAGCGATCTCACTCTGTTAAGTTTCGAAAGTCGCTGCAAATTCGGCACTACCCCTTCAGCTACCTTGGACCACACCGCCATCCTTGGTCAGGAACCAGGTACGGGAGAGCTGTTGGAAATCCTTTCCTGCCCAGACATTTCTTATACTTTCAATTCTCGGTCTACCTCACAGCCAAGTATCCCAGTTCCATGCGTGACACCTCGAGCCAGTCCTGGGTTTTGCTTCCAATTGCATGCTAGAACTTGCAGTTTTTGTTTTTCCCATTGCAGGGGTGTGCCTACAAGTCCCAGCATGCAGTGCAGAAAAAATAGGACTGGCTCAAACATTCTGCATGGAACAGGGAAACAAACTATGCGTCTAGCTGCTGGGAAGGTTGTATGTTTGTGTATGGGCCTAGGGCTGGTTGGCTTCATCTGACCCATTCTTCTCAAATGTTGTTACAGCCCCATGAGTGGACAGTATTGTTAATGCGCCGCCAATAGCAACAGCACCTCCCTCTCTACAACTTTGCAATGGTGGAGTAAAGACAGCCCCAAGCCACATCACAAACTCTGGAAAGGAACACATTAACCACTTCAATTTGAGCCGCCTCTCTTGATGGCGCAGGACTCTGTGAAAGTCAGTGGATGAGAATAGGCTCCTTGTACCAGTTGAGCTACTGCTCATTGGCTCTAGCTGGAGGATCAGAGGCGTGCTCTGGCTGGAGGATCAGAGGCGTGCTCTGGCTGGAGGATCAGAGGCGCTCTTGGTGCTGGAGGATCAGAGGCGCTCTTGGTGCTGGAGGATCAGAGGCGCTCTTGGTGCTGGAGTACACGCTGTCCATTTCAATGGGGAGGATGGATGCAAGACATGCTGCCACTGTACTATCTGAGAAACAGAAGAGAACACTTCTTTTTAACCATTCATTCAATGTTACCCCTTAACTCTACTTCAGGATAAAGGGCACACTCTTTCAGTTGATTTAATAGGGGAAAGCCTTTCAGATTTTTGGAAATTTACAACAGAGTGCAATGACTGGGTATGCCATTGTTCCAATCCCTTCAACCACTAATTTCGTTATGTGTATTTGCCCGGTTACCTTGCGCTTGAAATGATTAAAGACTCTTGATATTATGGTTTGTAATGTTGAGTTTTGATCTTTAATATCATTAATATTATTGTGGTCAGCCGACATGTATTTCGAACACTCCGGGTTTTATGAAGGATAATAGTCTTTATAGCATTTCTGCAGTTGCAGCTTGCGGGGCTCAGTTTCCTGTAGTCGCCCGCGAGTGGCCCATTGTGGGGTCAGTCTGATCTTGGGATTTACAGATTCCATAGTTCCAAGATTCAGATTCCATGAAGTAAGATTCCATAGTTCACCACATGCAAATAGCACACGTCAGGATATTTTATGGGGTGCTGCTGAGGCTCTAAACGTATTGCCTGTCTGCTTTGACAAGTACAGTCTGCCTGGATCAATTCATCATGTAATGCTTTCTGTGATCACTGAGATATACATGGATTGTGTGTTCCGTATGGCACAACTCCTGTAGCATTCTTTCCCTCCAGTGGGAATTATGTTGATCATGTGCAATAGCCAAAGTTGAAAAGCATATTGATAAATTGAGTGCCAGAATGGTTCAGAAGTTAGCTCAGTGTGTTAAGCAGCACTCATTGCAGAGATATGTTTTCATATGCAAGATTAGAATAGCACATTCCTGTAAGGCTGAATGAACCTTTCCTATGTCTGAAGTTTATAAACCTGCCTGCATATGTACTTGGTTTTGCAGCACAACATGTGATATTATCAGCAATGTACAAGATAAGGGTTGTTATAAAATCTAACATGTCTAGAAATCTGTTTGTCAGATGGGGTATTGTACAACCGCGGCAATCGCCTCCAACGTTAAGCATAAACTGGTAGTTGGTCCAAGAGGTGAATAAGTATTCCGATTTGGAACCAAAGCATTCATGCTTGTATCCCGGCTTTTCCAGCAGACAATACAGTGATCCTGGTCAAATCATCTAATATCGCTTACATTACGGTGTTGTCTTCCGTCAAGTTTGCCTTCTCAAGTGCTGGTGGCATCGTTTAGCCCATTACTTGGAAGGGGTGGTAGACCGAAAAGAGCGGACCAGATGTTGCAGGACTCAGGGAAAGCATATTTTAAGGTCTGCTCGTTTGGCACAAAAAAACACCTTTTTGTAAAAGACAAAGGCTTTTCTGCAAGTTAATAAATGGCAATTTCACAAGCAAGTGTTTTGGAAATATTTAAAGCTTTAAAATACAAAAGAAAAACCAAGGTTAAATTACATTGATTGGTATGCTGGTACTTATATACTTCCCTCAATGATGAAGAGGAAGAAGGTAGAATCATTGCCATTTTGCATAACCCCTTCTACAATATTTTGTTTTTAAAAATTGTCATGTTTGCCAATGTGATTAGTGTACTTTCCAAGTAAGTTTTAAAAATGAGATTATTTTAGTTCAAGGTAAAAACTGGAAATGAAAGTGTTCAAATGCAGAAAATAGAGAGCTGGCACAAATACCAGCTTCATCCGTCAACCAATGTGTGATCCTGGGCATCTCATTTAATGTTACATTGTCTAACCTCTCAAAATTGCCAGTCCTTAAACCTTTCAAAATTGTCAGCCCTTCAGAGTGATTTCCTTCTCAGGATATGATCTTTCTAAAAGCCTCACTCATGATTTCACTGGCTATATTGTTGCTTCCACTATAATAGTGAGAATTGATATTTTGCACACCACAAGCACGTGTATCTCTAATGACAACACTATTTGAAAACCATGTCCCACTTCTAATCTCAGTCTGTCTGGATACAGGCACATTCCTGTTAGCTTCTAATCTGCATCCACTATCCATGCTGTAGTCTAGCTTTCTCCTTCCTTCCAATTGGTCTCCTCTATCCATATTTGAGCACTTTTGCATTCTAAGAGGCAGCTAATGCGAGTTCTCCATCTATTCTGGGTTACGTGTTCCGGTTACATACAGTCCCGCATTAATAATAAAGGCTGCATACCTCCTGGATGCCATTGATAAAAAGTATCCTATATCTATACTAGAACAGAAGTAACCTCTTTGTAGACTGCTAATGTTGGCCTTCAAATGCTACTTGTTTATCATTCTTATTAGAGCAGGAATGTAGAGGGTAAGGGGACTTAAAGGGAGTAAACATCCTTTTTTTTTAATGCTGCCAGGCACCATATCAACCTATGGGTTGTGATTGTGACAAGGCGGGGAGGGCAACAAGATTCTTGATCACTCAATTCCTTTGGTTTGGTGGAGGGTGGGGGGCAAAGATGTCCATGCCCAGAGCCCCAAAAGTGCTTAAGATGGCCCTGCATAGTAAGTCATCAAAAAGTCCACAGAGGGGTCGGTGGTAGCAGCACTCAGGAGAGAAGTGCCCCTCGCCAAGGCATCATCAGGCATCTGGCTGATGTACCTGATGACATCTTTTGTTAAAAAGGTATTTTATAATACAATAATGTATATAATCACAACAAAACCATGTAGGGAGGACGTATTTTAGGCATTTAACACAGAAATTATTCAGCAAAGCAAATGAGAAAACAAATGAAAAAACAAAGGCAACAACAAAGTGCACCATGCCAATATTGATATGATCGTCCCAATCTCGGTGTGCGGTCTAAAGCCCCTGGGCACGAAAGACGCACAAAAAGGCATTTTCACAAACAGTTAATAACAACTGCACAACCATAGAGTTCTGCGATGAACGATACTCAAAAATGAAGTCTAAAGAGTAATTATAGACTCCGACAATCCAAGTTGGGGCATCAATTGCCTAATTTCAGCGACGCAGTAGATGTGGCGACGGATTATTTCGCCTCATACTGGTCAATTTAAACATCGAGCATTTCATTCTAATTAGTAGAAGATGAAGACTGTCACCCCATTTTACAAAACTTAGGTTGGCAATCATTGAACAATATAGATTCATCTGCGGAGGGCATCGGTAGTGGCATGTGGAGACCAAGAGGCTGGTTTTCCTTGTTCATTCGTGGGAAGCCATATTGTGATTTGCTACATGTGGCTTCAGGAATGACAGTGCCTCTCACCAACCTACCCATCAGGGTATCCATTGACTGCGCTCTGTACGACCACGCTAAACGTCTCCATTCTAACACACAACACGCATACCATGAAGCCAACCACACATGGCAACTCAATTCCCTTCCAAAGGACTTCACAGCACAGAACACTACAACCAATGTATATACCACTGCCCTGGCAAGGGCCTCCCAGCACCAGGAGCAGACAAGGCTCATTGCTGGACACAAATGGCGCTATGCTCTTAAGAGAGAACACCTAGACGCTGGCCCGCACACAGCGCTCAGGTTACTTCCGGCCTGCACGCATGAAGTCAACAGAAGAGATATCCTGCTCTCCCCTCTAATCGATCCCAACTCCTTCCCTTCATATCCGCCAGAGTGCTGGGAGACCACGCAAATGGCCGTGGAGCATGGTATAGACCAGAGGAATAAAGGTTTGGCTGTGGTCTGAGCAATCTTTCATACAGATCAGGCGAGGGTCTTCTTTCCTTTCTGGAGGCTCGGAAGCTTCAGCAGTGTCCAATAGTCCCTACTGGCTCCAAGGAAACCCTCGGAATGTTACTAGCTTCAGGTCCACGAGAACATGGCTTGCAGTTTTCAGTGCTGTGGGCCAAAGCTGCTCGCGAATAGAATAGTGAGACTTATATTCCGTATATGACAGTGTCAAACCTTTGGCCTTACAATTCCCCATTCTCCCTTCCTTCAAATGTCTTTGGGATTGTGCCTAGAGGCACGAACCAGTTTATGGGGAATTCCGCTATACCCGCTTTGTTCCTTGGAACTGGCATAAGAGGCAAGCAGTGCAGATTTGGGACCCTCTCTGGTGTATCTGCCCAGGGTGTTTGGGTGCGGGGGTCACACACAATTCATCAAATTGCTATTGTCTTCTGGCCCATCAAGGCCCTTGGCCCCCTCCCTGATTGACTCACCAGTTCCAGTGAGGTCTGAAAATCAGGTGACCGTTACTGACAAACCAACATAGTGTATTTTGATCAGTCCATTGGCAGTAGTGGCTCATAAGAATGGGTTAGGTTATACTTGGAGCCCCACCTGCCCTCCATGTCAGCATCCTTCTTAGAGGCTGAACAGAATGCAGAGGCCAACGCCTTAAGCCAGATGTTCCTATCCATAGAGAGAGATGAAGAAAGAGCTACAGGTGAGAAATATTCTAACCATTGACAGATAGGTCTGGGGTGCCATGATTTGAGCCATTTGTCTCCCAGATCGGTGTCGACGTCAACCTTTACAGTTTAAGGGGCCAGGGTCTAGGGCTTGTGTGATGCTTGGCCATAGGTTCTTCCATTTGCTCTTCCTCCCATTCCTCCCATTATTATTGCAGTCCCTGACCCTCGGGTCCTACTCAATATCGTAAGGTGGGGGTGCTCCTGCACTTCTAGTTGTTCTTTAGTGGCTCAGGAAACTTAGTTCCTTTTGTCTAATTCTTCTATCTTTGCCTCCGGCTTGGGCTTCCCATCTTGTCAAACCGCTTGAGTTGGTCGGCCCTCCCTCACAATTCTCTGCTCAGACTTCACTTGTTGGTAGGGCTGCTGAAAGATGGGGAATAGTACATCAGGGGCTGCTTGCTAACTGAAGATCCTCCAGCAGTCCAGGGGCTGCTTGGTGTCTGGCTAAGGGCTGGCTTTCCTTGCATGCATATCAGCCTCTACTTGTCCTGGATTTTTTGAAGGTTGACAAGACTTTAAAGTTGAACTTGCAGCCATTCTTGCACCCAGGGAACCTTGTGGGGGAGAGGGGAACTGAGCAGGATTCGCCCTTGCAGCTCGCAGATTGAGGCGCTTCCTTACTTCCCATCCTCTGGTCCAGTTCCTTATAATAGAATTCACTGGCATCAGTTCCACGAGACTCAGGTTTGTTTTAATTAGTCCATGCTACTACTGCTGGGGTGAACTTTTAGTTCATGCCCCTGTGTTCAGAAAACACTGCTCCAAGCCTCTGGTGTCTAAAATGAACCTAATTACATGGAACTCATGCAAACAAATGCAATTAACTGATTACCTGTTTGTGTATAAAGTCCCCTAAAATTGCAGTACTACTGCCAGCGAAGAGTTATCAAAAGCATCAACGAACGACTACTTACTATGTAAATAGGAACAATTCATTATTAGGAACTTTAAAATGAGTTGATGGACAGGATATCATTAAGCCCCGAAGAAGCTCTAGGTTAAGTGCCAAACACATGTAGGCTAAACAAAGTAATGAGAATAGAGACCCAGAAAACTTATTTTTTGTTTATGACGTGAAGATAAAGAAACATGTTATAAAGATCTACATGCTTAAATTAATCGTTACATGTATGACCATCATTTAATTTCATGGTTTTATGACACCTAAAAACTGAAGTGTGTGGGTTGATTTAGATACAAAGGTGTTTTATGGGTTCTATGTTAGAACAACACTTTTTTTGATCATGGGTGAAAACTATTTTTTTTACTGCAAAATGCGTGGGGGTGGCGATCCCCTCACCTACCCCACCCCACTTTCCCTATACCTAACCCAACACCCCCTCATCTAACATTTCAAAGTAAAACAATGCTGTAAAACATGGTAAAACACAGGGTGAGTCCCATTTTATATAGTTGAGAGGAATTCGACCTGGGCTGTTTTTGAAATTTTGAAAAAAACGGAATGATGGTACCTCCGAAACATGTGTGGGGCTAGTCCGCACACATTTTCCTATGTTCACAGCATGACGTACGCATAGACCTGTGTACTCTGGGTGGACACAGCCTACAGGCGCCACCCCCCCTGTCATATATATTTGGGATAAAACAGCCAGGATTACACCATGTCCTCACAGAAGGGGAGGGCAAAACATTTCCCCTGCCATGGCTAGTCTAACTAACAAAGGCTCCATGGATCCGCCCTGTCCTTTTGTTGGCTCTGCTGCTGGATGCAGCTTTGCATACTAATCCGAGTTTAATTCAAACAGGCCCAGATGGGCCCTGGCTGCAGAGGCTAGCAAAGGAGACAGGAAACCCCCAACAACCTTTGATGTGCACTGTCAACTTGAAGCCAGCTCCCACCCTTAGTATCAATTGACAGTGAAATGTCATGTCTGGTAATGCATGGATTACAGTAGTCAACCCCGCAGGGAGATCCCATTCAGAAGGTAGGAGTATGTGATTTGAGAGAGACAGAAAGTCTGGTCCCGCTGCAGCATCAAGGGAGATCTGCCGCTTTAATCAGAAACCACACCGAGCTTCATTAACTAGAGAGACCCTTTCATTTACAACAGACAGGAAGATAGGTGGGACTTAGTATTACATTGTTTCACCCCTTTACCTTTTCTGTTGCAAAGCACTCAGGTTATGACCTCATGCATACCGGAGATTGTTGGTGGGGACCTAGGATTGGTTCAATAAGGTAGGCTTATCCTACACCAGTAACTGTGCCCATTTGGCTTTAAAAGAGAGCTGAGCCCCTTTTTTGGCAGATCATCTGAAGACTTTGCAAGGAGTAGCAAGAAGAACTCAGCATTGGACCCGGGCTGAAGGTAAAGTCTGCCTTACCTCCTCCGCCATTGAAGGAAGGCCAGGACCTCCAAGAGGGAAGCAAGATCCCTCCCCTAAACATCTCCCAGGTAACAGAAGGAGAAAAACTGAATCTAGATGACCTCCAAGCAGCTCCAGAACTGGTACCCAGCCAGCACACAGCGTGCTGTGCGAGGCTCTGCAGCAAGCTTCCCAGGTGGGAAGTGCCAGAGAGTCTCTGAACCAAACCAAGGACAAGGCAGCCTGCAACACGCTCCTCAGCTTTGGGTCAACCGCCTTAAAGAACGACACAAGCCCAGTGAAGAAGTTAGGAGAAACGCAGCGACAAGCATCTACGGGTGTCCGCCATAAAGGACATTTACGAGCCAGTCGAGCTGCAAGTGGCTGCACTGCTGACTGTTATGCCGCAGTCGCTAAAGCCTTCCAAGATGCTTCGACCAGTGCTTCAGACCCATCCACCAGCACTGGGACAACGATTCCTGACCTCGAGCCGCCATGTAGGCCAGTTTAGAGGAGCAGTTGTATGCATCTGCAGGAAATCCCGCCCTCTTACCTCCTATATGTTCAAAGTCTGAAATCGTGCCGTGTTTGACACCAGCAGTTGCGCCAATACCGCAGCGTATATTCGAAAGAAGATAACCATTGAGACAACCCTAGCGAAGAGATGACAGTCTGAGGGAGGAACTCCCTGAAGTAATATGAAAAAGAGCAAAGAGAGAAGCTAGTGACGTCACAAGAGACATTAGCCTGTAGCGGTCCGTCCAGCTTCGCTCACCGAACTGCCTGATACCCACAGCTCTCTCCCGTCTTGAACTCTGTTTCAGAAGCTGCAAGGTGCCCTGAAACTGGCTCGACCCTGTCGAGCACCAAGAACATCTATAGCACAATGGTACATTGTGGTTCTGCCCCTGTGGTCCTTCTCCGAAGGCCCCTTTTACGACCCATTGCTCCCTTTGAGTTGAAACCAATTATCCTTGAACTATTGAGATTAATTCCTTTACCGACTACCCTCCTTTCAGTATCCACAATGCATCCCTTTTTCTTCTTTGAAGCTGCCTGTCCTCTGCATTCCTTTACATGGTGGGTTGTATTTTGTAGTGTGCTAGAACTGTCTGTTGTGATAATAATAAAGTAGATATTTGTATACAACCTTGACTGGGCGGTCCCTTTGATCATTGGGTAACAATTGTATTTTCGCTGTGTTGCAACTAACCAACAATCCACAACCTTGTGGAGTCTGCTGTTCCGTCCACGTTACCAAAATTGGACAAGGAAGTTTATAATTTGCTTTTTTCCTTAAAGATTGGCTCTCTAAAACGTAATCATAATGTCTGCCTTTTTTAATCCCAAGCGAAGTCGTGATATCTTTGTGTAGGAGTACAATTATTCTTTTGTCTGTGTTGAGATGGAGGCTGTGGTGGATGGGTGCTTGCGACCCCCGTCTACTGGCCCCTCCCTGGTGTTTGAGAGGAAGCAGAGGGAGGCAGGAAGTATATGGTTGAAGAATAAAAAGGAGGAGAGGGGCAGGAAGAGGATAGTAGGGAGTAATGAAAGGTAGAAAAGGAGAAGGGTGGTGAGGGGGAGTTGGCTGATGGGAGGGAGGTGAAGAGTTGGGCAGGAAGAAAGGGAGGAGATGACTTAAGAGGTAGAAGCAGAGAGGACGAGTGGACAGGGAAGGGGCAAGGGCCCTCGTGCACAGTGCATGATGCTTGATGGAAGGTCATGGAACAGCCTCAGAAGCTCCCTTCTTCACGAGAACCCATCTTTCCAGGCCGAAGTAGGTGCACCTGTACTCCGCCACCAACACACTCCTTCCCTCCCAGCACTGCCCCCAATCCCACTCCAGTACCCCTGCTATATTTACTCTCTTCCTGCCCCTCTACCTCCAGGCGGTATATGGTGGTTTCGTGGGCAAACGTGAAAGCGGTAAAATATGCTCTCTCCCTCCCAGCCATTGCCCTGTCCCCCTTTCTGCTCCCACTCTCGTTCCTACGCGCCACCAGCCCTCCCCGCTCCTCTCAACACTCCCAGGGCCTTCATCTTCGGGTTCACCCCCGTCCTCACCCCACAACCCCCACCTTGCAGCTCTCCCCCTCGCATGTGTCCAGTTTACCTCATCGTCTTTGGCCCCCAGATGCTCCCCTAGGCTCTCACCTACCGCCCAGGTTGCCACTCTCCCTCAAATCCCTCCTCTCCCTTCTGGTGTTCCGATCACTTCCCCCCTCTCGCACTCTTCAGCTAGACCCCACTTCACCCCCTACCCTTCTTTTCTCGGTTTCTACTCCCTCGCCTAGGGGGCACGGTCTAGGGGAGCGGTGCGCCCTGTAGCACCCCCGAAAGCTGGGACTGCTGGTTTGCATGCTATTTTCTAAAATCAGAATTTCAGAAATGATCACAATAACAGCACCCAGCCTCCCTCCTCGCGCCCCCGATCGCCGCTCTCCTCCCCTCTTCTCAACTCCCTCCCTCCCTCCTTCCCTCCCCTCTTACTGACTAGACTGGTCGGGCAAGTCTTTGCCAAGGTAAATACACCAGTTGCGTGAAGTTTAAAAACAATATGAAAGCTGGGCCCCACCTCCCGTCTGGTTTCCACGTGTACGCCCACCCCTTATCCCTGTGCTCCCCCCGCCCCCAATCAGACCGTGGCCAAGCACACATCCTAGGGGTTCCTGCAAAGCAGCCGCCAGAACCCCAACCCCTACCCCAGGGAAAGCCCAGCGAAGCCGGCCGAGGAGACTCTGTACCTGAGCGCCCGAGGCTCCTGGGGCGTAAAGGGGTGCACGGAATCCCGGCCCCGCTCTCTTCTGCAGTGGCCCAGTGCTTCCTCTGCCAGAGTGCCTATGAAGTGTGAGCTAGCTCTCCCTCCTCCCGCAAGTCACTCCCTTCGTATGCCCCTCTCCTATTCTCTACCTCCCTCTGCCACTCCCTCCTCCTCCACTCTTCCGAAACACCTACTTCCCCCTTCCTGTACTCCGCGAGTCCATTCATACTGCTCGCGTCCCGCAACACATCACGAGCTCCCTCCCCACTGGCAACCCCTCACTCGGACCCGCCACGCCTCTGTTCTGCTAGACCCGTCAGTTTGTCGTGAATACACTGTTTTTGCAGTCGCTTGCTGCTGACACGCCTCTTCTCCTGCGGCCGTCCGCACACCCACTTTCATCTGCAGCCTGCCATCCCCGTGTTCACCACTTTCAGCTGCAGCCTGCCATCACCGTGTTCTTCCGATGCCCTCTCTTGTGCAGGGACTAACGCTTCCAATGCTACAACCTGTCTCACTTTCTGGAGCCTGCGCTGTCCGGGTCTCTGTCTCTCTGGGATCGCTCTGCCTGCTGCTCTCCGTTCATTGGGCTGTGCGCGTCTCATGCCAGTCTCTCGACACCGAACCACCCTGTCTTCGCAGCCAGGCCTTACACAATGTAGACATCTGTCGCCCTGGTCCTCCTTTCACCACTCTTTCACGTTGAGCCTCCGTCCCACTTCGCTCTTTCCCTATTCGCCCTTTGTTTTACACATGTGCAAGCGCCTTGAGGCCATACTAATGGGATAAAGGCGCTATTCAAATGACAAACTACTACTATACGTGACACTTTAAACATATAATCTGAACACACAAGAATCCGTTTTTGAGGCAGAGGCTGGGGATAACATTTGGCCAATGGACTGAACAGTAAAGGGGATATTTTGGCTGCAGAAAGAAATGACCACTAACATGAACATTATTATTTTTTGGCTAGAAACTCGAGTCTTCTCCTAAACGGGATGCCTCCCGGTTCCAGCTCCACCGTCCCGCCGTTTTTCATTTTCTGTCGAGGCGCTGCATCAAATATGATTGACAACTCTCCCAGCTCTTCCTTTTCACGGTCTTCGCGTGTGCACCATGTCTTTTCCTGTCTTTTGTGCCACATTAGTGATTTATTTCTGGTTAACCCTTTCAGTGCGGTCATTCCTTCTCCCTTAGCAGGCCAAGAACAGACCGCCCTTTGTCTAGTGTAAGCAGGGTCGGACTGAGACAAGAGATAGGCCTGGACACCCAAGAAAAAGTGGCACATCCCTTGCCTCACGACCCTTGACCTCTGAAGTGATGTCATTTGACCCCACCCGAAAGTGACATCCCAGGAAGTGATGAAACACGACCTTTCACCCCTTGACAAAACAGGAAGTGGCATCAAATAGCATTGTTCCTAAGTACACTACGAAAAATATGGTTCTGATTGCACTAATGTGATATAAATTTCATACAAGAATGGATCACCATATCTATCAATATCTGTGTGTATATATTCTTTTTGTCACATTACTGTGAATGCAAGCAGACGTCCAAGGCCAAATGATAATATGTTATTGTATAGCACTTACGCTTAAGCTCTTTTTTATAGAACATATATGCATACAATATCACCCAACCTTTGCTGGTACTCATTTATTGAACTCCGAAGGATGAAAGGCTGAGATGGCCTTTCTGGTATTCGAACCTGCAGATCACACACACCTTGCAGCAGCAGGCGCTCAACCCACTGAGCTATCATATCGGCTATAATAAAATGAGCGATTATTCTGTAGTGGATACCATTGAACTGGTAACTGAGATTTAACAGCAGACCAGTTAAGTTCATCTGCAGGTCTGGTGTAAAGTTGCCCGCATGTCAAGCCTGCGTGCATCTACTTTTAGGCTTCAGAGGTTGGCAAAATAGGGAAAGCAGCGCACTCACAGGACATCCCATACTCTGAGCACTTGTGCTCAGAGTATGCAAACAAACATCCTGAACAGCATGCCAGGGAGATGGGAAAAATGGACACATTACAACAAAGCATTCATTGTGGCACAACGCAGTCAATGGCCACTTGATGTGCTATGGTCAAATATTTCTACACTGTACAGAAGCTTTTAGGCACAAAGATTTTGTCAAGTGACCAAGGACACCAAGATGGAATGCACACATCCTGCATGCAAATCAATCATCAAAGCAAGGTAATGTGTTACATTGCTCTGATGAATGATGCCATTGCGGGTGTTTTTATTTCAAATTGTTATTATTCTTTTTTCAAAATGTTGTTATTTTTTTATACCGGCCCAGGCGTGGGCAGAAACCGGCCCCTAGAGTCTACACATGATTTTGGCCTGGCCAATCAATCCAACGCTGATTGTAAGGCCTTTCATTTTTGTCTTATGTTCAGAGTGACCCTCCCGTCTGACCTTAAACCTCTTACGTAGTCCAGTGGAAACACAAGCAAATCATAGACCTTCTTGTCCAATTTCAGTAACGTGGACGAAACAGGCTTATCTCCGCAAGGCCGTGGATCGTTGGTTAGTTGCAACCCAATGAAAATATAATTATTACCCAATGATAAAAGGGACCGCCCAGTCAAGGTTGTATAAAAATATCTACTTTATTATTATTACAACAGACAGTTCTACCACACTCCGAAATACCACCCACCTTGTAAAGGAATGTAGAGGACAGACAGACAGTTTCAAAGAAGGAAAAGCGATGCACTCTGGATACTGACAGGAGGGTAGTCGGTAAAGTAATTCATCTCAATAGTTCAACACAAAAGGAGCAATGGGCCATAGAATCTCCCTAGGTGCCTTCGGAGAAGAACATTTCATGACAGAACCACAATGTACCCTGTGCTGTAGAAGTTCTTGGTGCTCGACAGTGTGGAGTCCGGTTTAGGGCACTTTGCAGCTTCTGCGACAGAGTTCAAGACAGGAGGCAGCTGGGGGTAGCAGGCAGCAGGCAAGCAAGGCTGGACGGAAGGCTGCAGGCTGGCCTACACAGCGGCTCGGATCAGGAATCGTCTCAGTGCTGGTTGGCGGGTCTGAAGCACTGGCTGAGGCGTTTAAGACGGCGTTAGCGACTGCAGCGTAAAAACAGTCAGCAGTGCAGTTGGTTGCAGATCAAAGGGTAACTGCTCGAAAATCTCAGCCAAGGTGGACGACGGTAGATGCTTGCCCATGCACTCCTAGCTTCTTCACTGGGATGATGTCCTTTAAGGTAGACGGCCCAAAGCTGAGGAGAGTGTTGCAGGCAGCTCCCATGTCCTTGGTTTGGTTCACTGTGTGCTGGCTGCGTACTGGTTCTGGTGCTGCTGGAGGGTGCTCTGGATTCTGTATCTGCCTCTGTTCCCTGGGAGATGTTTAGAGGAGGGATCTTGCTTCCCTCAGGGAGGTCCTGGCCTTCCATCACTGGTGGAAGATGCAAGACAGATTGTAACTACAGCCAGGGTCCAATGCTGAGTTCTTTGTGCTACTCCTTTCAACGTCTTCAGATTTTCTGCCCAAAAGAGGGGCGCAGCCCTCTTTTAAAGCCAAATGGGCCACATTGATTGGTGTAGGCTAAGCTTACCTTAATTAACCAATCCTGGGTCCCCACCAACAATCTCCTGTATGCATGTGGTCATAACAAGAGTGCTTTGCAACAGAAAAATTAAAGGGGTGAAAAGATGTAATGCTAAGTCCAACCCATCTTCCTGTCTGTTGTGGATCAAAGGGTCCCTTTAGTTAATGAAGCTCTATGTGGTTCCTGATTAAAGCGGCAGGTCTCCCTTGAAGCTGCGGAGAGATCAGACCTTATGTCTCCATGAAACCACATACTCGTGCCTTCTGAATGGGGTCCCCCTCTGTGGATGACTACTGTAAATATGCAGTCCCAGACATGACCTTTCAGTGTCCATTGATACTAAGGGCGGGTGCTGGCTTCAAGTTGACACAGTTGGGGTTTCCTGTCTCCTTTGTTAACCTCTGCAGCCAGGCCCCATGTGGGCCTGTTTTAAGTGTTAGTATGCTAATTATGTAAATTGCTGCCACCATTCTGCAGGGCTCAACAAAAGGACAGGGTGGGTCCATGGAGCCAATGATAGTTAATTAGGTTGGCTATGGCAGGGGGAATGTTTTTCTCTCCCCATTCTGACAAGACATGCTGTAATCCGGACAGTCATATTCCAACTAAATATGACAGGGGGGTTGGTGCCTGTAGGCTTTTCCACCCAGAGTACACAGGTCTATGTGTATTCGTGCTGTGAGCATAGGAAAATGTGTGCGGACTAGCCCTACACATTTTCTGGAGGTTCACCTACCATCGTTCAATTTCTTTTAAAATTTCAAAAAACCCAGGCGAGCGCACACCCACCCTGTGGATGGTCCAATTCCTCACTCTCAACCCCAAAAAACCTGCAAATCACCCTACATTTCTTTCTTGGACCCTAAGCGCCCATCCATTGCCCAAACTTGTGAAACACTTGTGTACGAGCGCGATAGAAATAAAATATCAATATCAATAAAATACCCCCTTTTCCAATCAAGTCCTTGGGTAAGACCGGGTAGGCGGGATGGATGTCTAATCCCATGAATCCCAGAAGGGGGGAGCAGACCCACCCACGTGCAACATACTGCAGCCTCTGCAGCCTCTTCGGGCAGGCCCCTGGGATAAAGGGCATTCGTCCATTGCGGGGCCCTCCTCGGGGACCCTTGGCCCATAGTTAGGGAGTGGAACTATAGACACCCTCTACTGCTTCTGCATAGGGATAAGTCTGAATAAGCGAGAAAACCCTTAAATCGGACACTGCATGTGGTAATTAACTTTACCACCTGCAGTAATCCGGGGGTCTCAGTATTCACCTGGTGCTGGTGGTAAAACCCGTGGATTTTCCTAATTTCCCCACTATTGATAAACATCTGGATGTCAACTATGGCAATCCCTTGTTTGGAGGGTGCAAACGGTTTAGTTACAGTACTGGACCATAACAGCTACTGTACCATGTACAGAAGTGCACATTACGGCGAGTAAACACTTTATCTGCATTATTTGTCAAAGGGGTGAAGGCGGGCATTTAAGATGCTTCTTCTCACCCCATTCAGGGGGGTCTCCCCTGCATTTTTGTCACCTTGAGTTGAAGGCCTGTGCTGGCGCATCTTTTACTTCCAGCAAAAACAGTTATCTGGGGAAGATTTAATATTCGTATCTTTACGGTGGTGGTAAAAAAAAATGCATGCATTATAGCTGATGGAAACAACCTAAAAAAGACGCTACCACGTGCGACAATCCAGCAATACCGCAATCCCGTGGGAGACACCGCAAGAATGTGTAAAAACAAGGGGGCAGTAGAAACGGGTATTACTGGAAGGACTGTCTGCCATGTATTGCTACCGCCTGAAGCACAATGAGGGCTTAAGACAGTGTTTCCTCGCCCTCACAGGGCAATGCTTTCTGACCCAATCACTGCCGCTCTACAGGTAATTGCACCCTTTACTTCAATGCTTCTACTTTAGCACTATCTGAATTGGGTGTTTAAAGGAGTTATTTTCTTTTCTAAATAACATCTGGCTGGGCCTTCATTTAAGCTACGTGCCAAATTGATCGTCCATGCTGTGTGCACGCGCTGTAATACCCCATTCACAGGGCGGAGCCTGGATTATTCGGCCTCCTATACATACATCTGAAGGCATGTATGTATAGGCATTCATTTTCGCACACTCCCCTACGGCCCTTGACGACACTAGTGTACAGCAGAGGTACATTTGCACAGAAATATCTTGCTTGACCTTTCAATGTTTGCGCTGCTCCCTGGCAGCGTGTGACACTTGGCACAGCTGTCTTTGGCCTCCCAGTGTTTCAGTGCTGGAAATGTAGAAAAAAATAAATGCACTCTGGGAACCCTCTCCCTTTGGGGATGAGGGAGTGGGGAGGAGGGCGTGACCACAGGCCAAGCCACATCTCTTAATGGAGCACAAGCCTCAAATTTGCATAAAATCAAGGAGCATTTTGGGAGCATAAGAATGCACACAATTTTAAATGTGAAACAGGTCTGTGATAGTGATTCAGTAAAAAAAATAATTTGAGCTAATAATAGTTAAACTCTGCTCTTTCTATTGGTCAGAATACTCATCCTAACAAAAAAGTCTGTAAATTGCAGTCCATTTACCGATTTGGACAGCCATTGAAAAGTGTATGAGGCTTTGACTGCACCTTGCAGAGTCATCTGAAGCATGCACTGCCATTACTCCAGCTTAGGAACAGATCTGGAAGTATCCTGGGCTATCCCCTGGGCCTTCGGACAGAGCAGAGCTCTGGCAAGACAGAGCTCCACTCCATCTTGTTCCGGCCCATTTCCTACGCTGAGTGTACGTACCCCTGCCACCTGTGTAATGGCGAACAGCCACATTTCATCTTCCTGCGAGAACCATTCTAGCCGGAGAACTGGAAGGCTTAGGAACACATATCCAAAAGTACAAGCTGAATACCCTATTCCGCCATCACTGGTGCTCACCCAGCCTCTGAGCACCCCCATGATGATATGATATAATATAGTATTAGTAATGCGCCTATACACAAGTCTTTCAAGGCGTGACGAGGCAAGGAAGGGGGAACAGAGGGAGGACAGAGACAACAATCTTACTAGGCTAAGTGACATTGAGATTGCGCAAGGGCAGGGGGTAGGGGAAAAGTGCCAGGGGAAAGGGGAGAGGGCAGTGCTGTACATGGGATCAAAACAATAAGAAGAAGTGTGGCCAGAAGGTGCAGGTGCAAGGGTAAGTGCAGACAGCAGGTGTCCAAAAATGCAGGTAGGGGGACTGTAGGGTTAGAGATACAGACCCAAGTGCATGGGTTGTCAGGAGGCAGTGCGGGTGTGCAACTGGGCGAGCAGGCCCGGAATAAGAGGCTAGCCAGGTGACCAGTGCAGTATCAGACAGGAAATCAGCAGTGGCGACAAAAAGAGAAGGCAGAAGCAAAGAGGAAGGTCTTGAGGTGCTTCCGGAACCACAGGTGGTGCTCCTCAAGTTTCAGAGAGGCAGGGAGGCTGTTCCAGAGAGAGGTCCGAGCCAAAGAAAGAGATCTACTACCAACTCATTGCTTGGAGAAGCGACTGACCCGGAGGGAATTGGAGGCAGAGGAGCGAAGAGCTTGTGGGAAGGTTGGAGGTACTGAGTTGGAGGTATTGAGGACCGAGGCCCTAGAAGGCCTTTTGGAGAATGCAGAGGGTCTTGAACTTAATCCTTGCAGCCACTGGAAGCCAGTGCAGAGATTTCAATGCTGTAGAGATACAATCCCTGGGCTTGAGGCTGAGGACAAGTCTTGCAGTTCTGTTCTGGATGAGTTGCAGAGGGCGGAGAATAGAAGCAGGCAGATTTAGAAAGAGGCTGTTGAAGTAGTTCAGTCTAGAGAGTACCAGAGCGCTAGTGACAGTGAGCTTTTGGGGGAAGGAGAGGAAAGGAAGAATACCTCTGAGGAGGTGCAGTTGGTAGTTTG
Organism: Ambystoma mexicanum; assembly: GCF_040938575.1. NCBI lineage: Eukaryota > Metazoa > Chordata > Amphibia > Caudata > Ambystomatidae > Ambystoma > Ambystoma mexicanum. The sequence goes on from NC_090932.1 coordinate 192,928,114, forward strand.
ACTTCTTAGAGACATCAGAGATGTGAGGAGAAAAGGAGAGTGTGGAGTCAAAGATGACCCCAAGGTTCTTATCCTCACAGGTGGGAGCAGGAAGAGGGCCAAGAGACACCGAACAGAGAGTGACAGGAAAGGAGGGTGCAGATGTGGCGATGAGAAGCTCAATTTTACTGCTATTAAGGCAGAGATCGTTGGCGGCACAGCACTCCTGGATAGCAGACAGTCAGAGATGAGAGAAGGAGAAGAGGAGGCAGAGGGGAGCCCGAAAACGAGCTGAGTGTCATCCGCATAGCACTGAAAGTTGGAGCAGAGAGCGGCAAAGAGATGGTGCTCACATTCTCTTGTGCATGTCACTGTTGGCCCTTAAGTGACTAGAGATCATTCTATGGGATTTCAATGACAGAAATCTGGGTGGAAATTTAATTTGTGGTCTTTTGTACTTGGGGTCCCGTCCATACCCTTAGCACCCCTACGTTCTCCCTCCCCTACTCTTACCCACCCACTATATTCCATAACCCTCAACAAATCCCTATTTTACCGGCATTAATCAATCACTGCAAAGTAAATTACCACTCCAAAATGTCTGTTTATAAAACACCAATATACCCGAGAGAGGCTTGTGTGCCCCAGTGGCCCTCACTGTGCACAGAAGGTAACCAAAGACCCACCTCTTCTCCCACACAGGCCTGCCCAGCTAAGAATCCCTCACAGACCTACCTTTTCTGCGGGCTGTAGGAACGCACAATCTCTGGCGGGCTGTGGGCAGGTGGTGCCCCAGGGTGTAAAGGCGACTGGGCCCTGTACACTGGAGGAACCGGAGAGCCATTCCCTCTGGAGTAACTTGCCTGCTCCTGAAAGCAAAACAATGAGACATGAGAAAGGGGAGGAGTGGTGTAGAGCAGAGCAGAAGTCACCTGTACACTGTACATTCAGGAGGACTAAACAGACCAGGCGGCCAGGTGAAGCTGCACGGCAAGGGGTGTCTTATAACAAAGTGCCTTGTTCACAGAGGACTCAGAGTTCCAGGTACAAAAGGCAACTTCTTCACAACAGGTTGCAGCCACTGGAGGCTCCCCCAGACCCCACCAAAGACATCTCTCAGCCCAGCCAAGACTGCGGCAGGTGCCCAAGTCATGGAAGACCCCTTAACATCCCAGGGGAAATGTGCCTCATGAGGAAGAGGGTGCAGCAGTGCTCCCCGGGAAGGAAACAGAGGAAATGTTTCAGATAACTCGGAGATCAGCGGGTGTTCTGAGGAAGAGTTTGGGCCCCATTTGCACTCTAGAGGTTTAACAGGTCTCAATCTGGGCACATCGGGTGCACAAGACCCAGATTTAAACACACTTCCGAGCTGTATGGAAGGCAAATGGATGGAACGGCAGAACTCAGGCGAGCAAGGACACAAAGCAGGGGAATGAGAAAGCCTGAACACAGGGGCACGTGGGCCGCCATTACACTGCTGTCTGATCGCAACCAGGCAGACACAGCTTTTGTAATCTCGGACCATGAGACCCAAGGCATGGGCCCATGCCCAGTTAGTTAAACACTCCCAAAACCGCATAACAAGTGAGATTACAGACCAGGCACACGTGAGGTGGTTCAACCATGAGGGAACCCCCAAATATGAAGAAGCCTACTAATGGGGAGACGGAGTCACCAATCAGACCACTCAACAGGACAATTACAGCGAGAGCCAGGCTATTAAAGGGAGCATAGGCCTCTTGTGTTTGAAGGTGTTGGGACATTGTTGCGGAATGCGAGTTATGCTGCCGGGAGGAGGCAGAGAACCTCGAAAGTCAGAACCTGTGTTGGCCACGCCAGTTAGGACATACAGAAAGATCCAGCACAGCTGGTGGATAACCCAGGCGAGCCACTCTCTTGATGATGCCTGGATGAATGAGAAGTCCCAGTGCTTAATTTGTGAAGGGGGCTTGCCAGGTCACAGCCCTGGCACTTATTTCTGAGCCCCAGCACTTATGTTTAAGTGCAGCTTAATTATGTTGTGGTGTTTTGGCAATTTTATTATTTTAACTGTCAGTCAGTCATAGTAACATAACAATCGAAAACAGTGTGCACTGGCCAGGGTCTCTGCATCCTGGGCTGACTCGTTATTCACAAACCTGACAGCCCAGGTTGGCAGGGCAGGACTATTTATAAATTTCCAGGAAAAAAAATGAGATGCAAGGTGACAATCCCTGGCATTGATGCTGACCATGTCCACACACTGCTCCACTCAGCCTGCATGGCACTGCTGAAACTTCTCTGGTGTAATAGCCAGCAGGGTGTGTTATCAACAGGACAATCACCAACCAACAACCCCAACACAGGGCTAAGTCAGTTAAAAAACCCATATCGAACAGGACAGCTAGTCATGAGTGCCAACCATCTTGCTGCAGTGTTTGACAGGCAACTCATAAGTTCAGTAATGATTTTGCCTAAATTCGTCCATCAAATTACCAAAGGAGGAAAGCATGTTTGCTCTTTTTTCCTGTGGTTAGATGGTCAACATGCTCCACTTGACACTGATCGGATTAGAGGAAAATGTTAACAATGATGTGTTTTAAAGAAACATTTGAACATTTATTTTATTTCAAGACACACCTAATATGTTACTTTGATTTCACCCTCAATGAACCAGTGAAAGTTGGAGCTTTAACCCCTTGTATGTTGACACCGTATGGAGCAGCCGTGTGACACTGTATGGGGCAACAGTAGGTGGTGTCGACTGTAGATGGGGAGCTGCCCCTTCCCCCATGCAAAAAACGATTTGGGCCCTGGCACTTTTTTCCTAATAAATTAAGCACTGGTCTAGACTGAAGTGCCGGCTAGGAGCCTGGGCCCAAAGGCTGGTAGGATCAAGGCCTTGAAAGAAGAAGCCAGAGTATAGCTTGCCGCTTGCTCTAGCCCCAAACACTGCCAGCAGTTTCAAAGCCACCAGATACAACTAAAGAGGTCTGCAATGTTGAAGGAACCCAGGTAGTTGGGAGGGTGGGGGGTAAGAGAGGGCGGTTGTAGGGGATGCCTACCCAGATGCACCCAGGAAGGGGAGGTAGAATTCCTAACCAGAGGAACCCATAGCGGAAGAGAGGAAGATTCAGGTGTTGAACAAGAAAAGTATTTGAAGAACATCCAGGGAAAGCAGGGACAGATACAGGGCTTGCACCAATAGGCTTTTTGCAGCGGTACCATCCCTGAATACTGGTCAGCGTTTGGGATCATCCATCTAATGGACAAGACAAGTGAAAAACAAGTGTCTTGGGCCACTCAAAAAAGCCTGTAACTGAGTGAGGTGAAGGGTACCTTTCCTCAACTGGGGTGCTTCAGGAATTTGGGGTTCAGAACTTCATATTAGGCGTAGGATTTAGATTAGGGATGGGACTTTGGAATCCAGACACTAAATTCATTTAGAATAGGCTGAGACTGGATATAGTTGTACCTCATTCTGATACTTTTCCCATAGTATGTTCCCTGTTTTGATGCTCAGTATTTCCCCTACGTCTTGTAAGCATTTGTCTCACCCTGCCTGGCCCTATAACCTGGTTTAGGGAATTTAAGGGTACGGGACAGCTCAACAGGTGCCCATCTATATGACTAGACTAAGAAGAAAAAGAGAGGGGAGACAACTGTCTCCAAGAGTCTGATTGGGAGGGAGATGTATATATCCAAGATCAGAGTGTCATAGGATGGACGGATAACCAATCTTGCTATGGTGGCCGGTTTGGTTTACGTTATCCCTCGTTTACTTTGTTCCTCTACCCCTTTGCCATGTGTCGGTCTATAAATAGAATAGAGCTGGTTATACCTCACCTATTTGCATTCAAATGTTCTGTTCCCACCTCCTCATGATAGATGTGAGGAGGACAGTTGCCCTCTTGAGGCTACATAACATTATACACTTGTGTTCCTTTCAAGCTGCCAAGCAGTAATCCTGTCATCTTTGTAGAGGAGGGATGGTAGGCCAGATTTACCTTTTTGTGAGATCTTCAGACCCATTTATGGGACACTTAAACTTAGTCTTTCACCTGTGCTTTTTAGGACCTCTGGCTTATTTTCGAGGTCAGATGACATCTTACCGAAGTCTTGTTGCGACTTCCACCCTCATTTTACTATACAGCCCTATGGTAGTCTACATGGCTCATAGCAGATGGATGCTTTCTAAGTTCCTTATTTTGGCCCTAGGTCATAAGATCATGCTACATTCATTTGGGGGAGTAGGCCAGCAGCAGCTGTAATTTATTTATTGGGTATTTATAATGCGCCTATACACAAGGTGAAAAAAAACAGGGATAAAGAAAAATTAAAACGGTCCTACTAGGCACTGTGGCAGAGGCGTTGCTAGGGGGGGGCTAAGGGGGCTATAGCCCCTGGTCTTTTGTTTTTAGCCCCGGATATAATTTCAGGAGCTACAACCAAAAGGCTAACTAGCCCCCAGTCCTGACAGTTCCGACATTAGCTTAGCCCTGGGTCTTTTTCAGACCTAGCAACACCCCTGCACTGTGGCATTCGGATCATGTAAGTGCAGTAACAAGAAGTGCGGGGGAGAGCGAAGGGGGAAGTGTTCGTCAGGGCGGAAGGGGCCGTGGGTTAAGCGAGTGCCAGGGGAGACCAGGTGGATCGTGCCAGAGGAATGCAGAGAGTGCTGGGGAAAGATAGTCCACGTGCTAAGTGCTAGGGACGGGCTGGAAGGGGTCAAGGGGATCAGGCCCAGTCAGGCTAGTGCAGGGGGGAGGGAGCCCATAGAGCAAGTGCAGGATGGGGCGTGGGAGTCAGGGGAGACCAACTGCAGGGATAGACTGGTCCAGGAGGGCCTGGTGCCCTGTAAGAATCTGAAGGAACCAGGCAGCCAGTCTAAGAGGCAGAGGGGAACATTAGCGGGGGAGAGGGAAGGAGGAAGAGAAAAGAAGGGTCTTGAGCAGCATTTGGAACTTAAGGAGATCTGGCTCAAGTCTGAGAGGGGCAGGGAGGATATTCTAGAGGGAGGCACCTACTGAGGAGAGAGGTCTACCCCCCACTCTCTGCTTGGAAAAGCCTCTGATCTGCAGAGAGTTGGAGCTAGAAGACATAAGGGCTCTAGCTGGGAGGTATTTAGGGAGAGAGAGTTGGATGTAGTGGGGTCCCAGGCCCCAGAAGGCCTTGTGAATGATGCAGAGCATCTTGAACTTGATTCTCTGAGCAACTGGCAGCCAGTGGAGAGATTTTAGGGCTGGAGAGATGCAGTCTCTGGGCATGAGGCCAAGGATAAATCTAGCAGTCCTATTCTGGATTAGTTGAAGGGGGCAAAGGCAGGAGTTAGGCAGATTGAGGAAGAGGCTGTTGCAGTAGTCCAGCCTGGAGAGGACCAGAGCTCTGGAGACATTGAATTTCTGGGGGAAGGAGACAACCAATAGATTCAGTGTGGTGGATATGCTGGGAGATGGCCAGCTTCTCCAAGAAGCTTTGCCTACAACAGGGGGGGGAATTTAGTTTTGGCTACAAGGGAGATGTGATCTGATGTACCACATTATTAACACAATGTACCCCTTCAGTAGTCATTGAGGTACTAATGCATTTCAATACTATTCTCCGCCATTTTGTTTTTGGGCCTTTGCTTGGTTTAGGGAATCCACGAGACAGGCATAAAATGTCTCTTGTGCAAATGTGTGCTTCTGTGAGGTTAACCCAGCACCCACTATAGTGATTGGGCTGGTTTAGACTGGCCCCTTTCTCCTGATAGTTTAATATGAAAACTATGCAAACTAAGTGGGAGGTTCTAAGTGTTTGGTGATTTTTAGGGTCAGCCGATTGGCTGGCCACCAAAACATTTGTGTAGCTGCCCTTGTATGTGACTAGAGGGCTGGCTCCAGCCATCCTCTTAGTAAGTGGGTCTATCTAGGGGAGAACCTGACCCTTCCTCAACTATACTGGGATTTTAATATATTTGCTTGCCTGCTGCTGGATGATTTCTGGCACAAAGCTGTGCTGCTGAAAGGCTAGGCTCATACTGGCTGGGTTTTGTGCCCCATGGCCTTAGCTCAGTTTTGGATTGTTGGCTTATGGCCGTCCTTCTGGACTGTGCCGCACCCTCCTCAGTGGAGGGGCTCAATGTTCTGTTTGGGACCTTTTCTGGGCTGTTTTCTCTGCATTGTCCACAATTATCCTCCTGGTCATGTGCCCTGAGGTAGGAAGCTGTCATTCTCTTCCACGGTGGTGGCATACCACTATCTCACCTCTGCTCTGTATTTGGGCCATCCTGAATTGCTGCCACCATTCTTTTGGTCATGGCACTATTTTCTGCTGGCTGGACTACCATTCTTGACCTCAAAGTCCTGCGTGGTCCAGTTCCTCAGTCATCTTGGCATCTTCCTCACCGTTCTCACTACTGGCTTATGGGTCACCCTTGTGAGGAGGCAGAATGGGTCCTCCTGATTGTCTTTGGTGAAGTCCGTGTCCCCGAGTGACCGGGTGCTGCAACTTGACCTGAGCCAGGATTTGTACTCACCGAGTTGTTTCGTGGTTCCTGAACGGTTTTCTCTTTGACTGAAAACATGAGAAGTTAACTTTGATCCTAGTGGGTTATTCTTCAAACACACTGTCAGGGGTCCCCCTTGTTCTGTGGTCATAGATTAAAGTAGGACCCCTTCTACTGCTGGTTGTCTTTGGTGAACATTGGCCTGAATACTGCTTTTATTCTTTTCATCCATTCCTGGGTCTTGAACCTGGAACTGAACACTTGAGAGGGTCTCCTTTGGCATCCCCTTGGGACGGTTTCACCTTTCTCTACACCTTCAGGGTAGAACTCAGACACATCTGGCTTTTTACCGATAAACATAATGGCGTCTATTGACTTTTTCCTGTTATTTAGCAACTCTGACAACTTCTCAAATGTTTCCAGGGTCCCCATTGGATCCCTGGAGTTTTCTACAAAGAAGTGAACTATGACCTCCTCCAGCTAATTTATTTTTTTCAGTCTCTACCTTACACGCCTGCCTCTGGAAATGTATTGCTACTGTATCTAACTAATGAGAGGTTATTCTATATTGTTCAATTTCTTGGAGGGTGATGAGAATTTCTGGGTCTGCTACTCAGAGCCTGATGTTACAGCTTTTGGTAGCGCTTGGCATTGTTGGCTAAGTGCTAAGCCCTTTTCTCCTGCTAGGTGCTATATATAATATATGGTATACATTTGTATCATGAATGCTACTATGTACTAGAGGTGTAGGAATCAATCCAACCTATTAATGCATTGCTGCGATGAATTGACTACTGCTCTGCATGGGTACCGGGATGAGTACTGGCTGAAGCACCAACCCTCATCCCCACGCTACTACTAAACCAGCAGCAATCCCAATCATAAAGGTAAAACAAGCACAATCTGACAGGTATGCCTCATTCAACTCCTTTGGTAACATGGGCCGAGAGCAAGCTTTTCTCTGACGGGTGTAAGATAATACAGTTGCCACACAAACAACAATAATACAGTGATATCAAAATAAAAGAACGCCCAACAGAGGTTCTATAACAATAAGGTTCTTTAAAGTAATAAATGCACGCAAATAAAACACTACTGACCCACCTCTGTAAAGGAAATGCAGAGAAAGACTTTAGAGTAAAGGGGAATGTTGCGTGGATAGACAGGGGGTCTCAGGAAAAGGATTTCAGCAGCCAATGTCAATGTTCAATGATATGTCTTGTAATAGGCAAAGAATGAGGGCTTAAAAGTCACTAATGTCTGCCAAGGTGGACCAGGGAGACATGCCCTCTTCAAATACCTTTGGTTTCTTGCCTTGGAGGACCAACAACAATGATCGGTGCTTCTAGGCACTTTGCTGCAGTCAAGCTAAGCTTTCCCAATGATGAGTCTGTTCGAGGTGCAGGCTATCATGTCAGCATTCGAGATGGGCCAAGTAGATGTCTTCGAGCGGTTTGTGTCAGTGGTGAGACAATGCTTATGCTGTGTTGAGTTGGCGTTTAAATTGGTTGCTTCCCTAGAGTTGTGCCGGTGGTCGGCTCGAGGCAGTAGCTTATAACGGGTAGAGTAGGTGTCTGGATGGCTCAAAGAGCAGGTAAGCATTTCGACGAGCTTAGAGTGCCAAAAGAACCACAGCAGGACCATTAGGGGAGCAATGTGAGGGGAGTGCGGTTGAGCTGGCTTGAAATCCTCTGTAGGTTGTAAACAGTGTTCTGAGCTGCCTTTGGGCTTCTGAGTTGCTGAGAACCCCCGTCCAGGGTCTCCAGGGACAAGGCAAGTCTTTTATTCCCGCACTTCCACTCCAGGAAGCAGGTCCGTCCCCTACAGTGGTTTCTTCACCTCGAGTGAGCAGGATCCTGTGTCCTGTGCACAGGCAGCACAAATGCCTAGGTGCACATCAGTTTCACCCCAAATGTGTCCCTGAGGTGGGTAGGGAGAAGGGTTTTTCTTTTCCTTGGAGCCTTCTCGCTTCACTTCTATGGCAGAGGAATTTTGAATTGACTGTATCATCAACAGAGTTAAAGGTGAATCCTTCAAGTCTTGATGTCCAAAGAAGAAGAATCTAAGGGCACCTCCTTTCACAAGCAAAGTGGGGGTGCAATCAAGGTTGCTGTAACAAGTGTCCCTTGCCTTCTGATGTCACAACTAGAGTGCTTTGTCTGCAGAAAGTGGGGAGGGCACAGCACCAAAAGGCAGGCACAATTAAGCAGGCAAGCAAGAACTGGAAAGGCAGGAATGGACTGATGGGGCAGACGAGCAGGCAAAAACTGGAACAATCAGACAGCCAGGCAAGGGCCAAAATCAAAGCAGGCAGGGACAGAAACCAAAATGGTGCTGTCAGAGCACAATAAGATGTACTTTGAAGGCATGGACAGGGTTAACATAGTCTTGTGGCATGGGAATGAGGCTCCAAGTTGTTGTTGGTATTTTTGCCAACTAGCCTAAGCTTCGCAATATCACACATGCGTGGAACCAGGGAGGCAGTCTGCCGCGCATGGGCATTCCAAAACACATGTTAGCGCCCATTAACCAGCGTGTATCCCAGTCCAGCCAACTCCCAAGCGCCACTGGGGATCAAGCGCCAAGACGGGTGCCACAGGTAAGTGTGTGTGAATGGATGCATACTATTGTGAGTGTCTGTTTTGGCAGTGTGAATTTGTGCATGTTTGTCATGTGTGGAGCAGGGTGTGTGGCACGCATGTGTGGGCTTGGGCCCATGGCACACAGCTTCGCAAAACCAAACCATTTATGAGTGGATAACCTCACCAAGCTGACAGTACTCTGATATCCAAATGCTGTGGCAGCATAATTATTTAACCTTGGCAGCTGCAATGTACTAACTAGATATGTCTTATATGTACAGTTTACTGTGCAGCAGGGAGGCTGGGGTGCATCATTATTATGTTTTGAATCAGATGTACAGACAATTAAAAAGTCACTTCTGCCCAGCAGCTGTCAGGAATGCACGTGACCTTATACCCTGCTACTACTGTAGAGCAGTTGCTAGAGATGTCAGGAGATGGTCACAGCAAAGGGACATTAGGGCACTTCGATTTATTTTGGCATTAAGCATTATTAAAATGGGGTCTAATTAGCAGGCATCTGTTCCAGAAATGGAATTACTTGCATCATTACATCAATAAAAAGAAGTTCAGGCTATACCGCCCGCTCCAAAAGACATTCTGTCACAGTGGCATTTTGGGTCCTTATGACGCGGAATATATGGTTTATTGTGGTCTTGGGTTTCCTTTTTCCTTCCACTCCTTAGCCTTTTATCTATTGTGTCTACCACGAGGTTGTGGATATACACTTAGTTGCATGGCAAGTAGCGCTCACAATTACAAGTAAATGCTGCATGTCATGCAATCATGAAAGGCAATGTTTACTCACTTTGCACAGCAAAGTGCAAAAATGCAGGCCAAGGGACGGCGTACATTCGCACGTGCCACCTATTGCCCTTCACTTTTGCACTCCCCTGCGCAAATGATGAAAAATTGGTGGCACAGATCCACCTACGTGTATGTCAACATGTAATGGCGCCCATCCGTCAAATTATGAATTTGTAGTACATGAGCCTTTAAGTATTTAAAAACTAAATAAAATCTATGGTACTCTCTGAGATTCTCATCTGTTTGTCTGAACCTTTTCATTTTATTGCTGAACATCAAAAGGAAATTCTTTTAGCTAATGTGGTATATTTGAACTATGCATGGCAATAAATCCAGCCAACTGTTAAGCTAATGCAGGAGAATGAAAGAGGCCTGTCAACTCATTTCAAATCAATCATTGACTGGAGCAGTTACATAGGCTTTTTTACATGGGCCATGTGCTGAAGCATGTGATGCTGTGAATAGGGCAAATGCAGGGCATTAGTCTAATATTAAATTAGACACAGAAAAGAATTTGGCTCATAAATTTGGAACCATAGGACTTTGAAAAATCAAAGAGTGTGTTTCGAAGCTGAGAGTCTCCTCTTTAATCTGACATAACATAATAATCTTCAAAATACAAGACAACCTAGAAAAAAACTCAACGCTAGAAAACTGCCTCTGCGATGTATTCAACTGGATGAACTCTCACTGCCTCAAAATCAACCCAGGCAAAACAGAAATAATGATCGTCACAAAAAATGGAGGAGAAAACCACTTCATCCCTTGGCCAAGGGAACTCCGGACAACCCGACACGTTTGCCAATTGTAAAAAACCCGGGGGTCCTGATGGACAATAATCTCACCCTACAGCCACAATTAAACACCCTACTCAAGAAATGCTTCTTTCTCCTGCAAGCAGCAAAGAGGATCCTACCGTTCCTATCATTTGCCAACAAAACTACCACCATCATCGCTCTCGTCATGTCTAGAGTAGACTATGCCAACAGCCTATACTTAGGTATGTCTGAACGACTTCTAAAAAAAAACTACAACGCAAACAAAATGCGGCAGCCAGACTGCTTCTGAAACTACCCGGAAGAGAACACACCACACCAGCGCTAAAAACACTACATTGGCTACCAATAAAACAACAAATAACATTTAAAACAATGTGCATCACGCACAGAGCAATACGCAGTCAAGGTGCTGAGTTCCTGAGAGACAAACTGCGTCTACATCAACCAACAAGAACACTCAGATCAAGTAATGACATCCGCCTGGAACCGAAACCCCACATAAAAGAAAACTCAGAGGATCTTCTTTCTCTCACCAAGCGCCAAAAACCTGGAACAACCTTCCAAAGTACATACGTAACACAAGAAACGACCTACTATTCAGGAAACTACTCAAAACGTGGCTCTTCACGTCATAACTAGAAGACCGCACACAGAGAGACACACACAACTAAAACATTGATGAACAAAGACAGATCCTCATCCATACCAAGCAATCGACGGGGAAAAGATCCTAAGGAAAATACTCCACGACATACCAAACGACTAACCGAGAGACTTCCGTAATAGGACCAAAAAAAAACGAATTCATAGCAAGACGAACACGGAAACACCAGGACGACTCATCAGTAGCACCCTGGCCCTAAACCATAGCCATGCCCAACAGACCTAGAACTCCCATCCATTAGCTCCAAACCAGAGGGTGAGAAACAGAAATAAGCATTCACATTACACAATGCTCATCAAGATACAGCGGGAAGCAGAATGCGCCATCACACACAAACAACCAAACAATAGCTCTTAAGGAAGTCACCCCACGGAAAACCGAAGGAATAACTGAAAGATAGTCATGATAGGAGGAAACGAACGACTGAATACACAGGCTGACCAAGACGGAAGCACTAGGATGTCTCATTAACAGCACCCTGACCCTGAACCATTCCAATCTCCAACAGACCATTGTCACAATAGATAACGAGAGAATAGGTAGCACCAACCTCAGTTGCACACCCAAAGGAAATGTTCAGGCACACCTATCACTCCATAAAATACTCGCTAGGATACAGCTGGGTCCACGCCGCACCATCACACCACAGCGAGACGGCCTATAAGGAATCAGCAACAGCCCCACCTGCAGGGATACAGCTCAAATGAAACCAGAAGTATCGGAATCAGAATACAGAGCCCACTAACCTAACCTTCAAATCTCTGCATACTCAAACCACATAAAACTCACACAACCATTTCTCTCCCAGCAATCCACACGCACCTTACCACACTGCTTCAACAACACAAACAGCACCTACAGCACAAAAGGTCTCGCCTGATCCGATACTTGCACCAAAGCCCAGCACACAGTGTATACCGAGTTGAAGCCGCCAACAGCACACCACCTCTCCCCCTCTACTGCTCCCCATCCTCCCGACTAATCCTACCCACCCTTCTTCCTGTTCACAGATCCGCCAGAGCACCTGTGGAGCAATTCTGTTGGTGACAGTGCGGTATATAAGTACCTTTAACATAACATAACATGGATATTCCATACATTTATCAAAATTGTTAAAATGATTACATTTCATACATTTAGAAAGAAATATGATACAGATTTTTGTTGCATATCCAGAAGTGCATCCGCGAGAACAGATTTCACAAATCCATATTTTTTTGAGGTTGCAGGTTGCTATTGTGAATTATGGATTTAAATGATTTAACATTTAAGATATTAAGAGCGGATTGGGGCCCCACCTTTTTTCTGGTCTTGAATCTAGAAATGTTAATCATCCAATGAAGATTGGGGGAGGTGTATTCTATAAGTGTGTCTGACTATGAGGCAGGCCAGTGGAAAATTGCACCAATAAATAGTCTGACATAATCAGGACATAAGCATGGGAATAATTTACACTTTAAAAAGTGGAGGCACAGTGGGGATACGATTCTGACCCTGGGAAAAACTGCAGGAAACGATACGCCTTGTTACTATTGGATAAGTGCTGAATACTGATCTCATCTGTGGATGGCAATGCCTTATCCCTGAGGGAATTGGAACCACATTAACCAAAGGCAGTCCTAACTTCATGGAAGCAGATCAGGGGGGTAAGGATGACTGGGAGAATTCCATTGTAAGAGTGCCACTGCTGGTTCCATGCCATTAAAGATCAATTAAATGTGGGCATGGGAACTCCCCAATATAAATGATAGCTGCTCTCTAGAACTATTCTCCTCTTAAGTCTCTGAAGGGGTGGGGGTGGTTTGGAAAGGGCACTGCCAAAAAGCATTGATTTTTAAATGGAGAAATGAATGAAAAGTGCAATCCCACTGCATCTGCATGTAAAATCAAGTGAGATGTAATTTCAGTCCAGGCCAAAAGACATTTCTGAGCTGTGCGTGCAGTGATGTAGCTAGCATTTTATGTAGTATGCACGCAGAGCTTTGTAAATGATAATATTATTACATTGTACATATAGTGTTTTCACAGAAATAGTTAACATTAAGCTGTGATATGAAGCGGTCTGCACTATAGCCTAATGAAGATCTGCTTGATGATGTGTGTTTTGTGAAGGTCATAGCTATTTAATAAGGATTGTAATATGGGAGCACGTTTAGTTGTGTCATTACTACTCCCATAGAAAATTATGCAAATATAAATCCCAAGAAATTCTCCTACTCTTGATGACATAGTACAGAAAAAGAATCTTGTGGGGGTGAGACTCAATCTGCTAAATAAAAGGGGGAGGTTTACATATACCTTTTAAATAAAATCCGAAAAATCATTCTCCCGTGTTGGATGGGTGGGCAGACATTTTAATGTGTTTTGAATTCAGAACACTGCTTACCTATTCAAAATCTGCAGAATTTAGATGCAATTCATGATGAAGTTACTTTAAACTCTACACACAGCCCCATCTGTACACGGGAAATGTGAGACATGCAACAGTTATTTTATTCTAGCATGTATTTGTGATATTGGGGAAAGCAAAGTTCTTTGATTCATTTTAAATGTAATTTTTTACGTGTAATTGGGAGAGGTTTTCAAATCCAGAGTTTTGATACAGTGGCCAACAAGAGGCAGAATTAGGCCTGCAATGTCTATTGCAATTCAGAATTAAACAAATAGAGATTTGATTATGGAACATAATTTTTGTGTGTGAGAAATAGTGAGATTCAAGCAGCAGGTTATTTTTGTTGTTATGCACAAGCTGCCAGGGATTGTGTAATATTGTGGTGACTTCTCCATAAAGCTTGGGGACCACCTCGGATTCTTTAAATACATTTGAATTTTCATCAAACCACCTGTTTCTTGGCCAGAATTGCCGGGTGGGCCTGTATACTAAGGTGCATTAGATCAAGGCTGCAAGCTTAGGGAAGAAGCCATACATTAACCAACATCAATATTGCAATATTGTGCATGTGATTTCATACTAATTTGCAATTTGTTCAGTATACCACTGTGATGTAGGATTGACTGCTGTGCCATGGCTGCCATTATATAGAGAGGTTTGTTCTACCTTTTGGTTGGAGCTATGTTTTGCCATTAACTTAGACGGTTTTACATCCCTCACTAGAGGGCTGTGGACACATCTCCCTAACAGGGTTGAGCACAGGGAGGCCAGAGGCCATAGAAAACGACATTGCATGTAAAGGGGATAAGAACAAAATGATTCTGCAAAGCAAACAATGACTTGAGATGTGAATCTCGTGCTCAATCCTCCAAACTTCTCAGCGCTAAGAAGCATCACCAAGATGTACCCGCCAAAATTAAATAACTTATGATTGCAGGAAGACGGCAGGTCTACTATCACAAAGAGGTTATAATTAGAAAACTAAGCATTGGCCAGTAACCAGGAAACCCAGTATGAAAATACACAATTGTTAAGTAACTCAAAAATGTGATGTCTCAGGTTTAGTAGTTGTGGACCATAGGGTCTCAATGGAGAGGGCCTGGATGACATATTTGTCCTCATTTGACAATCCGCTATGAATAAGGCCCAACGTTATTAAAGGCCAGAGCCTATTGGAGATATTTGGCACTGTACGGGAAGATTCTGGCCCCAGTAGACAGCTCCCTTTACCTTGATCTTAAGGTGATATGCCAGCGAGTGGGTTTGCCGGCATCGAGTGACCTTGAGGAGATTTCTGTGAAGCTCCTGACATATATTGGTGTGGGCTCTCAGACCTGCTTGCGAATCCATGCAAGTAAAGAGAGTATTGTATGATGCGGACTGGGTGAACACAGTGGAGGCGCTTCATCAATATCCCTCAATGATTCATTTACGTGCGATTATAAAACATGTGGCACTTTATAAATGAAAAAATAAATAACCTATCAGAAATAGAATACATATGGTTTCTCGAGATTTTCGTTATGTGCTTTGCTTCATAAGTCAAGTGTATCATTCTTATTAGGACTACAATATATATTGGACGTAGTTTGTTTACCTCTGCTTGTGCAGCTGTTAACAATGGCTGTTGTGGTTCTAGCATACAGAGAGAGAAGGAGAAAGCGACCAAAAGAGTGGAGGGAGGGAGAGAGAGGGAGAGAGAGAGAGAGAGAGAGACCAACCAATAGGGTGGAGGGAGGGAGGGAGACAGAGAGACAGAGAGATAGAGAGATATCAGTGTACGATATGGGTACAGCTCGAATGGAATACTTAATCTCCATATTGGCAGATTTTGTCGCTAACCCTCCACTTCTGGGTGGCACCACTTGACCATGACATTGAGGATCAATGGGAGATGTAGAGCTTCTACAATGTTAGAAGCAATAAAGTCATTAAACAGGAAATCATTGAATGCTCCGAACATCGCAGGTGACTCCACTGAAAGAAGTCACAGGGTGGAAGCGAAGTCCTCTGAGGTTTCACTTGAAGGGGATGCCTGCAGTAAGCAAAGGTAAGATCCTTTCCTTTTCCTCGAGATTAAGGTCATTGACTTGATGCAATTTGATGAGATAAAGGTCAAGCAATACAAAGTTAAGAAACACCTCTCTACAAGTAGGAACTCTAGTCCTCCTTTGACCGGGACATTGGTAAGAGCACCCTTAGTAAACATTTAAAAATCACAGGGCTTCACGTTCTCAAAGCCCGGACACAGAGGGCCTCCAGTACCACTGCTGACGATTCCTACTGTGGTGGCTCTCACATCAGAACAAATCTAGAAGATGGTGGCGGATATCGCCCGTGCTGTCCTACGTAGACATTTCTCTGAGACTAAAGCTCCTTATAATCCTCCCATTACTCGCACTGTTCCTCAGAATCAGTACCCACGCTGACTGATGAGGATTCAAGACTCAGGCCAGAAGTTATCTGGCAAGTACCCATGCAGAGATATAATGAAGTATTTTCACATATTAAAATTAATCTGAGCCTACAAGAAACACGGCCCCTGCCACCTGCCCTCCAAAAAGCTACAGACAGGCGATGCCTGTAGCTGGTATGTTCCTTCAGCTAGCCCGAGTCTTGGAATGGGGAGACCCTTAGAAGATCACCAGTGTGATGGTATTATCATAACGCTACTGAGGGTTTTGAGGAATTCCCATACCTTCTCCATATAGACGTCGCCTTACCCGACTTCACAAAGACAAGTCTGTCAGCATCAGAGGAGATCACTTATTCAGCGCACTCCAAATGTACAAGGAGACCTTCAGAAATGTAAATTACATTACAGATTAGATTTGGGTGCAGGGGAGGAATACCAGCCCTGGCACGAATCCGTAACAAAATATATAACCAAATAGTGTGCAATCTATAGACACTCCGTCGCCTGCACACGACAAATGCTGAATAACAGCCAATTCAGTTCAATACTATGATAACAATTACTATCAACAAAAAACTGTTGCGGATTCTGGTGCAATGCTTTCGTGTATAGTAATTCGTACTCTACGTGTTTCAGGGTGCTATACCCCTTCTTCAGGAGTGGACTTCTGTAGGTATACAACAAAATAAAACAAACGAGGCCCAGATTTCATATTTAGTGACCCTTCGTCTCTACAGTACTGTAACCAGTAGTGTGCCACCAATTCCAAAGCAACCTTCACCCCAGGTGCATTCCTGGAACTGAATATATGTGAAGGTGTGAAGTATGCATTAACATTCTCTTCCTCCACCGTTACTGCATAGTGCATGGTTAATCTATTAGTGAATTAACAGCAATGGACATAGTGTGTTGGTACACAATGTATATATTCAGTTCCAGGAATGTACCTGGGGTGAAGGTTGCTTTGGAATTGGTGGCACACTACTGGTTACAGTACTGTAGAGACGAAGGGTCACTAAATATGAAATCTGGACCTCGTTTGTTTTTATTTTGTTCTATACCTACATAAGTCCACTCCTGAAGAAGGGGTATAGCACCCTGAAACACGTAGAGTACGAATTACTATACACGAAAGCATTGCACCAGAATCCGAAACAGTTTTTTGTTGATTGTAATTGTTATCATATTAAATGTATTCATTTTGAATTGATTTGGCTGTCATTCAGCATTTGTGGTGAGCATATAGACTGGACCCTATTTGGTAGCATCAGAGGAGATGGCACCCACTGACAATGTGGACGTGACCGTCGCGTCTGCAGTAATAAGTGCTCACGCCACCTCCAACTCAAGTCTCCGAGCTGAAATGTGTGTGGTTTACACTGCGCAATCTCTCCTCCGAAACAACGGAATTCTAAGTGGCCCAGCAAGATCGCAGAGACTGGTTTCTATTACCAGAGCTGTTAAAACAGCTACAATGTCCCTCAGACATTGCATTTGCTGTGTACAAGCTGACTACCTTGGCACACATGTCTGCTGTATGTGCTGTAAAACAATGCTGCCTCAGATTTAGGAAAGCAGAGGTCTTGTGTTTGTAAAGCGCTTTGGTGAAAGTGATCCAAAAATAAAAAAACAAAGCACTATCCTGCTGAAACCTATTTGTGGCAAAAAAAAAACAATTGGTTTCTGCCTGGGGGAACCTGATGCAACATGCAGCAGGTGATGCAAAAGGCCTTCGCACCAATCATGATTGATCCCTAAGCACTTTGCTGCAACCAGATCGTCATCCACCAAGAAGCGGATCCGATGGGAGCAGGTGTGCTTTTCACCCAGGAATCTTGCTGCTCCCCTTCAGCCCTGCAGGCATCCTGACTATAGAGACATCATGACTGAAAATCCCTCCTGACCCCAGTCTCCTTTTTGGGGGTGTGAAGACTTCAGGAGTTCTCCGTCATTTTGAGGGGAAATCGTCCAGAGGCCTTTGTTGAGGAATTGTACGGGAAGGCAACTCGTTCAGAACTCCGGCATTTAAGATATTGTACTGACTCAATGGCCCGGAAACCTTTCCAAGAACCTGGACCGTCACCCAGGAATTCTAGAACTGCTGAGCATGAGATTCATCACCGCAGCCCCTCGAGTAGAGCGGGGGACACCAGTCATCTCTGTTCTCTTCCTGTTCTTGAAAACTAAGGGTCCCTTAAACCAAATATACTTCAAGCGGGTGAATCAGCTTTTCAGGACCAGGTTCAGAGACTGAGGGCCTTTTGACAAGTCACCAAGCCTCCTCTCTGAACTGTATAGCGCTTTCAATCAACATCCCCTCGATAAAAGCCTTTGGGCACAAGTGACAATGCATGCAGAGTTCTTACAAGAAGAGACATTGCAGTGGCAATGTCATGCATCAAGAGGAAGTGGGTACAAGATCCAGGGCAGTAGCTGCTACAGCATCAGTGCTCTTGGAGGGGGCCGAACTCAAATGCTTCTCTCCAAGCTTCATAAATTCAGTGAGTGGAGAATGTTCGGGGCGGATCAACTCAGCAAGGTCTTCCAGGCATTGATTGAATGTGACAAATGACTGTACATTCTACTTGATTTGCATGCACTGTGGCTCACCTGTCGCATGCAAGATCTATGCCCTGCCCTTTCAGTGGAAGATCTGTGCCCTGCCCTGTCAGTGGAAGATCTGTGCCCTGCCCTGTCAGTGGAAGATCTGTGCCCTGCCCTTTCAGTGGAAGATCTGTGCCCTGCCCTTTCAGTGGAAGATCTGTGCCCTGCCCTTTCAGTGGAAGATCTGTGCCCTGCCCTTTCAGTGGAAGATCTGTGCCCTGCCCTTTCAGTGGAAGCTCTGTGCCCTGCCCTTTCAGTGGAAGATCTGTGCCCTGCCCTTTCAGTGGAAGATCTGTGCCCTGCCCTTTCAGTGGAAGATCTGTGCCCTGCCCTTTCAGTGGAAGATCTGTGCCCTGCCCTTTCAGTGGAAGATCTGTGCCCTGCCCTTTCAGTGGAAGATCTGTGCCCTGCTCTTTCAGTGGCCAAATGCTCAATTTGCTTTCCCAATGTTCCCGCTAATTTCAAGACTGCTAGACCGAATCAGAAAGCGGCGGTGAGGGGCCACAAATTGATCTTTGTGGCCTTTCTGTGTAAAAGGAAGCCATGGGTTTCCCTCCTCCTGTTGAAGTCTACATCTCCTCGCTGGGCTGCTTCAATCCCTCATGTTGATTACTTTAAAAATAATGTACACTGTGAAAAACAACAAAGCAAAATCCCTCTAGCCACAAGTGACTTACAGGCCCAAGCAGGCAGAATAGAGACAAAGCGATAGTGGAGACAACCATCAGAATAAAAAAGATCTGTAGTAACCTTTGAAATGGAGCTAGCTTGTCAATCACATTAAGGTCAAGGCCTAAAGTGTTCCAGAACCCTGGCGACTGTCTCCTCTGGGCTTGCAGTCAGACTTCGGAAAGTTCAACACTAACGGATTTCCTGATTGGAAAATTTGTATTGGTCCATAAATCATCAGAACCTGTCCACTAAATATGATGGGAGCCATTCCATGTGTGCAAGTGCTGTGAGCGAGGATGTCCGTCCAGAATTCCCACAAGGAATCATTGTGAGCTCTGCCCATTCCTGCAGTCAAGTTAAAGATCAAGCAAATTAGCTTGGGTGACGTCCCGCAATGTAGAGGGAGCAATGATAGTTTGTGAACAGAGAAAGAATTGCTCTAAGAAATCCTGCATGTGAAGCACATCGTAGCATGTTTAAACAAATTGCAACTGCTGCATTTGATAGGCATAGGGTACCAGGTTCCATAGCATTCCCATATAAGGATATCATCACGTACAAAGATAAAACTGGGACGGAACCCCGATTGAAAATTATCTGGTATTTCTTGAGCCTCGACAAAAATCTACAGTTACAACTTTCTCGAGGACTATTGCTTAACACAACAATCTCTCAACATTTCTATAGTATTTTATTTTTTAGCCACTGGGGTACCAGGATGCTTTTTTAATCAAAGCAGTGATCACAGATTCCATCAATGATGTGTACATCGCTGCATTGTTTAATATGTTTAAGGATACTGACAATCAGGGGTGGGAGCGCGGAAAATGGTCTCTGCATGCTATTTGGCTAATCCGGCAAGCGGGACAGAGGGATTGTGACATGGGGAGAATAGGTCTACTTGTAACAGAATGGAAATGAAACAAGGGCGAAACGGGAAGTGTGACCTGTTCAGTGATCTAGTACTGATGTAGATCTCACCATCTTCAGGGATCTCTTCGATTCAGAGGTGAAGAATCTGTTGAGTGTCTCACATCCTTCAAGAGATGGCCTATGTGGCCTTGGGTGCATATTGGGTTTAGAAAATGATTGATGTGGAAAACCTCTCTCTCCATTTTCTGCAAGCATGATCTTCTTTAGAAGTAAAAAATCATTTTCACTTCTCATAGATGAACACTTAGTGATCGTGAAAAGCAACGTTTGATGCAGAAACATTTTTGGGGGATTTTGAGTTTCTCAATGTGGCCTCTTTCTGCCGATGGGCTGATATGGCAAATTGTAATTACGGAGCAAATTGGGGTTTGGAAGGTTTGTCAATTTTCTCAGTGAATAGCAGAGCATTAATATCACAATCCTGGTGAAAAGATTCCTGACAAAAATTTAAATAGTTTATAAGAGGACGATATAAAATCAGAAGCAAGTAAAGGTTCCCAAAAATCTGGTTTAAAGACTGGTGGAGAGAAGTGTTCATTTCCTTCGAATCGGCGAGTGGACCCGGCCAAAAGATCTTCTAATTTAAATGATGATTTCATGTTAGAAAATAGTCGAACGTTAATGGACAGTCCGAAGAGTGGATAGAGCACCGTCAAGTTTTAAAGCCAAATCCCAAAACATTAAAAGAGAAAAAACATGTTTTATTGGTCTCTGAGACTTCATTTGAGCACCAAGATCTCGGTGGCCTCTTTCCAGATTGGGAAGGGGATCACAGAGGGAGAGGGTGCGCTTAGAAATGTCTGTGACCCCTCCCCAACGTTTCTCACTTTGGTGCAGCCATTTTATAGTGTGGTTTCTGCGACTAAATATGTGAAAACAGATCCAAGTCCTCATTGAGCCGGGTTTCCCCAATGAATAAAATATCAGGTGTCCTCAAAATAATAGTCAGCAATAGGAGAAGTGTTTACAAAAGGAAATCTTGAATTCAAAAGAGCACAATTTAAGTAATAGCAGTGAAGCTGGAGATAATCTTCGTGTTAGGCAATTTACAGGACACATGATCCGCATAATGGACTGTCAATAGGTCTCGCCCATTACTCCCGTCAATCTTATAGAGTGCAGATGCATGCACGACCCAGTGGGGGACCTTTGCTATTCCATCATTCGGATAATGTTAACTATCAAGGGGCTAGGAGTGCTACGTGATCAACAAAGTTTAACAACAACAACAAAAAATAACAAGTGTAGTTTATGAGCTCTTTGAAAGGAGATTTATTCGTGCTCCCTTACCAGGAACCAATATCCAGGATTGATAGATAAAATGTGAGACAGCAGGGCCGTCAAATGCCGGAGCAGGACCTTCACAGTCCTTAACAGTCTCTGCATAGACACTTTGTGCCTGCGCACACCTTTTGGGCCTCGCAGTGCCATCTTACGTCATTGGCGGAGCCTTATCCGTAAAGAATCCCAGGAAATGCAGTTCTCTACGTCACCACACGGGGTAAGTGGCCTTAAAAGCATATGAATTCTGCCAAAAAGTTAAGAGTCAGGCAATATGAAGACCATAAAAGTATATGCTAAAAATATAAAGAGTAAGATAAAAAAAAAACATCACATTGCACAAGGTAATGCGCCACTTAATATACTCTGCATCTGTTGCCATCCAGACTGCGTAACAAGAGTCAGGAGGGACCAGCTCCCTACGTTTGCCAGCTTTCCCTCTAAGCATGCCCCTGAAAGTACATCCGAGGGGGCGACAGCTTAAGGACCTGACATGAAAATCCGCAACTGCCATCCAAACATTCCATGAGACTCCGACTTGATCCCCTTCTGTGTACCCTTCAAGTTGTACATTTTCTTCAACAAGTCCCCCCACCCCGCACACTAAAGATTTGACTACTTCTTCCCTTCGAAGTCAGCAAGCAAAGTTACGCACCGTAGTGACTATCTTACTCCTAGTCCATAGTCCCCTTTCCTCCATACTTTTGGGACATTCCGTCCAGTGGGACGGGACCAGAGCAC
Organism: Ambystoma mexicanum; assembly: GCF_040938575.1. Taxonomy (NCBI): domain Eukaryota; kingdom Metazoa; phylum Chordata; class Amphibia; order Caudata; family Ambystomatidae; genus Ambystoma; species Ambystoma mexicanum. Next base: position 192,950,430 of record NC_090932.1, read on the forward strand.
TTTTGTAGCCGTAACACCGCCCTCCTGAGCTCTGCCCCGCGCATCGCCCTTCGGTCCTTTCCTATCGCCAGGTCTGAGACCTTTAAGCAATGATAGAGGATACTTATTAGAGGGGACGGCGGGCGGGCGTATGGAGGAAAGGGGACTATGGACTAGGAGTAAGATAGCCACTACGGTGAGTAACTTAGTTATACTCCTACGTCCCGTCCCCTTTCCTCCATACTTTTGGGAGATTACCAAGCACCCCTCACAGAAAATACGGGCGGATGGAACCTCCTTACTGAAAAAGGTTTTTTAAGAACAGCCTTGCCGAATTGAGCATCGGCTCTGGAGCTCAGGTCTAAGCAGTAATGCTTACCAAAAGCTGATGGAAAAGCCCATGTAGCTGCTTTGGCAACGGTTCAATGTGATTACAGAGCGACCAATAGAAAGGAGGCAATGAGGAGAAAGCATAAGCTTTCAGGTTGACCCACAAGCTGCAAAGAGGACCACCTCTGGCGTGCCCCATTGCTGGAAACAGTTGGAGATGATATGCTGTTCATCTCACACTTGTAACCGATGCCAACTGGTGACTGAATTAATCTGTGGTCACATTGAGGTGACCTGGGATGTGTGGAGCCTGGAGCCAAACAATATACTGGATGGCCCAGCCCAAATTTGTATGGCAAGATCCACAAGGAGAGGAGAGTCTGTGTCGCCCTGCTTGTTGATGTAAAACCTTGCTTTAAGGGAGGTATTCAAAATGGCCATGGTGGCCCACAGAGGTTTGGCCGCCATTATCATACACCAGGGGTGAACTGCATCACTGGAGCAAGTGGAGCAATAGTCTCTCCAGGGGAGACAGGGGCCCTGCGTGCCATCCTAGCCTTGAAACAAGGAACCTCGGCAGAGCCGGTACTGGCAGATCTAGGGTGTTTACTCGATAGGTCAGGGGCTTCCCCAGAATTAGCCTCTAGTGGAGGATCCTCGGCAGAGCCGGTACTGGTTTGTGGTGCGCGACCACCTTCTTTCGTCCCCTCAACAGACCTGGTATCACCACAGCCGGGCACGTGGAAAGGCTTAGGGATATACCTTACAGCCAGGACCCTCGATGAGGGACTCAATTCTGTTGGTGACCGATTTAGCCCCAAGCAGGGGAACCTCAGGTTTAACCCTGGTCTTATAGCTACCTCAAGAGGGGCCTCGAGCCAAGACTTGGTACAGTTAGCTCCAGATGGAGAAGCCTCAGGGTGAACCCTGGTATCCAAAGCCACAGCAGAACTGGGGTCAGCCTTAGCCCCAAATGGGGAACTTTTGAAGAAGATCCGGTATTGGGAGCCCTCTGCGGGGCCCCTCATAGGAGTTTCCTGTGTGTCCCTCTGAGCCGAGACCAAAAGGAGTACCCGAATCTGAAGTGATCTGTTCCCACAGAGAACCGCAGATATTTCATATGCGGGCTCCAAGTCAGAATGTGCATTTACGCATCCTGGAAGACCACCACACTGAGCCAATCGCCCTTCCGAAGAGAGGACTTTATTTGGCAGGGCGTGATCAACTTGAATCTCTCTCAGAAAGACCGAAGATAGTGCGCAGGCCAGTCTGGTTGAGCACTGTGAAAGGACAGCAGTACTAGCCCCTCCCTTGCTCCATGAGGGTAACAGGTTCCACCGCTCTGAGGTATAGAAGTTTCTGTACCTCTGCTCTGAGGGAGGGCATCCCGATCTGTTGGAGTTTGAAGGATGGGGTAGGAGGAAAGGGCAAGCGAAAACCCGCCTAAACGATGGACAAACCCCACCAGACTTCGGTGATGGTTTGCCACGCCTCCAGATGAGACGAGATTCGTCCTCCCACCGAAGTGTAGTGTGACCGACAAAAATATCATTTGGTGATTTGTCGGCAGGGAGATTACCTGTCTCTGTAGAGGAGGCTGATGGGCGAGAGAAAAACCAACCATCTTGCTGCTGCCACTTGAGCAGTTTCAGATCGGCGCACACAGCGAATGTGAAACCCCCTGATCCCAGAGAAGGCCCAAGTCTGGGACCCTGACCTCTGTGTACAAGGCGCCTTAGCTGAAGCTGTTGCCAAGACCGACAAATGGGTCTTTGTTGTCCAAATAGCTTGGAGAAGCTTCTCAGCCCCAAAAGGAACGCTCCCAACACCAGTCGTCATGAAAGCCAAAAGGAACGCTCCCAATACGAGCCGTCATGAAAGTTGGTGTGAGGTAGGTATCCAAAATGGCCAGCGTGGACCAAGGAGGTTGGGCCGCCATTTAGTCAACACCTGAAGGGAACTGCGTCATAAGAGAAAATTAGGCAACTGTACCCTCAGGGGAGTCAGGGGACTTAAGAAACACTTAGCCTTGAAACAAGGATCCTCGGCCGAGCCGGTGCTGGCAGATTTAGGAGGTTTAGTCGACAACCTAGGAACTGACCCAGAATTAGCGCCCAATGGAGGAACCTCGGCAGAGCCGGTACTGGAAGGCCTGTTGCTCATCACCTTCTTTGCCCCCCTCGACAGAATCGTTACCACCACAAATGTACTGTATTTAGAGGAACCTTGGGTTTTAACCCGGGACATATAGCTCCCTCAGGAGGGGCCTCAAGCCGTGGCTCAGTGTGACAAGCACCAGAAACGGAGACCTCATGGCGAACCCCGGTATCCACAGCCACAGACAAACTGAGCTGAACTTTAGCACCCAAATGGAGAACCTCGGAGCCATGTCCGGTTTTGGCAGGTCCTCTGAGGGACCCTCAGAGAACACTCTGGTGTGCCTATTAGGCCCTTGAGGCACCTCAGGGGAATCTCTGGTAACAGAGCTACACAAGCCCCTCTCTGTCATGGAATGCTCTCACCGAGCGGGGCTGCTCATCGCCGTCCTCATCCGCTTAAGTCTCATCCCAACGAGGCGGGAGCAGAAGGCTGGTCCTCCATGCCTACCGCCTCAGGTTTTAAAAGAAAAACTGAATCAGAGCAGCCGGGGCCGGGGTGGAACAGGAGTGAAAAGATGCTTGAAATACATCCTTACAGGGTCAGAGTGCATGAGCATCTGAAACTTCCCAAAAAACTCATCCTTAGCCGAGTGCTTAGGTGTCGAAAAGGAAAAAAACGCTCGTAAGGGACCTACCCCCCGAAAAAAAGGAGGATGGTTGCCAGGAGGGTCCACCACCGGCCGGGTCCACATAGATCTGTGGAGCAAAGGCAGGAGGGAGCGAGACAGTATGAGGCAACGGAGCCCACGCACGCCGGTCAAAAGAAGAGCAGAATGGGTTACTATTGCCGAATGGAATGCTCCCAGCACCAGACTTTGCGAACGTAGGTGTAAGGGAGATATCCAAAATGGCCGCTGTAGGCCAGGCAGGTTGGGCTGCCATTTTGTGCGCCACCTGAAGAGAACCTAGCCACATGCATAGCTGAGGCAATTGCCTCCTCAGGAAAGTCAGTGGACTTAAGTAACACTTTAGCCTTACAAGGATTCTCATCAGAGCCGGTACGGGGTGGTTTCGGATGTTAAGTCGACATCTTCGAACCAGTCTCAAAATTAGCCTCCAACGGAGGAACCTCGGACAAGCCGGTACCAGAGGGAATGCAGTGCGTGGCCCCCCTCTTTGCCCCCTCGACCGAACCGGTACCACCAAGACCCTTAGCGTGGGATGGTTGAAGACAATACCTCATCGACAAGACCCTCTGAGAAGGCCTCTCAGATCTGTCGATATAGACTTTAGCCTCCACAAGAGGAACCCCAGGTTTCAACCTGGTACGTAAAGCTCCCTTAAAAGGGCACTTGAGTCGGGACTCGGTAGAAACTTTAGCCTCCACAAGAGGAACCTCAGCTTTCAACCTGGCTACAGCGGGGAAACCTCCAGAAACGGACACCTCCCAGCACCCAGCCGAACTGGGCTTAACTTTAGCACCGTGATGGTGAACCTCGGAACAATATCTGGTACTGGCAGGTCTGTCAGGACCCTCTGAGGAATCTCTGGTATGCCTGTTAGGTCCTTGGGGCACCTCAGGGGAAGACCTGGTGACAGAGCTACAAGAGAGGCCCTTAAAGTACTCCCTCATGGGGTCAGAGTGCATAAGTCTCAGAAACTTCCTGAAAAAGGCAGTCTCTGACGAAGATTTAGACACTCGGTGGGCAGAAGCCGTTCATAAGGGGCATATCCCTGCAAACGTACTGATGAAAGCTGCCAGGAGGCGAGACCATATGCGGTAGTGGCATCCGAGCACGCCAGTCATAAGAAGGGCGGAACGGATTAGCACTGACCCGTGGAAACGGTTGTTCAACAAAAAGAAGGTTGTCAGCACCCGTTGCCGATAGCATGGGCGTAAGGGAAGAAAATGGCCTGCATAGACCACGAGGGTAGGCCCACCATTTTGTCCACACCTAAAGAGAACTGCGTCACATGTGTGGATGAGGCAGGTATCTCCACTGGATGGTCAGGGGACTTGATCAAAACTTTAGCCTTGATGCAAGGATCCTCGGCAGAGCTAGTACTGTGGGGCCTCGGATGTTTACTGGACATCCTGAAGGGGCCCCTTAAATTAGCCTCCAAGAGAGCAACCTTGGCAAAGCCGGTAACAGAGGAGATATTGTCAGCAACCTCTCCCTGTACCCCCTCAACAGAACCGGTATCACTGCGAGCGCAGGAATTTAGAGTAATCCACCTCACAGACAAGACCTTAACGGGTCTCTCAGTTCTTTTGGTATACACCTTAGCCTCAATGAGAGGAACGGAGTCCGGTCTGTATAGCTCTCCCAAGATGGGCATCGAACCGTGGTTCGGTACAGAAAGCTTCAACAGAGGCCTCGGGGGGCGCCCCAGTGTCTGTATGGGAAGCTCCAGACAAGGAGACCTCGGAGTGAACTCTGGTACCCAAAGCCTCAGCACAACTGTGCTGGCTATTAGCACCTGATTGGCGAACCTCAGATCATAATCTGGTGTCAGCAGGCTCCTTGCGGGAACCCTCAGAGAAAAGCCTGGTACGCATATTAGTCCTGCGAGGCACCTCAGGGGAAACCCTAGTAGCAGAGCTCTTGAAGCCCCTCCCGGACCTGGAGGACCCTGGGAAGGAGTCCCCCTGGCCGGGGTGCCCTAAAAAATAAGGAACTTACCGGGCGTCTCTTCTTTTCGTCGATGAAGAGTTGAAAATGCGGTGGAGGAACTCGCTGGAAGACCTCCTCCCACCGACGAAGACGACGCTGAAGTGCCCGGACTGAAAAGGGAGTCGCAGTAGAAACACGAGTTCCAACGGTCTCCAAACAGAAAGAATGGGGATCCGCCCTAACGAAGCGACGTTCGCAAGAGGAACAAGAGACAAATCCCAAACGATCTGGCATAGACGGAGGACTACGTGACCGCAGAACCGGAGCAGAGAGAAGGACAAGGGGAAAGAAGAAAAATGTCTTCCCGGTGATGCAAGTGTGACCAGCCCCGACCGCGTAGAGAAAAGGACCGAAGGGCGATGCCCGAGCGGAGCTCAGGAGGGCGGGGTTACGGCCACGTGCGGTAACCCTGCAGAAAAAGAGAAGGCCACATTTTTCAATGTGATGCTTGTTTACAAAAGTGCTCCGGTCCCGTCCCACTGGACGGAATGCCCCAAAAGTATGGAGGAAAGGGGACGGGGCGTAGGAGTAATGAGCTTCTAGAAATATACACATCAGGTTACTTTTTGATCTCTCCGAAATTAGGATTGGTAATCCCTTTCTGCTGTAGGGACCTACCTTGTAGCCAACATACTCACCGACTGCCTTGGGAAATAGGCCACTTTTTGTAGAAAGGACTATAACTTCGGTTCCTTCTAGCGTGTCTGCTCCCATTTAGCTCCCCATCTTTTCGTCCTAAACTGCACTCTCATTTGTAACTAAACCAAGGTATCCTTCCTTCTATGGAACCTATAGAATTGTAAGGGATGCATGCTAACCCCACTCTCTTGACCGGATTAGAGCAGTTCATGTACTTTCTACATACTGCCTCATGTTCTGAGGATTATATATTTTGTCAGGTGTGGTGGTGGCAAAAGGGGCGTATAGCCCTCCACTCAGGAGATGGGTCAGGGTTGCCATTGCTCCGTCATACAGGAAATGTCAGGATGAACACCCTCGACCCCACCGAAGTTCAGAGGGATGGCAGCGTCATGGGTGACATGCAGCAGAGTTTCTATGCTGGACATCTGCAGGACTGCTACAATGGCAACCTACGACACATGTATTTCTAATAGCAAATTAAATGCTGTAGTTCATAGGGCTTTGTTTGGTCTGGCTGTAACAAATTCAGTGTCCAATTTGTATCGGACACATTAACTTGGGCTCCAGTTTAGCATGAGCACGACTCTGTGTTTCAGATAGCGAGGGTACTGCTCGGTGGACCCTCCCTCCATGCCATGGACTGTGACTAAGTAGATGGATGAAGATGTAACGTCCAGATCTCTTGCTGGTAACCTCCATTAGGAGTTCTACTCTTGCTGGTTACCGTCCTGTGACCTACGCCCCACTCTCCCTACCCGAGATGGATGAGGATTCATAAAATGGCACCCTGCTTTGGGAGTCAACATGGATGAATGAAGGGCCGTCCGGCACTTTATACCCCTCTTCTGGGTGGTGGGGGGGAATTCAAGAGCAGGTTTCACGTGTTTAATTGCCTCTCTCAGAGCTGGGGCATCCTCCTGGATAAGGACTGTGATGAGGAAGAGTAGGGCCCAGTGTGATGAAGGTAACTGTTCTGTAATCAGGACACCTTTCTGCTGCAAGAATAGAGCAGCGGTTGGGTGGAGGCGGCCAAAAGACTGAAGCATTGCTCGTGGTAGCGTTGGGTGGGCTCTGAACTGGCCAACTCCGGGCCAGACCCCTTCATTCAGCAGCAAACACACTGCATTTCTGGTGCCTGTGATCAGTGGTCGATGTCGTTGGCAGCGGTGTTCCACTACCTTTTTATTTAAGTTTTACTGTTCCTATACTTTGAATTTAAAAAGAAACCGTTACGGAATGGTACGTTCCCTTAAACAGCAGGTGTGTTTGGTGGTTTGGGTTGCACGTGGCGTGGGAGGGGGAGGGGGCGTGGCAATGGGGTTTGTGTGGGAGTGGGCACAGGCCGGCAGGGAACATCGTTCCACTGCTTCTTTCCGTACACTGCTACCACTGACTGTGACAGTCCCACTACGGATTAGTCGAGTGGCACTATACGCGCACTCAAAGGAAAAGCCATTGCAGGATTTGAAAAGTCACCAATATTTGGGCAAACATTGCTAAGTGGGACTGCGCAGAGAACCTTTATTTTTATTCTATCTAGAGTGCCTGATGATTTCAGGTGCCATGATGTCTTTACAGCCATGGACATTTTCTGTCGCACATGCCAGAACATGGTAACCAAAGAAGCATAGACTGGAATTCTGGACTATCCTGCCAGTAAGGGAAGAACCATTGTGTACTGTCGAAAACCATTGTGAAACTATTGGTTCCATGTGTATTGGACTGGGAGACTAAATGGAATCTGGTCAGATGGAACGAAACAAGGGAAATGTCAAAAACGGAATAAAGCGCCGCTTTACGGGAGAATATATCTACTTGAATGAATACTCCTGGTGGGCAGGGCCAGTCTTACACCAGATTGCACAGCAGGCGGGAAGTATTGTTTGCACGTCGCCCTCCCACCCCCGGTAGGTTATCAATTACACTTTAACTCACAAATTGCACGCTTTGGAGACAAAATGCAATGGTGAGGACGTAGCAAAATACTTAAACACTTGACCATCTGCCATTAAAAACACACGAGTAATGGCCACACATTACATGCCCTAAAACACTCAAAACCCACATATGCGTACACAGAGTATGCCATGTCAGGTGCAAATAAAAGACTAATACAATTCTTAACATTAAGCTCAAACACAAACATCACTTGTGACAAACTGTCTTCCGTCCAACGCTCAATTCAGGGCTTCCAGTTCTGCGCAATGTCATACTGTGCACACTTGACCATAACACCCACAGATCAGGGTCTTCCGGTAATCCTTCAAGATGGCAAATGCAACCTAGCTAAGTCGTTTGTCTAGTGAACTGATACAGCACAGATTATACATCTCTTCTATCATTAGTGACTTCATATGGTGCAGAGTGTGTGTAGTCTGTCAGCAATCACTTTGTAAACACAGCTTTTACAAGCAGGGTAACAGTGCGATGGCAGGGGATGGGGTGCGTGTAACTATTTCCCACCGGCTCCAGGGTGCTTGAACAAGCACGGATTGCTCAGCAGATCCCTACCATACCCCATGAACTTCTGAGAGCCCATCCCCATGGCGGGCCGGGGAGGAGGGCTTGCCTTGTCTTGTGACATGACCTGCTGTTGGCTGTGCACCACTGGAGGTGATGCTGTCTCACCCATCTGATCAAAGCCCGCTCTCTCCATGCATCACCAGGTGTCACTTTCAAATGCCTGCATCACTGCATGCATAGAACCCAGATATTATAGGGGCGTGGGTGAGGAATAGGCCTTCTGGCTAGGCCAGTGCAAACTTTCACGTTGAATTTTTCAACCCAGCCAGTGATGCTGCCTCCCCGGACAATTCCGTCTTGTTTAGTGCAATAGAAAGAGGTGTGAACAATCAGTCAAACAAGCTCTGGCTTGTTGGTAAAGTTAGTACTTCTTTTCTACTCCCGTACATTAAATTAACATCATCCCACTTGTGTGCTTTTCTGAATGAATGCAAGAGTGCTCTCACCATGCGTTTTAAGGACTGATACTGTGCATTCTGAAACCGAATCCTGCCTCTCTAGCACTGCCCTCCATAACTTCTTACTAGTAGTGAAGCACGACCACCGTGCACATCAAACTCTCTGCAGACTCGAGCACTACCATTTTATTTATTTTGTACAGAGATCAGTCGGACTGGGGCATAAAATTGTCTCGGGCACCAACGAAAAAGTGGTCCACTGTTGCAAATGTAAATGTATTCCTTTGTGTTTGACTAGTAGCGAAGGGGGAGTTTTTTGATAAAATGTGATGCAAATTGTACATTTTAAAGAATATTTATTCAGCAACACTGGTCAAAACTATTAGCCGCATAGTGAAGTAACTCATCAAACTGGCCCACATTGGCCAAAGAAATTGCCCACCCAAGCACTTAGCGTTTTTGGCTCGCCCATGGGCCTATTGCCGTAATGCCCATAATCCATCCCGAGCCTGGAGATCTACCACAAAGTCACACATGCACTCGGCTCAAAAGCCATGGGGCACCTTACCAGCTATGAAGGTGCATTATCATACCCGTCTTCCCGACCCGGGTCCCGCACCGCACCCAACCTCATGTGATCCCGCTGCCCACCCCCTGACAGCCTGAGTCATGCCACAGGCGCCTCCTTACCTGCAGCTCGCTCCTGGCTGGCCTCGTGCTTGTCCTTCCTCCGACCGCCCGGGACCATGTGCTCTGGCCCTGCACCAGCGACTGTGGGGCAGCTCGGAGCCTGAACCTGTGCTAGGAACAGCAGAGACCATGGGCGCAGCGCGGGTGTGTGACCCCGCAGGACCGTTATGCCATCTTGGTTGGCACTGCAGTGGCAGCCAGGCCCGGCACAACACAAGGGTCAGAGTGGCTTCTGGGCTTGGCCTCGGGCTCTGGGCACCTGCCTATGTCCTGGCTGGGTCTCGATCTCGATTCCTAGCAATTACTGCGCGCCAACTGACACGGGGTCACAGCAGGGCAGGCTGCCCAATTAATCAACCCCGTGTCAGTGCACTGTGCAGCGCTGCGCATGCGCTGGCTGATGGAGGACACCTGCGCCCAGGCCTGGTGCCTGCCTGGCTTCATGGTTAAAGCAACAAATGTTGCAACTTAGCTGAGGCTGCTTAGCAATACACATTTTAAAAATCAACGTGGATGCCTGGTGCGGACTGGCTTTGCATGAGCAGTGCAAACCCCACACAAGAGGATGCAGAGACTGGCTGCTGTCTCTGCTTGCAAGTGCATGCTCGCCACTCGGTTAGTGGCCACTGGACCGCCACCTGGGCCTGATTGTGCCGTAGCGCAGCGTCAATCAGTCACTTTAAACGTACGTTACTACTGCAAAACAGTGAATGATTATTTTTTCAGACTAACACATTTTTTTGGGGGGGTGTTTCAGACTCGTGCACAGCGCCCCCTAGAGGCCGACATGTCACTGAGGTCAGGTATTTGCCTGATCTGCCTGACTCAAAGACCGGCCCTGCTCCTGGGATGTACGCAACCCTTGCTCTGTAAGGTGAAATAATATTGCCCATTCAGACGGCGAAGGATGCACATGAATTAGCCTCTTATTGCATCCGTAATTTGTGTAGTGAGGGTTTAATTGGGCCAGGTCTTCCCATACCCGGTAGAGATACAAAAAGCTGTCCCTTCTGGTCCCATTTTTGAGGCAAGATCAGTGCTGGGGGGTGTAGTCCAAAGATACCCCTTTCGCTTGGTTGCATTTTCCTGTAAGGTGCCCGTTGTCTGCCCAGCGGTGCCAGTTGTCTTCCTCCTGGTGAGCAATCAATGTCACTGTGTGGGGTCCACCCAGCAGACCCAAGAGAACAAAAACAACGCCATGTTCTAATTGCAGTGTTTTACCGCTAACTCAGCTGAAAACCACTTGCATTTAAATGTGTTTCAAAGAGCTATCCAGTTCCTTCTCCATTTTAGCTATTTAGGTTTCTGTTACGCGCCACCGGCACCAGCACTAGCCCCTTTAAGGGGAAAGTGAAAGTAGAGACTGGAAAGGGAGGGGCGGGAGGACGGGGAGTGGGGAAAGGAAAAGCAAGTTAGTTATGTGATAGTAATAAAGGAGATAAGACGTAGCTGATGTCTGTGCTTCATTGAGCGTATGTACCCAGGCCACTACATAACTGGCGACGCGTGGCTGCACCCGGCCCAGAGGAGGTGGACCGTGGTGAAGAACCCAGCCACAGTAAGGCGGTCGGCAGAGGCAACACACAGCAAGCCATCGGTCAGGGAAGAAGGAGCCCTGCAGTGCTGGCAGTACAGAGGACTGCCAATGGCAAAGAAGACTGGTCCCGAGACATCCGTAATCCAAGAGGAGCCGTCCGGAGTGCAGGAGAATCCCTGCGACGCTGTTGGTGAGGAGGACCAGCTGCGAGGAAGCTGAGGAGCCCCAAGACATCTGGAGCCCAGGAGAAGCAGTCAGAAGGCAGAAGAAGCCCTGCAGGAGCAACAGGCCAGCGTCACGGAAACCAGCCCGGACGAGCGACCGCGGCGGGGGGGGAGGAGGAACCACGCAGAGAATCGGGAAACACTGGATAACGCTCCAGGGAGGTACGGAGACAGCCTGCGGGGAGGGGTTAAGCAGGAGAACCCGCTGCCAGCACATGATACGCACCTGCATTAAGAAACCACTAGAAAGCGAGGATTACTGGCATACGAGCATTAAGGAAAGGACAACCCAGTGGCCCACAAGTCCACTAGAAAGCGAGGACTATCTGAAAGCCCACAAGGAAAGGGCACTTTACAAGCAGTGGCCCACATTACACTAGAAAGCGAGGATCAGCAGGTAGCCCCCAAGGAGAAGGCATTCCATAAACCCAAAGACTCGCTAGAAAGCAGGATAATCAGACAGTCCCCAAGGAAAGGGCCTCCCACGAGCCCAGAGACCCACTAGAAAGCGAGGACAACTGCCAAATTACCCACAGGAAGGAGCAATACACAAGCCCAAATAGACACTAGAAAGCTAGGATTTCCCACGTGGGAAAGGCACGAGACAAAAGGAGGCTGACACAAAGTGAGGACAAGCCTTCCCTCCCACAGCCAGCACAAAGGCACGGGTCCAGAGATCAAAGATCAATAAAGAATGAACCAACACAAAAATGTCCCAGTCAGGAGGCGCTGCAGCAGATGGGGCCGCACCAGCCACAGCAGGGCTAACGCCCATGAATCCAGTATCATTCCTGCGCCGCCCAAACCCGTTCGTGCTCGAACCACACGCAAATCAAGGCCAGAGGACAATGGATGGACGAATTTGAAGAGTTCATGAGGGCCGTAGGCAATCAAGATGCACCCAACAAGCTAGACATCTTCACCAATCTAGTAGGAAAAGCCATCAAAAGTGTCATCAAAACCATTCCAGCTCAAGAGAGAACAACATACGCGCTACTCATCACCGCAATCAATGACCGCCTAGTGGTTCTACCAAATAGAGACTACGAACGGTACACCTTCACCCAGTGTACCCAAGCGCCCCATGAAACAATAGGACAGTTCATTTTATGCCTCCAAAGGAAAATAACATACTGCGACTTTGCGAATTTCAACGATGATGAGGCCATCCGATTAAGGGTGATTGAGGGCTGTCTATCCTCCCAGTTCAGGAAGCACCTGTTGAAGAACAACCTTCCCCCGCAGGAGATAGCAGAATGGGCAAGGGTCTATGAGCGTGCTGATGTCCAAGCTGCTAACATTGAAAATCCCAAGAAATTGGACACAGTAGCCGCCATCACCAACAATCCACCAGGACAGACCCGCCAACTTGGCACCTTGTTCCGCCAAGACAATTGAAACTCGGCCCGGCGGACCCAAGCCGAGAGACAGTGCTACTGCTGTGGGTTTGAGTTCCCCCACAAAGCACAGTGCCCGGCAATCGGCCAGATGTGCATGCAGTGAGGCCAGGAAAATAATTTCCAAAACATGTGACGAGAAAGAACACCACAACTACAGGTCTACAGGCCGTAGGCTCAGCCAACACCATACAGGGATATGAACAGTCAAGGCCACCCAATCCAAGACCATTCGTTGAGAGGAACAACCCCACCAGAAACACAACACACCCAGGATTCATCCGAGCAGTGGAAAACCTGCAAATGTAGCCGACGGTTGACACGCACAACAGCCATGAACACTTCCACCATATGCAACCTATCCCGGATGAAGACCTGAGAAGAGAATTCACTGCTGGAGACCCATACGAGAACCCTCCCTTAGAAGAAAACCCCCTAGGGATGGAGCAGTATCAGGAATATGACCGGTACAGTAGAGAATACGTCCGGCTCATATCCGACTCATCTGATTACAGCACAGCACCCTGAGTAATGGTGCACCTTGGAAGGATCAACACACCGTTTCTCATTGACACAGGAGCCACAGTTAACGTAATGACCGAGAGAACGTATAAGGCACTGGCCGGGACATAATCATTACGACCCTCTCAGGCTCGGATCTTCCAATGGGGTGCGACCCTACCCCTAACGTCCAAGGGCCAATTTCTCTGCGATCTAGTACACCTAGGGTGGCGAGTGCCAGTCACAATCCATGTCATCCACAGCCCAGTGACTGGGAGATGCCTCCTAAGCTACAAAACAGCCATCGCCCTCCACCTCATAGTCATCCAGTACGACCAGTCGGAGACAATCCAAGGGTTTCCACCAATAACACAGTCTGTATGCGCCATATCCCACAAGGCACTAGATCTGGAAACTTTAAGCATCATGTTTCCTAACCTATTCAGGGGTGTCGGCATGTTAAAGGACCCCGTGATCAAGCTGCACATTGACCCCTCAGAGTGACGCACGAGCTACAGCTACTTCTCGACAACGACATCATTGAGAGAGCAGATGGGCCCATGCCATGGGTGTTCCCCCTGGTAGTCGTCCCCAAGGCGGACAGACGCCTTTGCCTCTGCGTCGAGATGAGGATCCCCAATACAACAATCCAAAGGGAGAGACACCCGGGGCCCAACATCGAGGATATGCTGGTGAGACTCAACCAAGCCACCCGGTTCTCAAAGCTGGACCTGAACCAGGGCTATCACCAGCTGGTCATTGACCCCGTGTCACGGCCCATAACAACCTTCATGACACACGTAGGCCTGTTCCGGTATAAAAGACTGAACTTCAGAATCTCATCAGCGGCTGAAATTTTCCAGGGGACCATACGCAGGCTGATAAGCCCAGTCACAAATGCATTCAACTACAGTGACGACATCTTGGTCTTTGGAGTCACCCAGGACCAACATGACGATGCATTGCGGCAAGTCTGTCACATTCTCCATGAAGCCGGCCTCACCCTCAACCACCTGAAGTGTGACATTAATAAACACAGCCTGTGTTTCTTTGGACATATCTTCTCGGACCAGGGTATCAGAGCAGACCCCGACAAGATCAGCTCCATTGTCAACCTGATGAGCCTGAAGGATGTATCCGAGCTAAAATCATTCCTAGGCATGGCCAGCTACTGCGCATGATACCTTCCCCATATGCAACCCTCACCAACCCACTAGGCCAACTCCTCAGGAAAGACCAGCCATTCACATGGGATGAACAGTGTTAGAACACTTTCTCCACAATCAAACAGGAGCTAACGACCAACCGACAGCTGGCGTACTTAAACCCACAATGGGACACGGAAATCACAGTGGATGCCAGCCGTGCCGACCTAGGCGCCATCTTAGCCCAGACGAACCCTCAGCAGAACACCGAGACACACGTAGTCGCATATGCCAGCAGAGCGCTCAATCCCATCGAGCAAGCCTACTCTCAAGCAGAACGCGAGAGTCTGGCGGCAGTCTGGGCATGCGAGAACTTCCATCACTCATCATTGGGAGGACTTTCGTTCTCATAACCGATCACCAAACCCTCATGTCCCTATTCGGCAACCCTAAGGTAAAGATGCCACCACACATTGAACGCTGGGTCATAGGCCTCCAGGAGTAGGACTACACCATCATTCACAAGCCTGGAGGTGAAGCCAATCCAGTCGACTACCTGTCAAGACATCCTGACCGGGCCCCGGACAACACCATGCAAGGTGAGGCAGAGGAGTACATCGCCTACCTATCCCTAAACGCCCTTCCCCCGGCAATCATGATGGAGCAATTTGTGGAACGGAGCAGAGCTGACCCGACGATACGGGCCGCGGTCCAATTCACAAACACCAACCGGTGGCGACAGGCGGCCACAGAACACTTTGAGATGGGAGGGGGGGAAGCGGACAGAAGAGACCTAAGAATGGCAAAAATACAAGGAGAGTTGAGCACGATAGAGCAAAGAACACTCCTGCGAGGAAACCGACTAGTGGCCCCCAAAAGCCTCAAGAAACCCCTAGTGATGATTGCGCACGAGGGACACGGAGGCATAGCCAACACCAAGAAGATACTACGCAACCAGGTCTTGTTCCCACACATAGACACCATAGTCAAGGACACACTGAGACACTACGTACCGTGCCAGGTAAATTCGGCAAGCTCACCCCCATGCCCGCTACAGACAATTCCCCTACCTGAAGGGCCTTGGCAACGAGTTGCGCTAGACTTCTATGGACAGCTCGAAGAAGGAGGCCACCTCCTAGTGGCAATCAATAAATACTCCAGATTCCTGCTAGTGAAACACGTACAGTCCACAGCATTCCACCAGGTTGTGGCTGTGGTAGACGCGTTGTTCAGTGAATGGGGTGTCCCCAACGTTGTAAAAACCGACAATGTCCCACCCTTCCAAGGACAGGCGTTCAGGAAGTTCGCAGCACACATTGGATTCCACCATCAAAGGATAACACTGCTGTGGCCCAAGCCAATGGCATGGTGGGACGCTTCATGGCTAACATCAAGCAGACCCGCAAGAAAGCAGCGACAGATCAGGCATCCATGCCTCAAGCTATCTCCCAAATGCTGAGAAGCTATCGGAATACGCCAAACGAAATGGGCAAGACTCGGGCAGAGCTGATGATCAGATACAAACTACGGACCAGACTACCACAGATAGAAGACTACACCCCGGCAGAGGATGCAGAAATCAGAAGACGAGAGGCTGAGAAAAGAAGGAAGGCCAAAGACTGGGCCGACAAGAAACGGAAAGCCTGAGAACCCCAAATCCCAGTAGGCGAGATAGTGCTGGTCAGACAAGCACAACAACGGAAAAAGGATTCCAGATACAGGCGGGAGCCACTGGTAGTAACGGAAGTCAAGGGACCCATGATCACTGCCATAGGGGACAACGGGTAGATGACAAGGAACGCCTCGTTCTTCCGCAAGGTGTTCCAAGAGAACCGGGAAGAGGATGTCCCTCTGGGAGAGGAAGAACCAGAGGTCAGGGAGGAGGACCCCGAACCACCCGAGGACCCGACACCGAATGACGACGTGAGTGACCCGCCGGGCCGGCCCCAGCGAGTTCCACGGAAACCGACCCACCTCATTGAAGAAATGTAACCCATGGACTCCCATGATAAATAAGGGGGTGTTACGCGGCACCAGCCCCTTTAAGGGAAAAGTGAAAGTAGAAACTGGAAAGGGAGGGGCAGAAGGAGGGGAGGGGGAAAGGAAAAGCAAGTTAGTTATGTGATAGTAATAAATGACATAAGACGTAGCTGTTGTCTGTGCTTCATTGAGCGTATGGGCCCAGGCCACTACATAACACCTTCCCCCACAGCCTCTCTGGGTGCTTGCCTTGGAGTTCAGCAAACGTATACATTCGTTTTACCCCTTCAGTGTCTCTTCCACAGGCAGGTTTTTATTTTTTCAGCAAGGACAGCTCTCCGCCACCCCTAACCCCCTCCCTTCACCCAGGGGAAACCCCCCAGCTTCTCTGCCCACCTCATCCTTGTTCTGGCTCTGGAAAGGTGGTGGGTTAGGATGCGGAATTTGGAAGCAGGAGACCTTCCCCCACATCACTAGAAGGGGGCGCTCTTGGGTAGATCCTCTTATCTATGTGTGACCCCGCCAGTCTTCCTTAGCTGGCAACATTGTTGCTGCATTAATCGGCTACTGCACGCAGAAGGCGCTTCACAGAAGCCGAATAAACCTGAACAGCCTGTTCTTCCTCTTCATACAAGGGAGGATTCGAAATCGGAGCTTTGGGTACACTGCATGTGCAAGAGCTGTAATTATGCAATAGGCCACTGGTTTGTGTTCACCCTTATCATGAAGACAAACAAAATACTGAAAAATCAATTTACCAACTCCAAAAGGATGAGAGGCTGCACGGGGATTTAAGCACGTGAGCTGGAGTTGGCATGTTACGCAGTAGAAACAAACCGCAATAGATTAAACAGGGAAAATAGATACAAATAATTATTATTTTAATCATTACAGAAAATACGAATACATTTACATAGTATTAATAAAAATGCACAATTTAACTTCTACAAAGGTTAATGTATTCTAAATTAATACACTTGAACAGTAAGCATTTCAAAGTACTTGCACTTAATCTTAAAAACAACCGCTGCAGCCTAAACATTAAAGCACTTCATATCAATGCTTGTGTGCTGCAGGGGTTACTCTGCTGAAATGCTAATTAATTAAGTCAATTGAACTGGCTGAGTTCATGTTATAGTAGGATTCTCACTTTTTAACCAGAAATTGTTGTTGTTTCTACTCCTTTAATTTTAAGCCATTGCAATTTAAATTGGTTAATTTGTTATGTGTTTTTTAGTTACGTGTACTGTGTTCATGTTCATGTGCATTATTTAACATTTACATCCATGCTAGAATACACATGCACTAGCTGGGCCATTGCACACAGGGCCAGTACCGTTTTCCGCCACACGGTGGCGTCGCTCCCCAGTATCTAATAGACACGTTAAACGCCCTGGGACCCTGGGGCTCTGCAGATGTAAAGCGTGGAGAAGGGAGTCATGCTGCTGCAGGGAAGTAGTGGAACTGCGTCAGTGCAGCGAGACCAGTGCCCTGTGGAGGCCCCTAGGCAGTCGAAATGTCGCACCCCCCATCCTCGCAAAGTATCTCCTAATAAGTTTTTAATTTTCTATACCGTTTTATTTTGATCAATTGTAGCAGGGCCCCTAAAAGGAGTGGGCCCCCATAGTATGGGCTGGTGCCTACTTGGCCTAATGGATATTCTGGCACTGGGCGAGACCTGGGCAAAGTAAACTTCAGAGCCTGGCAGCACCGCTGAGCTTCAGCAAGGAGAGCGTCTCCTAGCAGCGCCACCAACCGTTAGTGGTGCGAGGTTCCTTCAGTGCAGTGCACTACGTGCGTCCACGCCGCCTGACCTTTCTTCAGCACAGTCTTATAAGCAGGGCCGGCCTTAAGGCAAAATGGTGACCCCCTAGCCCACCGCGTGCCCCTGGTTAACAGGGGGTAGGGTGAAAGGGGGCGGGGCCAGGATGGGCAACTTTTTTTTTAACCTCCTCGCTCCGGCGAGGAGGTTAAATAGGGCGCGTTAGCACCCCATTGTCATTGAATGAGCCCGCGGCTGCTGGTGCATTCAATGACAATGAGGCGCCTGCCACGCCTTCTGCCACTACGCCAGCTCAGGGGAACCCTTGAAAGACTCCCCCGAGCTAGTGTGGTGGGGGGCTAATGGTGCCTTTTGTTTTGAAAAGTGCCCGCGGCGGAGGGGCCCATTTAAATGCACCCGCCGCCACAGTCACATTTTACAGTAAAAATCCGCCTGCCACGCATTCTCCCACAACTCCAGCTCAGGGGAGCCCTTGAAAGTCTACCCTGAGCTGGCGTGTTTGGGGCTAATGGCGCCCCGGGCGGTTGCCTGGCTCACTCCCCACCCCCCCTAAGGCCGGCTCTGCTTAGGTTATCAGACCTCAGCGCAAGCTCACTCTAGCAGTTCCTAGTCAGTCCTAGAAGGACTCTGGTGCAGTGGTCGCAGTGGGTGGGAGTGGTGCTCCTCTACTTTTAAAAAACAAGGTTTACTGTCCCTATGCCTTTATTTTAAAATGAAACCGTTCCGGAATGGTTTTGTTTTAAAATACAAATGTAGGAAGGAGTGCACTGCACTGGCCATTCCCTGGCTTAAGGTGTTTTTTTTTTGAGGGTTTGGATTGTGCGTGGGAGGGGGCGTGGCGATGGGGTTGGTGGGAAGTGGGGGCAGGCCAGCCAGGAAACATAGTTCCCCTACTTGCTTTCGTACACTTCCAGCACTGCTCTGTGGTGTGAACTGTATCTGCAAGTGAGAGCCCTCAAGGGAAAGCTTCCCCTATATCTTCTCGCGGCTGCTGGTGCCCAGCCGCAGGGGGGGCGGGGGAGGAGGTCCTTTAGCAGGGTACCCGACAGCGTAAACTACTCGTAGCAGTGACTCTGGGACACGATTGCCTCACCCCTGAAAAAGGCCTTCTGTTATTAGTTAAGCTTTGTATGCACACACAAAGAGCTAGAAGCGCCCTAAAATGGGAGCATATGCTGCTGGCGGACTGGGGGCACTGCAGGCACTTCCAATACACGTGAAAATGCAGTTGGGGCGGGGGCGAAACACCGCCCACACCCCCGCACTGGTTCTGCAGTTGATTATGTAAGTAGAACCCGATGTTGGGCAGGACCACATCTAAAGGAGTGCAGATTTGGCAGCGCCCGTGGGTGAAGTGCAGCCGTTCAGCAGAGCTGTTCGTGTTGGGGCGGAGGGCGTATTTGGTAGGGAGGGCACAGTGGGGGGGGGGGGGGGCTTAGGGGGCGACGGATCGCAGGTTAGCTATGCCTGTCAAACCCCCAAGAACTGCACTGCATCTTTTATGAAATACCTACTAATGTTGAGAACCCAATTTGCATGTATTCAAAATAACTTTAGACAGGGATGTGATTAGTGTGTGTGGCTTTTAAAACGGATGTATTTATTAATGCGTGCATGTGTTGCAGCGCACGGATCCCTCCAGTATCTAGGCGGTAATTATTCCCCCTCTATTAAATATGAACATGAAAGACCTACACAAGCCTTTTTAGCCCACATTGAACTTTGCCCTTCAAGGAGTCCCTGCACCAATGCTGAAAGAAGCTGGTCCCTGTGCCCAAGTTTCATGAACCACCCCTAGAGGCTTTCAGTCATGGCCAATGCATGAACTTTTTATCTGGAAGCTGCAAGGATATCAGAGCGAGGACTAAGGGTTAGCCATGCTTCCGTGCAGAAGGCACATGTCTTAAAATGGTGGCACGGGAGCCTGTGCCGCTTACAGTTGCGCTGCATAAAACACTGGTCACATTTAAAGCTCCACCTCATCCAGTGGTCGAAGTGTACAAAAAGAAGTAGCGCAACTATGTTCCCTGCTGGCCTGCACCCACTCCCTGTAAACCCCATTGCCACGCCCCCTCCCACACACAATACAAACCCCAAACACTTGCACCAGCTGTTTAAGGGAACGTTCAGTGCAAGCTGTAACGTCTTCCTACACTTTTATTTTAAAATGAAACCATACCGGAACGGTTTCGTTTTAAAATAAAAGTATAGGAGCTGTAAAACGTAATTTAAAAAGTAGAGGAGCACCGCTCCCGACCGCTCCCGCTCACTTCGACCACTGACCTCATCCACAGACCAGCTTACAGGAGCAACTCTTTCATTGCCACCATTTCCAACTTACTCTCCTCTGCCTAACAATGACTTTCTTGGAAGTGTTAACGCCCTTGGTTCTCGAGCCGACAGCCACACTCAAAGCACACTTTTCACACTGATCGGATACATGCACCTTAAGCAAATTGCCCCCCCCCCTCCGCATAACAAAGGCAACACTCTAGACATACTCCTTTCATCATCCCCCTTCTTCATCTGTATAGATCCTAGCCAATTTGACTGGTTTCACCCAACCGCCATCCTACTGTCGATCACCCACTCGACCACAGCCCACAAAGGTCAGGCTAAACACCCCCTCTACTCTGCTCATTAAAAACCTCTCCAGTCAATGACCTAGAAGCAAACTTCGCTAGCCACCTCGCCCTCCCCTCCCCCCATGGGGAATGCCTTGGGCCTCCTAGAATTATTTAAAAAAACTATGAAACTGGTGGACATTCATGCCCCCTAAAATCCAGTAAAAAAGCCACACTAAGCACAAACCAGCCAACCATGTGTACGCCCCTGAGCTCTCCTCCATCAAACCTTCAGAGGCCTAATGAAAGTGTAGCACAGAAACTAACCCTGGAGATCTCACCAATCTCCAATCTCTGTGCGCCAAGCATAGGATTCCGATAACCGAGGCCAAAGCTGCTTACTACTCCACCACCATCACGGCAGCCTCAGGAGCAAAGCTCTCTTTCAAGTAGTAAAGCATTGTACCATACCCTAAACTGACTCTGAGGTGCCAGAAACTCTGGAAAAATGTGACAGAGTCAACAACTTTTTTAAATTGAAAAATAGACAAAATTCTACAGATCATATATTCAATCTCCCACAGTGTGTTACCTCCCACCGGCACACTTCCCTCTCCCCAGACCCCCAAAAAACAATTGCCTACCTAAAACCAACTTCCTGCTCTGACAATATCATCCGGCCTCAATCTTCAACCAATTGAGTGGCCCGGCGCTCAACGCATGCCTCAGCATCATTAATGCCCTCCTCACAGACGGGTCAATGCCAGGCACCCTCAAGACTAGTCTCCTGCAACTTCTTTTGAAAAAAAAACAACCCTGGACCCAGGCGACCTGACCAACTAACGGCCCATTACAAACCTCCCATTTATTGGCAAAATCTTGGAAAAAGTAGTTGCTACACATCTACTCGCCAGAATCTTACAAGTACACCTCCTAAAGGACCATCAGTTAGGGTACCGCCCAGTGGTCAAAGTGGGCGGGAGCGGTTGGGAGTGCTGCTCCTCTACTTTTTAAAATTATGTTTTACTTTGTTGGGACAAACTCACAGTTATGCCAGAGAGCCAATAGGAGTTTGCTGACTCTCGGAAGGCCCAACACCTCCCTCAGGACAAATGAAGGACTCAGTCAACAGCAAGCTCAAACTGTGGTTTATTATAGACAAACCCAACAGGGATCAGCACAGGAACAGGAGAAATCATGCACATCTCATGTGTCCTCAGCTCGCAGGCCGGTTTTACACTAATTGCATCAGAATGTCGTCACAACTTGGGCCCTTCTCTAGGAAACCTATCAGCTCTCCTAATTGGATACTGAGCCCCTTACCACCTATAGTGGACACTATACATGTTAGTCTACTGGCCCTCGCATGTCAGGTGGTTGGTCTGGTCCATCCCCAAGTCACTATAACAATGTTGCAGTGTGGGGGTCTCACCATTGGTTCTCGTCCATTGCTACCCACCCCTAGGATACTGAACTGTGGTTGGCTAGAGCCGACGTCCCCAGGCCTGGGTTCCGCGAAGGTTCTCAGCTCTCGGTGTACCATTTCAAGGTAATAAGAATGACTAGGTGTCTGAATTCTAGCTTGTGTGTACCACCTTACTCTATGAGAGTACTCCTTTGCTCAGTGCAATACTTGTCTCATATTGTAGCACATTTGTTGCAGTCTTCTGTCTGGTAGCCTGAGATCGGCTCTCTTTCCAAGCGCTGGTCACTGTCCATTCTCTGCTTCGGCCGGATAACGTGTTCCGAGACCACAAATTTGAGCTGTGCAGCCCTGAATTATGAGGAATTATTTGTATTTATTGCAGCTGGTGCCTTTGTCGCCTAGGGAATGGAAAGTCATCCGTATCTTGTGGCCTTAGCTGCGGGTCTTGTCTCACACGTCTTGCTCTCGGTCCAGCCTGAATTCAGCTCGGCTCTTGCCGAGAGGCCTGAAACCTGCTGTAATTTTCCTAAACCATTATAGTGTGGTTCCTACAATATCCATGCAAAACTACATTCTCCATAGGTTAGTCACACTTTGTTTTGTCAGGTCCCATAGGTGCTCCTGCAGTTCCGTAGGGTTATTTGCATGTAAGCATCTGCAAGCTTTGCTCAGGATCTCTTGCTTCTTGCGGTTTCTGCGTTGCTGCGTTTGACTAATGGCAAAAATAATAAAAGCAATGGCAGTATGTTTATGTGGCTGTTCTCTAACTACAGAACTGTACGCTCGTGTTCTTCATGTAATTGAGTGCGTGTTGAAGTCCCAGAGTGTGGATGGCACGTGGGCTTCATGACTAATGCTGCTAAATCGTGGTGTCTCTAACGACGTCAGCAACATGGCTTGTCGGTGCGCTTAATAGAGACTGTCAATGGGGGCGTCTTTGGTCATAGCCTGGGGCTCCTCATCCATGCTGGGGTACATTTGTACTGCACCTGGTCGTAGGGCTGGTTGAGGGCATATGGCTGGCTGAGGGGATATCTCTCGACATACTTGTCAACCATTGGTCCGTTGGAAATTCGTCCAAAAAAGAATGGGTGATTGCAGTGTTTCCTGGCTGCCTTCTGAGTCATGAATTTCGTAGGAGGGGGTTGACTTCCCCATCCCTCTTCAACTGTTCATATACTTTTATTTTAAAAAGAAACTGTTCCGGAACAGTTTTGTTTTAAAATAAAAGTGTAGGAAGAAGCTGAAACTTGCACAGTGCTGTGCACTGTACATTCCCTTAAACAGCAGGCACAGAGGGGGCATGGTGATTGGGTTTGTAGGAAGTGGGAGTAGGCCAGCAGGGAACATAGTTCCACTACTTCTTTTCATACACTTCGACCACTGGTTCTGTCTGAAGTCTAGCATTGAGACAGCCAGCATCCAGGTGGTGGATGCTGCCCTCCAAATCATGGATACGGCCATCTCTCCTCCAACCCTGCAGCGTCAGTTCTCACCCACTACTGTGGGTCTGAACTGGCGTTGCAGGGTCCTTTTTTCTTTTTCTTTTCTTTATTGTCCCCCGCTACCATCAAATGGAAGCAGGGGACTCCCCGGCAACCCCTGACCCCCACTACACGACAAAAGGGAGCAGGGGGCACCCTTGCAACCCCTGCTCCCATTAGTCGGTGTAGTGGGGCTCGGCTTGTTATTACCGCTCAAAGGCGCAGTAATTAACATGTTGCAATTTTCCGGGCGACATTTTCGTATTATTCCGACAACAGGCTGTCCAGAGGAACAAGTTGCATTCCAACTGACACACAGTCATACGTAGAGTCTCCCAAGGCTCCATCCTCTCAAAAATCCTTTTGAACCTTTACATGGAGCCTGCAGGTTAGAAGACAGCTTCTATGCATGGGTTTCCACTGTATTGTATGGATTGTTCCCATTCTATAGGTGCTCAATAGCATGCATGGATGTCTTTCAACCCACTGTAGGGTTCTGGCCGTTCCCCAACTCAGGAGTCCTACAGTACAATACATGGGTCGGAGACACTTCGGATGCCATGAGAGTGTATAAACTTCTCTATGCATGCTGCGTGTGTCATACAACACAGATTTGGTGCAGTACAAACTGTTCTTAGGCTATACCATGCTATGGAATCTAAAGTGGCTATGTCCAGTTACTGGTCTTTCGACTGTATGATTCAGACTGCCTCCAGGCTCGTACAGTCTGCTGCCTTTTTTGGGAGTTGGTGGGATTGCTATCTCACTGTAGGGTTCAGCCCATAGACTTCTTCAAAGCCAATGGTGGGGCTCGGGGGCATAACAAGGTTCAGACTCTTCCCCGGTGTCTAGTGGTCCTATAGTGGATGTCAGGCTGCTCCCAGGCCAGGGCCCAGTACAGCAAGCGGCAGATTGCTCTCAGCATCTGCAGCCCCCCTCCCCCTCCAAAACATGGGCCCATATTGCTCCTAGATCCATCAGATTCGACAGAGAGACCTCTGATTCCAAAAAGCAGAACCATGCCCTTGTAAGGCTACCCAGATTGAAGCCAAACAAGGAAAAGGGATTTCAATAAATATGAAATAGTTTTCATTTTTTGTGAAAAGTTACAGAAGTATTTATGATGCCTGCCAAGTCTGTGGTCAACGTTGAGAGAAATGCAATGTGCCAGAGACTGGGAGGTGAGCCGGCACCGCAGGGATGTGGAGGAACGACACTGCGTGCAAGAATCAGTGGGGCACAGAGTGAGAAAGAAACATGATAAAAGCGGAAGGAACTAGGTGCGAGGGGTCAGCGGGAAATACATGACAGGGAAGAAAGGTAGCAAAAATGAGATAATCACAGGCCCAACAGTGGTGGGTAGCAGCAACTGTACAACGCTCGGGTGAAGGACCGATGGGGCAGTAAGCGGGTCCACAGAGGTAGGCATGGAATCTAAGGTAATTGATAAGAATTGCGGGTTGGTGGACGCAGGACACTGCAGAAAGACCAAGGCAGGCAAAAGAGGGAAAGACATTACAGAATCAGTAACAAAAAGAGTGTGTGACTTTGCCAGGTGGTGCTGCTTTTAGTGTCGATGGAAAGCCACGTCTCAGCGTGAGCGCCTTTCATACATTCAATATTATGTGAACTCTAACTCTGCTGCAGCGAAGAGCTTGAAGAAGTAATTTACCGCATTGGTACTACATCAAAGCAATGACTACTGGAGAGACATTGCTACAGGTGAGGAGCTCTTCCCTGGTGCGAGTGACAGCAACGGTGGAAAAGCATTATCACAAAGCACCATTTGGCCTACACAGCAACTAAATTATACAATTAGCTGCCATATGGCATTCATAGATATTGATGTACATGTTTTGTGCTCCATCCTGCCGCCCTACGGTATTGTCACTTAGCTTGGCAAGTCAACCAAAGAGAAGATGGCAAAGTGGATGGTCTTTGCTCTTTTACACCATAGGAATTAGGAACCTTGTTCAGAGATCAATTCAGGCTATATTCATCAATACCAGTTCCCTTAAATAGCTCCACCAGTGCTTTGTCGCTCTTTCTGGACTTCCAGGCGCTTATAAATGAAACAATGGGTCAAAATGGGACCTTTCAAGTGGAATTACAACAACCTGCGACTGAAAAGAGGGCAGCTACATTGTAATACCCTTGCTAGTTAGCCTGTTGATTGCGGTTAAGTCTTAGCTATGGAACATGCGTGGCAACTTCTTCCAAAGTTGGACGAAGGGTGTGGGTATTATAAGTATGGCTGTAGCCATCATCTGCCGACAATGCGATTATCCCGGAGTGAACCCCCAACAGTCCTGCAAAGAGCACCGCACAACTGTGACCCTTTTTGTAATCAACGTCCTGATGATTAAGAAAGCAAAAATAAAATGCATCAGATTTGGAAAGACGAATAACAAATGTACGTATCGGTGGCCCAAAGCTTTAAAAAGGAACCAGAACATTCCTACCTAGATATTCCCGTTGGATGAGGCCATCTTTCTTGCAAACCTCGACAGGCAGTATGGGGGTCAGCAGGGCTTGAGGGCCAGCAGGGGACGGTGCTAACTTTTGGCGCCGAGACATGCCTTCCCAGCCAGTGCAATAGCAGGGTATAGTGGAGGCCAGTCCTGGAAGATCACGATGGCAGCCTAAGGCTATAACCCCCCCCCCACCCCCCTTCCTCGGATTTAATGCTGAACAAGCAAAGGTCTGATTGTATAAATGAGTGCTTGACATTTAAGAGATTGGTCCAATGAACTCTTCCTCAAACGGATATGAAAAAGCATTCCACTTATTTGGAAACAAAGGAAACCGTTGCTGAGTAGGTTAGGGGGCATGAAGTAAAGAACGCAGCTTTAACTAAATGACTTTCAAGCTGTGAATCGAGAAGAGTTGACATGATGTTGTAATATGGAACCAATTGGCCAGACTAGAAAGAAGGTTCGTGTAGAAGTGGCTTTGGAAAAGAAAATCTCTGCGGATTGTGACAACAAAAAGCGCAGTCCCGGGGTGGCTTACTTGCCACACCAATGAAGCCTTTGTCACCACAGTGGCCTACGTGTGACAGGTACTGGGCTGAATCCCATGGCCTCCCATTAGGTCTATGTGCCGCAGGCGGGCACGATTATCTTTTCGGTTTCAGCTGCACAAGCAGGCTTCTCTGGGGGTCACTTTTCCTTTGTATTTCGGGACGATTTGGGATGTTGCGAATTGTGAATACGGGACTGTAGTGGGGTACCAAACAGGAAGTGCACCACTGTGATCTTAAAACAGAAGATAATCGGATTTTGAAAACGGGGAGAATGTGATTGTCAAAATGGGAGCACACTAGGATTATAAGAGGTGTCTGCAATTGTGAATTTGGATTGTAACATTGTTATCTGGGCTGTGACCAAAGTGCTACTGCTCTGCAGGAGAACAGGGGGTGTGTAGTGCATTCCTACGCAGCTCCACACCATACTTGCCAACATGACCCATTCCAATCGGTAGGTGCTTATCCAGTCCTGGTTTTTTCTTTGCATTCTCGGACTTGTAGTTCCACTTTTCCCATTATAAAACCAGGACCACAAGTCCCAGAATGCAAAAAAAAAAACAGGACTGGATACGCACCTACAGATTGGAACGGATCATGTTAACAGCGCCTCGATGCCTGCGGGCTGTGTGAGAGCTTTATAAATGTAAAAAAATAAATAAATAAATAAATAAAATAAAATGTTGGCAACTATGCCACACTACTACTAAGCCAGCAGTGATCTCATTCAAAGGTGAAACGGGCGTAACCTGGCCGGTAAACCTTCTTCGCCGCCTGTGGTAACCTGTGCCAAGGGAAGGCTATACTCATGAGGCAGAGTGTGGGCTAACAAATTAGCATCCAAACAGCACTAGACTACAAAAATAAAAACTTCCAACCAACGTTACCTCCACTACAGAAAGGGTCTGGAGACAGGTGTAGGTGGGCAATATTTTCTTTAGGATTGCTCTAGTTCCAAAGGATACACTTCAAAAAGGTAAGGAGTGGGCTCTCAAATTGTCATTAGGGCCCTTAAAACAGACCAGAGAGACAGAATCAGTACCTTTATATTCTTTTTGGGTTGCTCGACAGCGCCGAACGGACGTCTTGGCACTTTCCAATGGAACAAAACTGCATCGAGACGATCAAGTGGGGCTCTCCCAAAGGATCGGGTCAGCAGTGAGGCCGTCAAGTTGGTTCAACGTATTCCAGCGATGTGGTGCGGTCCTGCAGCAGCGTTGTCTAGAATCGGCTGAAGACATGGATCCTTGAGGTCTGTTGCAATGAGGTTCTGCAGAGGCAATTGTCTCGAAGATGACTGGAATGCGGGTGGTGGAGTCAGCAGCTCAATGGATCAAAGAAGGGGTGTCAAAGGCATTTCAGGGGGTCCTGCGGTCAATCTAAACTGGTAGAGTGGTTCCATGTGGGAACCAGAGTCCAGTGCCAATCCTTGGCTTTTGATTACAGCGACACCCCAACCAGGGTCTCAAGGGACACAGCAATTCCTTTTTTCTGCCCTTCCAATACTTGAAGTTTGCTGGAGAGCACTTGCAGGAGTGGTCACCCACCTCCAGTATGCAGTATCCTGGGTATCAGAGTTCATACAGCAGTAGGCCTTGCCAAACAAGAGTTTGTCCCAAATGATCCTCTAAGATGGGCGAGGGGAGGGTCTTGTTCCCTACTTGGAGTCTTAACTTCACCTCTGTGGCAGAGGACTTTGAGCATGGCAGACTCTACACCAATAAAGTTCCAGATGGACCCTTCTGATGTCCAAAGATAATTCACTTAATGGGGAGGCTCACCACCTTCTAAAGTGAATTTGCCACAGCGATTTGGCCACTGTCAAGCCATCTGAAAAGGACACATTCTGCGGTGCCAGGCTCCTCTGTCCTGTGATGTCAGTGGCAGAGTGCGTTATCTGCAGGAAGTGGGGCACAGGAAATGTGAGTGACCCAAGAAATCCCAAGATGGTGGAACCACTCTCTTGGCTGCAACTATTCTCTAGGCTATTTTAACACCCCCTTTCTTGTCTGCCCTGCATCAAATGGACTTCAGCAGTTACAAGCCTGGAGTGAGCCGTCCATTGTCCCGGCAAGGCTAATTTCTGAGGCACTGGTATCCAGCCAACTATCTGGGAATATTCCATATCCTCTGGACAAGATCCAAAGTTTGTTTGGGGGAGACCCAGACAGCTGATAAACCCACAGCCATGTCAGTGCAATGAGTCACTAGAAACAAGGCTGACGAATCAGATTACACCACAAAGGTTTTGGCATTATAAGTGTACATACCCACAGACCACCATATTAACCTAGGTGTGTTATTTGTTACTGAATCTGCCATCAGGCCTTGGAATACACAATTATGTATAATTTGGATCCAGGTTGCCCAGAAAACCTGCCTGTGCTGCGATTAGCAAACTGTATACTTGGATTTTGCATATTGGAAAGTTTCACAGCAGATCAAAGGATTGTGTGAAAATGTTGCTCCGTAAGACATTACATTTTGCAGCATGTTGTTTGCGGAACTATTATTTTTAGGCATTGTATGGAAGGCATGGTATCAAACAGTAAGACAGACACATTATCACAGTGCAAGGGTGTTTATTGAACTTGAACTGGGTTGTAAAAATGCCTTTCTAGTCCTAAATCTAAAGATGGGAGCAAGCTACGACCATCAAATAATAGTAACACAGTCTAAGTGATGTCTTGACAAAATAAAAGGGCCTATACTAATAAACCTATTGCCAATCCTTACTTCTAAATACAAATAGTGTGGGAAACAATGTTCTGCAAAAGAAAAGGGTTCAAGAAATATTTCAGGAGATTCAAGCTGTTGGCTTCCCTTCCCCACGTTCTCAGCATGGGACAAGGCAGCACACTCGAGCTTAGCACACTTCCTGGCTTGGCTTCTCTAGCACGAGGATGCAGTTCAAGACTTCGACATCAGGCCCTGATGTGCCAAAGTCTCTTTGTCATTCAAAGTTTCTTATTTCAGAGGGCATGATGCAACACGACAAAACAGTAAAGTTCCTTTCTTCTTAGAATTTCACATGTGCAACTTCTTGGGTGATTTTTGGTTCACCCTGGGTCCCCCTCTGCCGGGCTCAGACCCACTTCACCACGATGTACACAATCTGGTCTCCCTCATTTGAGCTCGGACCATATATCTCGCTTGTACTGCATCAAAAATTGAAGACTTTCGACTGTGCGTGGGATTTTGTTTGACCCGTCGCAGGACCACTTCGATTCACAGACCTCCCTCCGCCGGGCTTGAGACTTTTAGAAAGGTAGTTTCCCAAAAACACCTTCTTAACATTTCCTTTACTTCGTTTTACCGTGGCCTCTTGGTACTTGTTGTTCACTAACTTTGAACTTCTGTAGTTCTTGGCAGCCTTGCCTTCTGAACTAGTTCACATCTTTCCTCTTCTTGCAGTTCTTCTTGGTACTCTCAATATGTTTTATGACTTTCACTCTGGATCTCGTTATCCCTTTCCAATTGGTTACAGTTCAACGCAACTGCAAAAGCGTTCATACAGTCTCTCGATAAAGTGAGCTTCTCGTCGCTGTTATTTTGATAGTTTGCGCGGTAGATTCTAACCAACGGCTTTCAATCTTTGCAACAGTTTCATTCACGGTGCAACTTCATTTGATTCAGACACAACCAGACTTTCTTTCGGCAACTCACTGGTCGCGTGTCTCCGACTTTGCAGCCGTTAAGGCTCTGTAAAGACTATTGTTCTCCTCCCCAACTCAGCCGTCATCTGGGAGGGGGAACGAGGCAACCTTGTTGTTCAGCAGCAGTATCTTCCTCTTCCACACGCCCCTTTGCTTGAAATCTTGCAGTCCTTTGATCACAAGGAATTCTCGCCTGGTCTTCCCTTGAGTTCCAGCTTTCTTGAGCAGCCCTTTGGCCTATCCTTCGTGTTGCCTGGTTTGCACCTGCGATGGAGAAACAACTTCTTCACGTGTCAGCCTCGCTCAGTGTGTGCTCTCGTGCTCTGCCTTTTATCCGTGTGGGGAAGGTTAATGGAAGTCAGGTGTGAGTAATTGTCGGTAATTGCCTGACCCTGCCAGATCTCATTATTGGGACAACATGGAGACTGCCCTTAGGAATCCATTGCCCATCGATTCCCATGGGCAGTCCTCATTACTTTCATCTGCCTCTTCTTCGTCTCAGGATTGGGGAGGGGGAGATTGGGTGTGAACTCGAATACTCCATGATGGTTCAGAAAGGAAGTGGGATGATGGGAATTACAAAAGAGACGAATATGACGTCTCCATTTTAAGCATTCTTTCCTGAATTCTCCACTCAGTTGGTTGTCCCTTTCTATTCTGTCTCCAGAGTCGTGACCTGAGAGATACAGTATCTCTTTGGTTCTTAATGCAGTAGAACCCTGGGGAATACGGTGGGAAAAATCCCAGGGTGTTTCACGGCATAAACTACTTTCTCATTTTATCAGTAATACATGGCAACCTACCTCTCTTCATTCCCTCCACAGCCAATATCTTGCATTCTGCACCAACACCCCATGAAACACATCCTTACATCTCAACTCACCCACAATTAAAGGGTGTCACACGCATTTTCATTCTGTCATCAAGCTTCATGCCTTACATAAACTTAAATGGGATCGCCCACATTAACATGTTCACCTACAGTTGTAATTGACTTCAGTGGGACAATCTTCTAAAAACAAATGATTTAACTGAAAAGCCTTACCTCCCCACTCACCCTTCTTACCATTGGAGTTCCCCAAGGATCTTTCCTTGGTCCACTTATCTTCACCTTCTATACTACAGCTCTTGGTGGCCAGATGTCACTCAAATCTTCTTCTCCTTGCACTCCTTATTCGATGAGCTGTTGTCAAAAATGTTATACTGTCTGTCTGCCATCAAGTATTGGATGGCGTCTCACTCACTCATTCTCAACTACACGAAGACTGAAGTTCTTTACTTCCTAGCCAAGCAGGCTAACTCTTCCTCTCCCTTTCTTCTCTTCTCTCCAGACTACCTTCCTTACTCTGCTTCCACTCGTAACCTTGGTGTCATCTTCGACCCACCAAACAACTTCTCACTCTTCATCTCCAAATCTGCCACTGCAGCCAAATTCAACCTCCACAATACCAGAAAAGTCTGTCACCCTCTTCTGTTCAATACTGCTAAACAGCTAATCTAATCTTTAGTCCTTTCTAGACTGGACTACTGTGCTAGTCTCCTCTATGTTCTTCCCAACTATGCTTTTCACCTCTGGACAAAGTCCTCAACTTTGCAGTCCACACATTGTTCAACCTTCCTTGCTTTACCTCTACCTCCTCTGCCTGTCGCCAGATTGGCCGGCTATCTATGAAACAAGGAGCCAAGTATAAACTTCTACACATCATCTTCAAAACTATCCACAGACGAGCCCCACCCTACTTATCTGCTCATCTCACTCCCTACTGTCCTGCTCACTCGTTAAGAGCATCCTCAGCTCACCTTCCTGCCACCACCCGATAACCCTTTGCTCCCCCTCATTTCCGCTCTCGCTCTCTCTCCTGGCTCCCCTACTCTGGAATACTCCTTCTCTCCCTCTCAGTACTACTCCAACTCTACCACTATTTAAATCCAACCTCAAAGCTCTTCTTCCTGAAGACTCTGTTTCCTAGCGCTCTATGCTACTTCATCACCCTGTTTTCCACTCTCCCTACCCTTCATGGACAACCCTACAGCACTTTCCATCACCCCTCCATCCTTAGTTCAGCACTTTCTCCACCATCCCGTTCCTATGTCATTTTGTCCTGTCCTCGTCCCTAGTTACACTTTCCCCTGCAACATCTGGTCTTCAAGTCACATTCTCTCACCCCATTGTAAAGGACCCAAGTTCTCTGTTCTGTTACCAATGGTAAATTCTGTACGCATTTTGTGCCAAAAATGCATTGCTTTTCCTGTGATTTTTAGTAGAATAAATAATAAATAATATAATGTCCACATCTGGTATTTTTTCTACCTACGGACCACCACTTCCTCTTATATATGGTATTCTGCTGGGAGGGTGACACCGTTATGGGGATAATGGCTCTGGCGGCAGGCCTAACCGTATGGTAAAGGCTGTACCATTCTGTAAGGGCCCACTGCCCAAAATAATAGGCCCTGCCTTAGCAAAAGCTTCAGTAATAAACAAACACAGGAATAGGCGCACGTACTGAATGCTGCACGTTTAGAGTATGGTAAACTGCGCTGTAGAGGAGTGAAGACTAGGGTGAAGCATAGCACAGACTGCTCCTGTCAATGTGGCCGCAGACAAAGGCCCTTCTTACTTTTGCAGCCCACAGGAGGACAGGGGAGGTGGCAGAGGAGGACGGCAGGGGGGAAGACAAGGTCAGCATAGGAATCTCTATGCAGAGGAGGTGATGGCAGAATGAAGGAGGGTGGTGGGGAGGGCTGCTCAGAAAGCATATTTAAACAAAAAAAATGCATTCTTATCTGAATGCGGGCTGTCCCTGGGAAGTCTTGAATAGTTATTAACATTTGTACACTGAAGCGATAGACGCAAAACAATTACACATTTATTTATTTTGCAATTGTATCAGCACACTGGCCCCTTATATCTAGGTGCTAGTTACATTAGGTAAAGTGGGAAAGGTTGTGCAGGAAAAGCAGGAGGCATAGGTTCAAAACGTTCAACAGTGATACAGTGTCTTGGATCCGAGGAGGTTAGGCGAAAAGTCACATTTTCAAGTTTCTCCTAAAGGTCCGATAGGAGGGTTCCATTCTCAAGAACATGGGGAGAATGTTCCAAAGCTTGGCGGAGACGACAGGGAAGCTTGAGCCGTCTGCAGTTTGGCGATTTGGCGATTGAAGCTGGGCACTTTGAGCAAGTGGTTACGTGAGTATCTTAGTGGGCGAGAGGGGGTGTATTTTTCCATGTGCTGAAAAAGGTAGGGTGGTGCAGTTTCGGAGAGGCACTTGTGAACAATGGAGAGGATCTTGAAGTTGATTCGCTCTCGGATCGGTAGCCAATGGGCGTCTTTATTGGTTTCTGAGACGTGGGAATGTTTGGTAAGGGCGAGGGCAGCCCAGAGGGCATTGTTTTGGATGGGTTGGAGCTTTTTCAGGTTGCGTTCTGAGGTGCCAGCAAAGAGAGCGTTCCAGTAGTCCAATATGGGCCTGGATATGGCTCTGGCAATTGTGAGGAGATTGGGTACAGAGAGGAAAGGGTTACTGGCATTGAGCAGTTTGGCTGTGTGTGCAGCATCGGAGGAGATGGCGTTAACTTGATGCGAGAGGTCGAGTGAGGCGTCCAGATAGAAAGCCAGAGTTTTGGCAGTGGGTGAGATGGGCATTAGGTTGCCGTCGATGTTGAAGGATTTGTAGGCTGGATCCAAGATGTGGAGAGTGCTGGGGGAGCCAACAATGAGAATCTAGGTTTTATCACAGTCTCGGTCACATCAATTACAGTAAGCCGGGCCTGCCTTAGAGGCCGTAGCACCACGGGCAGCAAAACAAAAAGGTGGCACTCTCCCTCCCACCGTGCACCCCATGTCATGTGGGGGGAGGGGCACATTTTTCAATAGGCGCTGCAGCGTCCTATTGTTATTAAATGCGCTCTGCTTAATTAACTTAAATAGGGCGCATGCTGCGCCTTCACCCACCAAGCAAGCTCAGGGACTCCCTGAGCTGGTGTGGCAGGGGTCTAAGGGCGCCCCGGCCGGTCACCTAGGCAGCCCTGCCCTAAGGCCGGCCCTGCCAGTAAGGCAACACCGTCCTCCCCCGGCAATAAGAGCAATGCAAATCAGAATCACACTTTTGCTCATTGCTGCCTAGTCGGAGCAGGAATGAATCCAGTTGTTCTGTCACTCCCAAAATGAACCCGCATCTGCATGCCAGTCCAGGTGCTCTAGTTGCGCTGTGTCCACATGTTTATGCAGAGGTGACAAACCGTGCCCGATTTTCAGACCTCAGCGATGCCGCCAATTCTGTTCCCAACATTGACGCATTAAAGTGCTCTGTCAGAAATGAACTTCCATGAACGCCGGGGAAGGCTGCCAATTCTTACTGTCCCCCTGTTGGACCCCGCTCATACGCACGCACTCAGGCCTACAAATGACACGGAGCCAAATCCGCGGTGAACCAACTTTATTCACCTCGAAACTCCAACTGCCGTCCCCTCCCTCCAGCCCCTCCCTTTCCGTCTTTCCTCCCGCTCTTTCTCCTTGGCTGCCCTTAAAGGGGCAGTGTTTTTTTTATTCATGTGTAACACCTCCCCCGTACTTATCATGGCAGTCCAGCTACATCTGTTCGATGAGCCTCACCGGTTTCTTTATCGTGCTCGGGGGTCTCCCTGGTGATTCTCGGCTCTCGCCGCTTGACTCTATTGGGGGTTCCGTTTCCTCTTCCTCATTGAGGCTCTCGTCGGGTATCTCTGGTGGTTCAGGTTCTTCCAGATATAGCTTCTTGAAGAATGAGGAGTTACGGGTAATGTCCCCTAGTTCTCCAGTTGCCGTGACCATGGGCCCTTTGATGGCTGTGATGATTCTTGGCTCTGGATGGTATCGAGTATCCGTTTTCTTGCGCTGTGTTTGTCGGACCAGTACTGTTTGTCCAACTTCCAGCTGTTGTTCCTTTGCTCTCCTTCTTGTGTCAGCCCATTGCTTGGCTTTCCTTCGTTTCTCAGCGTCGCGTTCCCTGATGGCTAGGTCTTCTTCCGGTGTGTAGTCCTCCCATCGTGGGATACGCGTCCTGGGTTGGTATCTCACCATGAGTTCAGCGGGTGGCTTTGCAGTTGCGTCATGTTGAGTGTTCGGGTAGCTTCGGAGCATGCTGCAGATGGCTTTCGGATGGGGTGTCTGTTCCGCTACTGCCTTTTGTCGGGTCAATTTGATTGTGGCCATAAACCGTTCGACCATCCCATTGGCTTGGGGCCAGAGTGGTGTGATTTTTTGATGGGAGAAGCCTAGGTGCTTTGCAAAGTTTGCGAATTCCCGTCCCTGGAAAGGGGACCCGTTGTCAGTCTTCACGACATTGGGGATGCCCCATTCGCTGAAAAGTTCATCCACTATGGGTTCATTGTCAGTGAAGGATGTCGAGGGTGTTTGCTTAACAAACGGGAATCTTGAGTACTCATCTATTATTACTAATAGATACCCTCCCTCTTCTACGGGTCCATAAAAGTCCATTGCGACCTTTTGCCAGGGTCTCGTTGGGAGCGTGGTGATTTGGAGGGGGTTTGGGTTTGGTCCTTGGGCTGCCAGTTGGCAGGGTCTGCAGTGTCTGAGCATGTCCTCCACTATCATGTCCATATATGGGAACCAGACATAGTTCCTGAGGAACCTTTTTGTGTTGTCTATTCCCCTGTGTCCTTCGTGTGCCAGCGTTGCTAGTGTCTTTCTTAGGTCTCTTGGTGCTACTAACCTCTTTCCTCGTAGTAGGAGCCCTTGGTCAGTTGCTATAAGTTCATCTTTTACTTTGGCTAGCCGGTCCAATTCTTTCTGGTCTACACCTCCTTCTTCAGTTCTGCTTGAGTGGCGTTCTCTCCATTTGTTGGAGCGAGTGAGTGTGATAGCGGCCCTGATCGTTGGGTCGGCTTTGCTCCTTTCCTCGAACGTCGTGGTCGAGATGGTGGGCGGCATGGCATTTGACGATAGGTACAAGACATATTCAGTGGCCTCATGTGCCAAAGTGTCATCTTTGTCCTGTAGGGGGTGTCTGGATAAATAGTCCGCTGGGTTTGCGTCTCCTCCTGGTTTATGGATAATGGTGTAATCGTATTCCTGTAGTCTTATCCCCCATCGCTCTATGCGGGGTGGCATCTTCGTCCTGGGGTTCCCAAAGATAGATAGGAGGGCTTGGTGGTCTGTCACTAGGGTAAATTTCCGGCCAATGATGAAGTGGTGGTACTTTTCACACGCCCATACCGCGGCCAGGCTTTCTCTCTCTGCTTGAGAGTAGGCTTTTTCCGTGTGTGACAGGGCTCGGCTGGCGTAGGCAACTATTGCATGGTGGCCGTTGTCTGCAGAGTCAGTTTGTGCTAGGATGGCTCCCAGCCCCACCGGGCTCGCATCAACTGTGATGATGGTGTGCCAGTTTGGATTAAAATATGCCAGTTGTTTGTTGTTGGTAAGTCCCTCTTTTATCGCTATGAATGCCTCCTGGCAGGGTGCGTCCCATATGAACGGTTGGTTCTTCTTCAGGAGGTTGCGGAGCGGGTCAGTCGTCGTGGCGTAGTTCGGAAGGTATCGCGCACAATATCCCGCCATTCCCAATAGCGAGCGTAACTCTGCTGTGTTCGTCGGCGCTCGAAGATCAGTGACGGCCTTTATTTTGTCCGGGTCTGCAGATATTCCGTTGTTTGAGAATGTGTGTCCGAAAAATTTGAGACTTGTTCTGTTAATGACGCACTTGCACTC
Source organism: Ambystoma mexicanum (assembly GCF_040938575.1). NCBI lineage: Eukaryota > Metazoa > Chordata > Amphibia > Caudata > Ambystomatidae > Ambystoma > Ambystoma mexicanum. The sequence continues at coordinate 192,987,198 of NC_090932.1, forward strand.
ATTCAGTGTTAGCCCTGCATCTTGTAGGATGGAGCAGATGTTTCTGAGAGCCCTATCGTGCTGGTCTTGATCTTTCCCAAATATCAGGATGTCATCACTGTAGTTTAATGCATTCGTCTCTGATGCTATGAGACGCCTGATGGTCTCTTGGAATATTTCCGCGGCAGATGAGATGCCGAAATTTAATCTTTTATATCGGAACAGGCCGTCATGCGTCGCAAATGTGGTTATGGGCCGTGATTCTGGATCCAGGACGAGTTGATGGTAGCCCTGGTTGAGGTCAAGTTTTGAGAAAAATCTCGCCTGGTTTAACCTGATTAGCATGTCCTCCAATCCTGGTCCTGGATGCCTTTCTCTCTGGATGGCGGTATTTGGGATGCGCATGTCTACGCATATGCGAAGGCGACCATTGTCCTTGGGGACAATTACTATTGGTGACACCCAGGGTGTTGGCCCTTCCGCTTTCTCTATGATGTCATTCCGGAGGAGAAGTTGTATTTCCTTTGATACTTGTTCCTGGAGGTGGAAACCCACTTTCCGTGGGTGTTGTGGAACTGGCCTGACATTTTTGTCTATGTGTAGTTTGATGCATGGCCCTTTTAACATTCCTACTCCTTCGAACAGTTTGGGGAAAGTGTTCTTGAGTTCCCTTTTTGCCAACGGTCTGTCTATCATTGCCCTGACGGATTCGCATGGTAGTGGTAGTCCTTCAATGACCTCCGACTGGTCATAATGTAGGTCAATCAGGGCAAGTGCGTTAGCTGTCCTGTAACTGAGAAGGCAGCGGCCAATAGCTGGGCTTCTTATCACATGTATCGTGGCGGTTGCTGTGATGTCTCTGTGCCGTAGATCGCATTGAAATTTCCCTTTTGATGTCATGGGTTGGACTGCTCCCCATTGGAAGATGTGTGTCTTAGACTCTTGGATGGGGTATGCCGAAGCTATTTCACGATAAATGTCTTCATTCATGACGTTTACCGTTGCTCCTGTGTCAACGATAAATCTGTTTTGGGCTCTTCCCATTTGAATTGTTACTCTGGGAGCCGCAGTGTCCTCCTCCTCCACACTGAGAAGGCATACATACTCTCGGTCGTAGCCGTCTTGCAGGTATTGAGACTGTTCATTTCCACCTGGTGGATAATGTGGTGGGGCGTAGGGGTATGGCTCCCTGTCGCGCTCCCGGATGTCTGGTGCTTCCGCTTTGTGGTTGTCTTCGCGTTCTAGTTCCCGCATGAAGTCATCCTGATAGGCATCATATAGTTCGTGGTCTTTCCTGTCCGGTTCAATCTGAAGTCCCTCCAGAGCTCTCACTGTGTTTGGGCGTTGATATGATGGCGCGAGAGGTACGTTCCTATCCACTTGGTGGTGCTGTTCTTTATGTGCGTCCATCATGCGAGGGGCAGGTCGTGGGCGTGTTGATCCCCCTTCCGGTAGTAGTTCCTTGCACATCACTTGGAAGTGGTTCTCCATTCCGCATCTCATGCACCGTTGCCCGATGGCGGGGCACGGTCCTCTGTGTGGATATTCGAATCCACAGCGATAGCATTGGCGGTCACCCTGTGCTCGTTGTGTCGGGTACCTCTGGTTGGTCCTTGGTTGGGGGTTTGGCTGGCGGGCATAGGGATGTATTGTGGCTATAGTTTCTCCCTTTTTTGGGTTCTCAATGGCTGCTGCCTGAATGTCCACTCTTTCGTAGACCCTGGCTAGGTCTAGCACTTCTTTTAGAGATAAGGGTTTCTTGAGGAGGTGCTTCCGGAACATCGAGGATACACACCCTTCTATAATGCGTAATCTAATGGCTTCTTCGTCATTAAAGTTAGCAAAGTCACATTTGGATATTTTCCTTTGGAGACGTATTACGAACTCCCCTATTGATTCGTGAGGTAGCTGGCCACATTGGTTGAAAGTGTATCTTTCATAGTCCCGGTTAGGTGAGATGACCAGCTTTTCGTTAATGGCTTGCAGGAGTCTTGCATATGTGGTGCGATCTTGTGGAGGGATTGTGCGTATAATGTTTTTGATTTCTCTCCCTGCGACATTTGCAAATATGCTCAGTATGTTGGGAGGTTCTTGCGTGCCAATGGCACCTACGAAGTCGTCAAATTCCTCCATCCATTCTTCCCATCTTTGCCCCTGGTCATGGTGTGGGTTTAACGTGAACGGGGCAGGTCTCCTCATTAGGCTTGCATGAGAGGAGGGAGCTCCCGGTGGTGGTGGTGGTGCATTAGGGTCTGCCGCGTCTGCAGATGACATGGTGGTGTCGCTTGGTGGTCCTACGTCCACTGAGGTGGTGTGCGTGTGTTGTCACCTGGTTGTGGGTTTTCTTGGTGTGCAGCGTGGAGTGCTGCGTCGCAGATGCTCGGGGTGCCCTAGTAGGCTTTTGCACAATGGCTCTCTTGTTCTGCTGCGGTGTAAGTTCGCGTGTTGGGGCACGCTGTTCACCTTCTGCTTCTTGTGTGCAGAACGGCACTCTGGCAAATGTCACCTTTAGGTGTGTTTACTGATGTGTCACGTGGGTGGGAGACCCGGGGTTCCCCTTTGCAAATGTCACCTTTAGGTGTGTTTACTGATGTGTCACGTGGGTGGGAGACTCGGGGTTCCCCTTTGCAAGTGTCACCTTTAGGTGTTTTTACTGATGTGTCACGTGGGTGGGAGACTCGGGGTTCCCCTTTTGCTACCCCTTTCCGACACCTTACTTGAAGGGTGGATGCCGCGAGCCTGCGGGTCTCCTCTTCCGTGACGTGTGGGCCTGCTGTATTCCCTCGTGGTCTCCTTCTTCTTGTGGGCCTCTTCTGGCTCGCGGGCTCTTCTCGTTGTTGGCATCCGCGGTCCTCTTCTTGCCGAGGGGGCGCGGGACCTCCTCTGCTGGGCGCTGCGGTCCTGGGCTCATGGGCCCTACGATCTCCCGGTCGGCTGGGCTGCTGTCGGCGGGCTTCCGCCGCCGGGCACTTCGGTCTCGGGCGCACGGGCCCCTCGATCACCTGGTCGGCTGGTCAGCTGCTGGTAGGCCTCCGCTGCTGGGCTCTACGCTGCTGGGCTCTTCAGTCGTGGGCGTATGGGCCTCTCGATCTTCCAGTCGGCTGGTCTGTAGCTGGCAGTCCTCCGCTGCCGGGCTCCTCACTGCCGGGCTCTCCAGTCTTGGGCGCACCGGCCCCCCGATCTTCTGGTCGGCTGGTCCTCACTGCCGGGCTCTCCAGTCTTGGGTGCACGGGCCCCCCGATCTTCCGGTCGGCGGGTCTGTAGCTGGCAGTCCTCCGCTGCCGGGCTCCTCACTGCCGGGCTCTCCAGTCTTGGGCGCACGGGCCCCCCCGATCTTCTGGTCGGCTGGTCTGCTGCTGGCAGGCCACCACTGCTGAGCTCCACACTGCTGGGCTCTCCGGTCCTGATACGCTGCAGGGCACACGGGCCCACCGGGTCTGCTGGGCACACGGGCCCTCCCTGAACGCTGCTGGGCGCGCAGGCCCTCCTCACACTGCTGGGCTCACAGGCCCTCCAAACTTCTGCCGGCACGCAAAGGGTCGTATCGGCTTCGTCGCCAGTGTTGGACCCCGCTCATACGCACGCACTCAGGCCTACAAATGACACGGAGCCAAATCCGCGGTGAACCAACTTTATTCACCTCCAAACTCCAACTGCCGTCCCCTCCCTCCAGCCCCTCCCTTTCCGTCTTTCCTCCCGCTCTTTCTCCTTGGCTGCCCTTAAAGGGGCAGTGTCTTTTTTATTCATGTGCAACACCCCCAAACTCCAAAACACCTTAAAAATGCCACAAAGGTCCATAGATCCGTACACGGTTTATTTTGTGTCATGAACAAATACATTTGTATGCGGTAGACAATGTACTCATGTTAACACACAACACAGGGCTGTACCTGGCACCTGATGCTACTTATCAAAATACTGCCTGTCCCTAGCGTTTCCCTTTCCCGTGCTCCGCCGCTCTTCGCTCCACAAGTCAGACATCTGGACTGCGGTGCCTGTTTAGCACGTGTTTTACTGAGACATGTGCTGGCTTTTAGCAGGAGGAGTGCTTCACCAAGTTGTATTTTTCCATGAAAACAGAGAAGGGGCACTCTAACAGGGCAGCTCTCCTTTCCAGATTTTCAAAATACAAGTGCTGTGACAGGCCACAACATAAAAGTAGGACTTTACTTTGACAGCAGCTACCAGGACTGTAATGCAGTTGCGGGAAAGGGGGAGGAGGGACGAGGGTGGGATTCCAGACTTGCCCACGGCCATGAACAGCGTGGCTATAGCTGTGACTCCAAGCATATTAAAACACAAAGGAACTTTTGCTCCAATTAATATTCCAGGCCTGGCTATGAAACGATAACCCACGGCTGGTAAGAGATTGCGGATTCAAGCCAACTGAGGGATGGCGGAGACCTGGCTTTAAGTGTTACTGTAAAATCTACAATGTACTTGTTTTATTACAATTCAGGTAGTATGGTGATATCTTGGTAAACAAGCATTGCAATCCACCTCTTCTTCTGTGCTTCACCTTGAGATCCGACGTCGCGCTCACTTCTACCAGCAGCGCAGCCACCGACATGCAACAATGTACACTCTCTCGCACGCAGCTCGGAATCTCAACCCTTTTCCCAAAACCGGGAGGGGGTCTCCGACTTCAAAGTGGGCGGGAACTAAAGGTACGACGTTCCCTTACGTTTCAGGGTACCCAGTCACCGTTCCCTTACTTTATGCGGCCTAGAATACCATTCCAGAATGGCAACTTAAAAAAAAATAATAATACTTTTTGATTTAAGTTTCAGTCCTAATGGGGACTCGAAGCAAAGCCCTGCCGCCATCTCTCAGGTGCTGAAAGGGGATTATCTGTTTCAATAGACTGCTTGGGATATAAAACTTATTCCCAAGCAGGCAAAAAGCCCAGCTTGATCGCGACATGCCTATGCATGGCTTTAGGCTCAGGCATGTTAGCAGGCAATGGGAGGCGTGCGTCTGTGGATGGCCATATGCTTTAAGAGGTGCGAACGGTGGGCACTGAAGGGGAAGGTACGGTGGGTACTGAAGGGGAAGGTGCACACAGACTGTGAAAATGACACACTTATGGCGGTCATTTAAATCCATCTTCTTTCCTTGTGTTTTCTTCAGTTTTACTAGAAGTGTTGTAAAACAGACTGTTGCAGGGTGGAGTGGACGGAAGGAAGGACCCAGATATGATGCTTGAATGGGGGAGGGGGAGTGACAGTGAGTATGGGGGCAGTGGGCAGAAAAGGGGGGGGCGGGACAGAGAGCACATGGTTCCCCTCCTTTTTTTATTTACACTTTGACCACTGGGGGGGGGGTCTTGGGATGTGAAGGGGGTTAGGGGGAGACGGAGAGCAATATTCAAGCACGTCTGGTCACCCTAAGCAGAGCTGGAGCTAGAGCTGTGAATATGAAATCGCCCACCTGAGATCATGTACCTAACCATTAAAAGAAGGTACAGCTGCCACAGAATCACTTGGAGCCGTAAGTGCCGTCATTTCCACAGACCAAGCTCGTTACTAAGCGTGTGAACCAGGCCGCCCCTAAGATTTGCGGGCCCAGCTTAGCAAAACATGTGCTAGCCCCCCCCTAATTTGCATATGAAGTGACCTCCCAGAAAAGGAGGTCACGGAATTCGTCTGAGACTCAAGGGCATCATGGGAAGTTACATTAAAAGAAGTTGTCAGAAGCTACATACAATATAGCTGGCTATGCCCAATATATGAATGGTATAGTATGCACTGGGCAATGCCATGGATGAGGCTTTTTTTGGAGTAACAAACATTTGGAGCTGAATCACTTCTAGGGCCTTCCACTTTTGGAAGATAAGGCCCACTGCGATAAAAGTATTTGCCAGGAATCGCACACTTTGGTTAAGGGTGGAGCTGGGATTGGAGGCGCGTCTTCCCTGCTGCAGCTGGTAGAATTATTGTTTGCTGCTGACCCTGTTGCAACTTCGGTTGTAGATGAGCACCAGGCTTTGGGTGGAGTGTAGCGCAAAAATGCCGTGATTGTGTTTTTCATGCTGACGTTAACTGTTTATGCACCGGTTTCAGGATTTTTTTATGGTTTATATATTTTGCCTTATTGTCCAAACTACGATACAGCTGAGAATTATTTTGACAGTAAAAAAATACATTTCCCAAGATTGTGTTTTTTTTTAACATGAGGTGAGCTATCTAAATAATGTCTCCAACGACCTATGGTTGGGATGGAATTTTGGAGAGACGGAGCCTCTGCTGCAGGATTGGCTTGTGGTGTGAGGATGCAGAGCCTCTTCATTCTGGGGGGTGTCAAGCCCTCACATGTTCATACAATCAGTGCAGAGTTGGCACCAGGGAAACTAATCTCTCCAGTATCCAGGCCAGCCACCTCTCCTTCCACATCCTTGGCAAATCATCGTGACCCACTTGCACTCTGGCCTCCTCTCCCCCTGTTTGCCTTTCAGCAGTAAGACATGATGTGAAGTACACACATCTCAAGTCACTGACAACTAATTAAACCCTCATAGAAATATGTCAAGCAAAAAGACTTAAAGACTGCCAACAAACAATGTGGGTAAATCATTTGGTTGTTTTTCATTGTTTGGCAAGGCATGCATCGTGCATGATCTGAGAAAAATGTGACAACTGACAAAAGACGGGCTTTTTGGTGACAAATAACTATACACAAAAATAAGGGTGATAGCTTAAAACTTTCCTTGTGTGTGAAATTTTAAATGTTTAGAAATAATTCCTAGATTTGGTTGGGAACTGGTGCTTTGTGTGTCATTTTAGAATACAAATGCCCCTATTGCTTTTCTTAGAACCTAAATGTTACAAAAACAAGGATTGCCCAAACTGAACCATCACAAATAGCTTCCTACTGGTACTGGGTCTGAGGCCTGACGGGATGGGAAGTCCCTCTCCCTTCTGCATGTGCCTGCACGTCTATAATTAGTACCACCTGTTCTTGTCCCATGCCTCTATTACACCATCCTGGCCAATCCCTTTCAGTTTGTCCCATATACCTACCTTCCCCCAAAAGTGGCGGAAGCGAGAACGAGCAGCCCAACCCAGACAAAGACTGCAAGAACGAATGACACTGTGAAACATTCCTTGCATCGAAGCAGCACTTCCAGTACTCTACAGGACAGAGATCTATTGTTCATTTTCAGCCATGATGCGGGTGGGCCGCACAGCCAAACAGCAATCCCAGCGTTCCAACCAACACAGACATTTACCCTAACTGCAACAGGGCCACAGAAAGGCCCATAAAGCAGGCCCGCAATCACAATAGGAAATGGGTTGAGAGCGGGCTGAGACTACTGAAAACTGGCAGACCTGCCGTTACTTTCCTGTAATACCACCCCTGGGAGGAAGAAAGACTGCAGGTGGTCCAGGGAACCAGCCAGGGGCGTTGCTGGGGGGGATGGGGAGGGGGTAAGGGGGCTATAGCCCCTGATCTTTTGGTTGTAGCCCCGGATAGAATCTCAGGAGCTACAGCCAAAAGACTAGCTAGCCCCCAGTCCCAACAGTTCCGACATCAGCTTAGCCCCGGATTTTTTCCAGATCTAGCAACTCCCCTGGAACCAGCTGAGGGAGTCAGGCAATGGACAGGGAACATGAAGGTGTGTGTTGTCCGGGTGGGGTCAAGGGAGGACACCAACAGACCAAGCGGAGAAAGGACAGCGCAGAGGAGCTGGGGGCAGGATTGTGGAAGGAGTGTGCGAGTTGAGGTATTGGCTGGTGAGAGAAAGTGGTACTTGGGTGTGAGTGTGCCTGCAAGAAGTGAGTGAGAGTAGGGAGTGAATGAGAAGGTTCCCGGGAGAGTGAAAGCTGATTTAGTCTGCAGGTGTGGGCGGAGTGTAGAGTAATAGCAGTGTGGAGGGGGGTGCTGCACCTTTGTCACTCACTAATAGAAAGTCACTGACTGACACTTTACCTGACAGTGTCATTTAAAGGGGGTCGCTGGCGCAAACAATGTAAAGGGTCATGATTTACATTGTGCGAGTTGGCGGCACCCTCTAGCAGAGCAGCAACGCTGTATGACTGCACCACTTGATCGCACCTTGAGCTGGCTCTGGTCACACGTCGGAAAGAGATGGTGTCGGGGCCTTTGACCACTTTTCAGTTGAAATGGCCACGGTGCTGTGGAGGTCCCCGACCAGCCCCTGTTGGTAGTCTTGTGAAACAAAAACTTAGCCATTTAATTGGGGTCATTAAACATGCGCAGCACACACGTTTCAGGAGGCTTTTTGCTGGCGCCCCTAGTCTGTCAGTTCCCTCTTATAACCCTCTTGCCTTTTTACTCTGGTTTCCCCAGACATCAGTGCTCTGCTGTCAAAGAGCGATTACTGACTTTTCAGCAGACATGTAGGGGGTAATTCATAGAATTCAGCGCACAAGTGGCGCACGCGGCTGGCGCACAGTGTGCGCGTGCGAATCCCTGAGCCAGCCGCGTGCGCTAAAATCCATTTCCGCGCACAGCGTATTCATGGATTCCAGCCACCAAAACCAGCCGTGGCGCACAGTGGCGCAGCGACCCTGCAGCAGCGCCAGTTACGCCCCCAAGAACGCCTCTCGCGCAGGGAAAAGCCATCAATATTCCCAATCCAGCGCAAAGGGCTGCGCTAACCCTGTACCAGCACGGCAAGCGGGCTACGTGTATCACTGGGGTGCGCGGGAAGTACCTCACGCGATTGGCCCCGTGCGAGTAGGGTACGCGTATTTCAGAGGTGCGCGGGAAGTTCCACACGCGATTTCCGCAGGGTACGCATATCTCAGGGGTGCGCGGGAAGTGCCACACGCGATTTCAGCAGGGTACGTGTATTTCAGGGGTGCGCAGGAATTTCCACACGCGAGTGGGCCCGTGCGAGCAGGGTACGCGTATCTCAGGGGTGCGCGGGAAGTGCCACACGCGATTTCAGCAGGGTACGTGTATTTAAGGGGTGCGCGGGAATTTCCACACGCGATTGGGGGTATGCGTATCTCAGGGGTGCGGGGGAAGTGCCACACGCGATTTCAGCAGGGTACGTGTATTTCAGGGGTGCGCTGGAAATTCCACATGCGATTTCATCATGGTACGTGTATTTTAGGGTGCGGGGGAAGTTTCACACGCGACATCAGCAGGGCACGTGTATTTCAGGGGTGCGCGGGAAGTTCCACACGCAATCTCATCAGGGTACGTGTATTTCGTAGTGCGGGGGAAGTTTCACACGCGACATCAGCAGGGTACGTGTATTCCAGGGGTGCGCGGGAAGTTCCACACGCGATTCCATCAGGGTACGTCTATTCCAGGGGTGCGCGGGAAGTTCCACACGCGATTGGGCTCGTGCGAGCAGGGTACGTGCATTTCAGGGGTGCGCGGGAAGTTCCACACGCGATTCCATCAGGGTACGTGTATTACAGGGGTGCGCGGGGAGCACCACACGTGAATTGCACGTGTGGGTCCTCCCAGGTGTTCCCTCTACACCCTCCACGGCCCCTGCAGGTGGCTCACACCACAGGGGCCTACCCTGCACATGTCCTGCAGGCACACCATCCACCATGGCCATGACCCCCAGCCAACCCACATGTCAACTTGCACTACTGCCCACCAACGCATGTCCCCCTGCACACCCAGTCACCAGGGGCACCCTCCACCAGGCCCCCACCCATGTCTCCCAGCACCCCCATCCCCCTGCAGTGCAGGGGCACCCACCACCAGGCCCCCACCCATGTGTCCCAGCACCCCCACCCACCTGCCACCAGGAGCACCCACCACCAGGCCCCCACCCATGTCTCCCAGCACCCCCACCCCCCAGCACTGTGGGGCACCTGCCAGCAGGCCCCCACCCATGTCCAACTCATGTTCCCTACCACCCCCACCCCCCAGCAGTGCAGGGGCACCCACCACCAGGCCCCCACCCATGTCCAACTCATGTTTCCCACCACCCCCACCCCCCAGCACTGTGGGGCACCTGCCAGCAGGCCCCCACCCATGTCCAACTCATGTTCCCCAGCATCCCCACGCCCCAGCACTGTGGGGCACCTGCCAGCAGGCCCCCACCCATGTCCAACTCATGTTCCCCACCACCCCCACCCCCCAGCAGTGCAGGGGCACCCACCACCAGGCCCCCACCCATGTCTCCCAGCACCCCCAGCCACCAGGGGCACCCACCACCAGGCCCCCACCCATGTCTCCCAGCACCCCCACCCCCCCAGTCACCAGGGGCAGCCTCCACCAGGCCCCCAACCATGTCTCCCAGCACCCCCACCCCCAGCCACCAGGGGCACCCACCACCAGGCCCCCACCCATGTCTCCCACCCCCCTCACCCCCCCAGTCACCAGGGGCAGCCTCCACCAGGCCCCCACCATGTCTCCCAGCACCCCCACCCCCCAGCCACCAGGGGCACCCACCACCGGTCCAAACCCTTGTCTCCCAGCACCCCCACTCCCCAGCCACCAGGGGCAGCCTCCACCAGGCCCCCACCCATGTCTCCCACCACCCCCCCCAGTCACCAGGGGCAGCCTCCACCAGGCCCCCACCCATGTCTCCCAGCACCCCCACCCCCCCAGCAGTGCAGGGGCAGCCTCCACCAGGCCCCCACCCATGTGCAACTCATGTCTCCCACCACCCCCACCCCCCAGCACTGTGGGGCACCCACCACCAGGCCCCCACCCATGTCCAACTCATGTTCCCCACCCCCCCACCCCCCAGCACTGTGGGGCACCTGCCAGCAGGCCCCCACCCATGTCCAACTCATGTTCCCCACCACCCCCACCCCCCAGCACTGTGGGGCACCTGCCAGCAGGCCCCCACTCATGTCCAACTCATGTTCCCCACCACCCCCACCCCCCAGCACTGTGGGGCACCTGCCAGCAGGCCCCACCCATGTGCAACTCATGTTCCCCAGCCAACATGTCATCACAATCTAGATCCCTGGTCCCTATGGTCAGCCTCTAAATGCAAAACACCCACCCGAGTATTGCATCCACCCACTCATAATTGGCAATTACATGACAGAACACCAATTGCAAGTTCTGAAACAAACACATTTCCCTCACATACACCCAATGGGTGTCAGTGAATCTCAAAACACATATCATGAAATGCATGAAACCAATAAGATACCACACATTGAAGTTCACCAAAAAAAATATGTATTAAAGGAAAAATAAATAGAATAAAAAATGAAGGAAATGTGAATGTACAAAAATTAAAAGAAGCATGTCTGTGAAAAAAAGCAAAACCAAAAATAAAATTCCAAAGTAATGTTGTCCAAAGTCAATGGGCCTCATTACGACCCTGGCGGAGTGGGTTTACGCCAGCGTTATTCGCGGCGGACCCGTCCGCCCTACTACGAGTTTCCGTAGCGCCATGGAGCGTTTTCCGCCTGGTTTTTCCGGGCGGAGAAATCCATGGCGCTACGGGACCTTGTCGTTAATTACGCCACCGTATTTTACGGTGGCGTAATTAACGCCTTCCCCACTCCCATTATACCCTATGGGGCAAAAATGGGAATGGGGAAGGGTAAAATGGGGGATGGGGATTTACCGCCCCGCCAAGGTCGGAATGGGGCGGAAAATCCGCCAACCCCCATGGCGCTATCGGCAGCTTTCCGCCGTGCTCCATGGTGCATTTTGCACCGCGATTTCCGCCAGGGTCGTAATGAGGGCCAATGTCCATAAAACAAAATCCAATGGGAAATAAAAAAGAAAGCCATTGCTCCATGGTTAAAAAGTGAAAAAAAAATACAATCCAACAGTGAACTATGTACATGGGAACAAGCCAGGGTCCAAACTATATACAAAAATGTGGCCAATGTCCGAAAGGTCCAAATAAAATCAAAACAAAAATGAAACCTAACACTACCTACATAACTATGTACAAGGGCAGCGGGCTAGTTTCACGGCTCACTTGTGGATGTCCCGGGCCAGGGCATCATCGAACTCCTCCTCAATGTCCCGGAGGCGGTCCTCCTCCATGGCCCCGAAGGTCCGCAGGGCCGTCAACGTCTCCACCTCCAAACCCCTGCGGATTGCCTCGAGGCACTCGGCCCGCCACAGGGCCCTCCGCATGGAGTTCCCCGCCCTGACCATTGTGAGCCGTGCCTCTTCCGCCCGCTGCCGCTCCGCATCTATGGCGTGGCCCAACCGCTGCCACACGGAAGACACTCTCTGTCCTGGGTCCTCCTGCCCTCTGGCCGATGCCTGCCTCTCTGATGTTGAAGGCCCCGAGCCTTCATGGCTCGCACCACGTTGCTGCTGCTGCTGTGCCTCTGCCCGTGCACTGCCTCCTGCTGCCTGCACATCCTCCGCCGGCTGGGGTGCAGTCGTAGATGTGGCCACCCCTGCTGGACGTCCGACTCCCGACTGTGGCAGGGATGCCTCCTCCACCAGCCTGGCCGCAACCTCAGAGGCAGCTCCAGAGGGCACCCAGGTGACTGATGGGTGGGAAGATGGCACAGAGGACGACTGCCGCGTAGGGGGTCCAGTTGAGGAGGGGGTCGTAGCAAGCCCCATCAGACGGAGGAATCCGGCCTGGGTGACCTGTCCCAGCATGCCGACGTGGTCAACGAGCCATTCGAGATGACGTGCAGTCTCTTCATGAAAAGACTGCAGGTCACCTCGCATGGCCCGTTGACGCAACATCACACCAGCCAGGACAGGCTCAACCCGGACCTGGATAGCCACGTCCGCAGGCAGAGGAAGGCCAGTTGACGTGAGCTCATCCCCTGCCTGAAAACGTGTCTGGACGTAGGCATCCCTGCTGGTGCAAGATGATGCAGGGACAGGATTGCGCACAGGCACCTCCGCGGCGGCCTGTGCTGCCTCCTGTCGCTGGTCCTGCACTGCACCACTAGCACCAGTGGGATCCCCACCTCCAGACCCCGTCTCTGGTGCTTGCACGGCCTCCTCCTCCACCAAACCCCCCACCAACCTGGATGACTCCGTGCCATCTTCCCCTGTTGGGCCCTGTGGGGTCCCAGCTGCCCCTTCTGCTGCCGAGGAGTCCAACTCCAACCTCCGCCTCTTGGACCTCCCCCCGGCAGCTGCGGCCTGGGACGCGGCACCGGACTCCTCACTCCCCAACGAGATCACAACATGGGAGGGGAGCCGGGCCTTGCGTCTCCGGCTGGCGGTGGTATCCCCGCCGCTGTGCTCCACAGCACCTTCTCCGCCTTCTTCATCAGTTGACGCTGCAGACAGGGAGAAACAAAACACAGGCATCAGGGCACTGTACAATGGACACATACACACATGACAGTTGTACATGAGTGGCATTGGCAAACCTCAGACATGTCATCACAATCCCCAACACACATGTCATTACAACTCGCACACATGAGCCATACCACAGCCATATCGCAACTGCCACCACCATCCATACACATACAACAGCATGAGCAGCCAAAGGTGAGCCAGACATCACATGCAACACAGGAAGTGCACCACAAATGTACACACATCACCACACTTGCATGCATGTGTACACCTCTGCCAAGTGTCGCAGTGTTCAGACGGGCATCCATGTCACATCTGCCAATCAGGCTTCCACATACCGCTGTCACATGCATCCATGTTGCATCACTGTTGCACCCTTGTCAAATACACACACATGCACATGTACACAGTGCTGATACATGCAGCCAAAAACAACATACATGCGTGACATCACGGACATGTCTACTTACATACACATTCATCCAAACATGTGTGCCCACACAACTGCATTTGGCATGCAAGCCTACACACACAAGCACCATCCATGTCTCACATATTCCAGCCCTCGCATGTGTCAGCCCCACGGCCCTGTACACCCCCACCCATACTCGACCCCATACAAACAGATGTGCAACCTGCACACTACTGAATAATAACCACACGCACTGCTCACAATCAGGATGCATGTACACTCACCGCTCGACTCCAGACGGGTCTGCCTCTCAAGGACCTGGACGTGGAGCGCTGGGGATATGCGTTCCAGGACCCTCATCTGTTCTTCCGACAAGTGGCCCCGGCGCCCCTTGGCATCTGCTGCCTTCAAGAGGCGCCGGGCCTTGTTCAGGGTCCTGGACCTGAAGTCCTCCCAGTGCTTCTTGACATGTTGTAAGTCACGGACTGCCACCCCCTCCGCGTTGATGGCAGTCACGATGTCAGTCCAGATCCGAGTCCGTCCTTCCTTGTCGGCGCGGGAACTTCCGAAGAGGGCATCATACTGCCCCAGGACTTGCTCCACCAGGACACCAACTTCGGTGGCACTGAAGCTGGTGCCCCTCTGCCTCTCTGGCCGGGGATTGTCAGTGGTCTCAGATGGTGTTTGCCCCGACATGACAACCCCAAAGGCAGGAGTGGGTGGGCAACTGGGTCCTGGGGCTGGGCTGTGGCACGATGGAATCCCAGTCGGGAGTCTTCGGTTCCAGCAGGGGTGGTCACAGCAACAGCACCCCTGGCTGATGTGCAGGCAGCAAATGGCAGGGCACGTGGGCAGCAGGCAGCAGCAGATGGCAGGTGGGAGCGTGCTCGGGGCTCTGGGGGGCAGTAGTTCGGCCTTCTGGGCAGGAGCGTGGTCTTCCGTGTGCTTACGCGTGGCCAGCTTGATACGGAGTGATTTGGCACGTGAAAAATCTGCACGTTAGCGTGTAATTCGAGGAAAGGCTCTTAGCGCGTAAGCGCGTCTGCACGCATACGCATTTTCATTGGACAGAAGGCCCCTCAAGCACAAGCGCCCCTGTGACGTGACGCGTACAGACGTGCATGGGCATTTCAGTGCGCGTGAAAAACTGCACGTCCGCGTGCAATACGAGGAAAGGGCCCATGCGCGTAAGCGCGCGTGGAAAACTGCACGTCCGCGTGCAATACGAGGAAAGGGCCCATGCGCGTAAGCGCGCGTGAAAAACTGCACGTCCGCGTGTAATACGAGGAAAGGGCCCATGCGCGTAAGTGACGTGACGCGCGCGTGCGTTTCCCTCAGCACGGGTTAAAGGTGAGCGGGCCCAGCAGTTCGCTGTATGTGCCTTTCGTGGAGACCGACGTGTGTTGCTGCTTCCTGTTTTGCGCGCCATCACAACTTCACAGCTATCAAGGACGTATCTCTTCTTTTGGCGGGGGTATTGGCTACGCGTGTTTTTCTGCATCACGCTAGTCAGACGGTGAGTCGCACACGCTCTTTTTCCCACTGCGGGTGCCCCTGTGTATCGCACCCATTTTTTCGATGTCATAGTAGCCTGCGTGTCCCACGCGTACGCGTTATTCGTGTTACTGGGTGCCACCGCGTACTGCGGGAGGTTGAATCCACGCACGTAGGCTGCAGGGTTGCGTGCACGGTTTTACTGCTGTTTTGGGGTGCCTGAGCGTTGCGTGACCCGTCACCACATCACCGGGGTCACATACAGCCTTGCAGGTGCAGGGGGGCTGTTAACATCTTGCTTCCCACCCCCTTCACCCCAATTGCCCAGGTCAATTGTGGTGTACACCTCCCATTGGCACCACTCCATCTGTGTCAGCACTACTACATCTGTGCCATGGTTGGGAGGCCACCAAAGGTGAGGGGCGCCTCAGCTGGGCGTACTCCTCGTGGCGGGCGTGGTCGGGGACGTGGCCGTGGTGACCAGGGAGTAGGGGGACTCAAGGGTGTCCAGGGCAGCCACAGAGGGGGAAGAGGCAGGGGTGCGCCACTTGAGCACAATGTTGTGGCATGTGCCGGTGCAGCCATGCCACCACCCCCTGTGGTTCCGGGGGATGCAGCTCCTGCATCTGGCACTGGCACCCATATGACCCGGCAGTCTGTTCCATCGACTTGCACGGGCCCAAGGGTAGTGGTAGCTGCAGGTGCAGCTGTGGACACCACCACCCAGGCTCAGGGTCTGCCAGCGCAGGCTGCGTTGGCACTTGAAGAGCCCTTGGTAAATCTCCAACAGGCCAGGGGGGGGAACCATAGGGGCAGGCCGGGCTGCTCAGACCAAGACATGTGTCCCTGGGGCAGTCATGTCATCTGCTGCCCCGAACAGCCGGGTGTTGTCAAGTGCAGGGGCAGATGCACCCAACAGCACCCCGGTTGTGAGTCTGCCAACCAGGACCGCTGCGGTCAATGACCCTGCCACAGCTGATGTTGCTGCGCAGGGTCCATTAGTGGGCACACAGCTGCCACTGACACAAGTCAGGCCTTTGGTCATCCCTCCACCTGCCACTCCCTTGGCTCAATCCACCGAACCCACTGGCCATACTGGTCAGGGTGGCATTAGCCAGCCAGGGTCTGCGCCACAGTCCAAGAGGAGGAAGGTTGCACCTGCAGCACAGGCTGGGACCCCACACACAGCCACGACCTCCTGCACGTCGAGGAAGAAGCCTTTCTGTAAGCAGGAACTGGACTTCCTCGTGGACTACGTGCGGGGCCACAGCCGTGACATGCTAGTGGGTGCCAATAGTCAGAATACGGCTGCCCAACGTGACACCCACTGGAAGCATGTTGCGGAACATGTCAGTTCATTCGGCCATGAGGTGCGCACGGCGCAGGAGTGCAAAAAGCGTTGGAATGACATCAAGCGCAGCACTAAGGCCAAGCGTGCCTCAAATTACAACTTGACTCTGGTGACTGGTGGTGGGCCTGCACCAGAGGAGGAAGAACTCACTCTGCATGAGGCTCTCGTTGCGGAGTTCATACCACCTGAATTGGTCGAAGGAGTGGGAGAGATGCTGGACTTTGATGCCCAGTCCAGTGAGTGTTGATGCGTGTTTGTTGAGGACGTGTGTGTTTCACTTGTGGGATGTGCTGTGCATGATTGCTGCTACATGTGACGTGTACATGGTTCTGATGTGTAAGTAATGCAATGCTACCGTCATGCATGTCTCCTCTGCCTGCATGCGGGACTCCATGTGGGCATGCTCCCTTGCCCCTCCTCCGCCACTCTGCACTCCAGTTCCACTTTTGCACTGGTCTGCTCCAATCTTGCCAATGTGTAGTTTCTTGTTCATGTGTCCTGTGTAGATGCTAACTTCCAGCGTAGAAACTGCCAGACATATGCCTTGTGGTACAGCCTTAGTACTCGATGCAGGGTATCTCACTTGTACTGTGCATGGGTCAGATGTCCCGCAGGGACATGAGTGCCCATTCATGCTCCATGTGCATTGCACGCATGCCCCTATGTGTCCTTGACTGGATGATCACTGTAATATGAGTCCTTGGTTACATACATTGCCTGCCATCTCATCGGCCTCCCCATGTCAACTGTGGCTCAGTCCTGCGTTGCACACATGTTTAGGCCCTAACAATCCGTGTGGCTCACAGGCCTCAACCTGTTCAATGGCCAATGACTCTGTCCAACTCTTGTGTCTTCTTCACACGTGGGCGGCCTCCGGAGTTTTCATCATGTGTCCTGCCCACTGTCCCAGCATCATTTGCAGTGTTGTAATTTGAATCACATTAAGCTGTTGATGCCAGTCAACACTGCCTGTCAATACACAGGTGTATGTTCAGCCTTTTTATACCATGCTAGGCATCCCTGCTTTGGTACTGGGGTGGAGGGGTGCTTGGCTTCTAGACATGGCACACATTGAATGCACAATGCACGTGATGTCTGAATTTGACATTGCACTGCCTTCACATTTCCTGTCACACACCATGTAGTGCTTGTACATGTAGGTAGTGAGTGGCGTACACATTTTCTGCACTGCATAGACCCACTTCCATGGAAACTGCCACCTTTCAACAGGTCTGATCACAGAACCTATTCAAAGTAGACCCAGCATGCATGCCAGGTCATATGTTGTGTGTCACATGTCTGCCGGATGCCTTTGCTGTCGGTGTGTGTGTGTCGTGTGCTTCTGACATGTGTATTGACCTTTTCCTCTCTATTTTTCAGGTGATGACGCAATGGAGGCGGAGGATGGTGTTGTCATCCCAGACACAGGGTTGGTAACACCACATCAACCCGGCACTAGTGGGGGTCGTGGGGTGGTAGGCCATGAAAACCCCCAAGTGCTGCAGTCCATCTTGTCTCTGGCTGCCTATGAGTCCAGCCTTGATGACGACTCTGACATCCATGTTGAGTTGGATGAGCATCAAGTCCATGTGTCAGGGGTGAGTGATTCTGATGTGGACACTCCTGTCTGCGACACCTGCACTGAGGGATCAGATAGTCTTGGTTCCTCCACCCGTAGTGGATCGGGACGCAGGGTCACCCTCCACACCAGTCATTGATGTGCCTGGGACATCACGTCGACGGGGGCATGTAGTCGTGCAGCTGCAGGCGGTGCCAACACAGCGAGGACCCCCGGTCCTTGGGTCCCGCAGGGGTCAAGACCGGCAACACGGTCGCCGCGCGCAACCGCTGTATACTGAGTGGGAGCAAGACATGACTGCCAATTCCGAATGGCAGGGGGCAGCAATGGAGAACATCGCTGAGAGCATGGAGCGTGTGGCCCGATCTGTGCTCCCCCTTGCTAGACAGGTGCTTCTCCAGCAGCAGGCGGCACTTTCCACGGCCCGCTCGCTCAGCCTGGGCATGGCGGCCTCAGACAGGGCACGCCAGGCTGAAATGTCTCTGCGTCAAGCAATTGCTGCTCACGCAGAGGCGCACATGGATGCCCTGAGGGAGGAGTATGCTTCCCTCAGATCCACTCTGGGTGTCCTTATGATGTCCCAGAGGCAGCAGGCAGAGGAGAGGTTTGCACAGTTTGAGCGTACCATCTCGGCTGAGCTACAGGCTTGCCGGGAGGTGCAGCGGTTGTCCAGCCAGGCCTTGCAGGAGGAACTCCGTGTTACACGCGCTACCTTGCAAGAGGAAGCACGTGTATCACGTGAGGTTCTGCATGCAGACCTACGTCACATCGCCACACAAAACCAGGCTCACCCATCCGGCAGACTTGCTGCCGACGAGGGGCAAGCTGCGGCTAGGCGTGGCCAGGCTACTGTGCCACGTCCTCCTTTCCAGGATGAGCCAGACTCGGACGACCATCTATCTCCCACATAGGTCGTGCTGTGCAGGCGTTCAGCCCATGGAGGATTTTTTTTTGGCTCAGCATCATCGCATGTGGATGTTGAGCAGCACCCTGTACCTTCCCCCCTCCTGGGTGCCTCCCCTCCCCCCGGGTCGTATGTGGCCATTTTTGATTTTTCTTTTAGTTTAGTTAGTTAAGTTTCTGTTTGATAGTTAGTTTAAATAGGTAATGTAGGTTTTCCATAGTTAGTGTAATTAGTTAATAGTTGAGTTAGTTTAAAATTGCTAGTCTATTGTGCTTTCATGTGACGGTGCGGTGCTTTGTGGCTTTTGAAGGCATCCACTGTCTGTTCCAGCTGGGCTCTTCATGGTTGTCTTGTGTATGTGTTTGCTGCTTGGGGTCCTTGACTCACATATGCCACTCCTGCCTCCCTTATCCATGGGCTCGCAAGGATGGTTCGGTGTTACAGAATTTTACACAAGGGCTTTGGACTGTCATATCTGTGGCATGTCTGGTGCTGTGTGACTTGTGTTGACACCCCTAGTGGGGATGATTTAGGTGTCATTGGCCACTGTTCAGCTTTTGCTAGATGGGGTGTGTCATGATTAATGTGGACATTGATTGCTATGCATTGTGTAGTATGTTTCATATCTTTGCTGTACACGTGCTTGTTGCAATCCATGCTGTAGATAGTGTTCCACACTTTGGAGGTGAAAGACGGACTGATGGTGTGATTCGTGATGTGACTCTCTGACATGGTCAAGTAATGAGATGCCTGATGAGACACACACAGATGACTTTGAAGCATTAATCATGTGTTTCATGCCCTTTCTGCAGGGGGATGAGCCCCCAGAGCGCCTTTGCCAGCAGACATGGCCCATTGGACGACGGAAATCTGGACCCGTCTGTTGATGCCCACATGCACATGTGTGCACAAGCAGAGGCACAGTGATTGCAGACCCACATCCTAGAACTGCTGACATGTTCCAAGGAACTCCAGGCAAGGTGAGCATTACAGGGGGGCCACGACACAGCAAAACTTGCACCAGGCGAGTTGCACATGCAGGCTTAGTCACAGCACTGAGGGTGAGCTTAGACGAATATTGGTGTTGAAGCACACAATGCAGCTCAGATGTGTTTGTGGACTGATGGCTGTTGATAGTAGGGTTGTCTGGGACACATGCAGGGGCAGTGGCACATACCCTCCGGTACACCAAGGTCCATTGAGGCACTTGTATCAACCATGTAGCCTTCCGAGACATGGAAAGGGGCAGCTCACAGGGACATACAGCAAGGGACATACTCGGGTGCAGTGCATGTCTTTTCCACGTACTTCATGATAAATGCACTGCCAACTTTGTTTCGGTCATGGTGGTACGCAACTTGCTCTGTAGTCATGGCTTGCTATATGGGTCTGTCTGCTTACCCAGGGAACATTGCATGTTGTGTGAATTGTGACACATTGGTGTTCCATTTGCCACGCACCCACCAGCGACTGACTTACTGCATTGACTGTGTATGACCAGTCACAGGGGTGATGTTATATATGGGTACGAAGCATCGAGCACAGATTGTCTGTTTGTAGAGTAGTTTGTTGCTATGGGGCATGTTTGGTGTTGTGTTTTTGTGTAATTGGCACGTACAGGTTGTTGACTGTGGCTCTCTTTGCAGCATTGCAGTGCTCCTGTAACCGGACCTGAGAGTGCGCAGACAGGAGGCCTAATGTACTAATGCATGGATGTATGTGTGGTTCAATTTGGTATGTTTTTTCTCCCTAATCACCCATGATCCTATGCAATTTTGAAACCTGTACCCTCTACCCGGTTTTCCTGCTTCCCGTGCCTATCCAAGCAACGTTCCCTGACCCTCTTTCCCCACTGGGGTTGCGGATGCCTGTGTAAGCCTCGAACTTGCAGGCGCCAAAACCCTAGAGGGGGTGGTTGGTTCGTACCACTCCTGAGCCTGGACTACAGAAGGCCATGACAATGATGTCCAAGTTTGTTTGGATTGTGTATGGATTGTGTATGTGTTCATGCAGGTTGTACATTTTCGTGCATTCCCTAGTTTCATGTGTCATTCCTCCTCCCCTCTCCTGCCACTCATTCCAGTCATCCAGTGTGTCAACACCTGTCCCGACTGCATATCCCTGAACCTCATTCCCCACCAGGGTCTCAGGGGCCTGTATGAGTTTGACCTTGCAGGCACCCGGGACATGGTGGGGGTGGTTGTTTCGTGACACTCCCGCGCCTGTACAGGGGACCTGCGACAGTACACATCCATTCATGGTGCATCATCCTATGTCATGTACCACACATGTCTCACATCCTGTCGTGACATTGTTTTGCTGTGCTACGTTGGTTGTTGCATGATTGTGGTAGTACTTGGCCTTTGTGAGGTACTGCTATGTCAAGTCATCTACTGGAGGGTGTTCGGGTTCGTTTTTATGCCTTGGATTTTGTGATTTTGGAAATGAGTGTGGATTCTGAGGGTTCAGGCATCTTTTTACACACAAGATGGGAGATGGTGACGAAGGGTAAAGGTGATCCTGTGGCCAGGTGGAATTGAGGTTTGGAGGCTCCATGACCCAGGTGCAGTTGTTTAGTGGGTCATGGTCATTTGTGAGGGAGGGGGGTTGTTGATAGTTGCCTTGCCCTGCAGTGTGATGGGAACTCTGACATAGTAATGGTGGTATCCTATGTACATGTTGTGTTCTGCTGATCAATGCCTGTTCATGTGTTGTGTTTTCCTTTCAGGTGCGAGGGGATAGTTGTGGTTTGACATGCTGGGGTGTACACATGGTGGATGTTCACATGTGATGTGTAGGGAACACTGATGGTCACTTGAGTGCACATGCATATGTGGAGTGCATGTCCTTGCAGAACCACACACTTGCACTCTGATGCACTACATGTACTCCCACCCTTGCATATCCACGTGTACACTGTTTGCCTTCTGGTGCCCACTGTGTCCCGGCAGCACATGTTCTGTGACCGATTACGGATCCAGTACATGCCTAATTTGATGTTTGATGTGGTCTGTCACTTAGATGTGATGCTCAGGGTGTGCATCACACACAATGGCTGTTCACTGTGCTGTGCGCTGAGCAGTGTGATGCAGGAGTAGGACACTGCACACATGAGCTGCAGTGTTGATTTTGCAATGCATAATGTGCATGTAGACAGGCATTCATTGTGATGTTACGTCTACGACTGTTGTAATGCATTTGGAAATGACTTATTTTGGGTGGGAGATTTTGTTGGTCTGTCATTTCATCTGATTCCGGGTCAGGTAGCAGTGTCCGATGCCACTGTACATTTAGGACATGGCAATGTGTACCTTATCGTTACTGCGTTGGTGTATGGGTATTGCTTGCCATGTCATGTTGATGTTTGGGAGGGTTTGAGTGACATGACAGTGATGGCCATTGCCTGTTTTGCAGGTGTGTGTGATGCACACCTTGCATGTCCGGGTCATCCGCTTCTCAGAGCAACTAGCTGGGGGTAGATTTCTCCCCGCAGCAGGGCCCTCCCCCTGGAACAGACTTCCGGCCTGACTTGAACTTGAGGGGAACCATCTCCAGTTCTGGAAGCACCTCAAGACCTTCCTCTTTGCTTCTGCTTACTCTCTGCCTCTCCCTTGCAGAATTCTTCACTGGAACTGCACAGGAGTTGCAACTGGGCCACTCTCACCGACTTCGGTCCCTGGCCCAGCCACTCTCCACTTGCACTGCCTCCCTGGCAACCCCTGCACTGCAGTACTGTCTCTCTATCCCTACAGCCCTCCCTTCCCAGCACTTGTCTGCACTTACCTTTGTAGTTGCCACCAGGCGACCTATGTATTATTTTTTTGGGCTACTTTCCCTGTACTGGACTCCCCCCCACCCTTCCCCTTGCACTTTTCCCTTCCCCCTACCCCTGCACTTGCACGATTTCAATGACACCTGGCCTAGTAGTACCGTTCTCTGTGTTCCCTTGTTCCCCCCTTCCCTACCTCATTGCGCCTTGGAATACTTGTGTATGGCCCATATCATGTCATATGTCATATGTGTGCCTTTTGGTCACACAGGATAGCTTGTGTTTAAGTAGCTATGGATGCAGACGATGTGGCACTTCCATGGCAACTATCTCAGGGTGGTAGGGTTGTGACAGTTGAATGTCGCTTTGTCATCATCGATTGTCACCTGGTATGTGCCAGGCCTGTGTGCACTCCGCAGGGGTGGGAGTTTAGGTGAAAAATGTGGCCACAAGCTGGGTCCGGGCTTCCTCGCCACGTGCCCTGTCCCCTCCCATGGGCAGCGCCTGTGCCTGTGGTTGGGGATGTGGGGGCACCACCATGTCCACCGGGACGCATTGCCGTGTTGCAACATTGTGCAGGACACATGCTGTCACAATGATCCTGCACACTACTGGTGGTGCATAGAGTAGTTGCCCACCAGAGCGGTCAAGGGAGCGGAAACGTGACTTGAGCACTCTGAATGTGCGCTCCACTATGCCCCTGGTTGCAATATGGGCGGCGTTGTATCTTACCTGGGGTGGTGTGGTGGGGTTCCGGATTGGCGTCATCATGTGGTTGCTCAGAGGGTAGGCACTGTCCCCTGGGGAGGTGATAATAGTTGAGATTATTAGGGTTTGGATATTTGTCTGTGTGTGACTTGCATGCATGTGCAAGGGCATTTGTACTGACCTAGGAGCCATGTGTCGCCATGCTGCCCAGCTTCCAGGGCCCGGCTCAGGGCGGACATTCTGTATATGAAACTGTCATGGGTGGAGCCAGGGTAGTTTGCATAGACAGAGGTGATGATTCCCTTTGCATCACATACCACCTGTACATTGATGGAATGGCAGCGCTTGCGGTTTCGGTAGATGTGCTCAATGGCCCTAGGTGGACGTAGGGCCACATGGGTGCAATCTATGGCACCGAGCACTTTGGGGAAGTGTGCCACCCTGAAAAAATCCAGGACAACGGCCTGCCTTTCTGCGGGTGTTCTGGGCATGTATATGTGCCTGCGGACTGAGGGGCGCGCTGTCATGATTGCCAGTACCTGGTGTAGGCCCCCCACTATGGCAGTGGTCCGCTGAAATGACCCAGTGGCCAAAAAATGCAGGACATTGAGCAGCTTCTCCAAGGGGCTCAATGCTTGGGAGCAAAGGGTGGGGGATGTTAGGTCATCTTCCCACTCCCTGACCAGGTCTAGGATGATATGGGGTGGAAACCTATACCTGCCGTAGACTTGGTCGTCAGGCATCCCAAAAAGGCTTGTCCGTGGTGCGAAAATGCATGCCCTGGCTATTCTCCTCGATCAGTGCAGCGACAAATGGGGCATTCATCGTAGCTGTATATACGCGTTTGTTGTTTGCGCGCACTTTTATGCTGTGCGCGGGGACGCCTCCGCCTGCCTTCGTGTGGGCGGACGCGTTGACGCCTGTGCACGTCTTTTGCCGTGCGCGGGTTTCCCGTATTCGGAAACGTGGTAAGACGTGGTAAGACTGTAGGTCCGAGTGTCATCGCGTGTGATCGGAGGGGAGTGAGCGTACACGCGAGTATGGCCCTCATTACGACCCTGGCGGAGAACCATGGTGCAATTTGCACCATGGTCCATGGCGCTAAGCTGCCAACTCCGCCATGGTGGTTGGCGGACTTACCGCCCCATTCCGACCTTGGCGGGGCGGTAAGTCCCCAATCCCCATTTACCCTTCCCCATTCCCATTTTTGCCCCATAGGGTATAATGGGAGTGGGGAAGGCGTAAATTACGGTGGCGTAATTAACAACAACAGCAAAAAGCAGGCGTAAAAATCACCATGGCGCTACGGGAACTCGTACTCTGGCGGAAAGGGGCGCCATGGTTTACGCCGGCGTAAACCCCTTTCCGCCAGGGTCGTAATGAGGGCCTATGTGTGTTTCCGGGTGCGCGGGAAGTTCCACACGCGATTAGCCTGGGTACGTGTGTTCCAGGGTGCCGGGAACTTTCATACGCGATTGGTGGAAATCCACGTGTGTTCTGTCATCACGTGCAATGAGGGAAACACCTGCACGCGTCACGTCACAGACGCGCTCACGCGCTAAGGGCCTTTGGTCCAATGAAATCGCATATGCGTGCTGCCGTGCATACGCGCTAAGGGCCTTTCCTCATATTACATGCGGACGTGCAGTTTTCCACGCGCGCTTACGCGCATGGGCCCTTTCCTCGTATTACACGCGGACGTGCAGTTTTTCACGCGCGCTGAAATGCCCATGCACATCTGTACGCGTCACGTCACAGGGGCGCTTGCGCTTGAGGGGCCTTCTGTCCAATGAAAATGCATATGCGTGCAGACGCGCTTACGCGCTAAGGGCCTTTCCTCGAATTACACGCTGATGTGCAGATTTTTCACGTGCCAAATCACTCCGTATCAAGCTGGCCACGCGTAAGCACACAGAAGACCACGCTCCTGCCCAGAAGGCCGAACTACTGCCCCCCAGAGCCCCGAGCACGCTCCCACCTGCCATCTGCTGCTGCCTGAATGCCTGCTGCCCACGTGCCCTGCCATTTGCTGCCTGCACATCAGCCAGGGGTGCTGTTGCTGTGACCACCCCTGCTGGAACCGAAGACTCCCGACTGGGATTCCATCGCGCCACAGCCCAGCCCCAGGACCCAGTTGCCCACCCACTCCTGCCTCTGGGGTTGTCATGTCGGGGCAAACACCATCTGAGACCACTGACAACCCCCGGCCAGAGAGGCAGAGGGGCACCAGCTTCAGTGCCACCGAAGTTGGTGTCCTGGTGGAGCAAGTCATGGGGCAGTATGATGCCCTCTTCGGAAGTTCCCGCGCCGACAAGGAAGGACGGACTCAGATCTGGACTGACATCGTGACTGCCATCAATGCGGAGGGGGTGGCAGTCCGCGACTTACAACATGTCAAGAAGCGCTGGGAGTACTTCAGGTCCAGGACCCTGAACAAGGCCCGGCGCCTCTTGAAGGCAGCGGATGCCAAGGGGCGCCGGGGCCACTTGTCGGAAGAACCGATGAGGGTCCTGGAACGCATATCCCCAGCGCTCCACGTCCAGGTCCTTGAGAGGCAGACCCGTCTGGAGTCGAGCGGTGAGTGTACATGCATCCTGATTGTGAGCAGTGCGTGTGGTTATTATTCAGTAGTGTGCAGGTTGCACATATGTTTGTATGGGGTCGAGTATGGGTGGGGGTGTACAGGGCCGTGGGGCTGACACATGCGAGGGCTGGAATGTGTTGACATGGATGGTGCTTCTGTGTGTAGGCTTGCATGCCAAATGCAGTTGTGTGGGCACACATGTTTGGATGAATGTGCATGTAAGTAGACATGTCCGTGATGTCACGCATGTATGTTGTTTTTGGCTGCATGTATCAGCACTGTGTACATGTGCATGTGTGTGTATTTGACAAGGGTGCAACAGTGATGCAACATGGATGCATGTGACAGCGGTATGTGGAAGCCCGATTGGCAGATGTGACATTGATGCCCGTCTGAACACTGCGACACTTGGCAGAGGTGTACACATGCATGCAAGTGTGGTGGTCTGTGTACATGTGTGGTGCACTTCCTGTGTTGCATGTGATGTCTGGCTCACCTTTGGCTGCTCATGCTGTTGTATGTGTATGGATGGTGGTGGCAGTTGCGATATGGCTGTGGTATGGCTCATGTGTGCGAGTTGTAATGACATGTGTGTTGGGGATTGTGATGACATGTCTGAGGTTTGCCAATGCCACTCATGTACAACTGTCATGTGTGTATGTGTCCTTTGTACAGTGCCCTGATGCCTGTGTTTTGTTTCTCCCTGTCTGCAGCGTCAACTGATGAAGAGGGCGGAGAAGGTGCTGTGGAGCACAGCGGCGGGGATCCCACCACCAGCCGGAGATGCAAGGCCCGGCTCCCCTCCCATGTTGTGATCTCATCAGGGAGTGAGGAGTCCGGTGCCGCGTCCCAGGCCGCAGCTGCCGGGGGGAGGTCCAAGAGGCGGAGGTTGGAGATGGACTCCTCGGCAGCAGAAGGGGCAGCTGGGACCCCACAGGGCCCAACAGGGGAAGATGGCAGGGAGTCATCCAGGTTGGTGGGGGGTTTGGTGGAGGAGAAGGCCGTGCAAGCACCAGAGACGGGGGTGGGGATCCCACTGGTGCTAGTGGTGCAGGACCAGGGACAGGAGGCAGCACAGGCTGCCGCAGAGGTGCCTGTGTGGAATCCTGTCCCTGATCCTGTCCCTGCATCATCTTGCACCAGCAGGGATGCCTACGTCCAGACCCGTTTTCAGGCAGGGGATGAGCTCACGTCAACTGGCCTTCCTCTGCCTGCGGACGTGGCTATCCAGATCCGGGTTGAGCCTGTCCTGGCTGGTGTGGCGTTGCGTTGCGTCAACGGGCCATGCGAGGTGACCTGCAGTCTTTTCATGAAGAGACTGCACGTCATCTCGAATGGCTCGTTGACCATGTCAGCCTGCTGGGACAGGTCACCCAGGTCGGATTCCTCCGTCTGATGGGGCTTGCTACGACCCCCTCCTCAACTGGACCCCCTACGCGCCAGTCGTCCTCTGTGCCATCTTCCCACCCATCAGTCACCTGGGTGCCCTGCGGAGCTGCTTCTGACGGTGCGGCCAGGCTGGTGGAGGAGGCATCCCTGCCACAGTCGGGAGTCGGACGTCCAGCAGGGGTGGCCACATCTACGACTGCACCCCAGCCGGCGGAGGATGTGCAGGCAGCAGGAGGCAGCGCACGGGCAGAGGCACAGCAGCAGCAGCAACGTGGTGGGAGCCATGAAGGCTCGGGGCCTTCAACATCGGAGGGGCAGGCATCGGCCGGAGGGCAGGAGGACCCAGGACAGAGAGTGTCTTCCGTGTGGCAGCGGTTGGGCCACGCCATAGATGCGGAGCGGCAGCGGGCGGAAGAGGCACGGCTCACAATGGTCACGGCGGATAACTCCATGCAGAGGGCCCTGAGGTGGGTCGAGTGCCTCGAGGCAATCCGCAGGGGTTTGGAGGTGGAGACGTCGACGGCCCTGCGGACCCTCGGGGCCATGGAGGAGGACCGCCTCCGGGACATTGAGGAGGAGTTCGATGATGCCCTGGCCCGGGACATCCACAAGTGAGCCGTGAAACTAGCCCGCTGCCCTTGTACATAGTTATGTAGGTAGTGTTAGGTTTCATTTTTGTTTTGATTTTATTTGGACCTTTCGGACATTGGCCACATTTTTGTATATAGTTTATTTTATTAGTTAGTGTAGTTAGATAGGTTTCCTTTCTTTTGTTGGGATAATGGACCCTGGCTTGTCCCAAGTACATAGTTCACTGTTGGATTGTATTTTTTTTTCACTTATTAACCATGGAGCAATGGCTTTCTTTTTTATTTCCAATTGGATTTTGTTTTGTGGACATTGACTTTGGACAACATTACTTTGGAATTTTATTTTTGGTTTTGCTTTTTTTCACGGACATGCTTCTTTTAATTTTTGTACATTCACATTTCTGTTTCTTCATTTTTTATTCTATTTATGTTTCCTTTAATGCATATTTTTTTTGGTGAACTTCAATGTGTGGTATCTCATTGGTTTCATGCATTTCATGATATGTGTTTTGAGATTCACTGACACCCATTGGGTGTATGTGAGGGAAATGTGTTTGTTTCGGAACTTGCAATTGGTGTTCTGTCATGTAATTGCAAATTATGAGTGGGTGGATGCAATACTCGGGTGGGTGTTTTGCATTTGGAGGCTGACCATAGGGACCAGGGATCTGGATTGTGATGACATGTTGGCTGGGGAACATGAGTTGCACATGGGTGGGGGCCTGCTGGCAGGTGCCCCACAGTGCTGGTGGGTGGGGGTGCTGGGGAACATGAGTTGGACATGGGTGGGAGCCTGGTGGTGGGTGCCCCACAGTGCTGGGGGGTGGGAGACATGAGTTTGACACGGGTGGGGGCCTGGTGGAGGCTGCCCCTGCACTGCTGAGGGGTGGGGGTGCTGGGAGACATGGGTGGGGGCCTGGTGGAGGCTGCCCCTGGTGGCTGGGGGGTGGGGGTGCTGGGAGATATGGGTGGGGGCCTGGTGGAGGCTGCCCCTGGTGGCTGGGGGGTGGGGGTAGTGGGAGACATGAGTTGGACATGGGTGGGGGCCTGGTGGTGGGTGCCCCACAGTGCTGGGGGGTGGGGTGGTGGGAGACATGGGTGGGGGCCTGGTGGAGGCTGCCCCTGGTGGCTGGGGGGTGGGGGTGCTGGGAGACATGGGTGGGGGCCTGGTGGAGGCTGCCCCTGCACTGCCAGGTGGTGGGGGTGCTGGGAGACATGGGTGGGGCCCTGGTGGAGGCTGCCCCTGGTGGCTGGGGGGTGGGGGTGGTGGGAGACATGGGTGGGGGCCTGGTGGAGGCTGCCCCTGGTGGCTGGGGGGTGGGGGTGCAGGGAGACATGGGTGGGGGCCTGGTGGAGGCTGCCCCTGCACTGCTGGGGGGTGGGGGTGCTGGGAGACATGGGTGGGGGCCTGGTGGAGGCTGCCCCTGGTGGCTGGGGGTGGGGGTGCTGGGAGACATGGGTGGGGGCCTGGTGGAGGCTGCCCCTGGTGGCTGGGGGGTGGGGGTGCAGGGAGACATGGGTGGGGGCCTGGTGGAGGCTGCCCCTGCACTGCTGGGGGGTGGGGGTGCTGGGAGACATGGGTGGGGGCCTGGTGGAGGCTGCCCCTGGTGGCTGGGGGTGGGGGTGGGGGTGCTGGGAGACATGGGTGGGGGCCTGGTGGAGGCTGCCCCTGCACTGCTGGGGGGTGGAGGTGGTGGGAGACATGGGTGTGGGCCTGGTGGTGGGTGCCCCTGGTGGCTGGGGGGTGGGGGTGCTGGGAGACATGGGTGGGGGCCTGGTGGAGGCTGCCCCTGGAGTCTGGGGGGGTGGGTGTGGTGGGAGACATGGGTGGGGGCCTGGTGGTGGGTGCCCCTGGTGGCTGGGGGTGGAGGTGGTGGGGAACATGAGTTGGACATGGGTGGGGGCCTGCTGGCAGGTGCCCCACAGTGCTGGTGGGTGGGGGTGCTGGGGAACATGAGTTGGACATGGGTGGGGGCCTGGTGGTGGGTGCCCCACAGTGCTGGGGGGTGGGAGACATGAGTTTGACACGGGTGGGGGCCTGGTGGAGGCTGCCCCTGCACTGCTGGGGGGTGGGGGTGCTGGGAGACATGGGTGGGGGCCTGGTGGAGGCTGCCCCTGGTGGCTGGGGGGTGGGGGTGCTGGGAGATATGGGTGGGGGCCTGGTGGAGGCTGCCCCTGGTGGCTGGGGGGTGGGGGTAGTGGGAGACATGAGTTGGACATGGGTGGGGGCCTGGTGGTGGGTGCCCCACAGTGCTGGGGGGTGGGGTGGTGGGAGACATGGGTGGGGGCCTGGTGGAGGCTGCCCCTGGTGGCTGGGGGGTGTGGGTGCTGGGAGACATGGGTGGGGGCCTGGTGGAGGCTGCCCCTGCACTGCTGGGTGGTGGGGGTGCTGGGAGACATGGGTGGGGCCCTGGTGGAGGCTGCCCCTGGTGGCTGGGGGGTGGGGGTGGTGGGAGACATGGGTGGGGGCCTGGTGGAGGCTGCCCCTGGTGGCTGGGGGGTGGGGGTGCAGGGAGACATGGGTGGGGGCCTGGTGGAGGCTGCCCCTGCACTGCTGGGGGGTGGGGGTGGTGGGAGACATGGGTGGGGGCCTGGTGGAGGCTGCCCCTGCACTGCTGGGGGGTGGGGGTGCTGGGAGACATGGGTGGGGGCCTGGTGGAGGCTGCCCCTGGTGGCTGGGGGTGGGGGTGCTGGGAGACATGGGTGGGGGCCTGGTGGAGGCTGCCCCTGCACTGCTGGGGGGTGGAGGTGGTGGGAGACATGGGTGTGGGCCTGGTGGTGGGTGCCCCTGGTGGCTGGGGGGTGGGGGTGCTGGGAGACATGGGTGGGGGCCTGGTGGAGGCTGCCCCTGGAGACTGGGGGGGTGGGTGTGGTGGGAGACATGGGTGGGGGCCTGGTGGTGGGTGCCCCTGGTGGCTGGGGGTGGAGGTGGTGGGGAACATGAGTTGGACATGGGTGGGGGCCTGCTGGCAGGTGCCCCACAGTGCTGGGGGGTGGGGGTGCTGGGGAACATGAGTTGGACATGGGTGGGGGCTTGCTGGCAGGTGCCCCACAGTGCTGGGGGGTGGGGGTGCTGGGGAACATGAGTTGGACATGGGTGGGGGCCTGCTGGCAGGTGCCCCACAGTGCTGGGGGGTGGGGGTGGTGGGGAACATGAGTTGGACATGGGTGAGGGCCTGCTGTCAGGTGCCCCACAGTGCTGGTGGGTGGGGGTGCTGGGGAACATGAGTTGGACATGGGTGGGGGCCTGGTGGTGGGTGCCCCACAGTGCTGGGCGGTGGGGGTGGTGGGAGACATGAGTTGGACATGGGTGGGGGCCTGGTGGAGGCTGCCCCTGCACTGCTGGGGGGTGGGGGTGCTGGGAGACATGGGTGGGGGCCTGGTGGAGGCTGCCCCTGGTGGCTGGGGGGTGGGGGTGCTGGGAGACATGTGTGGGGGCCTGGTGGAGGCTGCCCCTGGTGGCTGGGGGTGGGGGTGGTGGGAGACATAAGTTGGACATCGGTGGGGGCCTGGTGGTGGGTGCCCCACAGTGCTGGGGGGTGGGGGTGGTGGGAGACATGGGTGGGGGCCTGGTGGAGGCTGCCCCTGGTGACTGGGGGGTGGGAGTGCTAGGAGACATGGGTGGGTGCCTGGTGGAGGCTGCCCCTGCACTGCTGGGGGTGGGGGTGCTGGGAGACATGGGTGGGGGCCTGGTGGAGGCTGCCCCTGGTGGCTGGGGGGTGAGGGTGGTGGGAGACATGGGTGGGGGCCTGGTGGAGGCTGCCCCTGGTGGCTGGGGGGTGGGGGTGCTGGGAGACATGGGTGGGGGCCTGGTGGAGGCTGCCCCTGTACTACTGGGGGTGGGGTTGGTGGGTGACATGGGTGGGGGCCTGGTGGAGGCTGCCCCTGCACTGCTGGGGGGTGGGGGTGGTGGAAGACATGGGTGGGGGCCTGTTGGAGGCTGCCCCTGGTGGCTGGGGGGTGGGGGTGCTGGGAGACATTGGTGGGGGCCTGGTGGAGGCTGCCCCTGCAATGCTGGGGGGTGGGGGTGGTGGGAGACATGGGTGTGGGCCTGGTGGTGGGTGACCCTGGTGGCTGGGGGGTGGGGGTGCTGGGAGACATGGGTGGGGGCCTGGTGGAGGCTGCCCCTGGTGACTGGGGGGTGGGGGCGGTGGGAGACATGGATGGGGGCCTGGTGGAGGCTGCCCCTGGTGACTGGGGGGGTGGGGGCGGTGGGAGACATGGGTGGGGGCCTGGTGGTGGGTGCCCCTGGTGACTGGGGGGTGGGGGTGCTGGGAGACATGGGTGGGGGCCTGGTGGAGGCTGCCCCTGTACTACTGGGGGTGGGGTTGGTGGAAGACATGGGTGGGGGGCTGTTGGAGGCTGCCCCTGGTGGCTGGGGGGTGGGGGTGCTGGGAGACATTGGTGGGGGCCTGGTGGAGGCTGCCCCTGCACTGCTGGGGGGTGGGGGTGCTGGGAGACATGGGTGGGGGCCTGGTGGAGGCTGCCCCTGGTGGCTGGGGGGTGGGGTGCTGGGAGACATGTGTGGGGGCCTGGTGGAGGCTGCCCCTGGTGGCTGGGGGTGGGGGTGGTGGGAGACATAAGTTTGGACATGGGTGGGGGCCTGGTGGTGGGTGCCCCACAGTGCTGGGGGGTGGGGGTGCTGGGAGACATGGGTGGGGGCCTGGTGGAGGCTGCCCCTGGTGGCTGGGGGGTGAGGGTGGTGGGAGACATGGGTGGGGGCCTGGTGGAGGCTGCCCCTGGTGGCTGGGAGGTGGGGGTGCTGGGAGACATGGGTGGGGGCCTGGTGGAGGCTGCCCCTGTACTACTGGGGGTGGGGTTGGTGGGTGACATGGGTGGGGGCCTGGTGGAGGCTGCCCCTGCACTGCTGGGGGGTGGGGGTGGTGGAAGACATGGGTGGGGGCCTGTTGGAGGCTGCCCCTGGTGACTTGGGGGTGGGGGTGCTGGGAGACATTGGTGGGGGCCTGGTGGAGGCTGCCCCAGCACTGCTGGGGGGTGGGGGTGGTGGGAGACATGGGTGTGGGCCTGGTGGTGGGTGACCCCGGTGGCTGGGGGGTGGGGGTGCTGGGAGACATGGGTGGGGGCCTAGTGGAGGCTGCCCCTGGTGACTGGGGGGGTGGGGGCGGTGGGAGACATGGGTGGGGGCCTGGTGGTGGGTGCCCCTGGTGACTGGGGGGTGTGGGTGGTGGGGAACATGAGTTGGACATGGGTGGGGGCCTGCTGGCAGGTGCCCCACAGTGCTGGGGGGTGGGGGTGGTGGGGAACATGAGTTGGACATGGGTTGGGGCCTGCTGGCAGGTGCCCCACAGTGCTGGGGGGTGGGGGTGGTGGGGAACATGAGTTGGACATGGGTGGGGGCCTGCTGGCAGGTGCCCCACAGTGCTGGGGGGGGGGTGGTGGGGAACATGAGTTGGACATGGCTGGGGGCCTGCTGGCAGGTGCCCCACAGGGCTGGGGGTGGGAGTGCTGGGGAACATGAGTTGGACATGGGTGGGGGCCTGCTGGCAGGTGCCCCACAGTGCTGGGGGGTGGGGGTGGTGGGGAACATGAGTTGGACATGGGTGGGGGCCTGCTGGCAGGTGCCCCACAGTGCTGGTGGGTGGGGTGCTGGGGAACATGAGTTGGACATGGGTGGGTGCCTGGTGGTGGGTGCCCCACAGTGCTGGGGGGTGGGGGTGGTGGGAGACATGAGTTGGACATGGGTGGGGGCCTGGTGGATGCTGCCACTGCGCTGCTGGGGGTGGGGGTGCTGGGAGACATGGGTGGGGGCCTGGTGGAGGCTGCCCCTGGTGGCTGGGGGGTGGGGGTGCTGGGAGACATGGGTGGGGGCCTGGTGGAGGCTGCCCCTGGTGGCTGGGGGTGGGGTGGTGGGAGACATGAGTTGGACATGGGTGGGGGCCTGGTGGTGGGTGCCCCACAGTGCTGGGGGGTGGGGGTGGTGGGAGACATGGGTGGGGGCCTGGTGGAGGCTGCACCTGGTGGCTGGGGGGTGGGGGTGCTGGGAGACATGGGTGGGGGCCTGGTGGAGGCTGCCCCTGCACTGCTGGGGGGTGGCGGCGCTGGGAGACATGGGTGGGGGCCTGGTGGAGGCTGCCCCTGGTGGCTGGGGGGTGGGGGTGGTGGGAGACATGGGTGGGGGCCTGGTGGAGGCAGCCCCTGGTGACTGGGGAGGTGGGGGTGCTGGGAGACATGGGTGGGGGCTTGGTGGTGGGTGCCCCTGGTGGCTGGGGGGTGGGGGTGCTGGGAGACATGGGTGGGGGCCTGGTAGAGGCTGCCCCTGGTGACTGGGGGGGTGGGGTTGCTGGGAGACATGGGTGGGGGCCTGGTGGTGGGTGCCCCTGGTGGCTGGGGGTGCTGGGAGACATGGGTGGGGGCCTGGTGGTGGGAGCCCCTGCACTGCTGGGGGGTGGGGGTGGTGGGGAACATGAGTTGGACATGGGTGGGGGCCTGCTGGCAGGTGCCCCACAGTGCTGGGGGGTGGGGGTGGTGGGGAACATGAGTTGGACATGGGTGGGGGCCTGCTGGCAGGTGCCCCACAGTGCTGGGGGGTGGGGGGGGGTGGGGAACATGAGTTGGACATGGGTGGGGGCCTGCTGGCAGGTGCCCCACAGTGCTGGGGGGTGGGGGTGCTGGGGAACATGAGTTGGACATCGGTGGGGGCCTGGTGGTGGGTGCCCCTGCACTGCTGGGGGGTGGGGAACATGAGTTGGACATGGGTGGGGGCCTGGTGGTGGCTGCCCCACAGTGCTGGGGGGTGGGGGTGGTGGGAGACATGGGTGGGGGCCTGGTGGAGGCTGCCCCTGGTGGCTGGGGGGTGGGGGTGCTGGGAGACATGGGTGGGGGCCTGGTGGAGGCTGCCCCTGCACTGCTGGGGGGTGGGGGTGGTGGGAGACATGGGTGGGGGCCTGGTGGTGGGTGCCCCTGCACTGCTGGGGGGTGGGGGTGGTGAGAGACATGGGTGGGGGCCTGGTGGAGGCTGCCCCTGGTGGCTGGGGGATGGGGGTGCTGGGAGACATGGGTGGGGGCCTGGTGGAGGCTGCCCCTGCACTGCTGGGGGGTGGGGGTGGTGGGAGACATGGGTGGCGGCCTGGTGGAGGCTGTCCCTGGTGGCTGGGGGGTGGGGGTGCTGGGAGACATGGGTGGGGGCCTGGTGGAGGCTGCCCCTGGTGGCTGGGGGGTGGGGGTGCTGGGAGACATGGGTGGGGGCCTGGTGGAGGCTGCCCCTGCACTGCTGGGGGGTGGGGGTGGTGGGGAACATGAGTTGGACATGGGTGGGGGCCTGCTGGCAGGTGCCCCACAGTGCTGGGGGGTGGGGGGGTGGGGAACATGAGTTGGACATGGGTGGGGGCCTGCTGGCAGGTGCCCCACAGTGCTGGGGGGTGGGGGTGCTGGGGAACATGAGTTGGACATGGGTGGGGGCCTGGTGGTGGGTGCCCCTGCACTGCTGGGGGGTGGGGAACATGAGTTGGACATGGGTGGGGGCCTGGTGGTGGCTGCCCCACAGTGCTGGGGGGGTGGGGGTGGTGGGAGACATGGGTGGGGGCCTGGTGGAGGCTGCCCCTGGTGGCTGGGGGGTGGGGGTGCTGGGAGACATGGGTGGGGGCCTGGTGGAGGCTGCCCCTGCACTGCTGGGGGGTGGGGGTGGTGGGAGACATGGGTGGGGGCCTGGTGGTGGGTGCCCCTGCAATGCTGGGGGGTGGGGGTGGTGGGAGACATGGGTGGGGGCCTGGTGGAGGCTGCCCCTGGTGGCTGGGGGGTGGGGGTGCTGGGAGACATGGGTGGGGGCCTGGTGGAGGCAGCCCCTGGTGACTGGGGAGGTGGGGGTGCTGGGAGACATGGGTGGGGGCCTGGTGGTGGGTGGGCCTGGTGGCTGGGGGGTGGGGGTGCTGGGAGACATGGGTGGGGGCCTAGTAGAGGCTGCCCCTGGTGACTGGGGGGGTGGTGTTGCTGGAGACATGGGTGGGGGCCTGGTGGTGGGTGCCCCTGGTGGCTGGGGGTGCTGGGAGACATGGGTGGGGGCCTGGTGGTGGGTGCCCCTGCACTGCTGGGGGGTGGGGGTGGTGGGGAACATGAGTTGGACATGGGTGGGGGCCTGCTGGCAGGTGCCCCACAGTGCTGGGGGGTGGGGGTGGTGGGGAACATGAGTTGGACATGGGTGGGGGCCTGCTGGCAGGTGCCCCACAGTGCTGGGGGGTGGGGGGGTGGTCGACATGTGTGGGGGCCTGGTGGTGGGTGCCCCTGCACTGCTGGGGGTGGGGGTGGTGGGAGACATGGGTGGGGGCCTGGTGGAGGCTGCCCCTGGTGGCTGGGGGGTGGGGGTGCTGGGAGACATGGGTGGGGGCCTGGTGGAGGCTGCCCCTGCACTGCTGGGGGGTGGGGGTGGTGGGAGACATGGGTGGTGGCCTGGTGGAGGCTGTCCCTGGTGGCTGGGGGGTGGGGGTGCTGGGAGACATGGGTGGGGGCCTGGTGGAGGCTGCCCCTGGTGGCTGGGGGGTGGGGGTGCTGGGAGACATGGGTGGGGGCCTGGTGGAGGCTGCCCCTGCACTGCTGGGGGGTGGGGGTGGTGGGAGACATGGGTGGGGGCCTGGTGGTGGGTGCCCCTGCACTGCTGGGGGGTGGGGGTGGTGGGAGACATGGGTGGGAGCCTGGTGGAGGGTGCCCCACAGTGCTGGGGGTGCTGGGAGACATGGGTGGGGGCCTGCTGGCAGGAGCCCCACAGTGCTGGGGGGTGGGGGTGGTGGGAGACATGGGTGGGGGCCTGGTGGAGGCTGTCCCTGGTGGCTGGGGGGTGGGGGTGGTGGGAGACATGGGTGGGGGACTGGTGGAGGGTGCCCCTGGTGGCTGGGGGTGCAGGGGGACATGCGTTGGTGGGCAGTAGTGCAAGTTGACATGTGGGTTGGCTGGTGGGCATGGCCATGGTGGATGGGGTGCCTGCAGGACATGTGCTGGGTAGGCCCCTGTGGTGTGAGCCACCTGCAGGGGCCGTGGAGGCTGTAGAGGGAACACCTGGGAGGACCCACATGTGCAATTCCCGTGTGCTGCTCCCGCGCACCCCTGTAATACACGTACCCTGATGAGATCGCGTGTGGAACTTCCCGCGCACCCCTGGAATACACGTACCCTGCTGATGTTGCGTGGGATACTTCCCCCGCACCCTGATATACACGTACCCTGATGAGATCGTGTGTGTGTGACTTCCCGCGCGCCCCCGAAATACACGTACCCCGCTCAATCGCGTGTGTAACTTCCCGTGCGCCCCCGAAATACACGTACCCCACTCAATCGCGTGTGTAACTTCCCGCGCGCCCCCGAAATACACGTACCCCGCTCAATCGCGTGTGTAACTTCCCGCGCGCCCCCGAAATACACGTACCCCGCTCAATCGCGTGTGTAACTTCCCGCGCGCCCCCGAAATACACGTACCCCGCTCGCACAGGCCCAAATGCTGTATGTTGCCACTTTTGTGATGCGCTGGGACTCTACCGCCTGCCTTCGTGTGGCGGACGTGTTTCAGCCTGTGCGTGTCTTTGGCTGTGCGTGGCTTTGCCTTATTCGATTCCATGAATACGTGTGGTTCGAGTGCGTGTGGGCGTTCCGTATGCTTCCCTGCAGTACATCCCCAGTTACGCCCTTATTTTCGCGCGTTGTTCCCCATTCCGCGCGTTACGCCCCGTGTCCCGCCCACTTTCTGGTGTATGCGCCGAGGTTGTGCGCTTTCACTGTGCGCGTCGCGCACGCCTTTCGGGATGTTGCAGTGACTTGTGCGCCATGCACGGGTTTGGCGCACATCCCGAGGTGTACACGGGCAGGGACTTCCATGAATCGCACGCCTGTTTTTTTCCTCTTGCGCGAAGATTTTCGGCGCACGTTTGTTCCATGAATCGGCCCCTTAGTGTTTCAGCTCCTGTTGACTGGCTGCCGTGATAGCCTGCAGCTATTCTTTTGTCTTAATTATAATCTCAGCTCCCCATGGGGGCCTCGGACTGTTTTTCCCAGTTGTAAACTGGAGGCGATGTAGGGGATGGCAAACGCCGTTTGGAAATGGGCCCTCGTCATCCGGACCCCTCTTTGCTGGGTCCTGGCTTCTAATTCATGCGCGTTGGTCCACATATGATTTTAATATGGGGCAGGGAGGCTATTGGATTGCAGGAATAGGACCATTCTGGCATACACTGGGGGGGAGGGGGCAAACGGGAAGGACTGCAATGTCAGGGTGCTGGCTTACTCGCGCCTGAACCCCGCGCATTTGGGAAGCTGTTACACTCCTTCCATTGATAACCATCTCACAACCCCCTGTTGTTCAAAGAGCGCCAGGGGACCACTCCGCCGGTACAAATATCCTTTCACATTAACATAAGAGGTCACCACCTGCCCCGGTATCTAGGGCCCTCATAACTAGCAGGTGCCATCCTTTGAGCAGGACAAGTGCCAAGATCATAAGACCTCGGGCAATCGGACAGGCCCACGCGCCTTTCAGCTGCCCAGTCTCCCCTGGCTATCCTCTTACTCGCTTCCGCCAAACGCGTCCTCCCGCTTTGCCATATTTCTAATTTCCAAAGCAATATCACAACTCAGCTCTCTGCTGCCACTTACTGGAGAACTCACATATTGCACACGCAACAGGATCCGAAAGCAGCGCACAGTGCTTGCAAGATTTGCAGGTGCATTTCGATCCCTGAAGTGACCGGGCAGTAAGTTTTGGTGTGATTTCTTACAACTTGAAATTAAACTAGTAACACCGGAGGATGTTTGTGATCTCAAGTTGCGCAGTGTCAGGTGCAAGGTGATTATTCCCTCCTGAATGTTTGGCTCGACTGACTTTTCAGTCTAGTGGTACTTGTAGTCCTGTCTTTACAGAGGGAAATACAAGTACATATTGTACAAGAATGCAAAATGACAGGACAGGCTGTACTCGCAGAACACTGCCAGGGGAATTCACTTCTGCATGTGTTTTGGGGGGAATTTCTATAAAATAAGGAATGGTGTACAAAAAAGTGAGCAATTCTTTTCCGGACATTGTTAGGTGCAATGTGATTGAAAATGTATTTACTCTGCATGCAGATGCCTTTTGTGTTAGAGAACAGGAAAATGTACTAATGACGTTTAACATCAGCGGGCCAGGCCAGATAATCTACGTAAACCTCAAGCGATCTGTGAGGCTCTGCAGGGGGAAATGTGCGACCTGCACATAAACTCTCCGGTCCAGTAGAGTTAATGCCACCTTTCATCCCACCGAGGTTGGTAAAAGGAGTGTTGCTTCATCCGATACTGGTCACTTATTTACGGCAACTTCGAGGTTCCTTAAGGTTGGGTGTCAGTGCTGGGCTTTCCATGGTTCCTGCGGCTACTGTGCTCCCCACTTCTGGTGCTTGTGTGACACTGAGCCATCTAGTAACCCGGGAAAGCCCCGGCTTACCTGAAGGAAACGATCACTCAATACGTACCTGGACGATCCCTGAGATCAGAGGCCCTGGGTCAGATCACTGTTTCGGCCTATTAGAGATGTAATGGTATGGGCAGGGCTTTTCCCGTGATGGCAGCAAACAACTGGAACAACCTCCCTCTACGACTAAGACTTGAGCCTAACTATATAGCTTTCAGGAAAAATTAGAAAACTCATCTTTTGAAGGGAAAAAATAGTACCCAGAATTTTTTGTTCAGGTAGTATTTTTTCCGTAGTGTGCAGTTTTTTCATTTGTCCTCACTGTGTTTATGTTGGCGCCCGATGCCTGTGGGCTTTCGGTGCGATACAAACCAATAAATAAATAAATAAATATTGCTGCCCTCCGTCCACCTCTCCTGCCCACTGGTGTAGCGGGGCCCACGCAGTGCGTGGGGCCCGCCATAACATGTCCTAGGAGGGGGCCCCGTAGGACTAAAAAATAAAACATACTTTCTATTTGAAGTCTCTCTGCCTTCACAAATAAATTATTTCTGTTACAGCGTAACAGATATATTTCTTTATGAAGGCAGAGTGACTACAAAAAGAAACCATTCCTTTATGAAGTCTGAGGACTTCACCTACCCCATGGCACGGAAGCCAAGGCCTCCATGTCATTGGATGGGGGCGCCCTATGACTTCAAAAAGAAATAGTTTCAGTTTAAAGTCACTCTGCCTTCACAAAGAAATTATTTCTGTTCCGGTTCTGTCCTTTAACAGAAATAATGTATGTATGACATCAGAGTGACTGCAAAAAGAAACTCTTTCTTTTTGAAGTCATAGGGTTTCACCCCACTCCATGACATGGAGGCCTCTAGATCCTCTGCAGATGACGGGAACACACGTTCCTGGCTTCTGCAGGGAGCTGAAGGCCTTGTTCCCTGGACCAACGGATTAAAGGTAAGAAAATGTATTTTCTTTAAATGTGTGCTTGCATGCAAGTCTGTGTCTATATGTAAATAATATAATGGGAATTAATGAGTGAGTGCATGATGTATGGGTGGAGGCCTGGGTATGCCTGTTTGAGTGTATGGTGAAAGGGTACACACTTAAATGTATGGGTGGCTGCCTGGGTGTGAGCGCCTGTATGGTGAAAGGGTGCCGCTCAAATGTATGGGTGGCTGCCTGGGTGTGACTGTATGGTGAAACGGTACACCCTTAAATGTATGGGTGGCTGGGTGTGGGCGTTTGTGTGTGTGAGGATGGTGTGTGTGGTTGTGTTCAGGGACACAATACATACATTTCGGGCGGGGGCTAACCCTTCAAATGTTTGGAGAGACGCTAACTTCCTGGGCGGTGTGGGAGGGGCAAACCTATTTGTGTGGTGCCATCTAACTTCTTTCGGCATTCTCTATTCCAATGCAGCTTCAATTTTACAAGCAGTTAACTCTCTCATTTAAGTCTAAAAGCACCCACTTATGGACTACTATGAGACTGAGCTGACTCCTTTCCCCTCTCTACCTTTCCAATCTCTCTTCTGGCATGCAAGTACTAAACCCACGAAGAGGGGAGGTCAAAATCTACCCCTTCTTCCCTTTCCACCAGACACATGACCCGGAAGGAGACCAGAAAGAATTATGATCGCACTCACAATTCTGCACCCGTGTTCCCAAAGCCCCCATGAGTGACAAATATGCTGAAAGATACCCACTCTGCTAACCCTACAGCCCAAAAGCAACACAAACCTTGCCCAGAATAAATGAAGATCCCCTGAACATTATTAAGGACACTTCAATTGACAGACAAGGAAACGCGACAGATTGACTACCCCTCTCTCTTAGGTCTTTCGACAACACAGGTATAGGTGCTAAAGTACTAACACATCAATATATAGTGAATACTTTTTGCAAAAAAACGTTTATGCAAGGAAAAAATGTTTCTTCCACAGACTGTTACTTTATAAAGATATAAATCATTTTAATAATTGGTTAAAAACCACATGTTATTCTATATAAAAATTGTGTGGGCTTTTTCATACATCACTCATACCTTTCATGACTATTCATACATACTGTGACTTGAGGGTTTGACAATTTAAATTTTGTTTTGGCATATTAGTTGTTAATAATATACATGGCATCAGAAAAAACATTTTGTTTTTCTATAAGTCGACATATGTTTCGGCCCTTTGTACTAGTACCGCCGTTGTCTACGGTGGTCTAAGAAATTGTTATTGGGCCATCTTCAGGACAATGATAATTTTTTTGAAGCTGCACATCTTCACCTCTTTTTCTTTTCCATATGAAAAGCCAAATCTAAAAACATAAACAATACTTGTGTTACATTGTTGAACGGTCTGTACTCTTTTAGTTGTTGTTAAGGTAATGGCCAAATTACTTTACCAAGAACGAGGCACCTACCTGTGGTCAAAATATTTTATTCTGGACCACGGAGCTAAAGTTGTAGGGTATCTTCTATTTTACCCCTTGTCAGGAGCCCTATTGAAAGGGAACATTTGTAGGGAGAATTACTACCCTGCATGTGTACTTGTGTCAACAAATGAGCAGGAGAAAATTTCGTTTTAAATTTCGGAAAGAAACTTACAATAGACTTCTTGGTGTAGGTGAATCTTCAGTATTCTCTACTTCTGTGCCACTTGATGGATTGTGAACGCACGGTAGCTGTTTACATGGGTGGCATCGAAAGTGGTGCCTGAAGAACAAAGGCGCGATTAGGGACCAAACTGTTGTAATCCTCTTCCAAATTGTGAGATACACTATTGTTATGGCGATACCTTAATACACTTTGTTTTTGTGAAACCACTGATTCAGCACTGTTAATACTATTGAATCCATTGTTTCTCTAGTCTACAAATAGCTATTTCTGACGAGCAGCCGCGTGCTTGCGGTCGCGTGAACTCATATGTTTCACTGTTAAGTCGATTAATACTGGTGTTTAATTACCTAGTGGCATGTAGTAGCTTACTTAATACGAGCCACTAGTTGCTTTTACGTTGGTTTCTCTGTTTTAACTGTTCCACTGACCTTGTTGTGGTTGTGACCGTTATTTAAAGGACAATTGCCTTTAACGTGTCTGGTCTTAATTGTTGTGCAAGCTTTATTTGGGAGGAGCTCTAAAGTGTTAGTAAATGCTTACTAACGTGCCGTCGGCCAGTAGAATTTGGCCACCTGCAGAAGTCATAAGTACTGAGCAGGTGTTTCTACACGGTTAGCGATATTCGGGCTTACCTCTAGCGTTTATTCGTGGCGAACGGTGTTTCAATTCCAATCTCGTCCGTCCGTCTGTCGCTGAAAAGCTTAGCCGAGGCAGAAAGGGGGCGGGACAAGTGTATTTATATGGGTCACGTGAACGCAATACACGCGTT
This sequence comes from Ambystoma mexicanum, assembly GCF_040938575.1. Taxonomy (NCBI): domain Eukaryota; kingdom Metazoa; phylum Chordata; class Amphibia; order Caudata; family Ambystomatidae; genus Ambystoma; species Ambystoma mexicanum. The sequence continues at coordinate 193,029,916 of NC_090932.1, forward strand.
ATTCACGTTAGTCTCTGCCGGAAACGAAATGCGCGGCCATTTGTAAACATATAGAGATTGTAAACAAACATTTCGATTATACAAATGGCATTTTAAGGGCATTGTGCTGCTGGTTATACATTTAATACCGCTATTTAACACTTTACAAGACGGATACAGTTTCTCAAGGATAGATGTTCACTTGAGTCGAACGAAATTGATTTCACTAGTATATCTTGTTGCGGAACCTGAATCAATATGATAAATATTGTCTATTGTTGCGTAGTACTTAGTTGTTAATGAAAAGCGTGCTTGTACGCTTGTAACTTATATAGATGTGTATAGAGGTGCCTAACAGCTTGGCAATCACTCGAAAGTAAGTCAAGAGCCACTCTCATATGTATGTTCTCTGAGAGCTGTTAATTGCATCTGGTCATACTTGAACAGATATTATTCTTTAATAGGAAGGGAGTAGATGATTAAGTGTCAAATAGTTGACTTGCTGATATATGGAGGTATATGCCTTGGCACAGTGTAATTCTTCAAAGAAAAGCATTCCATTCAACGGCTATATTTAGCCCATTTTGGACAGTTTTCAAATTATAGATCCATTTTTGTTCGGCTTGAAGAAGTGTTTTGTCTTTGTTCCCATTCCGTGGCGAGGTGTGTATAACCTGTATAATGCACCATATAAAATCAGTACATTTGTGTTGTTTCTGAACGAAGTGAGCCACTAATGGTTTATTTTCTACTGAGTTGCGAATACATGATTTGTGTTCGTTGATACGTTGGCGAACAGGTCGTTTGGTTTTGCCTATATATACCAAATCACAAGGGCATTTGATGGCGTAAACTACCCACGGTGTCAGACAATTAGTGAAGTTTTTCAATTCTATAATTGTGTGACACAAAGTGATTTTTTTGAAAGTAGCTGTTTGGGCACATACTGAGCAGTGTCCGCATCGGTGATGGCCAGTTGCAGGCGGTAAGCCCCAAAGTGATGTTTGTGCGAACTTTTTGGATTTGGGAGGCTGGTAAGAATGTACCAGATTGTCTTTAATATTAGGTTGTCTTTTAAATGCAAACCTGGGGACCAGAGGATTAAAATCTTCCGTACAGATCATTTTCCAGTGTTTGCGTATGATCTTTCTATAAATGTTACTGATCGGGCTGTATGTGCTAACACAGGTAATTTTGTCTTTCTTGTTGTCGTTGTACTGGTTCTAAAGTACTTGTACGGTTTGTATGCCCTTGTGATTTGGTATATATAGGCAAAACCAAACGACCTGTTCGCCAACGTATCAACGAACACAAATCATGTATTCGCAACTCAGTAGAAAATAAACCATTAGTGGCTCACTTCGTTCAGAAACAACACAAATGTACTGATTTTATATGGTGCATTATACAGGTTATACACACCTCGCCACGGAATGGGAACAAAGACAAAACACTTCTTCAAGCCGAACAAAAATGGATCTATAATTTGAAAACTGTCCAAAATGGGCTAAATATAGCCGTTGAATGGAATGCTTTTCTTTGAAGAATTACACTGTGCCAAGGCATATACCGCCATATATCAGCAAGTCAACTATTTGACACTTAATCATCTACTCCCTTCCTATTAAAGAATAATATCTGTTCAAGTATGACCAGATGCAATTAACAGCTCTCAGAGAACATACATATGAGAGTGGCTCTTGACTTACTTTCGAGTGATTGCCAAGCTGTTGGGCACCTCTATACACATCTATATAAGTTACAAGCGTACAAGCACGCTTTTCATTAACAACTAAGTACTACGCAACAATAGACAATATTTATCATATTGATTCAGGTTCCGCAACAAGATATACTAGTGAAATCAATTTCGTTCGACTCAAGTGAACATCTATCCTTGAGAAACTGTATCCGTCTTGTAAAGTGTTAAATAGCGGTATTAAATGTATAACCAGCAGCACAATGCCCTTAAAATGCCATTTGTATAATCGAAATGTTTGTTTACAATCTCTATATGTTTACAAATGGCCGCGCATTTCGTTTCCGGCAGAGACTAACGTAAATAACGCGTGTATTGCGTTCACGTGACCCATATAAATACACTTGTCCCGCCCCCCTTTCTGCCTCGGCTAAGCTTTTCAGCGACAGACGGACGGACGAGATTGGAATTGAAACACCGTTCGCCACGAATAAACGCTAGAGGTAAACCCGAATATCGCTAACCGTGTAGAAACACCTGCTCAGTACTTATGACTTCTGCAGGTGGCCAAATTCTACTGGCCGACGGCACGTTAGTAAGCATTTACTAACACTTTAGAGCTCCTCCCAAATAAAGCTTGCACAACAATTAAGACCAGACACGTTAAAGGCAATTGTCCTTTAAATAACGGTCACAACCACAACAAGGTCAGTGGAACAGTTAAAACAGAGAAACCAACGTAAAAGCAACTAGTGGCTCGTATTAAGTAAGCTACTACATGCCACTAGGTAATTAAACACCAGTATTAATCGACTTAACAGTGAAACATATGAGTTCACGCGACCGCAAGCACGCGGCTGCTCGTCAGAAATAGCTATTTGTAGACTAGAGAAACAATGGATTCAATAGTATTAACAGTGCTGAATCAGTGGTTTCACAAAAACAAAGTGTATTAAGGTATCGCCATAACAATAGTGTATCTCACAATTTGGAAGAGGATTACAACAGTTTGGTCCCTAATCGCGCCTTTGTTCTTCAGGCACCACTTTCGATGCCACCCATGTAAACAGCTAACGTGCGTTCACAATCCATCAAGTGGCACAGAAGTAGAGAATACTGAAGATTCACCTACACCAAGAAGTCTATTGTAAGTTTCTTTCCGAAATTTAAAACGAAATTTTCTCCTGCTCATTTGTTGACACAAGTACACATGCAGGGTAGTAATTCTCCCTACAAATGTTCCCTTTCAATAGGGCTCCTGACAAGGGGTAAAATAGAAGATACCCTACAACTTTAGCTCCGTGGTCCAGAATAAAATATTTTGACCACAGGTAGGTGCCTCGTTCTTGGTAAAGTAATTTGGCCATTACCTTAACAACAACTAAAAGAGTACAGACCGTTCAACAATGTAACACAAGTATTGTTTATGTTTTTAGATTTGGCTTTTCATATGGAAAAGAAAAAGAGGTGAAGATGTGCAGCTTCAAAAAAATTATCATTGTCCTGAAGATGGCCCAATAACAATTTCTTAGACCACCGTAGACAACGGCGGTACTAGTACAAAGGGCCGAAACATATGTCGACTTATAGAAAAACAAAATGTTTTTTCTGATGTCATGTATATTATTAACAACTAATATGCCAAAACAAAATTTAAATTGTCAAACCCTCAAGTCACAGTATGTATGAATAGTCATGAAAGGTATGAGTGATGTATGAAAAAGCCCACACAATTTTTATATAGAATAACATGTGGTTTTTAACCAATTATTAAAATGATTTATATCTTTATAAAGTAACAGTCTGTGGAAGAAACATTTTTTCCTTGCATAAACGTTTTTTTGCAAAAAGTATTCACTATATATTGATGTGTTAGTACTTTAGCACCTATACCTGTGTTGTCGAAAGACCTAAGAGAGAGGGGTAGTCAATCTGTCGCGTTTCCTTGTCTCTCAAGAATCTCCCTGTTCACAGATCAGACCCCCCGATAACAAAAAATTTGGGAGTACCCATTGGTATATCATATCCTTCCTCCCTCACTTCAATTGACAGCCTTGACTAAAGCACCAAGTAGGCATGCTCAAAGTCGTTAGGGACACCATGACTTAGCAGCGTTAGACATGAAGCACATGCACCAGCAGCAGCGAGACGCAATCATACATGAAGAACATATGTGTCAGTTCTATAGGGAGAAAGAGATACATGCACACCCTGCTATTTGTGTTATTATTGTGTTCATTAGTCTGACTGCAACAACGCTGAAACCGCAAGATGCAATAGATCCTGTTAAAAGCTTGCAGATGCTTACATGCAATTAACGCTATGGAACTGCAGAAGCACTTGAGAGATCTGACAGCAGCATAACGGACTAACCCATGCACTATAAAATAGGTGGAAGCCATGCTATATTTTTAAGAAATCACAGCCAGCTCTCAGTAAAGCCAGGTGAAGCTGAATTCAGCATGATCTGAGGAGCACTGAGTGAGATAGGGCTGGCTGCCAAGGAGACTTGCCGCACATAACAATCCATTCCCTGAACTTAATTAGCTCCAGCACAGAAAATACGAGTAAATTCTTCATAAAATACAGACTAACTCAGAGCTGTAAAAGCTAAGGAGCACAGTGGTTGAACATGTGGTCCAGCAGATTGGACAGTGAGCCAAGACTGGCAGCTGATGTGATAGGCTATTTATAATGCGCTTAATACCCAGAGGTTTCTAAGCGTTGACCCGCGGATCGAACCTGTGTTTCTCTGTGTCATCTTGCCTCACAGGCGAGCACGTTGCCCCTGAGCTATCCTCCCGAGACAGCTTGGAGCAAAGGACAATTTCATGAGCCAGACATGGTTGCAACAAAGTGTTACAGAGGAGATCCGCATGGAGAATGGTGAGAGCAAGCACTCGCACACGGCATCAGTGGTTCACACACGTATAATGCAGAGACAAAGTTATTCCTTTTACCTTGAAAAGGTACACTCTGGGCTGAGAACAGATTGTGTCCCAGGCCTGGGGGGCACCAGCTCTAACCAATCACAGTTCAGGACTCTAGGGGTGGGTAGCTATGGGCCCTAACCAATGAGAAGACTCTCACACTGCAACAATGTAGAAATTAGATAACTGGGGAAAAGCCAGGCCAGCCATCTGACATGGGAGAGCCAATTAGATAACATGCTATAGGTGGACTCCTACTCAGCACCCAATCAGAGGGTGTGATACGTTTTCTGGGAACTGGCCCAAGCTGTAAGGTCAGCATGACACTGTTGTATTATGAAACTGGCCTGCAAGCCAGAGCTCTGTGAGAGGTCGCCTGGACCCTTCTTCCATGCACTGATCCCTGTCGACATTTGGCCATAATAAACCACAGTGTGAACGTGTTGTTTGTCTGGGTCTCCGTTCAGTTTAGCAAAGGGAAGGCGAGGGGCCTTGCATGAGTTCTGGATCCGTGGACTCTCAGTAGCCCTAACCTACCTTGGGGTTTTTCTCCAACCCAACACCACATCACGATTTCAACTGCCTAAAAAAGTATGCATTTGAATGCAGGTACTAACAGTGAAATGCTTTCTGTTAGTAATTGCTGGGCCTTTGTTAACGGCGAAACCCAGGCACCGTTTCACATCTGTGTCCTGTTCTGTACGGCAACGGCTCTGTAGGTCAACATAGCCCAAAATGTCAGGGGTGGGGGCTGAAGCCCAGTCAGATCAATGGCGTTGCGCCACTGGTTGTGTTTAATGCCAGGAGTACTTATTGGTAATCTTTATTACTCCTAGCCTTATTCTTCCTCGTCCCAGTAGTTGTGTATGAGGCAATTTGCCTCATATACAAGTACTGGGATGAGGTAGCAGGACATGGAGGTAATGCCTGGCTTAGTTACATTTACTCTTCATTACTCCTAGTCCCACACTTCCTCCTCCCCAGGAGGAAGTGTGGGACTAGGCAAGGTGCCTCATCCGTAAGCACTGGGACAAGGAAGAGGTACATGGAGGTAATTCTGTGCCGAGGAGCCGATTTTGGGAGTTGGGGCAGAGGTTGGGAGAGGGGATGCGTGGATTGGACGGGGATTGTGCAATACATTGTAATGGTCATCCATTTCAAGGCTAATAGGCATGATACATGGTATTAGTGGCTAGGGAGGCCTTTTGGTGCAGCCACTCTAGTCATTTCGTAGTTTGGCGTAACCTTAACAAAAAAAAAAAAGCTAAAGCAGTACATAAGAATATAAAGAATTGTACAAACTGAAAGAATAGGCAATGGAAAAAGCCTTAAGAATATCTGAAAGTGTAACAGGTGAATGGTGGCAAATCAAGTCTTGAGAGAGAATCAAGAGGAAAACCCAATACCACTGTGAAGCTGAAACAGTGGTAGTCTAACTGTGAAGAACAAGCAAGTAATGTGTGTTGGTTGCATGACCTGTAATGGGTGGACCGTGTGGTCTGACAACTGCATCTAGACCGAATACACCCACCTAAAGGAAAAGCCACATAATTCACCCATAACTTGTGTTTGACTGTCAAGGAGAAACGCTGGGGATTTGATATTATCGAACTGAACTTTTGTGATATTGGTGAAATTGATGAAAGACTAACAGTTTATAGATAAGCCACCCTCAAGACAGGGAGTTCCTTCCCTCCCCACTCAAGTGGTTATGCAACAAACTATTTAACAGATTTTTTATTTTTTTATTTACCTATCTCAGACACATATCATGCCCCTCGGATCCCTCTCCTCTGAGCTAATAATGAGCCAATAACCAGGCTGTTGTAAAGGAAATATATTGGCATTTATTTAAATTAAAAGTAATAGAAATCAGCATGAAAATATCAAAAAACACTTTATCCATGGCGTAACACAAACAACTTCTCTTAGCATAAATAAATCACAAAAGTGAGTTTAAAAAGAACACAATCACAATTAACTTTCTGCAAATTACACTTCACGAAATAATTACACTGATCATTAAAGGTTCTTATGTAATGTTGTGCCATTTAGATTTTCCGGCAGGCTAAAAAGGGTAGCAGTAGGATTTAAAGATTGGTGAAAATAAATATGGCAATAATAATTTCGCCCACACTTTTGGTTTAAAATAAACACAGGGTGATTTATCACTTTGTTTTCCAGATGCAACCCCACCCCTTGCTTTAGTCTAGGTTGGGAAGTCAGACAGAAAAATTGGAATGCTTTGGGGAATTTTGGATTTCAGACCTCCCTTACTGAAAGTCCTGTGTTGGGGAAGCTGGATAAAAAGGTTGGACAACAAGGATTACCCAATTAATGTATAGGCTATAGTTTTCAGTGCACACTGGGAAGCAAGCTTTCTTAATGAAACATTTTAACAAAATTCACCCTATAGTGTTCTGCCAAATGGGGAATTAAGCAAATTAATATTTTTGGCTACATAGGGGAAGGATCTACACAGTTCTCCCCTCCACCCCCACAAAGGATTCAAGGCAAGCAGACTCCCTCGCCTTTTGGTTTCCCAAGGCTCAGTTCTACTTACATAGAAAGCCTCTGTTTAAAGTTCAGGAAAGCCAGCTGCATCTCAGGACACTCTGGAAAGAAAGGGCGGGGGTCTGGTCACTCCACTCTCAAAGATGGCTTCCCGCTCTGCACCATAGGACCCAGTCAGCTTTGAGGCCTTCCTATGGATAGATGGCTCCACCCAGATGCACTCTCAATCTCCTCTGGTGTCTCCTTACAGCGGTCATATGGTAAGTTACAGCAGCCTTCCTGATGGTCTGTCTCTTATCTGTCTGTTCCGGCCTTTCTTCTTTTTCTTCCCTGTGTGTCCTAGTGCAGTCCCCCCTTATATAGCAGCGATGACACAACCAATTTTACAATCGTGGGGGAAGTACCCTGCAATAATCCCTGCCACTAGGATTGGATGGTTAGCCTTCTCCCTCCTCCCAAACCCAGCCTCCAAGTCAGGATTCGTTTAGGGGTCTGGAGCAACATATGGCAATTCCCATTTGTCATCATCCTTTGTTCTCCTTTCAACTTTTTGGAAAAAACTAGTTAACCATCACAACTTCATAATTTTACTAGCAACTGCCAGACTAAACATATTTTCTGTTTCCGCTAATCATGGGGAATTAGATAAAATGACCACCAAATCCATATCATGTAGCACGGCCAAGTGGCACCTTTCTGCCGTTTCCATAAAAAGCACAACAGTTATGAATGTGCCCGTTATTAAGCATATCCCTCATTTCATTTTCCACCCGCTCACCAACTCTCACATTTTATCAGTCAGAAACCCAGTTTAACTGACCCTTACAGTTCCCAGAGTCACAGGAAGATGAATTTGATATCCCCAAAATCACCTGGAAATTACATAAAAAAGGTAAACGGATGAAATCCATCTGCCTCATTATGGCTGAGAAAAAGGTCTAAATGATAATAGTCCTTTTAAATAAATTGTGAATCTTCATGTGGGACAAATGGTCCTGCTCCTGCTTCCGGCCATTTCTTTTCACTGGGTCAGCCTGTGCCTTTATCAGTCTCCTTTGTGTTTGGAAGCTTGCTCTTTGAAGTGGGTGCCTCCATTTTCACACATATTAGTCATGCTCCAGCCAAGGGGGACTTTTCTTGAAGTCCATGCTTTCAGAGTCAGCAGGTCTGGAGAACACTGAATTTCAACGCCTTTAGCTGGACATTTGTATTGCGGTTGGTCATTAGATGGGAGATCTGACATCCAGGCTGGGATTGGGAGTTTTTCTTGTGAAGTTTTGCCCAAAGCCAGCAAAAGGCTCTGCTTTGGGCTGACATTTATTTCATGAAGACAAAGTGGCTCTTCAAATGTCATTTCAAAATCGTTTTCATTTGCACACACATGTGCAGGCTGTTTTATTTTTCAATGTTTAAAAATCCTGTTTTCCAGGTGACTGGGATTTTGATTCCTCCTTCTTTTGTAAATTAAAATGCTGCCTATCCGTTGGCAATGACAGGCAGGCCCCTTTCCACATGGCTCTTTAATTTTACTTGAAAAACAAAACAAAGACCAGCCCTTTTTTGTTTCAGTGTTTAAAATCTTGCTATTCATGTGAAAGGGACTTCTGTTTGGGGCCTTTAAATGCACCCCACAAGGCAGAAGCTGCCCGAAACCTGAGAAGTATCCTAAGGAATTGCATTGGTTTTTGGAACATTGATAGACTTGTAAGCATGGGAAAGGAATCCCTCTTTTTGACAAAGTGAACTATCCTAAGTCTTCGGGGAAGGGAAAAACCCTTTCCAACAACAAGCTTGAAGAAGCTCTGAACTTTTATTTGAATACTTTTGTTGCTGACATCCATGCACATTATAGTCAAGTAGTTGTTAGGGCAAGTATAGGTTTTGGACACAGACAGATATTTGCTTTGGACTTTCTGACAAAGACTCTCCTTAGTTTTAATTAGGTAAGGAAATCCCATTTTAGCATAAGGCAAGTTAGGCATTTTCCCAACCTTCTCTTATTTGAATTTAAGTTCCTGATCCAGGTTTTTACTTAGTTTTCTGTGCCTGTTTCTTGATGCCTTCACAGTGCTGCCAGTCTAGCCGTTTCTTACTGTGGCATTGTATATTTTTCTGGGTATCTTTGGTAAAGTAACCATGATAAGTGTTATTGCTTCGACTGGCATTTTGGTGCAACCAGTCTAAATGTGGACTGGCATGCTTTACTATAATATGTTGTTACGTGTCTAGACTGGTCTATATTGTGCAGTGAGTTGGACATGTTTTCATTGTGGCATGGCATTTTTAATAGAAAAGCATTACATTAATTAAAGCATTAATGTTCCTGTGCACTGTTGGTTACTTGCATGTATTCGATTTTTAGAATGGTGTTACCCTACAAATCAATTGCAAATGCTCTAGCTTTTTAGCCAATTGTTCTCAGACTGTGTGCTGTATAATGCATTAAAACACACACGTATATCTTTCTTCTAGTGCAGTATGTGGAATAACCCCAGCAGCACGTTAGTGCGGATTGCACAAACGTGGTAACCTAGGCCCGGCCCAGAGTGTAGTGTGATTTGTTGCCGATCTGGGGGGTTGAGGGAGGGCCCTCAGCCTGGCTCGCAGGGGGCTCCCAAAATGTGTGCTACGCCGAGTCCTGCCCACATCATTCATCCTCTGCCTTGCCCTTTCTTCCCCCTGCCCCCACTCTTCCCTCTGGTTCCCCAGTCCACTTCAAGCCGCCCGCCCCCCACACTTCAACACACCTCTCTCGGCATCCTGCGCTCTTCTTTCCTCTCTTGCCTGGCCCACTCTGCCCAATGCATCCTGTAATATTTCTGCTTCCAACAGAACTGTGTATATATATATTCCCTTATCATACACTTTTAGCTTGAAAGGAAAATGTGTGTTTTCTCTGCAGCAATACAACATTTTAAAAAGTCATCAAAACAGTGACAAAAAATGTCTGACATTTTATGCGAGGAAAAATTGAACAATACTGATCACCACAGATCGATTTTTTCCATAATGCTGGCAACGCACTACCATAACTTGGAAAAGCGACACGGAGACCAATAAACCCTAGGCATGCTGGCTTTGTCTAATGGTAAACTGGGAGAATACTCGAATTCTGAAAACTGGAAATATGCCTGGGTTGTCGAATAATGCATATACTAGAAATGTCAAGCTAGGAGTAAAATAGTTTTGTTAAAACAGAGTATAATGCGACTGAAAAAGTACATTAAAATGGTGAAGTGGCAATGTACTAGCAGTGTGCAAGTTGGGAATTCCAGTGTAGGAGTACACCGGGAGTATGAAAAATGAGAAACCACTTTGCTTTCGCAACAATCAAGTAAGGACCTGTGTGGACTGGAAATAGATTTGGATTGTCCAGACTATAGCAGTAAAACGGGACGACGGGGGCGTTGTGCAATAGCAAAGAGGACGTGCAATACAAATTGTGTACTCGTAAAATGGGAGTATGCTGCGATTGTGCAAACTCGCTATACTATGCTGGTATTGTAAACACTGAGAATATATACCTTGTATTGTGCACAGTGTGTGTAAAGGCAAGGATTGTACAACTGGTCATATATTGTGGTTTTGCAAACAGGGAATGTAGTGGGATTGCCAAACTATTGTTAGTGGGCTCTGCAAATTGCAACCAAACTGGAATGGACAACCTCGGAGTACACTGGGATGTAGAGAGTTTGTCAATCTGGGATGCTTCTCGGGTTGTGCAAACTATTCACATCCTTCAGCTATCACACCGGCACCTCACTAGGATTGTCAATGTTGGGGCTAAATGTAATTATCAAATTAGGACTACACCAGGCTGCTCAATATGGGCCCATGACAGAGTTGGATCAACTTCGATGAAAAACAGGAAACAAAAATGTAAAGGGCAAAATAATGTCTCAGGGGAAGATAAGGATCTAGGACCTCTGAGTGGACGCCAAAACAGGAATGAAGGGTCCTTTTAAATCCTAGAAGGGACAAAAGACTGTTGCAATCCCCACTGTTATGAATCCTTGATAGATCTACATGGTGCGGCGGGATGCAGGCTAATCACACTTAAGGTCACGAGACAGCTCACGTGTACACTTTAAGGGATTGGAGCTATAGAGACCAGCACATTCTTTGCCCTTCCCTAGGGAATCACAGGAATCCGCAGCGTTCCTTACCGGTTTGTATTCTGTCGCGCCCGGAGGAGAGGACTGGCTCTGCAGGCTGGAAAAGAAGGAGGGACAGAATTAGGGAGTGTACTGGTCGCTGTGAAATCACGGGCAGAGACAAACCTTCCGTATAGTCTTTGAACCACATATATTGCGATTTGTGGCTTACATTCCAAAGGCTCTGGGCCCAATTCCCTCCACGCCCCCCACCTCGTCATAACCTTTTAGGTCTATGTTCCATATCCCGACCTG